>NC_047114.1:19974017-20574017 GCF_902500255.1 Thalassophryne amazonica | reverse complement strand
CTGTTAAAAAAAAAAAATCAAAATTGCACTAAAAAAAAAATCAGCGAAACTGCGAGGCCGCGAAAGGTGAACTGCGTTATAGCGAGGGACCACTGTATTCCCTTTGATTGCTTTGGATGTAGAGTCAGACTCAGAGAATCAGATTTAAATGTGCTGCTGTGGTACTCTGATCAGTTCCCCATCTTTTATTACAACCCCAATTCCAATGAAGTTGGGACATTGTGTAAAATGTAAATAAAAACAGAATACAGGGTGGGCCAATAAAATGTTACCACTTTTTGATCGTACACATTTTGAAATGAGAACGGATTCAAAAATTTTATTTACAGACTTGTAAAAGAAGCATATTAACATTTGATACCAAAGGTTTCCCACTTCGTCTCTTGTTTTCCGCACAGTTCAATAATTGATGACATCTTCAATCCACGCTCCTTTGGATTACAGCTGCAGTGCACACATTGAAGTTTGTGATGACATTGCCACACATCTCAAGAGGGATTCTCCGATTTTCTTTTTCATTCCTCTTGAGATGTGTGGCAATATTGGGGTTATATGAATTTATGTGTAAATAATTGTTGTACAGAAGCTTGAGATATCTGTTGCTGAGATAGATGATGACTGGAGAGGTGAATAATAATAACGAGGTGATAATTGGTGAATTGCTGCTGACGCGCTGAAATGACACATGCACAGTGAAGGCAGGGGGGACCATTCGGTCGGCGACACCGGGATGTAAGGGGGAGATGTGTTTTTCACTGTCACATTCGGTACACTTTGTAGGCAACATGTCTATTAGAAGCAGAGCACTCGCAGCAGATGTTTTTATTTCTTTGGGATAGATTTTGAGGTCATCTAAGTGTTTGCTCAGGCAGCACGCTGTGACTGACAATTCAGCTTTCATCACAAAGACAGGCTACTTGTTATTGAACTCAGCTGCTCTATTCTGTTGCTCTATTTGGCTTCAGGGTGTTCAGTCAGCTGAATGAGGAGAATGCAAAATGCTTGTAATGCTTGTTTTCTCTCTGCAGTTTGCTCTTTGTTTTAATGAATGCTGTTATCAGTTTATTTGATTCTTTGCAGACATGCAGCAGTTATTGGTGATGAAAGAGGACATTTTGCCTAAACACCAGGAGTGGAATCTGCATGTTTACCAGGAGGACATTAAAGAGGAACAAGAGAAACTCTGGGTAGGTCAGCAGGGACAGCAGCTTCACCAGCTGGAGGAGGGTGATATTACTAAATTTCCTTTCATTGCTGTCCCCACAAAGAGTGAAAATGATGATGAGACACCACAGTCATCACAGGATCATCAAAGCCAAAGTGATGAGAGCACAGAGGCTGAGCCTGTAGCCAGCAGCTCAAGTGTACATAGAACACTGACAGCACAAGCTGATGGAGAGGACTATGGAGGAGCACAACTAGCCAACAACTCGGGTTCATACAGTCATTTACAATCATATACCAATTGTAAGAGTTCAGACAATTCTGAAACTGAGACTGACAACAGTTGTGAATGGAAACAGTCCAAAGAAGGTTTTAACTATCAGACACATAGCAATGTCTCAAAACAACACAGAGGAATGCAAGCAAATGAAAAACCCTTTAGTTGTACTGAGTGTGGCATAAGATTTGGACAAAAGAGCAGACTGACCAGACACATGAGAATTCATACAGGAGAGAAAACATTTGGCTGTTCTGAGTGTGGTGCAAGATTTGAACGGAAGGGCAACCTTATTACACACATGATCATTCATACAGGAGAGAAAACGTTTGTCTGTTCTGAGTGTGGTAAAAGATTTGGACGGAAGGGTGATCTGATGAAACACATGAGAATTCATACAGGAGAAAAACCATTTGACTGCTCGGTGTGTGGTAAAAGATTTGGCCACAAAAGCAGTTTGGTCACACACATGAGAACTCATACGGGGGAGAAAACATTTGGCTGTTCTGAGTGTGGAAAAAGATTTGGACAGAACTGTGATCTGGTCACACACATGAGAATTCATACGGGAGAGAAACCATTTGGCTGTTCTGAGTGTGATAAAAGATTCGGGCGAAAGAGTCATCTTAATTTTCACATGAGAATTCATACCGGAGAGAAACCATATGGCTGTTCTCACTGTGGTAAAAAATTTGGACATAAGAGCAATCTGGTCAGACACATGAGGATTCATACAGGAATGACTGACAAACAGCATGGTCATTGAAAGAAACAGATATAATACCAGTGGTGGTTGTGGCGACAGGGCTTATGAAGAAAAATCAATACTTAGAGGCAGTCTCTGGTACACAAGTGTCCATGAGGTGCAGTTATCAGCAATTAAGGGAATGGTCGCAATCTTGTAGAGAGCCCCCGGGTACAATGCCAGTAATATTTAGGGTGTAACTATAGACCCCAGGTATGCAGCCCATGGCACTGTTAAAAAATCATTTGGCTTTTAGACATACGTATGTAATTCCACCACAAACACTGCTATAGTGTGTCCTAATGTAAATATTGTTGCTGTTCTTTCCATGTTACACAGTAATTTATATGAGAGAAGCTATTTGTTCTATGTGTAATAAAAATGTGACAAAACTGCCACCCGATTGTGGGCTTTGTTATGAATACTCATAATGGTCTTATTTATTTATTTATTTATTTATTTATTGTTTGTTTGTTTGTTTGTTTGTATTAGTGGGGGTGTCATTTGTCTTGTAGCAAGAATGGCTGGTATTTGTCCATGAACAAAGACTTTAAAGCCAAACACCAATGACATGCCTGGAATGCAGCTTGGCCAGACAAAAGGATGGAGAATTACATTTTGCCCCAATGCCTGAAACCCCTGTGGTGTAATTTATGATTGATTGAAGAGCCATATGTTCACCCTTTATGAAATCACATTATTCCTTTGGTTCCCGGCCAGAGGAGATAAGCATCAGCTTTTTCTCTTCTGGCCCCAGTAAGTTTTGCTGCATTTCTCATTTCCAATCACCCAAAAAGCCAGAAAGAGATGCTCTTTATTTGCACAAAACCACCACCAGCTGTTCTCAAATAAGACATAATTGTTTTGTGTGTTTCTTGATATTTTGGAAATTAATTTCAAGATATTTCTGAATTCCTACTTTTGGCCATGAAAAAGGACACAAACTCACCTGACCATGTAAGTAACCACAGTTCCATCTACTGACCACGATCATAAATCATCAATTTAAAGTTGCATTCTGGTGTAGTTATTTCATTTATCATGCACATTAAATGTGACAATCTGTATTATAATAGCTAAGTGGCCTCTGTGTGCGTGTATGGCTTTGATCACTGAGAAACTGGCAAGAGCTGGCATTTGCCGTTTGGTATACGTATGTATTTTGGGTCAAGGATGAATGCTGCAAAAACAGAAAGTTGATAAGACTAATATTTTTGGAGAAATTAGCGATATTAGCTAACAACAGTGAACAATGGACATTGTGCTGTAATGCATCATGGGAGTTTGGGGTTTTAGATGTTATTGTGGTTCATGATTTTAACAGTGTTGTTAATGTTATTGATTTATTGTGTTTTTGTAGTTCAATTGGTTTAGTCAGTTAAGTGTCATGTTACTGTTACCATAAGTGAGTTAAGTGTAAAGTTGCCAGCACCGTAAGTGAAAAGTGTATTGCTTTTGATATCGTCTTCCTCCGTCTGTGTTTGTGGGTGTGTTAAATTAAAAGCACCTGCTTGCAGCAGAATGCAGAAAAGAAAAAGCTCTGCGTGCGTGCGTATTACTTTGACGACGGGCAAACTGGGGAGAGCTGACATTTGCCATTTGGATTTTGGGTCAAGGATGAACGCTGCCAAAACAGAACGTTGAAGACTGAACAATGTGATAATTACATTCTGGACTCACACGGATCAAAGGGAATAATATTATTATAAATCCTCAGATGACAAAATAAAGCCTCTTAAATCATTGTATAGTCAGTTTTAAGTAGAAACAAGGCCATTTTAAGCAAAAACAAGGCGATAATCAGTGAATTGCTGCTGACGCTCCGAAATGACTTATGCGCAGCAGCACGTCCGACTCAGATATGCTGCTGTGGCACTCTGATTGGTCCCCCATCTTTTATTATGAAATAATGCTGAATTTAATTGGAAATGATTGTTGTTCAAAAGCTTCAGCTATCTGTCGCTGAGATAGATGATGAGTGGAGTACAGTTATAAGCAGAAATTAGGTGATAATTGGTGAATTGCTGCCAATGCTCTGAAATGACGCATGCACATTGAAGGCAGGGCGGACCAATTTTAAGAGGGGGCCATTTGGTTGGCGACACTGGCTTCCCAGCACACAACCTGCATAGTGTTTCAACACCACGTAAGTGAATTTTGGGATTTTGTCAGAATAATGTGCACAGTGGCTTTTTCAGTATTGGATATATATATATATATATATATATATACTAATCCCCCCCACCCCCGTTATTGCCCCTGTTTGTTTGTGAGCAGCCTGGAGCCCACAATTTTTCATATATTATGACATTTTTAGTGAAAATTCATATCCTGATAGGCAAGAACTGGTTCAATTTTCAAGGTCAAAGTCAGGAGAAATCTTGGAAAAAAATTCTTATCCTTTAACAATGATTGAATTTTCAAAAATTCATAACTCAAAAAGTATTGAATTTCTTTCATATTTGAGAGCCTTCTGTAGGATGGTATCCTTTATCAACTGACAAAGTTGATATTTGATTCTGTTTAACATTGAAACTCCTTTTGATCTATATTTGTGTTATATTTTAGCTTATGAAAAGCCACCTCTAACAGGACTTTGACCTTGAAATTTTTTTCAGAGGTAAAAGTTTGTGGAATTGCAAACTAGTGTTGGCAGAACTTTTGCGCTGCACGAGGGTGGGGCTCTAGTTAGGAGTTAGATCTAGGGTTAAGGTTAGGTTTTAATTTAGTATGGTATGTATTGTTAGGTTCTTTTATCACAGTGAGTGATCTCCAAAATAACTGGACAGGAAACTTCAAAGTTTAGATGTATTGTAAAAGTTCTTACATTGATACAGTCATCTCAGCGCTGGGATCTTGACCAGGTCATATGCAAACACCTGGAACCAAGAACCTCGATTCTTCTCCTCCACTAAGTATTTTTCCTGAGTCAAGGCCGGCCCAATGTGGGTGGGCGGTCCTTAGCCTGTTGTGAATCAGCAATTATGTGAGTTGACTGCAAAGTGAGGTAAAATAGGCAGGTTTCTGTCCGTGTTTGTTTTTGTGCGTCAGCCATTTTTAAATGCAATTAGGTTAAGATCAGATAGTTACAAGGACATTTTGGATGTGCGTCAGCCATTTTGTGTTATGCATCATGCAACTCTTACAGTATGATGACATCGTGAGACAATCCAGTTTTTGTTATTCCCTCCACCTCACTGTGGTTCTGGGACACCTTTGGGTAGTTGAGCACAGTCCTCAGATTGATTGGCCATCCGGGTCAGTAACTCAGTGGAGTGAAGGGTGCTACCACGGGTGTCTATGCTCCTCGGTTCTACCTAGCATATCCGCCAGTGAGGTGGTCAGGTCTCCGCCTGATCTTTCCTTGGTTCCGCCAGAGTACCACGACTTAGCTGAGGTCTTCAGTAAAGATTGGGAACTTTCGCTCCCTCCACACTGACCATATGATTGTGCCATAGATCTCCTTTCGGGCACTGAGATACCGTCCAGTTGGCTGTACAACCTCACACGCCCACAAGGAGAGACGATGACCTATATCTAGGACTCACTGGCCGCTGGGTTGATCCAGACCTTGTCATCACCCGCAGGCACAGTTTCTTTTTTGTGGGGAAAAAAGATGGCACGTTGCGCCCCTGCATTGATTTCTGGGGACTGACTGAAATCACAGTCTGTAATAGCTACCCACTTCCCCTTCTGGATTCAGCGTTCAATTCTTTGCATGGGGCTACCAAATTCACCAAATTGGATTTACGGAACGCTTACCACCTGGTCCGAGTGCGGGAGGGAGATGAGTGGAAAACGGCTTTCAACACACCTGTCGGCCACTTTGAGTACCTCGTTATGCCGTTTGGTCTGACCAGTGCTCCAGCCACATTCCAGGCCCTAGCCAATGATGTACTTTGGGATTTCTTAAACTGGTTTTTGTTTGTCTATCTAGATGACATTTTGATATTTTCTCCTGATTCCAAGTCGCATGTCTGCCATGTACATCTTGTCCTCTAGCGACTCCTCGAAATCCGCCTTTTCGTAAAGGCTGAAAATATATGAATTCAATCTGGAAACTGTTTACTTCCTCCGGTTGATTATCTCACCAAACCGCATTGATCCAGACCCGGTTTCGCAGACTGACTGGTCCCCCTAACCCCACCCCCGGATGGCACGGTTCACGGATTAACCTCGTTTCTGCTTCAAACTGCACACCAGTCATCACCTATCTCAGCGACATATCTGAAGCTTTAGTATAACAATCATTTCCACATAAATTCATCATAAAAGGCGACAGAAGCGATCAGGGCACCATGGCTAAACGAGCTGCTAGATGATGTGTTCACTGCTCGTCGGATATTTCAAAGTGTCACGGAATTTTGCCTTGTTGCTGCTTAAAACAGCGTCGTTTCTGCTTAAACCTGACTTTAGAATGATTTAAAAGGTTTTACCTTGATCATCTTATGGCTATTAATCCCATTAATCCAGTTGATTGCTTTGGGTGAAGAGACTCCATCTCAGATGTGCTGCTGTGGTCCAAAATGACGCATGCGCAGATGCAAAAGGCGGATCAATTTTTAGGGGCGGACCATTCAGTCTGCGTTTGGGTCCACTGCCTGAAATGCTCCGGTTCTGCCCAGACCTCTAACCATAACAATTTCTTATATAATACATTGTCACCATGGAAGCTGAAAATGATATCTGAAATTGAAATTGCAAACTACATTCTGCACATTTTACAAAAAGTAGCAAAAACTCAAAGTTGATGGAATTATACCTTGAATCAAGGCAAAAATTGTGATCTGAAACAAAATAAAAGTATATACAACTTGTGCTCTGATTTACATGATATGCAGTCAGTTAATTTCAACAGCTATCAGCACATATTTATAGCAAGCCAAAGGTCATCACAGATTCATTTTACAGATAGTATTATTATATACAAAGAATTATAAAAGCAATGTATTCCATTTATCAGTTTGACAAAATTATATACATGTAAGCCTTTAAAATGATGATTGATAATTGCTGATGACTTGTGAATGGCATATGCATGTTTGAGGTACTCAAACATGGGTAATTTTTTTTTTTTTAATGTTTAATTTTATTTTTCAATTCCTAGTTTAGCATTCACTTGTATAATGAGATACTAGTTTGTGTTAAATAATATCCATTAATGATGTCCAAAATTCTGGTAAGTAATATACGTATATCATTAAGAAAATTTTAGGCCCCTTCACACAGAACACGACTGAAGCCAACTGGTGCACGAAGAAGGAATTGCATGTCACTCTTGAAAAATCAGAGCCACCTCGTACAGCTGACCCCCTCTCGGCCGGTATTGGCCAAATTCTAGATGCCACACACAAACATTAAATATCACTTGCTGGGCACTTAAAAAGGTGGGGCTATTCACGCTCCCGGCATGATAGTGTAGTGCATATGACCACATTCAAGATGTCTGTGACAACTGTCTAAGTGCCACACAAATGTGCTGTTACCAAGCAACACAGATGTCAATCAAGGGTGCCCCTAACACATGCGGCTTGCGAGTGTATCCACACCCCCAACACGTGTGGTGCGCGTGTGTCATGATGCGTATGGGGGAGCACACTTGCATGACATGCTGATAATTATGTACAGACAAGTTCACAAGGGGACCGGCCAACCACGTCTGAGCACACACGGCACAGCAAAGCGCCTTCAGCTGATCACCAGCCAGCCATTCACTGACAGCTGGAAATGACGGCACAGTACACACGACGTGTTAAATTAAAAACACGGAGTACACAGCCAGGACAAGCATATAAAGAAATACTACAATAACTACATACATAATTACATAACAAATAAGTAAAATAAATAATCACAGAACAAAGAAACAGAGAGTGACACTTTATTCTGTGTGTTGATTGAAAAGATGGGCGTGTCTGCAAACAGCATTTTGATGACCAAAGCAATAAGCTGATCGAGATTGTGGGGTTCGTTCTGAACCACCAGTTCATCTTTCAGAGCCTCAGACAGGCTGTAGATAGATATAAGCACTTTGCAGTGCCACAGGATCCCAGTCCACCTCCGTGGCGAGAATGCGGAAGTCCACGGAATACTTGCAGTATACAGTGTTGCACTGCTCCTGCCTGAGGGACAGAAGGTGCTGCAAGGTGGCATGCTTCCACATGGGATGATTGAATTTAAGCTTAAACTCTTGGGAAAAGGCTTGGAACAAACCTAATAAGGGAGAATCATTGCTCCAGAGGGTGGTAGCCCAGGTACAAGCCTCCCCGTGAAGCAAATTCACCACATGCGTGACTTTTCTGCAGTCGGTCGTGTAGTGGGAGGGGCACTGAGAAAAAAAAACAAATGAACACTGCAGGAACAGCTATTGACATCACCGGGGAAGGGATCAGGATGACAAATGTGGGGTTCATGGGAGTGGACTACCACCGCTGGGACATCTATCAGAACCAGAGGGCGAGGAGGCGGTGGGGGCATGTTGGTGAGCTCATTAGCCTGAGTGGAGAATGCTGCGAGACATGCCTGAGAGAGAGTGGGCTGCTGTGTGAGGGCTTGAGCCTGATCCAGGAGAGTGTCAAGCTGCTATTGTTGTTTCCCCAAGAACTCCTCCTGCAGGCTGAGGGCTTGCTGAACCTGTTCTGCTCCTGCTGGATCCATGACACTGGTGGCCAGAAACGCCTGTTACAGCTTGCCTGGACAGAATTGGACCCAAAATGCAGCGAACAGAGACAATGGATGAGTGAAGGATTTATTACAGGAAATATACAAAATATGCAACAGAATTTGGAAGAATGAAAAGAGGCCTGAGGTGTGGAGACACAGCCCACGCAGTGGTGGAAATAGGGAGCTGCAATCCACCAGAACCAGAGCCCAGGGTGGATAGTGAGCTGACTGTAGTGACATGATGATGAGTCCGTTAGGGGAGGTGATGGTCTAGTGGTTAAAGCGTTGGGCTTGAGACCAGAGGATCCTTAGGCTCCCAACCTGACTTGAAAATCACTAAGGGTCCTTGGGCAAGGTCCTTAATCCCCTAGTTGGTCCCGGTGTGCTTTGAGCATCTGATGCAGATGGAAAAGCACTATATAAATGCAGTCCATTTACCAAGGTGGGATTGGACCGGAGCCAGGTGGTCTTCCACGGCGCCGACAATGAGCAGAGTCACTAAGGATGGACACGACTGTTGGGTATTTTCTCCTCCAAACATTTTTAAAACCTTTAACAAGACAAACAGAGTCAAGAAACACCAGTGAGACAGAAAATCAAATATTACGCGCGGAGTGCGGCCAGGCTGTACACCAAGGCTACACTAAAGTCTGGCCTGCTTTTCTGCTCTTTTTATTAAGAGACGCCCTCATCACATAAACAAGAAACTTGTCCTAAGGGTGGGGGTAATGACGCAAGACAAGTTTCTTCCCATAACATAAACGCATACGTCAATAAGTGCAGCTGTAAGGAAGAACACTTCAGGTCAGCACATCTCGTTCGTCTGTTGCAGGTATCAGCTGTTCTGCATCTGCCTGAAGTGTCCTGTCTTCCACACTCCTTCACACTAAACACCACATCACAAACGTCAAAACAAAATTGAATTCTCAGGATTGCATTAAGACAGGTGCAAAACAGCACATCTCCGTTCTCATGAGAAAGAAGACAAAGCTAAAAAAGGTTGAATAACACGTACGTTCTCAGGGTGAAGTGCAAAACAGCACAACACCGTTCTCATGAGAAAGAAGACAAAGCTAAAAAAGGTTGAATAACACGTACGTTCTCAGGGTGAAGTGCAAAACAGCACAACACCGTTCTCATGAGAAAGAAGGCAAATGTACAAACGTTTAACAGTGATAACATGTATACAAAATCTCTAACATTCCCCTCCTGTTTATCGCCTGTTAAAACATACAGTAGGCATCACTCAGCTTAGCACTTCTTTTTGAGATTTTCACTAAGAGGTTCATCATGGTATGTTTTCTCTAGGCTTACACCCCAGAGGTGATGTCATCATTGTCACCATCATCGGTGTCTGGGTCATCATACTTCCATTGGTCTGGGTACAGGTCAGGAGAGCCATCGTCCTCCTTGTCGTCATCTGTCCCCAGAAGTGGATATGATGCTGGACCCCCTCCTGGTCCTGGACTTATTGCTGTGGTTATCATTCTATTTACAAGGCCTCGGAGACATGGAATACAACAACATCCACACAATGTTAGAATTGCAGCAAATACTGCTATAGACACTAATAGTGAAGAAATCAAAGACCTCCATTTTCCCATCCCTTCCAGCCACCAATCCCAGCCTTCGGTGTTTACTCCACTGTGCTCTTTCATCTTCCTGTTCAACGTCCTCAGCCCGTCAATGGCTTGAGTGAGACTGCCGTCTGCAGCTGTGTTGTTGGGAATGAATGTGCAGCATTGTTCTCCGAACATGGCACAAACACCTCCTTTCTCTGCCAACAACATATCCAGAGCAATGCGATTCTGGAAGGCCATAAGGGACGTGGCTTCTAACTGTGAATGGACAGCCTTAAATCCTTCCTCAGTCCAATTTCCTAATTTCTGTACATTGTAGTGGATGTAGTTTATTCTGTCCACGTTTTTATTAATTGAGCACCACCAACAGATGGAAGATTCGAATCCAGCTGCTATTTGATTAACCAGTTTATACTCGTCAGGCACTCCCCTGGGGACTCCTATTGCGTCAATATATGTTGGATTTCCCACTCCTTTCCAATCTCTTTTCACTCTATGTCTGGCTACGCCTTTCTGCCAATCTTCAGGAATAAGAGAGGCTGCATATGTCGTAACGTCTTCAGGGGTCATGGGTATGGCTTCAACTGGTAACAATAATGATATTAATGCACAATAACCTGACACATTTCGTGGCAGTCTGTCAAAGATTCTGTTATCCCCACACCACCACCATACGTCACTCCTCCCGACAGGTTTGAATGTGGGAGTACTATGGACCACATTCTTACACCAGGCGGTGTGGTTTAAGCTACCCAAAGTCTTACTTGTCCCTGTCAAGTGTACACATGTATGGTTAGCATGCCCAACTTTGCTTGAGAATAAAGGTTTAATCTTAGTCAATTTGGTCACTGGATAGATCTTGTCCCACTTAGAACATTTGTTGTTTGCCGCAATGTATGTCTGTGTCATAGCAGTCAGTAGACAGTCTTTGGGTAATGCTGCCGGTATTACCTGTAATATAGGTCTGGGTCCCATACATACAACACAGTCCTTCTTTGCTGCTAGTCCTGCTTGTTCTGCCATTAAAAGCCAATTGTTATTTTGTCCACTATTTCCAGTAGTTACTAGGAACCAGTCATCTGCCTTCATGTCTTTTGTGCCTTGTACAGACACCCCCTTTGCTTGTATGGACACCCCCTTTGACGTACTTAATTCGGTCAATATTGGTTGCTGTACTCTATCTGTTTCACAGAGGAAGAAATGGAAATACGGATCTTTTCCTTGTTTGTATACCCAAAGGAGGAACAACCAACAGTCTCCCTCTATATCAGGTGGGAATATGGTTCCTTTTTCTGTGGTATTCACCACTATAGACAGCTTATCATCTGTTTGATACATTTTGAGACTTTGACTCTGGTACTTAGCCCACTCGGTTTGTGCCCATCTTGGTGTCCATCTACTCCATTCATCGGCTACCAACGTTTCCCATCTCCTATCTTGTTGATCGTTGGTCATATACCATGAGAAACTATTTCCGTAATTAGTCCCTCTGTCACCATCCGGCATTCCATGGGTAAGAGCACTATATGGTACAGAGATGATCACAGAAGTATTTCTAGGAATGCAGGCCTGTACACCAAATCGGTATGCATTATTCCCATCACAGCTATGTACTGTGGCATTAATTATCGGACTGGGGTCTTTGTTACTTCTTTTTGGTCTCTGCAATCTGCGGATGTGATCCTTATTATCATGTCCCGTGCTCATGGCTTTTAATAATACTCCCAATTCAAAAAAGAAAAGTAGCATAACAAGGACTGTCCGTGGGGTCCAGAAACCCCCGTTCTTTTTTTTTTTTTTTCGCCATTTCTGCACACTACAGCACACCTATGTTCAGAACAGTGGCTTCTTAATGTCTTCTGCTAGCTTTCGTGTCTAACCTGGATCTCAACACCAAGCTCACACACTATTACTAGTCTTGTCCTACTGTTCTTACTGTTTGTCTGTGTCTGCAGAAATGACTTTCTTACAGTGAGTTAAATGAATCCATGTACTTCTTTCCCCAATTTTCAAAGCTGTGGGTGTTGTGAGTAGTACTTGATAGGGCCCTTCCCATTTAGGTGAATGCCAGTGTTTTCTCTTGATGCTTCTTATCAACACCCAGTCTCCAGGTACCACTTTAGGGTCCTCCTGTGGAGAAATGGGATCATCAGTGTTTGGAACTCTCCCTCGTTGTCCTTCTAACATTTTTCTCATGTAATCCGCCAAATTGGCTTCCTCAGGTACATCCCAAATTTGTCCATAATATGGCAATCGATATTTTCTGCCAAACAATGTTTCATACGGTGTCAACCCCATGGTACTAGTTATGTTTATATACATTTTTACCAAATCTACACAATGTGTCCATGGTCTGCCTGTTTCCTCCATTGTCTTTCTAAGTCTGTTTTTTACTGTTCCATTCATCCTTTCCACTAATCCGGCACTTTGTGGATGATAAGAACAATGATTTTTGAGATTAACCTGTAGTGCTTCTCCTACGTATTGCACTATTGCATTAACAAAATGCGCTCCATTATCTGAATAGACTGTTTCTGGTATTCCAAATCGTGGGATGATGTCTTTGCATAATGCTTTAGCCACTGTAAGTGAATCTGCATGTTTTGTAGGGAACAATTCTACCCATTTTGAGAAGGCATCAATTATGACTAAACAAAATTCCTTCCCTTCATGTTTACTCAGCTGTATATAATCCATATGAATCACTTGAAAGGGATATTGTGGTGTTGGAAATTTACCTCTTTGGGGTCTCAAATTGCCTTGTGAGTTGTGTTTTGCACATATCATGCATGCTCTACAATGCTGTTTTGCATATGCTTCGAACCCATAAAGACAAAAAATAGATTGCAATTGCGATATCATACCCCCTGATGAGACATGCGTCACGCCATGGCTCATAATAGCTGCCCATTTAAACATATTTTTTGGCAATATGGGTTTCTTTTGTGGTCATACGCACAAGCCATTCGCATACGTAGCTCCTTTAGCTATCCACATTTGTTTCTCTCTGTCAGTTGCCTGCTGTTGCATGTCAGCAAGCAGTGTATGACCTAAATGCAACTCTGGGGTAGTTTCCTGTACAACAAAAATAGAAGGAGCTGCTGCTGCCTCTTTTGCTGCTCTGTCAGCAAAATCATTTCCTTTTGAAACACTGTCAGAGCCATTGGTGTGAGCCGCACATTTGCATATAGCAATTTGTTGAGGCAACTTCACAGCTTGCAGTAGGGCAGTTAGGAGAGTGGCATGAGTCACTGGCTTTCCAGACAACGTCACCATTCCACGCTCCTCCCACAGTTTTGCAAACACATGCACTGTGCTAAAAGCGTACTGGCTGTCTGTATAAATTGTTACAGCCGTACCTTCAAACAGATAGCAAGCTGCAGTTAAAGCAACTAATTCAGCTGCTTGTGCTGAAAATGACGATGGCAATGAAGCAGAATCTAATACTTCTGAATTTGTGACGACAGCATATCCAGATTGCGTTTGTCCATAAGCATTTTTGGTGGAAGAACCATCCACATACACGATTGTACTGTTTGGGATGGGTGTGTCCCGGAGGTCTGGGCGTGCTTTTGTACAAACTGTTGCTACATCAAGACAATTGTGCGGCTCACCATCCTCAGGTAAAGGTATCAATGTGGAGGGATTCAATGTTGTACATCGCTCTATCGTAAGGTGTGGCTGTGATAATAGCAAGGACATGCACGAAAGATGTCTTGCTGGGGACAAAAGGCTCATGTTTGTCTGCAACAAAAGTGCAGAGACTGCATGTGGAACTTTCAATGTCAACTGATGGAATAGAACAACATTACTGCTACTTTGAACAGCCATAGAGGCCGCAACAACAGCCTGTACGCATGGTGGTAAAGCACTTGCTACTGCATCCAATTTAGATGAGTAGTAGGCAACTGGCCTCAATTTTGAGCCATACACTTGAACCAAAACACTAGTCATGAACTTATTCTTACAATCAACTGTTTGAATGAATGGTTTACTATAATCTGGTAGTGCCAAAACTGTGGATGACACTAATGTTTGCTTTACTTTTACAAAGGCTTCCTCAGCATCTTTGTTCCATTCCAACACGGTTGACATTGAAATATCATCTTTGTACATCAAATCAGAAAGTGGACTAGTCAACTCTGCATAGCAAGGAATCCATGCCCTGCAGTAATTTGTCAATCCAAGAAATGACATCATCTGCTTTTTGGTTTGTGGTTTTGGAGCGTGCAAAATTGCTTCCTTCCTGTCAGACAGGATCGTGCGCCCTGTGGCTGATAACTCATGTCCTAAATATTTTACTTTATCCCTACACAACTGAACTTTGTTTTTACTCACTTTGTGGCCATTATCAAATAAGAAACATAATAATGCTACTGTGTCAGTTATGCAGTTTTCTCGTGTGTCAGAGGCAATCAAAATGTCATCAACATACACTAATAGTTGGCTATCTGCCGGTGGAACAAAATTGGCTAAACATGCTGACATGACTTGAGAATAAATAGTTGGGCTCTCTGCGTAACCCTGCGGTAATCTGGTGAATGTATATCGTTGTCCTTTAAAGGTAAAAGCAAACCAGAATTGACTATCTGGATGCACTGGCACAGAGAAAAATGCATTACTTATGTCAATTACTGAGAAACTATTAGAATTTGGTCTCAGCGAATTTAACAAGGTATGTGGATCTGGGACACATGGTGCTCTTTTAATCACAGCAGCATTTACTGCCTGCAGATCTTGAATCATTCTCCACCCCACTGAGGGCGGAGCCTTTTTCACAGGAAATATGGGTGTATTACATGGTGAATCTGGACATGGCACTATTACTCCTGCTGTTAATAAATCCTCTATTACTGGCCTGATTCCGTCAATTGCATCAGGTTTCAATGGATACTGTCTTACACATGGTCTGTATTCTGTTTTTGGCCTTATAACTACAGGTTGTGCATTTTTAATCAGTCCTACGTCCGACAGGAAGGAAGCAATTTTGCACGCTCCAAAACCACAAACCAAAAAGCAGACTGAGGAAGGATTTAAGGCTGTCCATTCACAGTTAGAAGCCACGTCCCTTATGGCCTTCCAGAATCGCATTGCTCTGGATATGTTGTTGGCAGAGAAAGGAGGTGTTTGTGCCATGTTCGGAGAACAATGCTGCACATTCATTCCCAACAACACAGCTGCAGACGGCAGTCTCACTCAAGCCATTGACGGGCTGAGGACGTTGAACAGGAAGATGAAAGAGCACAGTGGAGTAAACACCGAAGGCTGGGATTGGTGGCTGGAAGGGATGGGTAAATGGAGGTCTTTGATTTCTTCACTATTAGTGTCTATAGCAGTATTTGCTGCAATTCTAACATTGTGTGGATGTTGTTGTATTCCATGTCTCCGAGGCCTTGTAAATAGAATGATAACCACAGCAATAAGTCCAGGACCAGGAGGGGGTCCAGCATCATATCCACTTCTGGGGACAGATGACGACAAGGAGGACGATGGCTCTCCTGACCTGTACCCAGACCAATGGAAGTATGATGACCCAGACACCGATGATGGTGACAATGATGACATCACCTCTGGGGTGTAAGCCTAGAGAAAACATACCATGATGAACCTCTTAGTGAAAATCTCAAAAAGAAGTGCTAAGCTGAGTGATGCCTACTGTATGTTTTAACAGGCGATAAACAGGAGGGTAATGTTAGAGATTTTGTATACATGTTATCACTGTTAAACGTTTGTACATTTGCCTTCTTTCTCATGAGAACGGTGTTGTGCTGTTTTGCACTTCACCCTGAGAACGTACGTGTTATTCAACCTTTTTTTAGTAGGGCTGTCGCTTGCAAGACGACATCTTTACCCCATCCTGCAGCATCTTCTTCTGAGATGTCAAATGTATAGTAATAGTGGAATGTGGGGTCAGCGCTTTCTTCTCTTACCATGTTAACGCCTCCTGTGCGTTCAACAACTAATTTCCCTTGTTCCACAATTATGGACAAGCCCAATGCAGTCAATCCGTCTCGTCCTAGGAGGTTAACTGGACATTGTGGCATGCTTAACACTGACATAGTACACGTCAGGCCAAATGGATCTGTCAACGTTATGGGTTTGGTGATAGGGACGTCTGATGTTTGTCCATTTGCAGAGCGAACCCTAAAGAGTTCGTTGCTTAATTGATGGACAGGTATGTTGTCATTACATGTGGTTCTACATGCTCCTGTATCACAAAGGAATGTCACTGGTCGTCCATTTACCAACAAAGTCACTTCTGGTTTTGGTACCGGATTTCCCAGCAAGGCACACAGATCCATACATACAGATTCAGACTGCCTATCTGATATGGAATCATGGATTATGGATTCTAGTCATTGTGGATACTGTGGCTGCGGAGGATTATTCCGTTGTGGAATTCTCCCTGCTGCTCCCTCAGTAGGTGGATTTGGACAATTTCTATACATATGTCCCTCTCTTCCACAGTTCCAACAAATCAGGGGACCACGTGGTGGCCCTCCCTGCTGTTGTGGTTGCCATGGTCCTTGACGTTGTGGCTGTCCACCTTGTCTATTTTGCCATGGCTTTTTGGGGCGTTTGCACTGCTTCTGCTGTCTTAAGTTGCCCTGCTGGTAATATATTTCATCATCTCCATGTGCTACATACACTCCTTTGTCGCTGTTTCTTGTCTTTTTCTGTTTTAAGACTTCTTCTGCATGACAGCAGTGTGTATGTGTGTCTTCCAATGTGCCTGTAGGCAATCCAATCCAATGTTTCTGTATCCAAGCTTTTATATCCTTATTGGAATGTTGGATCAGAGCGTTTTTCAATTGTTGTTCATACACAGGTGTTTCTGGCAATATGCCACTATGGACCCTAAACACATTCTCAAATCTGCACCTAAACTCTGTCCATGGCTCTCCTTCTTTCTGAGTTGTCCTGGTAATTTCAGTATAATTTATCCTTGGTCCTAACACTCCTTTTGCACGTGTAATCATAGCTTCCACTCTTGTTTTCAAGACTAGATCATCATGTGTCAGTGGTACGCCTTGTTGATCTGCAGGATTCCAGTCTCCGCGTACCTGACTCCATTTAGGGCCACATGCTTTCATCCACACCTGTTGGACTTCAGGTCCATTAAGGTGGTAAGATGTTCTAATGTTTTCTATATCCTGCATAAATCCCTCAATATCGACATGTGGCGATGGTATCATGTCGACTGCTGCTTTGATATCATCAGCATTCCATGTCCGATAAACGAGCATGGTTGGTAGCTGTCCTGCTGTTCCTGCACGAGGATTTGGTACTTCTATCATAGGATAGGCACCTCCCTGATCACTATGTTCCACCATGGGAGGGGCTGTAGGCACTTTCGCTTGACTGCGTGTTTGTGGTTTTTCTGGTTTTTCTCTTTTTACCTTAGGTTTTACCGCCAAATCATACTGTGGTGGCGGTACATCGTCATCCTCTGGTAGAGGAGACAAAGGTCTCTTTGTCACCGACGATCCAGCCGGCGGTGATTGTTGAGGCTGTTCTGGCTCTCTGTGCTGAATTATCACATCTTCTTCTGCCTTACCTACAGCTTTCTTTTTCCTTGCTTTCTCTAATCGTCGCTTCTCTGCTCCTTTCTGTCTGTTCTCTGCTTCTTCCTCCCAAAATGCCACTAAATCTGCCCCTACTTTCTGCATCTTTTTCTCATCACCTTTATGTTCCCGTTCTAACTCCTTCTTCAGCTTTTGTATGCTGATCAGGTTCAGTCGTCCGTCAAAGTCATGTTTATTTATCCAGGTCTCCAATTTCTTTGTTGCTTTTGGATTTTTTGCCTCCATAACTTTCCAGTCGTCAGTTGATAAATTTTCCTTATTTTTAGACGTCTTACCCCCCATTTTTATTATCCCTTGTTATAATTTGGACTTCAGACGGGGGCACACCTAGGGTGTTCTAAATCTGAAGTTTTCACACTTTCTTTGGACGTGACAATTAATTTGCCGTCGTGTGGTTGATTCCTTTCACCTCCCCGTAGGAAGCGGAATCACTTGCCTCTGCTTCCACACGCACGGTTGTCACTAACGTTGTCCAAAGTATTACACTTTCACACAGTTATTTACACTTGCGCAAAACACTATTTACACATAGAAACACTCCTAATAATCGTACGCGTATTCTTATGTCAGGGGAGCTCGCCCTCCCGTGAAATTTAACTAATGTCCTGCCTTAGGGGACTCCGCCGTCCCTGCCAAATTTAACTGCCTTTTTACAGTGCACATATTTCTACCCGGGATTTCCTGTACGTATTAAAACAGAGGAGTCCGTATCCTCCTTCCGGAATTTAACTACTTGCGTCCCTCGCAACCGTAGAGGAGTCCGTCCTCCTTACAGAGTTTAACTGTGTTTCATTAACAGACGATTCTGTATCATCGCTTACGGAGTTTAACTGTTTTATGTGATCACTTTTATCCCCTACCGGTACGCGTATATAAACAGAGGAGTCCGCACCCTCCTTACAGAGTTTAACTGCTTTGCATTAACAGGCGATTCTGTATCATCGCTTGCGGAATTTAACTGTTTTATGTGATCTGATCACCACTCACTCAGTACTGTTTACAAAGAAATTTTACTCACTGACTCGACTTCCTGTCTGTCTTCTTCGGGAAAATCTCGTCAACCAGACGATGCCAACGGTGGTCGACAATTGCAGACACGATCAATCGATCGATCAGACCTTGGCCAAGGATTTACGTCTGGACTTGACGACCTCCGCCGGACACCTCCGGTATTGTTGAGCTCCCGGACGAGCCCCCAGTCAATGTTGGGTATTTTCTCCTCCAAACATTTTTAAAACCTTTAACAAGACAAACAGAGTCAAGAAACACCAGTGAGACAGAAAATCAAATATTACGCGCGGAGTGCGGCCAGGCTGTACACCAAGGCTACACTAAAGTCTGGCCTGCTTTTCCGCTCTTTTTATTAAGAGACGCCCTCATCACATAAACAAGAAACTTGTCCTAAGGGTGGGGGTAATGACGCAAGACAAGTTTCTTCCCATAACATAAACGCATACGTCAATAAGTGCAGCTGTAAGGAAGAACACTTCAGGTCAGCACATCTCGTTCGTCTGTTGCAGGTATCAGCTGTTCTGCATCTGCCTGAAGTGTCCTGTCTTCCACACTCCTTCACACTAAACACCACATCACAAACGTCAAAACAAAATTGAATTCTCAGGATTGCATTAAGACAGGTGCAAAACAGCACATCTCCGTTCTCATGAGAAAGAAGACAAAGCTAAAAAAGGTTGAATAACACGTACGTTCTCAGGGTGAAGTGCAAAACAGCACAACACCGTTCTCATGAGAAAGAAGACAAAGCTAAAAAAGGTTGAATAACACGTACGTTCTCAGGGTGAAGTGCAAAACAGCACAACACCGTTCTCATGAGAAAGAAGGCAAATGTACAAACGTTTAACAGTGATAACATGTATACAAAATCTCTAACAACGACAAACAGGTAAGTGGGCATGCAGGTGCATGTGAGCACAAAAGGAGCGGCAAGGTGCTCACAGTAAAATAAAACAACTGATAGAAAAAACACTTAAACTGAGTCGTAGGAATGCTGAAGCCCAAAGACTGCAAAACCTGCATTGGAACACACAAAAGAACTCTATACAGTAGGATAGAGAGGTCAGGTAACCAGGTAGAGGAAGCTGAGTTTCTGGCCCGGATGGCTGAGTTGAACCGGGTTACATACTGCAGAGTAAATGAGTGGCAGGTGTTGCAATCCTCAGTCAGGTCCGTGTCAAACCATCTGGTGAGAGAAAGAGAAGAGAGGTAGAACCCAGGCAGGGACCAAGGCAACACTGTTATGGTTGGGGGTCACTAAGGGTGAAGAAACCCCCAATATGCAGGATAGCCGGACACAAGGATGGAGAAAGAACAGTTTAATGAACACAGAGATAGCTTCACACAAATAAAGTCAATATGGGTGCAGACGAGATGTAAGTGAAGCCTCTTCACAAGATGTAGACTGACTCAGGAATCTCTCTCTTGGAGTGTAGACAGAACTCAGAAATCTCTTTCTTAAGGGTGCAGGTGAACTCAGGAAATAAGTTCATCAGAAGGGTAGACAAAACTGAACAAACCGGGATGCTGCCAAAAGCAGTGGGAATAAAAACAGAAGCCTTAAGCTGCTGCTTAGCAGAGAGGACAAACGGGGGAGTCTTAAGGTGTAGATGACCTTAGGATGCAGCTTACAAAAGGGTGAGATAAACTAAGGCTAATCTTCTCTCAAAAAACAGAACAGTTCACATGGAGAAACCAAAGAATAATAATCTCTCTTCTGGAGATAAGTGAAAAACCCAAACACTGGAATCCAAAATGGAAGTTCTTCAAAACAAGGTGTGACGCAGTTCAAATCCAAGATGCAATTACTAACCAAAGTACTTACAAAACTCAGTGGGAGCAGAAAGCCACAGGGCAGGATGCCAACACATAACAATCAGCAATGGACCCACACTGGCTGGACAAACAACAGTGGTTTAAATAGGAATATAACAGGTGCAGATAATTGCTGAGGACACATTATGAGCCCAGGAGAACACCAGAGGGAGGCAGAGAGGGAATCAGAGGAGACAAAGAGCTGAGGCAGACAGAAGACAGAGTAAACACAGAGACATAAACTAAGAGACTAATGATGCGTTTACACATAGGCAAGACACGTAATGAATGTCATATTTGCATCATTCTTGGCACAGTCCTGACATCCTTAACGTGACAACGCATCTGAAAAGGTTTCTTAGTAGTGCGTGTGTGTGTGTGCGCGCGCACACGGGGGACAACGACTCTCCCGAGACATAATTTGTTTGAGCTAACTGATGCTGCTAATTCTTCCAAGATATACACACACACACACACAAAACAAATCCACTGTGCTGTCTGTTAGCAGGAAGAGAGAAAGAAAAGCTGGACTCACTTCTGATGCGTTTTTTGTTGTTGTTGTTGTTTTTTGCTGCACTGAGGACAACAGTCGACCAAGCCGGTTGCATATGTGCGTGCATGCACGGGGGACAACGACACGATGATTTGATTGAGCTAACTGACGCTGCCACACACACACACACACAAAATCCACTCCGCTGTAAGCTGTCTGGATCCCTGAAAACCTGTTCACATGAAACGCTGATGTGATTTTTGGCTGGACTGAGGAACTACACAAAGTCTTTTTTTTATGGAAGTCTGAAGTCAGTGCACGGCATCACTGGACAATACGTCACAATTTGGACTTTAGCACCAGTGGAACACCAAAATGTAAGTCCCTTTTCTGTTGTTTATAAATTAATGAAATATCAAATGACAAGGATCTATTTTAGCCATTATACAGTGAGGAAAAAAGTATTTGAACACCCTGCAATTGCAAGTTCTCCCACGTAGAAATCATGGAGGGGTTTGAAATTTTCAAGTTAGGTGCATGTTCACTGTGAGAGACATAATCTACAAAACAATTCCGGAAATCACAATGTATGATGTTTTAACAATTTATTTGTATGTTACTGCTGCAAATAAGTATTTGAACACCTGTGAAAATCAATGTTAATGTTTGGTACAGTAGCCTTTGTTTGCAATTACAGAGGTCAAACTGTAGTTTTTCACCAGGTTTTCACACACTGCAGCAGGGATTTTGGTCCACTCCTCCATACAGATCTTCTCCAAATCTTTCAGGTTTGGAGTTTCAGCTCCCTCCAAAGATTTTCTATTGAGTTCAGGTCTGGAGACTGGCCAGGCCACTCCAGGACCTTGAAATGCTTCTTATGGAGCCCCTCCTTAGTTGCCCTGGCTGTGTGTTTGGGGTCATTGTCTTGCTGGAAGACCCAGCCATGACCAATCTTCAATGCTATTACTGAGGGAAGGAGGTGGTTTGCCAAAATGTCACAATACATGACCCCATGGTAAGTGGAGTTGATTCCAAAAAGCTCTATTCTGGTCTCATCTGACCACATGACCTTCTCCCATGCCTCCTCTGGATCATCCAGATGGTCACTGGTGAACTTCAAATGGGCCTGGACATCTGCTGGCTTGATCAGGGGGACCTTGCTGCCCTGCAAGATTTTAAACCATGACAGCATCATGTGTTACTAATGTAATCTTTGTGACCGTGGTCTCAGCTTTCTTCAGGTCATTGACCAGGTCCTCCTGTGTAGTTCTGAGCTTTCTCAGAATCATCCTTACCCCACAAAGTGAGATCTTGCATGGAATCCCACACCGAAGGAGATTGACAGTCATCTTGTGTTTCTTCCACTTTCTAATAAATAATCATAACAGTTGTTGTCTTCTACCAAGCTGCTTGCCTGTTGTCCTGTAGTCCATCCCAGCCTTGTGCAGGTCTACAGTTTTGTCCCTGGTATTCTTAGACAGCTCTTTGGTCTTGGCTATGGTGGACAAGTTGTGCAGAATAAGATGGCTTCTTAAAGAAAAACTAACAGGTCTGTGTGAGCCAGAATTCTTGCTGGTTGGTAGGGGATCAAATACTTATTTGCAGCAGTAACATACAAATAAATGATTAAAAAATCATACATTGTGATTTCCGGATATTTTTTATTTTTTTTTTTAGATTATGTCTCTCACATAGACATGCACCTAAGATGAAAATTTCAGACCCCACCATGATTTCTAAGTGGGAGAACTTGCAAAATCTCAGGGTGTTCAAATACTTATTTTCCTCACTGTATATATCAATCAATCAATCAATCAATCAATTTTTTATATAGCGCCAAATCACAACAAACAGTTGCCCCAAGGCGCTTTATATTGTAAGGCAAGGCCATACAATAATTATGTAAAACCCCAACGGTCAAAACGACCCCCTGTGAGCAAGCACTTGGCTACAGTGGGAAGGAAAAACTCCCTTTTAACAGGAAGAAACCTCCAGCAGAACCAGGCTCAGGGAGGGGCAGTCTTCTGCTGGGACTGGTTGGGGCTGAGGGAGAGAACCAGAAAAGACATGCTGGGGAGGGGAGCAGAGATCGATCACTAATGATTAAATGCAGAGTGGTGCATACAGAGCAAAAAGAGAAAGAAACAATGCATCATGGGAACCCCCCCAGCAGTCTACGTCTATAGCAGCATAACTAAGGGATGGTTCAGGGTCACCTGATCCAGCCCTAACTATAAGCTTTAGCAAAAAGGAAAGTTTAAGCCTAATCTTAAATAGTAGAGAGGGTGTCTATATAATATTATATATAATATATATAATATATATATATATAGTATATATATATATATATTAATATTATATATATCTACAATATATATATATATATATATATATATATATAAGATATATATAATATATATAATATATATACATATATATATATATATATATAATAGATATACAGTTGTACTCAAAAAAGTTAATACCCTGGCAGAATTTTTGCTTTTTTTGGCCATTTTTAAGAGAATATGAATGACAACACAAAAACTTTTTTTTCACTCATGGTTAGTGGTTGGGTGAAGCCATTTATTGTCAAACAACTGTTTCCTCTTTATAAATCAAAATGACAAGAGAACTACCCAAATTAACCTGATCAAAAGTTTACATACCCCTGTTCTTAATACTGTGTATTGCCCCCTTTAATATCAATGACAGCTTGGAGTCTTTTGTGGTAGTTGTGGATGAGGCTCTCTGATGGTAAAACTGCCACTGAATATGTTTCGGACTTTATTTACATCAGTTACAAAGAAATACAAACAATATGGCACTCTATGGTAAATCTGCATAGAGTAGACAGTTCTCAAAAACTGAGTGACTGTGCAAGAAGTAGACGAGTGAGGAAAGCCACCAAGACACCCAGACAACCCAGAAGAAGTTATAGGCTTACGAGGTCTGTTAGAAAACTATCCGACCTTTTTATTTTTTAAAAAAACTATATGGATTTGAATCATGTGCGCTTGCATCAGCCAAACTTGAACCTTTGTGCGCATGCGTGAGTTTTTTCATGCCTGTCGGTTCCGTCATTCGCCTGTGGGCAGGCTTTGAGTGAGCACTGGTCCTCCCCCCTCGTTGGATTTTCATTGTCAGGGAAATGGCTGAGTGATTGGAGCAGCGCTGAATCAAATTTTTCCAGAAACTGTGAGAGACAGCCAGGTGGAAATCATTCGGAAGATTCAGACGGTTTTCGGTGAGGATACTATGGGCATCACACAGATTACGGACCATTACAACTGGATTAAAGACGGCCCACAGCCGCACAGGGCGCGCCGCGCTCCGAGCGGCCATCGACAGCCTGAAATGACCAGATAATTTCCAAAGTGAAGGCTGTGTTGATCCGGGACGTCGTCTGACTATCAGAGAAATTGTGGAAGAGGTGTACATCAGCACTTTTGTGGCACATTCCACTGTTACAGGAGATTTTGTAATGAAAGACGTGTGGAGGAATTCGTGCATCGGGACGGAGCCGCTAATGGCGCACAACAAAAAGCACGTCCGTGTTGGAAGTCTCACAGGACAAGTTGTGACATGCCCAGCTGTTACACAATTTCTCGGATACTCACTCGACTGAAAAGCCACCGAAAGCCGTCTGAATCTTCCGAATGGTTTCCAACATGGACGTGCTTTTTGTTGTGCGCCATTAGCGGCTCTTTTGTATCACCAGTTTTCCATCTTCATGATGAAGTGGTATAGAGGAGGATTTTCTTAGAAAGAAGCCCTGAAAGTTTAGCTACAAACTGCCAGAAGGTACATCTGAGATGCAAGCCTGGATTTGATCTGTTTTGGTGAAAGAAAATCCTTCTCTGCTCTACTCCACTATGAAGCTAAGAGTAGTGATGTAGTGATTCAGTACAGTATGGGAACAAAATGCCAAACCTAAATTTGCTTGTTGTTTAAACCAACAATTTATTAAAACATTATACAAACAGGAAAATAAAATAATTGTAAAGTGCTGCCTGGTAATAACTTAAATAAAATGTTCTCAAATAAACGACAAATGCATGAAATATTATATAAAAAAAATACATTCCTAGTAAACAGCTTTAAAAAAAAAACCTTTCCACAAGTCAAGAGCAGCACAAGGGTTCCAGCATGAAGCCCTGTTCAATTTTATTCAACCTTCATATGTTTTGCCAGAAAAATTAAATTGTCCAAAACTGTCACACTCTATAAGGGATTTTTAAAGAGAATTAATGTTAAAGAATCCCTTTACTTTTGTACAATTTATTTTATTTTCTATCTCTTTCTATCCAGGGTTTTCATGTATCCCATAATCCCTTGCGTGCCAGAGAGTCGCTGCAGTCAAAACAACACAGAGAATCCACATGATGACAATTGTAAATGAATATTATACTACCACAGGTCTTGCGAAGTACTGTTAAGGTAGTAAAAAAGTGCAGAAGAAAAGATATGTGCCAAATTAAAGTTCATTGTCTGAGGATCAAAAAAATGTAAAACAATAAATTTTTTGATGAGGGATTCTCAAGAAATTGCATTTTGAAAATTATGCTTATTTTCATCTAAATAAAGTGATTTTGAGGTCTTTGCAAAAGCGCAGTATTGCAAATTTTGGAATTAAAGAGCATTTAAAGCATGAAAATTATGATTTTAGGGCTGTGATCAACTGTTTCAAAAGCATAAAGGTATATCCAAAAAGAAATTAACAGCTCTTTCAAAAGCAATTGGTTTTTTTTGTGAAGGTGAGATAAATAGTGACTTTAGCTGAACTCAGCATGCCTCCAGCAAAAACTCATGATGTCAATAGATCTTTTGTTTGCCTTGTCTGCTTTAAGAAAGGCTCATCCATGACTGCTATCATTGGCATTGTTCTTGACAGAGTACAAAAATATTTCATGGAAAATTTTGATCCAGTGATCAAATGTTGCCAAATAGCATCTATACCCGCTGCAGAAACATCCTCTTGGATATAGACAAGGGAAAGCCTGCTGTTGTGGATGATCCAGTTGATTTTTCAACTTTGAACTTTCCAGTCCTGACAAGAACGTTTGGAGGAGTCACTGAACTTAAAGATTTGCAGGGTTGTCCATGCAGTATTTGCATGATTGCTAGAGCGAATCCTGGTCAAGAAGGCCATAAATTTGGTGGCAAAACCAAGCAAGGGCCTTTTCCTGTTGGAAGGCCACCTTTGCCAGGTCCTAAAAGGTTAGTCACACCTAAGCCAGTCAAAATCTGCAAACGCTGTAGGCAGGTGATTGGCAAAGGAATCCAACATCCACAACCTTGTGGTATTTCTGATAGGAGGGAGAATCTGCAAGATGTCATGCTTCAAGATCCAAGAGGTGCAGAAATGGCTGCTTCTGCTCTCATTAGGCAAAATAGATGCTGCGTCTAAAGACTTCCTCCATTAAGCTTGCCACAAGCGGCTTGCCAACAAATATCCCCATACCTGGTCCGTCCCGAGATAGAAAATCTGTTTTTCAGGATGAAAGTGTTCCAGCTTCAGAGCTCCAGCGTTTGATGACTTTGAACAATATGTCACAGAAGCAAACTGCGAAGATGATTCGATCTTGGAAAGGGTGAGATTTCTTTGAACCTGGAGCTATGGACACGCTTAGAGCAGCAGACAAGTCCCTAGAGCAGTATTTCACTTTGGGGACGTGAAATGGATTCCTCATTAAAGGAGGAGAGGGCTGGAGGCAGAAAGGTCAATAGACCTGTTGTCTATTGTAACAACCTTATTGGTCTTATTGCCCATCTCTGCCAAATTAGAGGTTACCATCCCCTGACCAGATATTTTGTCAAGGTTGGCATTGATGGGGGAGGGTCATTCCTCAAGGTTTGTCTCAACCTTGAGAGACAAGACGATGAGTTGTCCAGCCCAGCTAGCCAAAAGACCAAGTGGTCCTATGCAGCAGGAGCTTGCTCTGAAAAGTTTAAAGACTCAGGGGTCTGTAAGCTCATGATTGATTTTTCATTAGCTGTTAGATGTTTGTTCTTGTTTCTTTTCATATTTCAGAATTAATACCATATATGAAATATATTTAAAAAAAAAAAACCTGTCTGTGATTGGTACCTTGATGTGGTAGATAGGCTTAAGGAGGTATGTAACTCCTCTGAACTAAATCCAGTCAAAAATGAGAATATTTACATTAAGTTGTCCTTGAAACATCCACTTTCATGTCTTAAATGCTATTTTGGTCCAACATTTACAATACTGTGCCTTTGCAAAAACCTCAAAACCACATTATTTGGATGAAAATAAGCATAATTTTCAAAATGCAGTTTCTTGAGAATCCCTCATCAAAAAAATTTATTTTAATCCTCAGATTCTGAACTTTAATTTGGCACTAATCTTTTTTTCTGCACTTTTTTACTACCTTAACAGTACTTCACAAGACCTGTACTACAAAAATGTATTTTTTATGCTTTTCATCACGTTAGTAAGAGACTGCATGCATGATGTCCTGAAAACTTGCTAAAACAATTATAATGAACAATCCGTGTCTGCTACGTATATATATATATATATATATATATATATATATATATATATATATATATATATATATATATATATATATATATATATATATTAGTCTGGGAAAAAGGACAAACAGTGTTGTAAAGAACAATAATCAAGACGTTAAAGAGCAAACTTCATTTTCCCCCAGAAAGACATGAACAGGAAGCGATTGTAGCTCACAGCAGCTCCCATTGAAAATAATGGAGAGACAGTCTGTAATTCTCGCATGTTTACATAAAACAAACACAATAACAACGTCTAGAAACCCAGAGAATATATATTCATGAGCACTTTAGGCACAATATAAAAATAGTTTTATGTTGCGATGTTAATGCTGTTGTCTGTGTGCAGCGGTTAAAGTGAAGCGTGATCAGAGCGTCTCAGTGCAATTCTCAATGTTACTGAGATCTCGCAGCGCAGCGACCTCTCCGAGGTTTTGCGGGATTTGAAACCTGAAAAGGGCGGATTAACTGTTCGTTTAATGTTTGTTAATATATCTTTTTAAATAAAGTTTTGAAAACAAAAACATTGTGGGAGAGGCAAAAAAAAGTGAGTAAAACCACCTTTAAAATATTTAGAACCACAAATAAACTTGATTCTTGGTTTGTTTATTTATTTTGCCAATAAAATAAAAACTTCTCATGGCCAGGGCTTCTCAAAGTCTGGGGACTATTTAATCACAGCACAGCAAACAAGGTGAGTAGGCTGA
Organism: Thalassophryne amazonica; assembly: GCF_902500255.1. NCBI lineage: Eukaryota > Metazoa > Chordata > Actinopteri > Batrachoidiformes > Batrachoididae > Thalassophryne > Thalassophryne amazonica. The sequence goes on along the minus strand of NC_047114.1, from coordinate 20,545,433 downwards.
GCAAGTCGGAGTGAGGAGGGTTGTAGATATCCCTCCGCTCAGCGCTTTCAGGCTGCTTACACACACACACAATCAATGGGGTAAAAAAGTATTTAGTCAATCCCTGATTGTGCAAGTTCTCCTACATAAAAAGATGAGAGAGGTCTGTAATTTTCATCACAGGTACTCTTCAACTATGAGAGACAAAATGAGGGGGAAAAAATCCAGGAAATCACATTGTAGGATTTTTAAAGAATTTATCTGTAAATTATGGTGGAAAATAAGTATTTGGTCAATAACAAAAGTCCAACTCAATACTTTGTAACATAATCTTTGTTGGCAATGACAGAGGCCAAACGTTTCCTGTAAGTCTTCACCAGGTTTGCACACACTGCAGCTGGTATTTTGGCCCATTCCTCCATGCAGATCTCCTCTAGAGTGATGTTTTGGGGTTGTCACTGGGCAACATGAACTTTCAACTCACTCAACAAATTTTCTGTGGGGTTGAGGTCTGGAGACTGGTTTGGCCACTCAAGGACCTTGAAATGCTTTTTACAGAGCCACTCCTTTGTTGCCTGAGCGATGTGTTTGGGATCATTGTCATGCTGGAAGACCCAGCCATGTTGCATCTTCAGTGCTCTCACTGATGGAAGGAGGTTTTGGCTTAAAATGTCACGATACGTGGCCCCATTCATTCTTCCCTTAACAAGGATCAGTCGTCCTGCCCCCTTTTCAGAAAAACAGCCCCAAAGCATGATGTTTCCACCCCCATGCTTCACAGTAGATATGGTGTTCTTGGGATGCAACTCAGCATTCTTCTTCCTCCAAACACAAGTTGAGTTTTTACCAAAAAGTTCCATTTTGGTTTCATTGGACCACATGATATTCTCGCAGTCCTCTTCTGAATCATATGCTCAGTGGCAAACTTCAGATGGGCCTGGACATGTACTGGCTTAAGCAGGGGGACACGCCTGGCACTACAGGATTTGAGTCCCTCTCTGCGTAGTGTGTAGCCTTTGTTACAGCTTTGGACTCCGACGAGGGCAGTCGCATCTCCTCCACTCTCCCTTATCTCTCTGCTTTTAACCTTCAAGTCCCTACTTCACCAGACTGTGAATTCCTCAAAACTATATTGGATTCTGGATCTACTGGACTACTATTGGATTAACCATGGAATTGATCAGCTGGTCTCTGAACGCTATTGACACCATTTTTTCTACAAGATGTTCAGGACCGGGGGATCCTGCCTCCTCAGATGAAATGTATCCTGCGGGCTATGTACTCGACTCCTAGAGTTCCTGGCGTGTGGCATGCTTGGCGCCTTTCTCCATTGAGGATGTCGAGGATTTATTCATTTTTGGTCTCATGGCAGCATGGCTGGTACTTTTTGGCTTATGTGCTGCCCTGATCTACCGGAAAATTGGCAAGAACCACGGGCCCTCACTTATCCGTCATGATTAACGAGGTTGGCAAGGCAGTGCATTCTCAGACTGCGTTGACTCTTGAACTCAGACGCAAATTGGATGACACCTTGGAGCTGATGCGTGCCTTGCAGTTGAAGCTGAAGGTTTCGGAGGCTGGTGAATATTCTTAATTCATAATTGGGAATTGCCAGTAGCCCTTCAAAAGATCAAATTCACTCACAAATTTAGCAGAGCCCACTTGGTCCACACAATCATCCATTCTCAGCAAAAGAAAACAATCTGGTTTTGTAACCGCATTAAGCTTACGAAAATCAGAACAGAAATGTGAAGTATCATCTGATTTAGGAGCCAAAATACATGGAGACGCCCAGCTCAACACACTTGGCTCCACAATGCCATTCTCCAACATATATTTTACCTCCGCATCCAGATGCTTGCGTTTATCCAAACTGATTCTGTAAAAGCGCTGCTTAATCAGCCTAGCATCTCCCACATCAATATAGTGCTCAATGAGATGTGTACGCCCCGGAACATTTGAAAACAAACATGGAAAGCAATTTATCAGATCATGTACCTATTCAGCATGACACCTCGGCAAATGACCAAACAGCACATCCAAATTTGATAAAGGTTCTGAGTTCTTAAGACACCCCAGTGTAAGAGCACTGTCCAAACTACCAACTTCACTGTCATCCCCCCAGTCGGTGGCAGTGAGCTGTCCAAGGTACCAGAACTGTCAAGCGTCACAATAGATATACTTGCCATACATACCGCAGAAGCCTCAGCTCCCTCCGTTCGCTGTAACACTTCTCTGGAATAGTAAGGTTTCAACAAATTGACATGACACATTTGTTGCTTTTTCCTACAGTCAGGCATTGAGATTAAATAATTCTGATCAGAAAGTTGTTCAAGCACAGTGTAAGGACCACTAAACTTCACTTGAAAAGGTCACGTGATAACTGGACAAAGGGCCAACACTTGATCACGAGGCAAAAATGAACACACCTCCAAACGCCTGTCAAACAGAGACTTCATTTTATCCTGTACAGCAGTCATTTTCAACTTGACCTAATCTCTTGCAACATACAAGCCGCTGTCTGAATCCATTAATATAATCTAGATTTTTAGGTGGATTTGGCTCCTTTAATCTGTCTGCCACTATAGCCAAAGGACCTTTCACTGTATGTGCAAAGACCAACTTATTTGGGCTGAACCCAGTACTCTCTTGAGTGACTTCACGAGCAGCCAGCATCAACCAAGGCAAACCTTCTTCCCAGTCGCCACCCAACTCAGTACTGTAAGCACGCAACAGCAACTTCAAAGACTGGTGGAAGCATTCCAACGCGCCTTGCGACTCAGGATGGAAAGCTCTTGCTTTCGTATGCAACACTCTGAGTTGCTTCAAGACCTGGCCAAACAGATGAGATGTAAAGTTACTGCCCTGATCCGACTGTATGACTTTCGGAATGCCAAACACAGAAATAAACTGAGTAAGCGCTCGCACCACTGCCCTAGCAGTTATCATCCGTAAGGGATAAGCTGCCGGATACTGTGTAACTTGACACATCACTATGAGCAAATATAATGGCCCAAACCTTGAACGAGGCAATTATCAGATGCTCAAATGGTTTGGATGCAACTGCAGTTGGACTCAATGGAACTGGCTTCAACACCTGATTAGGCTTAGCAGTAAGCTGGCACACATGACATGTCTTAACATATGCAGAAACGTCTCTTTTTAGACGCGGCCAAAAAAATGTCTCAGGACCCGGTCATACGTTTTAGTCACCCTGGAGTGTCCAGACTCATCATGTGCAACTTTTAACACAGCAGCGCAAGATTTACTGGGCACCACAATTTGACACACAGGATCATCAACAATACCCGCATGGGGCAACTATTTTCTCACCAACAGTAAATCCTGAAGAAAGTACCCCCGCGCGCAATTCAGAACATCACTCACTGGGTGCACCTGATCAAAAAGGCCTTTTAAAGACACATCAGCATGTTGCTCTGCCACCAGCTCACTGCGAGACAAGGACACAGGAAAATCAGACAGAGGTACAGGAACATTTTTTTCACATTTCCCCTTCGTCACCTCATTCCGTGCCATAGCCCGAGTAACCGCCGTAACACCTGGGGAAATTGTTTACTGCTCTCATCAATCTGAGGAAGCAAATAAGGAACTGGCTCCGCCTCTTTCTGTACAGCTGACCAAGCCACATCCTTCAACAAATGCACCCCAGCCAAACCATTGCCCAAGATAACAGAAACACCTTCTACTGGCAATGCAGGATGAACAGCCAAAACTGCATCCCCATTAAACAGTTCGCACTCAAGTGACACGTTATGCAAAGGAACAAAGAGCACATTAAGACCCATACCTTGAACAGGAACCCGCATGCCTGTCTCCAACTCCACAGACAGCAGCAACACATCAGCTCGGATAAACGAGTCAAACACCACTGTGTCACGCAAAATTTTGACACGCTCCTTTTTATCATCTCCCACCAATGAGACAAACCCCTCACAAATGAAAGGCAAGTACGAGTCACATGATTCAGAACTCACATTTTCCCCCTCAAATTCCACAGCATTACACACTGGCGCAGCTAAACCTACTCCTTTGGGCTTAACAGGAGATGTCCTTGACTTTAACAGAGCACAATCTGCTTTAATGTGCCTGCGCTTGATTACACATGATGACACACCCGATCACCATCACGCAAAACAGTTTTTTATTTCCCCCTGTTTCACCCAACTGGACTGACCAGAGCCCTCCGAGCACCCCTCTCTTGGCACACTGGAACCAAGACTCCGGTTTGGAGTCACATTTTGTGAAAAAGACCTATGAGTCAATACATACTCATCCTCCAAAACAACAGCATCTGAAACATTTGCAGGCTTTTGCTCACTGATATAAGTTGCAGTCCTCTTTGGTACACAGTTCTTGAACTCTTCCATCAAAATCAGATCTCGCAGCTGATCAAAGTTTTTAACATTTTGATCAGCGCACCAACGATCAAACAACGCAGTTTCGTCACATCCAAACTCCCCATAATTTTGATGATCAAATTTTTTATAACGACGAAGTTTTTGTCTATATGCCTCTGGCACAAGCTCATATGCTCTCTCCACAGCATTTGTCACTTTGTCATAAACCAAACTATCAAAGAAATTTATCTAAGTGGCAACGACGCATACACTTCCTGAGCTTTACCTGTAAGCACACATTGCAACAGCAACGGCCAAACCTTCCTCGGCCACTTTAACATCGACGCCATGCGCTCAAACAAAACAAAATATTTATCCACGTCTCTTTCAATGAACGGTGGAGTAAATCAAATGCACTTGTTAACGTCAAAGTCTGCTTCACCAGGATTAACAGTCCGCACACCAGACACACGCGCCGCATCGCGTCTCTGCGCTTCTTCCAAATCCACTTTACGTTGTTCTAACTGAATTTCTTTCTCCCTACGTTTAGACTGAAGTCCCTTACTCCCTAAGTTTAGACTAAATTTCCTGCTCCCTAAGATCAGACTGAACTTCCTGCTCCTTAAGTTTCAATTGAATTTCCAAACGTTTCATTTCCAACTGCAGCTCTAATTTGTGCAAATCAGTGTCAGCTGTCCCAGCTGCCACCTGAGCCACCTCTGACACAGCAGGAAAAAACATGCCCTTTGCGACCAACGCGTCATCAATTTGTTGTTTAATAACTTTTTCTTTATCCTGTTTTACAACTGGAATATCAAAATGAGCCGCAATTGCCAGCAGATTATCTTTGACGAAAACATTAAGCTTCTCCCTTGTGGGATTAGCCACAAAACTCTCCACCTCCACTTCCATGACTGGCCAAAATTACGTGCACACACCATGCCACATAATCACACACAAACCGTGTTAATACACTGCAAAATGAAGTGCACAGCACGATGCCCAGTGCAGCCGTGTCCCCTCTACTCTATAACCGCTTAACAAAACTCCATCTAACTAACTTACCTAACTCTTCGCGTGGTTTGGTGGCGGGATGATTAAGCACACAACCAGCGAGAAAACATTTCTCCTGGGTTGCTCTCGAGAACACTGTAACACAGTGAACGCCAACCGCACCCCCACAACGCTATCAAAAATACAAACAGGCCACGCCTGAAGCAGCGAAGCCTCTTACCTCACCAGGAGACACAGCCACAAAAGCTCAATACTTGTGCACAAGCCGCAATACTTCACTCACCTATATTTCCTCGATTGTGTCCACCAAAACACCACTCCATCCAAAAAAAACATCAAACATGCTCCCGTGCGTCCTCACTGCCACCTACTGCGAGCCTCTGCACCGACACACCTGCTCTCATCAAAAATAGGTCACAGTCAAACAAGCACCAGCTGTAAAAACAAGATGCGCAAAAACCCCAAACTTTACCGCGCCCCTCAACACCAGTCTAGGGAAAGCACGACAACAAAAACCTGTTTGGACGAGCCCCCATTTGTTACGACCCAGCTCAGAGGCCGCAACAAAAAGTGAGGCACACACGGTAGCGTAGTCTTTTTTAACCCTTTGTAGGGCCTTTATTATAAAATAAAAAAGAAGAAAAGAAAAGAGGGAGGATGTGGCAAGACCAACCCAGGACCAAAGTCAGGACCAGAACCAGACGCAGCTGCTCCCCAGACTGCATTCCAGAAGAGGAAGGAGGAGGAGACTCTAAGGAGACAGGAACTCCCTCCTTTTATAGCACCTTGGGGTGAATATCAAGATAAAAACAACAAATATCACATAGTGCAAAAGATAAGATACATAGTGCAAGACTCACATAACAGAATACAAACAGGTGAAAAATGGGGCGACAGTGCAAAACAGTACCAGCCTAGGATCGCCTGGGCAGCAGAGCAGAAACTATGGAGAAGAAATACAGCACCAGAATGAGGTAACTGAGTTGCATATTGTCCGGTATAAAGAGCAAGGACACAGTCAGGTGTGTGTTACAGTATGGGGATGAAGACAACAAGTTATGCATGTGCAGGTGAGTATTCATGACTCTGGTGGCTTGGGGGAAGAAGCTGTTACAGAACCTAGCAGTGTGGGTCCTGATACTACAGAGCCTCCTGCCAGATGGCAAGAGGTCACACAGTCCATGAGAGAGGAGGGAGGAGTCTGATGATTGCTGAGGCTTTACGCACCCAGAGTGTGAGGAAGAGGCCGTGAATGGTGGGTAGAGAGTTCCCTATTATCTTTTCAGCTGTTCTCACAATGCATTGCAGGGTCTTGCATTCCTTAGCACTGCAGTTCCCAAACCACATGGTGAAGCAGCTTGTCAGGAAACTCTTCACAGCACCCCTGTAGAAGGTCATGAAGATAGGTGGTGGGAGGCTGGCGCGCTTCAGTCTCCACAGGAAATGAAGACACTGTTGTGCCTTCTTCATCACAGAGCTTGTGTTGGAGGTCCAGGTGAGGTCATCAGAGATGTTCATACCAAGGAACTTGGTGGTTCTGACTCTCTCCAGAAGAGTCAGAAGTGGACAGTGATCAGCAGGCCTTCTCTGCAGATCAACAACCACCTCCATTTTTGGCCACGTTTAGGGACAGGTTGTTTTGGCACCAGCTCACCAGTTGTGCCACCTCCTCTCTGTACTGTGCCTCATTGTTGCAGCCACCTGTGATGTCCAGGTGGCTCAACACCAGCTGTTCGAAAGACTTCAAGACTACAGATGTCAGGGTGACAGGGCTGTAGTCATTTAGCCCTGTTATGGAGGGTTTCTGTGGGACTTGGATAATAATGGAGCGTTTAAAACAGGAGGGGACCTCACACAACTCCAGAGATCTGTTGAAGATCTGGGTGAAGATGGGAGCCAGCTGATCAACACATGCTCTCAGACATTTTTGATCTTTTGTTTGTGAAAGTGCTGGCATACTTCCTCTTCACAGATTGTTAGTGCAGGTGATGTTGCAGAGGGAGGGGGAAAGAGGTGTCTAGGGGGCAGGAAGTCCATTGTTGTTGGGGTGGGTGAGGGGTGTGAGAGGGTCTCATTCAAACCTGGTGTAAAATAGGTTCAGCTCCTCATTGATAGTGATAGTCATTGAGACATGTCACTGTTGACTTCTTTGGTACAGGGATGATATTGGTTTTCTTGAAACATGCAGGGATCACAGCCTGGCTCAGAGAGGTGTTAAAGACATCAGCTGTCATCAGACTGAGTGCCTGCTCCTCCGGGGTGGGTATGGATTTCTGTGGTTGTGTATTATTCAGACATTTAGACCATGTGTACCATTCAGCAAATGATGGAGGTGAGTGTCACTTCTGTTGGTCTGTAGTGTGACCTTGTAGTCTGTCAGAGCCTGGCTGTTGTGCCACATGTGCCTATGATCCTTTATGTCATAGAAGTGGTTGTGGATCTTCTATACATACTGCCATTTTGCTTTCCTGATGGTGTTGGAAAGCTGTGCTCTGGCAGACCTGAAAGCTCCTCTGTCTGCAGACCTGAGAGCAGCATCTCTGTCTCTGAGCCAGAAGCGGGCCTTGGCTGTTAGCCATGGCTTCTGGTAGGCATGTGTGGTTCCATTCTTAATAGCACTGATGTCCTCAATACACTTCTATGTATGTGTATCATGTGCTGCACCTGGCACGTTTCTGCTCTAAAGACACTGTGCATGAACTCTCACAGCGGGTTCGTGCAAACCTGCCCATCAGTGCGATGTTTTGTGGTGCGCTAATTTTGAAACGGTTCGCTGTAATTGACCAAACATTGACCAAATTTTGCGCTATGTGTGAAGGGGCCCTTAGAAATGGCCTGAAGAAACCTTCCCAACTTGTTTAAGTCTGCAGTTCTCTTTAGATCTTCACTGAGTTCCTCAGACTTTCCTATTGTTCTGAGTATTGGTCAGTTCAATGAGTGTGATCAAAGACATTCTTTTTATTCTGGCAAAGAGAAATTACCAGCTGTAGTCAATCATGATCACAAACGATGAGTCAGTAGGTCTTGGCCTTGTCACATTAAAAGACAATGTAGAAACTTCAGCACCATTTATTAAACGATTTCAGTGAAAGTATGTGTACACCCTGCATCCGGAAAGTATTCACAGCACTTCAGTAATGCTTTACTTCATAACATGTTATTCTAATCTGACTGCTTTTTTCAGTAAAGAGTAATCTAATGCATTAATATTTCCAAATCAGTAATCAGATTAAAGTTACTTCTCCAAGTCACTGCGTAACAATTATTTTTGTATTTTTATATAGTGTAAATCAGGGGTGCAAAATACATAATTCGGGATTGACCGGTCGATCGCAGAGATAGTGTGGGTCGATCACAGCATTAAAACTGGCCCATGGGTAAGGGGAGGTTGGGGTTCGGCTGAACTGCCCACTTCTCCCACTTTTAGTGTTTAATGCTGTGATCTGTTTATCTGCTGCTTTGTGCAGCAGCTCCTAGTTTAAAAAGCACAGTGATGGCAGCACACCTGCACTAAGCTTTACAAAGACAGTTTTACACTTTTTTCTTTGAAACTTTGTGCGCTCTGTCGGTCCTCCCTAAAAACAGCTGTTAACGTGTTAATAACAAGTACTAACACTCTTTTTCCACCCAAATGTGCCTAAAGTCTCTTCTGAGTATGACATGATGTAAAAAAATGCCGATAAAACGTTCTTATCTGTCAGTCTGGTCGTGCCTTCTGTATAAATACACATGATCCATTCTTCCTGCTAAGATGGCAAACCCAGGAGCGAATCCAAAGGGAAAGTGGGAGTGGGGAGAGGGATGCGACCCCCCACAACACTCCTAGATTAAAGGTCCATTTTTGAAGACATTTTTTTTAAATGATAATAGTACTAGTAGTAATGTCTTAAACCTAAACCTACTTCTAGGCATCTTATATATGCTACTCTGGAACCACCCCTAAACCCAAACAGTTCAACTGTCAACCCCACTGAGGTCCTTAGACTGGGTCTCATTAACATAAGATCACTGTCCTCAAAATCATTGTTGATCAATGATTTAATTATTGATCATCACTTAGATATGATTGGGCTATGTGAAACCTGGCTTAAACCTACAGCTGTCCTCCCCTTAAATGAGGCCTGCCCACCAGCATATACATTTAGTCATGTCCCTCATGATGTGAAGCAAGGCAGGGGTGTTGCTCTTATTTATAAATCTAGGTTTAGCTTATTAGCTGTTGGGGGTTACAAATATCACTCGTTTGAGCATCTGATTCTCTGCTCTGCTTAGGATATTACGCATTGCCAAGGTCAGAAGAATAAAAATCACTCGTATTACTTTGTCACTGTATATAGGCCTCCTGGCCCATATTCTGAATTCTTAGATGAATTTGGTGCATTCATCTCTAACTTGTCAACTAGTGTAGATAACATTCTGATCATTGGTGACTTTAACATTCATATAAATAAGCCTTCTAATCCCCTCTGCAAATCATTTATGGAAATTGTGGATGCAATAGGATTTCGGCAATGCATTCAGGATTCAACGCACATTAGTGGAAATACCCTGGATCTGGTTCTCGCATGTGGTATTGTTGTCACGAATATTGACATCATGCCTCTTACATCAGTGGTGTCTGATCACTCACTTATTAAGTTTACAGTTTCGCTGCTGTGTTTAGTGGAACAACAACCTTATATATCATTACGGCGATGCATCAACTCCTCAACTAAGACTGAACTCGAAGCTAGACTGCCTGATGTCTTAGCTTCACATTTGACAAATACCCAGTCAGTAGACAGATTTGTGGATAGTTGAAACTCAGTGCTCAAAACTACACTCGACATGATTGCACCACCTGTGTTAAATGCGTGCTCCCCCAAATCACAGTCACCTTGGTTCAATGATTATCTGCGTGACCTCAAGCATAAAGCAAGAGGTCTAGAACGGAAATGGCGTTGTTCAAAATTAGAAGTATCTCACCTTGCGTGGCGTGATGCTATCTTAGACTATAAGCATGCATTATTGGCTACAAAGTGGACTTACTACTCTGATTTGATCAACAAAAACAAGCATAACTCAAAGTTCTTGTTCGACAAGGTGGCAACTCTTATGCATGGACAACCACCTGTAGTTCGCTCTCCTTTTACAGCACAAGATTTCCTGGATTACTTTGGGAAGAAAATAGAACACATCAGGTTAAACATATCCCGGCATGCCTTAATCCAGCCACTACACCCTGCTATTGATGTGGGCACCACTACTGAGGTATTACCTAGATTTACAGAATTTGATAGTATGTCACTAGGTATGCTGACAAAACTCATAATGTCAACAAAAAGCACAACCTGTTTATTTGATCCTATACCAACAAAACTGTTTAAGGACCTGTGGCCCACTCTTGGGCCGACTGTGCTGGAAATTATTAATCTTTCTTTAACTTCTGGATTTGTTCCTAAATGTTTCAAATCTGCAGTGATTAAACCATTACTTAAGAAACCTAATCTTGACCCTAGTGTATTGACAAACTATCGGCCGATCGTCCAAATCTCTAAAATTCTGGAAAAAGTGGTGTCACGGCAGCTCGTAGACTATCTTACTGAGAATAATCTCTTTGAGCCACTGCAGTCTGCTTTTAGAAAATATCATTCCACAGAGATGGCTCTCACTAAAGTGATGAATGATCTTCTGCTTACAATGGATTCGGACACCACTACGGTTCTGTTGCTGTTAGATCTCAGTGCTGCATTTGATACAGTGGATCATCATATTCTACTTGATAGGATGGAAAATCATTTTGGGATTACTGGGAGTGCCCTTGCACGGCTGACGTCATACTTGACCAGTCGTTCTCACTGTGTTTTGTACAGTAACACTACCTCTAACCTTAGTGACATGAAATTTTGGGTTCCACAGGGGTCTGTCTTAGGCCCCCTGCTTTTCTCCCTCTATATAGCACCCCTTGAGCACATATTGCGACATTTTGGGAGTACCTTTCATTGCTATGCAGATGATACTCAGTTATACATGCCGATAACTGCTGGTAATCTCGTTCACATAAAATCCTTAGAAGATTGCCTTGCAGCAGTGAGAAGTTGGATGTCTAGAAACTTCCTACTTTTAAATTCTGATAAGACTGAAATGATGGTTCTTGGTCCAGTGAGACATCGGCATCAATTTGACCAGTTAACGCTCAGCCTCAGCTCATGTGTCATACATCACACTGACAAAGTGAGGAACCTTAGGGTAATTTTTGATCCTTCAATGTCCTTTGGCCTCCACATTAGAAATATTACTAGGAATGCTTTCTTCCACCTGCAAATTATAGCGAAGATTCGTCCCATCCTGTCTATGGCTGATGCTGAGACCCTGATCCATGCATTTATCTCTTCTAGATTGGACTACTGCAATGTTCTATTTTCTGGTTTACCGCAGTCTAGCATTAGGGGTCTCCAATTGGTTCAAAATGCTGCAGCCAGACTTTTGACACGAAGCAGAAAGTTCGACCACATTACACCCATTTTGGCATCCCTTCACTGGCTTTCTGTCCCAGGGAGATCAGATTTTAAGGTTCTGCTACTAACCTATAAAATTAGTCATGGACTGGCACCTCCCTACCTAGCTGACCTAATTAAACCTTACGTACCAGCCCAAGCTTTACTTTCTCAGGGTGCACTACTTTGTGTCCCTAAGGTGAATACGACATCTGCAGGTCATAGAGCTTTCTCGTATCGTGCCCCTGTTCTGTGGAATGATCTCCCCGCCTCAATAAAACAGTCAGATTCTGTGGAGAATTTCAAGTCCAGACTTAAGATGCACTTATTTTCCCTTTTGTACAGCTAGCATACTGACATAGTATAGTTCTGCTCTTTTTACTCTTTTAATTCATTTATTAGGAATTGGAGCGGGCTGCGGCCTCAACTTTACCTAAATTCTGGGTCTTTTAGTGAAATTTAGGGCTAGTGGCCAGCAATCACCTTAGTATTTCTCTGTTTTTCTTGTTGTTTAATGCAGGCAAATTATACAGTATTTTTTTGTCTTTCTGATGCCTGATTGTTTTTTTCTCTCTGTTTAAGGTGCAGCTCCATCCAGAGATGGGAGTTGTATTCGTGTTGGCGATCCTCCTGTCCTGCGCGCCAATAGCATTTCTTGTATATTTGTCCGTGAATTGTTCTGTTAATTGTTCTGTAATTTATGTTTGTAGCATGGCCCAAGCAGAGGGTCACCCCTTTGAGTCTGGTCTGCTTGAGGTTTCTTCCTCAGAGGGAGTTTTTCCTTACCACTGTTGCTCTGGGGGTTGGTAAGGTTAGACCTTACCTGTGTGAAGCACTTTGAGGCAACTCTGTTGTGATTTGGCGCTATATAAAGGAAAATAAATTGAAATTGAAATGAATAATAATAATAATAATTTCAACAACTAAAATGTTTGGAAAGAATTTAAATGTTAGCAAAATGATAGAAAGAATTTTATTGGTACATTTATAATCAATAGATTATAAATTGCAAGTTTTACCATTACAGTGCTGTCAACAGGTAAATAAATAAATCTTTATTTTATTTTTATAAAACAAGTATTTATGTTCATTGAAGTCAAGAAAGAATGACTTCAATTCATGTTTTGCAAAAACTTTTTTTTTCAGGAACTAGCATTAAAGTTCAACTTAAAATGTCAGGACATACGGTGTAAAAAAGTATTTAGTCAGTCCCTGATTGTGCAAGTTCTCCAACTTAGAAAGATGAGAGAGGTCTGTAATTTTCAACATACGTACACTTCAACTATGAGAGACAAAATGAGAAAAAAAAAATCCAGGAAATCACATTGTAGGATTTTTAAAGAATTAATTTGTAAATTATGGTTGAAAATAAGTATTTGGTCAATAACAAAAGTTCAGCTCAATACTTTGTAACATAATCTTTGTTGTCAATGACAGAGGTCAAACGTTTCCTGTAAGTCTTCACCAGGTTTGCACACACTGTAGCTGGTATTTTGGCCCATTCCTCCATGCAGATCTCCTCTAGAGCAGTCATGTTTTGGGGCTGTCACTGGGCAACACGGACCTTCAACTCCTTCCACAAATTTTCTGTGGTGTTGAGGTCTGGAGACTGGCTTGGCCACTCCAGGACCTTGAAATGCTTTTTTCAGAGCCACTCCTTTGTTGCCTGAGCGGTGTGTTTGGGATCATTGTTATGCTGGAAGACCCAGCCACGTTGCATCTTCAATGCTCTCACTGATGGAAGGAGGTTTTGGCTTAAAATCTCACGATACATGGCCATGTTCTTCCCTTAACACGGATCAGTCACCCTGTCCCCTTTGCAGAAAAACAGCCTCAAATCATGATGTTTCCACCCCCATGCTTCACAGTAGATATGGTGTTCTTGGAATGCAACTCAGCATCTGTCTTCCTCCAAAAATGACTAGTTTAGTTTTCACTAAAAAGTTCTATTTTCATCTGACCACATGATATTCTCCCAGTCCTCTTCTGGATCATCCATATGCTCTCTGGCAAACTTCAGACGGGCGTTGACAGGTACTGGCTTAAGCATGGGGACATGCCTGGGACTGCAGGATTTGAGTCCCTCTCTGTGTAGTGTGTAGCCTTTGTTACTTTGGTCCCAGCTCTCTGCAGGTCATTCATCAGGTCCCTCCGTGTAGTTCTGGGATTTTTGTTCACCATTCTCATGATCATTTTGACCCCACAGGATGACATCTTGTGTGGAGCCCCAGATCGAGGCAGATAATCAGTGGTCTTGTATGTCTTCCATTTTCTTACAATTGCTCCCACATCTGATTTATTCACACCAACCTGCTTGACTATTGTAGATTCACTCTTCCCAGCCTGGTGCACATCTACAATTTTCTTCTGGTGTCCTTCGACAGCTCTTTGGTCTTGGCCATGGTTGAGTTTGGAGTCTGACTGTTTGAGGCTGTGGACAAGTGTCTTTTATACAGATAAGAAGTTCAAACAGGTGCCATTAATACAGGTAACAGGTGGGGGACAGAAGAGCTTCTTAAAGAAGATGTTACAGGTCTGTGAGAGCCAGAAATCTTGCTTGTTTGTGGGTGACCAAATACTTATTTTCCACCATAATTTACAAATTAATTCTTTAAAAATCCTACAATGTGATTTCCTGGATTTTTTTTTTCTCATTTTGTCTCTCATAGTTGAAGTGTACCAATGATGAAAATTACAGACCGCTCTCATCTTTCTAAGTAGGAGAACTTGCACAATCAGGGACTGACTAAATGCTTTTTTTTACCCCACTGTACATATTTCCTTTCCATTACTGTTAAAAATGCACTTCCATCATCAAAACTGATGATCATTTTCATGTTGAAGTGCAAGGGGGTGTTGTCAGCAGCTGCTGAAAGTAACAAATAAAGTAACTAGTAATCTAACTTATTTACTTTTAAACTGAGTAATCACTAAAGTAACTAAGTTACTTTTTCAAGGAGTAATCAGTACTTGGATTACTTTTTCAAAGTAACTGTGGCAACACTGATAATAACTATGTGAAAAAGGTTTTTGAGGTTCTTTTTTTTTTTTTTTTTGGGGGGGGGGGGAATTTTATGAAAGAACCAACAACTAAGAAATCACATGTGCAGAAATATTCACAGCCTTTGCCATGTTCCAGATTTGTCTTCTCTCTTTTGTTGTTCAGTGGAACAGCAATATGTATCACAACCATAAGACCCAGACAATGAAGAATTTGTAAGATGAAGCTGTAAGTACAGTATAGCATTTTCAATTCATTTATTGTCCTTGTTTTTCAAGTATTGGAGAGACAGGAAAGTATGTTGGGGATATTCTTGGTTTATACAGGTTTGTATTACATTTTACATTTTATTTTTATGTTCTTTTTATTTCATAGCACATTCATTTTTTCAACGAGAAAATAAGTGATGATGGATCAGTCATTTTTATTGAATACTGAGCCAGATGCATGTTGACAATTCATTTTATTTATTTATTTATTTTGTTATTTTTGTCTCACTGTTATTACCATACATTTTACTCTGGACAATTTTTCCCTTTTTTTTCTTAAATAAATATTTTTGAGAATTTTGTATGTATTTCTTGAGTTTTACCATATTTATGCAGTTTGTATGATGAAGTATTTCAAGGTATTAATCTTGTTTTGCTTTATTTTCATTAGTATAATAAATCATGTGCTTTATAACAATAGATTGCAAGCAAATAATTTACAATACAAATATTTAATTATAAATCAAGTAGAAAAATAGGAGATAAAACTTCTGTTTGATCAACAGAAGTGTGACACATGTCTCAAGCAGGAAGCTCAGTGTGACTGTAAGTGGCTGCATTTCCCTCTGAACAATGTTTGACTTGATGAATTATGTCTGAAATCATCCTTGCATGTGCACATGCGCGTGTGCACGCTACAACACTCTGAACAGTGGTTGAGTGCCTGTGATCATTAAATTCATTATCAGTGACATCTGACAGGTAAGGGCAGCATGGTGGCTTAGTGGTCAGCACTGTTGCTCCACAGCAAGAAGGTTGTGGGATCACTTCCCACTTGGGGCTTTTCTGTGTGGAGTTTGCATGTTCTCCCTGTGTTTGCATGGGTTGCCTCCAGGTTCTCCTGCCTCCTTCCACATCCAAAGACATGCAAGGTAGGCAATTTGGAAACTTTAAATTGACTGTGGGTGAGAATGTGTTTGTCTGTCTCTGTGACCCTGCGACAGACTGGCATCCTGTCCAGGGAGTACCCCATCTCATGTCCGAAGACTGCTGAGATAGGCTCCAGCCACCCCATATCCCTTAAGTGAGTATAAATGGATGGACCTGATAGGTAAATTGTGTGTGTATATGTGAGAGAGAGAAAGAAAGCGAGCAAGCTGACTGTATTTGACTTCAAATATGCTCTCAGTCATAAATGCCAGTTTATTAGGTACACCGAGAGAAACATAACGTCCCTTCATGAAGAAGGTGTGCCCTCTGTAAAAATCAACACCGCCACTGAGACTAAGGGAGATTGTTGTTCTCTCTAAGGGCAGTCTTCATTAAAGTCAAAAAAGCAATATAGTTTTGAAATATATTACAGTGATCATTATTGACTGTGCAGTGAAATGCAATTTCTCCCTTTCTTTTATTTTCAGTGTTTTCCTTTTGTCCCTGGGCTCAGGACCCCTCTGTGCCATGTTTGACAGTTCTGTCTTTTGTGTTTGTTAATTGGAAATGCAGATACAATTTGTTTACAATAAATAAACAAGCTAAGTATGAACTTGGAATGTTTTTGGTTTGACTTGTGTTTTGTTTCCATATTCTTGGGAGAAATTTCGTGGTTTGGGTTTATTTGCAATAAAACACTGTTTTAGAAGCGCACTTGAAAATAATAGTAAATGAAGTGCATTTATATAGCACTTTCCCATCTGAATCAGAACATCAATGCGCTTTACAATGATGCATCACATTCACCCATCACACACCAATGTCAGGGTGCTGCCATGCAAGGTGCTCCCTATACACTGGGAGCAACTTGGTGATTAAGGACCTTGCCCATGTCTTAGCTTCACATTTGTCAAATACCCAATCAGTAAGCAGTCTTGTACATAGTTTAAACTCAGTGCTCAAAACTACACTTGACATGACTGCTCCACCTGTGTTAAAACCGCGCTCCCCCAAAACACAGTCATCTTGGTTCACTAATTACCTGCGTGACCTCAAGCATAAGGCTAGAGGTCTAGAACGGAAATGGTGTAGTTCAAAATTAGAAGCATTCCACCTTGCGTGGCATGATGCTATCTTAGATTATAAGCATGCATTACTGACTACAAAGCGGACCTATTACTCTGATTTCATCAACAAAAACAAGCATAACTCAAAGTTCTTGTTCATCACGGTGGCAACACCTATTCATGGACAACCACCTGTAGTTCGCTCTCCTTTTACAGAACAAGATTTCCTGGATTACTTTGAGGTGAAAATAGAAGGCATCAGGTTAAACATATCCCAGCATGCCTCAACCCAGCCACTACACCCTACTACTGAGGTGGGCGGCATTACTGAGGTATTACCTAGAGTTACAGAATTTGAGAGCATCTCTCTCGGCATGCTGACAAAACTCGTAACGTCTACAAAAAGCACAACCTTTTTATTTGATCCTATACCAACAAAACTGCTTAAGGACCTGTGGCCCACTCTTGGGCCAATTGTGCTGGAAATGATTAATCTTTCTTTAACTTCTGGATTTGTTCCTAAATGTTTCAAATCTGCAGTGATTAAACCATTACTTAAGAAACCTAATCTTGACTCTAGTGTATTGAAAAACTATCGGCCGATATCAAATCTGTCATTTTGCTCTAAAATTCTGGAAAAAGTGGTGTCACGGCAGCTCGTGGACTATCTTACTGAGAATAATCTCTTTGAGCCACTGCAGCCTGCTTTTAGAAAATATCATTCCACAGAGACGGCTCTCACTAAAGTGGTGAATGATCTTCTACTTGTAATGGATTCGGACACCACTACGGTTCTGGTTCTGTTAGATCTCAGTGCTGCATTTGATACCATGGATCATCATATTCAGTGACTGGTACTGAATATGGGGCTTTTCTGTTATTCATCAGGTCCTTTTGAGACGAAAAGGAAGAAAAGGAGACGTCATACTTGACCAGTCGGGTTCCATAGGGGTCCGTCTTAGGCCCTCTGCTTTTCTCCCTTTATATAGCACCCCTTGGGCACATATTGCAGCATTTTGGGATTACTTTTCACTGCTATGCTGATGATACTGATGATACTCAGTTATACATGCCGATAACATGCCGATCAGTGAGAAGTTGGATGTCTAGAAACTTCCTACTTTTAAACTCTGATAAGACTGAAATGATGGTTCTTGGTCCAGTGAGACATCAGAATCAATTTGACCAGTTAATGCTTAGTCTAGGCTTGTGTGTCATACATCACATTGACAAAGTGAGGAACCTTGGGGTAATTTTTGATCCTACTTTGTCCTTTGACCTCCACATTAGAAATATTACAAGGACTGCTTTCTTCCACCTGCAAAATATAGTGAAGATTCGTCCCATCCTGTCTATGGCTGATGCTGAGACCCTGATCCATGCATTTATCTCTTCTAGATTGGACTGCTGCAATGTTCTGTTTTCTGGTTTACCGCAGTCCAGCATTAGGGCTCTCCAATTGGTTCAAAATGCTGCAGCCAAACTTTTGACACAAAAGCAGCACGTTCAACCACATTACACCCATTTTGGGATCCCTTCAGTGGCTTCCTGTCCTAGTGAGATCAGATTTTAAGGTTGTGCTACTAGTCTATAAAATTGTTCATGGACTGGCACCTCTCTACTAAGCTGACCTAATTAAACCTTACGTACCGGCCCGGGCTTTGCTTTCTCAGGGTGCAGGACTAGTTTGTGTCCCTAGGGTGAATAAGAAGTCTGCAGGTCATAGAGTTTTCTCTTATCGTGCCCCTGTTCTGTGGAATGATCTCCCCACGTCAATAAAACAGTCAGATTCTGTGGAGACTTTCAAGTCCAGACTTAAGATGCACTTATTTTCCCTTTTGTATGGCTAGCATACTGACATAGTATAGTTCTGCGCTTTTTACTCTTTTAATTACCTAAATTCTGGATCTTTTAGTGAAGCTTATGGCTAGGGTCAGCGATCACCTTAGTATCCTGTTTTACTTGTTGTTTAATGCTGGCAAATTATACTGTATTTCTTGTCTTTCTGATGCCTGATTCTGTTTTTTTCCTCTCTGTTTAAGGTGCAGCTCCATCCAGAGATGGGTGTGGTATTTGTGCTGAAAACACTCCTGTCCTGTACACCAACAGCATTTCTTGTATATTTGTTTTGTGAATTGTTTTGTAATTTATGTCTGGAGCATGGCCCAAGCAGAGGGTCACCGCTTTGAGTCTGGTCTGCTTGAAGTTTCTTCCTCAGAGGCAATTTTTCCCTGCCACTGCTGCTCTGGGAGTTAGTAAGTTTAGACCTTACTTGTGTCAAGCACCTTGAGGCAACTCTGTTGTGATTTGGCACTATATAAATTAAAATAAATTGAAATTGCCCAAGGGTCCTTAGTTATTTTCCAGTCAGGCTGGGGTTTGAATCAAGGATCCTCTGGTCTCAGTTGTTTAAAGGTAATCTTATCAGAGTTTGGATAATGGGCTGGATTAATTTATGAAAATGGGTTGTTCAAAACCAAAAACGGATTCTGAAATCAGATTAGATCACGTAATCAAATCTTAGTTTTAATCTGGATCAAACCCTCAGTTTGTGTTGTTTAAAGTGTTTTAGTAGGATTGGGATAACTTTGATCCAAAAAAATAAAAAAATAAAAATCAGGATTATTTTAATCCCAGCAGTTTGGTGGATTCAGGGTGGATTTCAGGAACAAAATGTGATTTAAATT
The DNA here is from genome assembly GCF_902500255.1 of Thalassophryne amazonica. Taxonomy (NCBI): domain Eukaryota; kingdom Metazoa; phylum Chordata; class Actinopteri; order Batrachoidiformes; family Batrachoididae; genus Thalassophryne; species Thalassophryne amazonica. The sequence continues at coordinate 20,525,712 of NC_047114.1, read as the reverse complement.
AAATTGTAAGTGGTCATATAAATAACATTTATCATTCAGTAGATATATATTTATTTTTTTATATTTTTTCAACTGATTATCATACCATACAGTTGAAATGATAGACTAATTCACACTACAGGCTTATATAACCTCTGTGCATCACACCAAACAGGTGGTGCCATGGACTCAAAAGGATCTAATTTCACAGTGGCAGAAACCCATGCACTGTAAGCGCCAGGGGGCAACTGTTTGTTGTGATTTGGCGCTATATAAATAAAATTGATTTGATTTGATTTGCTGGAAGGCCTCAATAGTAGGATGTTTGAGTTGTACAAAGGGAGGAGAACTGACCAGCAAGAAGAAAAAAGATGTTTGGGCTGAAATCCCCCAGAATGTAACTGCCACAGGGTCTGGCCAGAAGAGGACCATTGATCAGGTGAAATGATGGAAGAATCTAAAGGCCAAAGCCACAAAGGACCACGCAGAGGCAAAACAAACAAACACTCAAACAGGAAACAATCCCTTCAAGAGAGGTGAATACACTGACTTGGTTCTTGACATTATTGAGGGGAGCATTCACAAGCTCCACATGGGATAGAGGGTGTTGCAGGAGATGGTGACCCCACAGCTGAGGTGAGTCAATTCCTGCTAATGCAGAGGAAACTGTGATTCTTGATCTCAGTCCTTTTACTGTGGACGGTAGAGGATCTGCACAAGTGGAGACAGCAATCACTGCAACAGCAAGTCAAAGAGGCTTAAAACGTCCTTTGCCAAACAAAGATGATGATGATGATGCCTATAGGGCACTTCTTAAACAACAAACTGAAAGGGCAGCGTTACAGATTTGCCTGGTCAAGGAACAAAGTACTTTAACCAAACTGCAGCAAACCAAAGCCAAACTTGAGATCCTTCTTCTCAAAGCACAGCTTGGTCATTCCACAGGAGCAGACGGCTGAGTGTGTGTGTGTGTGTGTGTTTATGTTTCAAGGTTGAAATTTTATGTGTGAATTTGAAGGACATGGAATGTATATTTGCTTTTTTGTGGGGCAGATATGTATGGAGGATTAAAAGTGCCAAAATTAAATAAATAAATATGTAATTAAATAATTACTTAAATGTGTCACTAATTAAAATGTGCCAAAAAAAATAAATAAAAAGATCATGATATAATGACTTAAATGTCATTAATTACTTGGTATATTTAAGTAATTAATGACACATTTAAGTAATTAGTTAATAACATATTTATTTACTTAACTTTTGCACTTTTAATCCTCCATAAATCATGTTTTCCTATTTACGATCCCCGTTGACTTATTTATCATGATTTACAAAAGTCTTTTTTTGCCAAAACAAGCCCGAACGGACGACCAAAGTGACTACACCAACCAGCCCCTCCGATACACTGTGGTTGAGATCTCAGGTCAGTAGGTGGCGGTAGTAACTCGGCAGTCCATAGTTCAGCCTGCCGACGTGTGGAGAAGAAGAATGACGTAGTCCAACATGGAGGCGCTGTGAAGCACACTGACTTTCTGTCAGCTTTTTGTCTTAAAACCACAATAAAAGCAGATTATTTAGAGGTGAAATGTTTTCACAGGCGGCTCGGCGTGTAGAAAGAGCCGCTCCGGGCTTGAGCTCGGGGGTCCTGCTGAAGGATTTGGTCTTCGCGCGTGGGAGAACCAGCAGCCTGCAGGCCCAGCGGCACTTCGGTGGCAGCTGCTGTCTGACAGCCAAAAAGCTGGAACATCGGCCCATACGCACGGAAATAGTGGAGATCCCCGGGCTGGAGAAGATCACCTACGGAGCGAGGATGTACTTTGTGCCCGGTTTGGCTAAACCGGTTTACCCGCCGTGGCAGAAGGATTACACGGATCCGAATTTCCACAGACCCCCTCCGCCTGAAGACATGCCGCTCCACAAGGACAAACCCTGCTACATCTTCCACCAGACGACCAACCTGACGGAGGGTAAGCTGCTCCGCCTGTCATCAACAGCCAGGAAGATAGGAAATCACCAGCTTCGGGTTTCTCCACCTTTTGGAGGCGCAGATGTGATTAAATGCAAACTGCTGTTTGAGCTTTTTACTTGGATTTTGCACTCATGGATTGCTCCTCGGATGAAGTGATGGTGCGTCCATCTCTTTCATCATCTCTTTCCATCGATCCTGGTCACACCAGTTTGCGGACCATTCATAGACAAAAAAAAAAAAAAAAGTCTATTCATAGACAAAGATCATTCATAGACATATGAAGAATCATTCATTATTTATTAAAACATAGCACTGTCACAGGTGATGTTTTAGTGATTTTTATGTCTGGGGCAGCTCACTTTTTATGTGACACTTCCTTTAACACAGGTGTGTTCTATCAGTCGTACAACCCCAGTTCCAATGAAGTTGGGATGTTGTGTAAAATGTAAATAAAACAGAATGCATTGATTTGCAAATCCTCTTCAACCTATATTCAATTGAATACACCACAAAGACAAGATGTTTAATGTTCAAACTGATAAATTTTATTGTTTTTGTGCAAATATTTGCTCATTTTGAAATGGATGCCTGCAACACGTTTCAAAAAAGCTGGGACAGTGGTATGTTTACCACTGTGTTACATCACCTTTCTTTCTAACAACACTCAGCAAGCATTTGGGAACTGAGGACGCTAATTGGTGAGGCTTTGTTGGTGGAATTCTTTCCATTCTTGCTTGATGTACGACTTCAGTTGTTCAACAGTCCGGGGTCTCCATTGTCATATTTTGCACTTCATAATAAGCCACACATTTTCAATGGGCAACAGGTCTGGACTGCAGGCAGGCCAGTCTCCTACCCGCACTCTTTTACTACAAAGTCATGCTGTTGTAACACGTGCAGAATGTGGCTTGGCATTGTCTTGCTGAAGTAAGCAGGGATGTCCCTGAAAAAGATGTTTGTATGGCAGCATGTTTTGCTCCAAAACCTGGATGTGCCTTTCAGCATTGATGGTGCCATCACAGATGTGTAAGTTGCCCATGCCATGGGTACTAACACACCCCCATACCATCACAGATGCTGGCTTTTGAACTTTGCGCTGGTACAATCTGGATGGTCTTTTTCCTCTTTTATCCAGATGACACGACATCCATGATTTCCAAAAACAATTTGAAATGTGGACTCATCAGACCACAGCACACTTTTCCACTTTGCAGCTGTCCATTTCAAATGAGCTTGGGCCCAGAGAAAGCGGTCGTGTTTCTGGATGTTGTTGATGTATGGCTTTCCCTTTGCATGGTAGAGTTTTAACTTGCACTTGTAGATGTAGTGACGAACTGTGTTAACTGACAATGGTTTTCTGAAGTGTTCCTGAGCCCACGCAGTAAGATACTTTACACAATGATATTGGTTTTTAATGCTGTGCCGCCAGTCTATAACATAATCTTCTGATTATGTTATGGACTGTAGATGATGGAATCCCTAAATTCCTTGCAATTGAACATTGAGAAACATTGTTCTTAAACTGTTGGACTATTTTTTTCATGCAGTTGTTCACAAAGTGGTGATCCTTTCCCCATCTTTGCTTGTGAACGGTTGAGCCTTTTGGGGATGCTCCTTTTATACCCAATCATGACACTCACCTGTGGAAACAGGTTCTTTGAGCATTCATCAACTTTCCCAGCCTTTGTCCCAACTTTTTTGAAATCCGTAATTTAAGTTGACATTTTGTTTGGCCAATGTATGCCAATCCACAAGGGCATTTTAAAATATATACTACATGAGTAGTATTACAACTGATAAATGAAGAAATAGGATATTGCTTACCAGTGCGAGGATGAGCGAAACATGAAGCATTAGTGGAATACGGATTACGGATAGCTGAACATAAAACAGCAATCCGTACTCAGAATTTAACCTATGCCATGGCAAGGCACTATAAACAGGCCGGTCATGGCTCTCCAGCGTCTTTAAAATTTGGGGGGATTGAGAGAATCATAGCTCCACCCAGTGGTGGTGATATTATTAAAAAAGTCTTATGTAGAGAAGCATTTGGGATTTACACTTTAGGCACCTTGGAACCTTTTGGTCTGAATGAAAATCTAAAATTTACTTGTTTTCTCTAATAATTGTTTTTTTAGTCTGGTTTTAGTTTTGTGTGTTTTGGGGCAGTGTGTTTCTAATCATGAATTGATTACTAATTGAGTGAGTGTTGTGTCTGACAGATGGTCATGCCCCTTTGGAAGCATTAGGACACCTGCTTCTTATTAGTATTTAAGCTGTATCATCTCTGTCTTTGCAGGACTCAGGAAGATGTGACTCTCACATCGAAACGTCCCGTTGTACATTTTTGCTTTCAGCACCTTATTAAATTTTCTGGCACTTATTTCTGTGTTGTACCAATTATTTTTCTCTTTTATTAAATATCTTGTCTTTGTGGTGTATTCAGTTGAATATAAGTTGAAAAGGATTTGCAAATCATTGTATTCTGTTTTTATTTACATTTTACACAACGTCCCATCTTCACATTGCAATTGAGGTTGTAATTGTAACAGAAGGACTCAGTGTCTGTCCAGTCTGCTACCACAGAGGTCTTTTTTGTCTGTGTCCCCTTTATATGGAACAGGGCCTTTCGTCACAAAAATGGTGGCATCTTTCTTTCCAGTCATAATTTTCAGTTTTCATACAGTTACAGCCTCTGTTTTTATCTCAGGTGTGCATCAGGCGCTGTGGTTGACGAAGGCTAAGCTGACCTCTGGCCTGCCGCCTCATCTCCTCTCATTAGCAAATGATCCTACCAATCAGATTCCAGATCAAGATGAACGTGTGCAAAACGCCATCCGGCATGCACGATTCTGGGACACAACAGAGAGCCGGCCAGACAAAGACAAATACAGGTAAGGGCAGAAAAGTGAAATCCTTAATCATTCCTGTGATGTCTGTAGTGGTGGGCCCTGTGGCCATATATACACATTGTCCTTGCTTACTTCAATTATGGGTCATGGGGTTTCTGGAACCTATCCCGGCAGTCTTAGAGCATGAGGCATGATACACTGTGGACAGGACACGTATTTTACACACACACACACACACATATATATATATATATATATATATATAGTTAGTGCACCCTTGAGCTTTTATTTATTTTAATATTTTATGACATGATAAAATGAAAAAAAAGAAATTCATGCTTTTTATCTTAAAATTTCTAAAATGATGCACTTTAAGGTCATAGTGAAAAGTAATTTTGACATCATGAGTTAATCAATCAATCAATTTTTTTTTTATATAGCGCCAAATCACAACAAACAGTTGCCCCAAGGCGCTTTATATTGTAAGGCAAGGCCATACAATAATGATGTAAAACCCCAACGGTCAAAACGACCCCCTGTGAGCAAGCACTTGGCTACAGTGGGAAGGAAAAACTCCCTTTTAACAGGAAGAAACCTCCAGCAGAACCAGGCTCAGGGAGGGGCAGTCTTCTGCTGGGACTGGTTGGGGCTGAGGGAGAGAACCAGGAAAAAGACATGCTGTGGAGGGGAGCAGAGATCGATCACTAATGATTAAATGCAGAGTGGTGCATACAGAGCAAAAAGAGAAAGAAACAGTGCATCATGGGAACCCCCCAGCAGTCTACATCTATAGCAGCATAACTAAGGGATGGTTCAGGGTCACCTGATCCAGCCCTAACTATAAGCTTTAGCAAAAAGGAAAGTTTTAAGCCTAATCTTAAAAGTAGAGAGGGTGTCTGTCTCCCTGATCTGAATTGGGAGCTGGTTCCACAGGAGAGGAGCCTGAAAGCTGAAGGCTCTGCCTCCCATTCTACTCTTACAAACCCTAGGAACTACAAGTAAGCCTGCAGTCTGAGAGCGAAGCGCTCCATTGGGGTGATATGGTACTACGAGGTCCCTAAGATAAGATGGGACCTGATTATTCAAAACCTTATAAGTAAGAAGAAGAATTTTAAATTCTATTCTAGAATTAACAGGAAGCCAATGAAGAGAGGCCAATATGGGTGAGATATGCTCTCTCCTTCTAGTCCCCGTCAGCACTCTAGCTGCAGCATTTTGAATTAACTGAAGGCTTTTTAGGGAACTTTTAGGACAACCTGATAATAATGAATTACAATAGTCCAGCCTAGAGGAAATAAATGCATGAATTAGTTTTTCAGCATCACTCTGAGACAAGACCTTTCTGATTTTAGAGATATTGCGTAAATGCAAAAAAGCAGTCCTACATATTTGTTTAATATGCGCTTTGAATGACATATCCTGATCAAAAATGACTCCAAGATTTCTCACAGTATTACTAGAGGTCAGGGTAATGCCATCCAGAGTAAGGATCTGGTTAGACACCATGTTTCTAAGATTTGTGGGGCCAAGAACAATAACTTCAGTTTTATCTGAGTTTAAAAGCAGGAAATTAGAGGTCATCCATGTCTTTATGTCTGTAAGACAATCCTGCAGTTTAGCTAATTGGTGTGTGTCCTCTGGCTTCATGGATAGATAAAGCTGGGTATCATCTGCGTAACAATGAAAATTTAAGCAATACCGTCTAATAATACTGCCTAAGGGAAGCATATATAAAGTGAATAAAATTGGTCCTAGCACAGAACCTTGTGGAACTCCATAATTAACTTTAGTCTGTGAAGAAGATTCCCCATTTACATGAACAAATTGTAATCTATTAGACAAATATGATTCAAACCACCGCAGCGCAGTGCCTTTAATACCTATGGCATGCTCTAATCTCTGTAATAAAATTTTATGGTCAACAGTATCAAAAGCAGCACTGAGGTCTAACAGAACAAGCACAGAGATGAGTCCACTGTCCGAGGCCATAAGAAGATCATTTGTAACCTTCACTAATGCTGTTTCTGTACTATGATGAATTCTAAAACCTGACTGAAACTCTTCAAATAGACCATTCCTCTGCAGATGATCAGTTAGCTGTTTTACAACTACCCTTTCAAGAATTTTTGAGAGAAAAGGAAGGTTGGAGATTGGCCTATAATTAGCTAAGATAGCTGAGTCAAGTGATGGCTTTTTAAGTAATGGTTTAATTACTGCCACCTTAAAAGCCTGTGGTACATAGCCAACTAACAAAGATAGATTGATCATATTTAAGATCGAAGCATTAAATAATGGTAGGGCTTCCTTGAGCAGCCTGGTAGGAATGGGGTCTAATAAACATGTTGATGATTTGGATGAAGTAACTAATGAAAATAACTCAGACAGAACAATCGGAGAGAAAGAGTCTAACCAAATACCGGCATCACTGAAAGCAGCCAAAGATAACGATACGTCTTTGGGATGGTTATGAGTAATTTTTTCTCTAATAGTTAAAATTTTGTTAGCAAAGAAAGTCATGAACTCATTACTAGTTAAAGATAATGGAATACTCAGCTCAATAGAGCTCTGACTCTTTGTCAGCCTGGCTACAGTGCTGAAAAGAAACCTGGGGTTGTTCTTATTTTCTTCAATTAGTGATGAGTAGAAAGATGTCCTAGCTTTACGGAGGGCTTTTTTATAGAGCAACAGACTCTTTTTCCAGGCTAAGTGAAGATCTTCTAAATTAGTGAGACGCCATTTCCTCTCCAACTTACGGGTTATCTGCTTTAAGCTACGAGTTTGAGAGTTATACCATGGAGTCAGACACTTCTGATTTAAAGCTCTCTTTTTCAGAGGAGCTACAGCATCCAGAGTTGTCTTCAATGAGGATGTAAAACTATTGACGAGATACTCTATCTCCCTTACAGAGTTTAGGTAGCTACTCTGCACTGTGTTGTTATATGGCATTAGAGAACATAAAGAAGGAATCATATCCTTAAACCTAGTTACAGCGCTTTCTGAAAGACTTCTAGTGTAATGAAACTTATTCCCTACTGCTGGGTAGTCCATCAGAGTAAATGTAAATGTTATTAAAAAATGATCAGACAGAAGGGAGTTTTCAGGGAATACTGTTAAGTCTTCTATTTCCATACCATAAGTCAGAACAAGATCTAAGATATGATTAAAGTGGTGGGTGGACTCATTTACTTTTTGAGCAAAGCCAATAGAGTCTAATAATAGATTAAATGCAGTGTTGAGGCTGTCATTCTCAGCATCTGTGTGGATGTTAAAATCGCCCACTATAATTATCTTATCTGAGCTAAGCACTAAGTCAGACAAAAGGTCTGAAAATTCACAGAGAAACTCACAGTAACGACCAGGTGGACGATAGATAATAACAAATAAAACTGGTTTTTGGGACTTCCAATTTGGATGGACAAGACTAAGAGACAAGCTTTCAAATGAATTAAAGCTCTGTCTGGGTTTTTGATTAATTAATAAGCTGGAATGGAAGATTGCTGCTAATCCACCGCCCCGGCCCGTGCTACGAGCATTCTGATAGTTAGTGTGACTCGGGGGTGTTGACTCATTTAAACTAACATATTCATCCTGCTGTAACCAGGTTTCTGTTAGGCAGAATAAATCAATATGTTGATCAATTATTATATCATTTACCAACAGGGACTTAGAAGAGAGAGACCTAATGTTTAATAGACCACATTTAACTGTTTTAGTCTGTGGTGCAGTAGAAGGTGCTATATTATTTTTTCTTTTTGAATTTTTATGCTTAAATAGATTTTTGCTGGTTATTGGTAGTCTGGGAGCAGGCACCGTCTCTACGGGGATGGGGTAATGAGGGGATGGCAGGGGGAGAGAAGCTGCAGAGAGGTGTGTAAGACTACAACTCTGCTTCCTGGTCCCAGCCCTGGATAGTCACGGTTTGGAGGATTTAAGAAAATTAGCCAGATTTCTAGAAATGAGAGCTGCTCCATCCAAAGTGGGATGGATGCCGTCTCTCCTAACAAGACCAGGTTTTCCCCAGAAGCTTTGCCAATTATCTATGAAGCCCACCTCATTTTTTGGACACCACTCAGACAGCCAGCAATTCAAGGAGAACATGCGGCTAAACATGTCACTCCCGGTCTGATTGGGGAGGGGCCCAGAGAAAACTACAGAGTCCGACATTGTTTTTGCAAAGTTACACACCGATTTAATGTTAATTTTAGTGACCTCCGATTGGCGTAACCGGGTGTCATTACTGCCGACGTGAATTACAATCTTACCAAATTTACGCTTAGCCTTAACCAGCAGTTTCAAATTTCCTTCAATGTCGCCTGCTCTGGCCCCCGGAAGACAATTGACTATGGTTGCTGGTTGCTATGAGTTAAAAGAAATAAAAATCTAAAAGCCAAAATGATGGCATGGTGCACTCTTTAGTATAACACGTATTAAACCACTTTTACATCTGGTCATTTTCAGACAAGTCAGGGGATGGATACATGACCATTTCCAAGACACTGAATATGTCTTGGATGTTATTTACATCAGTAATGAAGAAATACAAACAGTATGGCACTGGATGGTAAACTAAGGGACTGTGCAAGAAGGAGACAAGTGAGGAAAGCAACCAAGGTACCCAGACAACCCCGAAGAAGTTATAGGCTTCTGAGGCTGGAGAAATTGTGCAATATGCAGTTTTTGCACAATTTGTCATCCTCCATCATCGTCATCGTCTTTGTTTTCATCATCTTCTTGCTGTTATTAATAATGATGACTTTATACAGGACTTTCCGAGGAATCAAAGCACTAAAACAAAATAAGCTTTAATAATATACTAAATGCCTGTTATAAAAAGTACACAACATAAATGCACAAAAATCTCGAAGAGCTGATAAAAGGTGCAATTACCCCTGTGTGACTTGTACTCTGAAAAATACAGGATTCACGAGTTCATTCCAAGTATGGCAGTTGAGGTTGGGGGTGATTTGGGTGATTTTTACATTTTAGACCAGGGGTGGGCAACTTGTTCCAGAAAGGGCCAAGAGGGTGCAGGTTTTCTTTGCAGCCTCTGACTCCACCAGGTGATTTCACTGATTAACTGATTCCATCTGCTCAAAGTGATATTAATCAGTGAAATCACCTGGTGGAATCAGTGGCTGCAAAGAAAACCTGTACTCTCTTGGCCCTTTCTGGAACAAGTTTCCCACCCCTGTTTTAGACAATGAATGCCTACAGCCATCTCTCCTTTTACCGTTTCTCAAATTGGGAATAAATGATCTGTGTATTTATGGTGTTCTTTTTTCAGCTGTACTCTCCTCACCGACTTGCTCCATCTGTGTGGCACACTGCAGCAGAGTCACCCAACACTTGGACGACGGATCCTTGCACAGAAGTATTTAATAGCTGCTTCATGGAAACGAGGTTTATACTCCACACTACCCTGTTCACATTTAGATTTTCTGAAAGGCATTCCTGAGCTGCCATTTTCAGACCAGTCCCACACTTAGTACTTAAAAAAAAAAACAATTAGTTTTAAAAAATTGACCATATTCTGTTATTGGAGCGACCAGAAATGTCTGCAGTCACGTTGCTGCTTTGTTGTTCTGCGATGTTGAGTATTGCTTGATTTTAGGGCTGCACCTATGGAATATTTTTTTTAGAAGTGAGTATTCTATCGATTATTTGATTGATTATTCAAGTATTTGGATAAAAAATACTTTTGCGTTTTTAAACAATATCAATAGTGGCAGGGCTCTCCCTAAGCAATCGCACAATGTTGCTGTACCACCATGTAGATTTTTAAGTTTAGGGTGTTCCCTCTCTCTTTATTTTCCCGGGTAATTATTCATTTTTTTCACATTGTTATGATTTTTGGAGCTTTCCCGAACCATAAGCGCATGCGGTCTGTGAAACCTTCAGTCTGTGGACAGGCTGCATGTGAATGTGAACACAGGCTGTGGAGTGCGGAGTTTCCACAAAACCTGCACTGATAAATCAACTGTGCATTCTGTTGATAAAAACTCATCAAATTAGAATAAAGGCAATTTTTTAATAGTTAAACATGATTCACTTAAAGTGCATGTCCTTTGGCTTCATCTGTGGAGGTGGAGCATAGCCAGTGGACCAAACCGTGTTTTTTATATATACATATATATATATATATATATATATATATACAAACACACTGCATCACTTGAAATGCACAATAAGTCCATTTAAGGTGAACAGCACGGACCCACGTTCTCTTAAAAGGCATTATTTTGCTCAGCGTGTGGCTTTGTAAAGTTGTAGCTACATTAATTTGCTCTTATATTGGTTATGCACATATGCTGTATTTTCTTCTCAGTTTTTTTTTGTGGGAGCATTACAGTGCCACATACAGGCCTGGCGTATGTACTGTAGCGTTAAACGAATTTGCCTCAAACATTTTTTTTTATAATCGAATTATTCAAGTTACTCGATTAATCGTTTCAGCTCTACTTGATTTATTTATTTAATTTTGGTGAGGGGGTGGGGCCACTAAACTTTTGAATGACACGGTTTAACAAGATGGTAATTTTTAGGTTTTTAGTAGTTTTGTAATACAGTGACTTTTGTGAGGTAAGATAAGAAATCTCAAATTATTAACGATATGCCCAATTTTATATATTTATGGTTCTTTATTCAATTTTGTGAATGATGCTTTTGAATCTCAAGGTGAAAACAAATCTTCAGCATGATACAAATTAAAATACAAGTATTGAACATAAAAACTGTAGTATGTATTTATGGCTGTTTGCACGTTTGAAGGTCTTTGTCCTTCCTTAATGAAGTGGATAATGTTATTGATCAGTTCTATTTTCCAGCAGAAAGTCTGGAGAACGTGATGATCATGCAGCCAGCAGTAGCAGCCTACACTCTTGGGCAGCAGCTCAAAATATGTTTCACTATGCCTACTCTGCCACAATGAAGGCATGCTGGTTGCCCTGAGGCCCCAACAGTGTAGGTTAGATGGGCAAGGAAGGATAGCATACAGTGGGGCAAAAAAGTATGTAGTCAGTCCCTGGATTATCAATGGTCTTGTATGTCTTCCATTTTCTTACAGTTGCTCCCACAGTTGATTTATTCACATCAACCTGCTTGACTATTGTAGATTCACTGTTCCCAGCCTGGTGCACAGCTACAGTTTTCTTCCTGGTGTCCTTCAACAGGTCTTTGGTCTTGGCTGTGGTTGAGTTTGGAGTCTGACTGTTTGAGGCTGTGGATAGGTGTCTTTTATACAGATAATGAGTTCAAGCCGATGCCATTAATACAGGTAACAGGTGGAGGACAGAAGAGCTTCTTAAAGAAGACGTTACAGGTCTGTGAAAGCCAGAAATCTTGCTTGTTTGTGGGTGACCAAATACTTATTTTCCACCATAATTTACAAATAAATTCTTTAAAAATCCTACAATGTGATTTTCTGGAGTTTTTTTTTTCTCATTTTGTCTCTCATAATTGAAGTGTACCTATGATGAAAATTACAGATCTCTCTCATCTTCCTAAGTAGGAGAACTTGCACAATCAGGGAGTAAGTAAATACTTTTTTACCCTACTGTATACTGCCTGGATGAGAAACTTGATGCTGCATAGATCCATTTTCCAAAGATGATTCCATGTGATCTTGCGCTCTAACACCTGATCCCATTTGATCCAGGCACCTTGACATCCCCTAGCCACAGTTCTGCTGGTCCTTTTCTACTTTTCAAGCGACTGTTGCGATTTTGCAAGCGATTGTTATTTTACGTGATCGTATGGCAGTGAGATGTTTTTAAGCACCTTAAAGGAAAGGACCCCGAAGAGGAAAAGAGTGATGGAACCCCACTTCAGCTAAAATAATGCAGCTAGATACCATACAGCCAAAACTAACAAGTTTTTATGACATCATTTGGGAAAGCAACTCATATGTCACGGCAAGTAAACAGTGATGCAGTGACATTTATGTCACCACTGATTCACCACTTGATTCTGATAAAACTATGGAAAATGAACGTCTGAAAATGTTCCTCAAAATAGCTGATCATAGTCTGACCATTCATGTTAATCACAACTGGGAGCTGTGCAGTGTTTGTCTCACAACAACGCATTTCTCAGAACTGAAAGAGGAGAAGCACAGACAGTGGGGCTAACAAACATTTGTCTGCTGTCAGTGCTTTGGGTACAGAATTTATGGAGCTGTTGGTGAGTGAAACTACAATAAAATAACCTGCAAACAGTAACTGAAGGAGGCTGCAGTAAAGGCCTCTGTGGTGAGGAAAATCAGTACTTGGCGATGTCCATAGGTTCCATACTTCAGGCAGGAATTTTCATCCTGCTATTAACAACATTATAATATTTATAATGGCTAGTCTATTTATATTTATATCCATTTATACTTGGCCTGTGAAACTGTAAGAACTGTTTATAAAGATGGGTGTAATTCTGGTTAAAGTGATATTTTTGTCAAACCCTTGAATTAAAGCTAAAAGTCTACACTTTAGTCTCATCTTGTTTCATTTTAATTCCATTGTGGTGGTATACAGAAGCAAAATTACAAAAATACCAAAATTGTCCCAGTCCAAATGTCCTGAGTAATGTCCCCAGCTTTACTAATGGAATGCCTTAGTTTGTGTGTTATATTTTTATTGAATTGTGAGGTTGTTGTTGTCACTTTATGATTACAAAGCATCTATTTACCAATGATAGTATGAAGAAACTTTACCTTTTAGATGTTGAAGCTGAAGTTTGCTGTATAACAATGGGCTTTGTTTTATTTTATGTTTTCCAGGTGATGATCTGTTCCAGGTTCGGGGTCTGAATGGTTTGCTGCAGAACAGCAGAGATCCACTGCCACCGCTTTCTGATAAACAGGGAATAGCCAGCACTGTAGATCACATTTTGGAAACCTTCTATCCCGTGTCCCCCAACATTGACCTGCAGCAAACCAATGTGTACATGGAGGATGTGAATTCCACAGGTGAGGCCACACACACTGTTTTGCATTGTTGGGTGATGATGCTTCATAGCTATTTCATTGTGATGCGTCGGTAGTGTCCAGTGATGTGTGTCCGTCTGGGTCCAAGCCCTGTACCTGGATTGCTTCCTGTGCTCTTGTAACGACGCAGGTGTAGGGATGTTGGCCAGACCCGCAGAGCCATGCTGCCGATGGTGCTGTCATGCCAAACGTGGTGTCAGGAGGACTGATTTTAACCTGGACTTCTATAGTTTTGCTGTACATCCACAGAATTACACCCACTATTCCCACGGCTTGCATGACATGTTGTGCATACAGGTCACTATGGTGTTATCTGCAGTCAGTCTACATTTGTCTAAATATTAAAACTCTAATCTAACATATAAAGCTGACCATATGTGTGTGTGCACGCACATACGCTTTCAAACTAAGGGCCCCAGTGACCTTAGTGTGCATATGCACAGCCAAAGTAATTAAACAATCAACACCAAATTTGGTATGGTGACTGTGGGCACCAAGGGGGAGGTTACTGGGGCCCTTAGTTGGAAAGCGTATGTGCGCACACACGCACGCACACGATCAGCCTTATACTTGTATATTAGATCACGACCTACTCACTGGAGCCCTTATTTTCACAGTTCACTTGGTACTTCTGACTTCTATGACTTCTAATTTCCTGCTTTTAAATTCAGATAAAACTGAAGTTATTGTACTTGGCCCCACAAATCTTAGAAACATGGTGTCTAACCAGATCCTTACTCTGGATGGCATTACCCTGACCTCTAGTAATACTGTGAGAAATCTTGGAGTCATTTTTGATCAGGATATGTCCTTCAATGCGCATATTAAGCAAATATGTAGGACTGCTTTTTTACATTTGCGCAATATCTTGGCTAGCACTTGGCTACCTTCCCACTGTAGCCAAGTGCTTGCTCACAGGGGGTCGTTTTGACCGTTGGGGTTTTACATAATTATTGTATGGCCTTGCCTTACAATATAAAGCGCCTTGGGGCAACTGTTTGTTGTGATTTGGCGCTATATAAAAAAATTGATTGATTGATTGAATATCTCTAAAATTAGAAAGGTCTTGTCTCAGAGTGATGCTGAAAAACTAATTCATGCACTTATTTCCTCTAGGCTGGACTATTGTAATTCATTATTATCAGGTTGTCCTAAAAGTTCCCTGAAAAGCCTTCAGTTAATTCAAAATGCTGCAGCTAGAGTACTGATGGGGACTAGAAGGAGAGAGCATATCTCACCCATATTGGCCTCTCTTCATTGGCTTCCTGTTAATTCTAGAATAGAATTTAAAATTCTTCTTCTTACTTATAAGGTTTTGAATAAGCAGGTCCCATCTTATCTTAGGGACCTCTTAGTACCATATCACCCCAATAGAGCGCTTCGCTCTCAGACTGCAGGCTTACTTGTAGTTCCTAGGGATTTTAAGAGTAGAATGGGAGGCAGAGCCTTCAGCTTTCAGGCTCCTCTCCTGTGGAACCAGCTCCCAATTCGGATCAGGGAGACAGACACCCTCTCTAATTTTAAGATTAGGCTTAAAACTTTCCTTTTTGCTAAAGCTTATAGTTAGGGCTGGATCAGGTGACCCTGAACCATCCCTTAATTATGCTGCTATAGACTTAGGCTGCTGGGGGGTTCCCATGATGCAATGAGTGTTTCTTTATCTTTTTGCTCTGTATGCACCACTCTGCATTTAATCATTAGTGATTGATCTCTGCTGTCTTCCACAGCATGTCTTTTTCCTGATTCTCTCCCCTCAGCCCCAACCAGTCCCAGCAGAAGACTGCCCCTCCCTGAGCCTGGTTCTGCTGGAGGTTTCTTCCTGTTAAAAGGGAGTTTTTCCGTCCCACTGTCGCCAAGTGCTTGCTCACAGGGGGTTGTTTTGACCGTTGGGGTTTTTCTGTGATTATTGTATGGCTTTTGCCTTGCAATATAAAGCGCCTTGGGGCAACTGTTGTGATTTGGCGCTATATAAATAAAATTGATTTGATTTTGATTTACTCAGGTCAGGTAGCAGGCATCACACTTTACTTACTACGTACAGTAGTAGCGGCTGCCTAGGGTGCACTTTAATTGCAATCCGAACTGGCCAGCGCATGCCATGTGTGAGTTAAGGCGCGTGTTTTTTCAATTAAAATGTACCTCCTGTGTACGGCATGCCAGAGCGTTGCCGTGATATAACATACTGTCACCTTTTTATCATCATTTACTTGAGTCTCATGAAAGTCACAGATTGCTCTGTGAAATTAATGATGACAAATATACCCACAATGCAACGCAACTTATTATAACTTAACTAAAGTGACATGAAATATGCAATGACATGACTAAAATTCTTCTCTATTACCTGTGCATAGAACGGGTAACTCAGTTAGTTCATATTTATATTTGTTCAACTAAGTGTTCAATCAAATGCCAACAACACTGACAGAAATGTCGTCTTTGTGGCACATATAAAGGTCAAAGGAAGTTGTCAATGTGGAAAAACTATTCATTTTTGGTACAGTGCCCAGTCACTCCAAGGTGCTTCATGTGAATAAGGTCTAGCTTTACCCACCCAATGAGCAAACACACTGGCAACAGTGAGTAGTAAAAACTCCCTCAGACAATGATGTAACAAAGCAATACTGGGCCCTAATGCAGGATTTGTCAAGGCGGTCCCCCCTAAACCGAGTGCATGGTGATGTGATGTCAGTACACCATCATAAACATTGTGTTGAAAAGTAAAACCCACATGTGAGCAGTGATCAGACCACTTACATTTTAAAATGTGAGGCATAACTAATGTTTTTAATGTTGTATGGCCAACAGAAACAATGAAAAGCTTCATGGTACAAATCAGATATTTGATCAGTACATTTACCAGACTGCTGCTGTGCTCAAACTCGATATGTTGATTTATGTTTGACCGAGCATTCAAAATCTGCATTTTATGGATTCTTCTGTAACATGGGCATGAAATATTCATGTTGGGGGAAAAAAGATGAACTTTTAACATACTTGTGGAAGTCATATATTGTGAAAAATGTTTATACGCCGTTTTGCATTACACGTAAATTGTAAGTAGCCCAGAAATGCGGACATCGGCACATCAGTCCTTCATTATGAGCCGCTGAGTTTACAGATTCAGGGCAATGACGTCATCCTTTCGGAATAGTTTTCCACAATGACAGAAATCTGGCACTTTCTGATTTATGTGATTCGATAAATATTTCACTCATAAAAGAAAATAAACATTCATCAACAGAAATGATTGTTTTACACAAAATGACTGTAATGAGACAGACACCCTCTCTACTTTTAAGATTAGGCTTAAAACTTTCCTTTTTGCTAAAGCTTATAGTTAGGGCTGGATCAGGTGACCCTGAACCATCCCTTAGTTATGCTGCTATAGACTTAGACTGCTGGGGGGTTCCCATGATGCACTGAGTGTTTCTTTCTCTTTTTGCTCTGTATGCACCACTCTGCATTTAATCATTAGTGATTGATCTCTGCTCCCCTCCACAGCATGTCTTTTTCCTGGTTCTCTCCCTCAGCCCCAACCAGTCCCAGCAGAAGACTGCCCCTCCCTGAGCCTGGTTCTGCTGGAGGTTTCTTCCTGTTAAAAGGGCGTTTTTCCTTCCCACTGTCGCCAAGTGCTTGCTCACAGGGGGTCGTTTTGACCGTTGGGGTTTTTACGTAATTATTGTATGGCCTTGCCTTACAATATAAAGCGCCTTGGGGCAACTGTTTGTTGTGATTTGGCGCTATATAAATAAAATTGATTGATTGATTGATTAATGTGACTTTCTGTATAACATGACATCATACTGTAGTGAGTTTCAAGTTGCTGAAATGGTTCGGTTTTTGATGCCCAAATATCCATGAGTGGAACTGGAAAGAAGTGAAGTCTGCATTGACTAAAGAGCTACCTGAGGAACAGCAGTGGTGATGGCCAAACCAGTGACCTGGCACTCCTGGTAATTAGCCCTCGGAGAACACGGGTCCTGGACAGCAATCAGATCACTGATGCTTTTGCTCTGAACCACAACAACAGGCACATTGTGCTGTTATGAAGACCTGCCGTTGCCATTTTTCCCCTGAGGCTATAGGCTACATGTGTAGGTCTGTGGATATTTGTATTGAACAGTAGCCTAGGTTTGTGTGAGATTTTGTTCATTCTGCATGTCATCAGTGACTGTCACAGATCAGAATGTGGCTATGTGTACGCACGCCCATGAAGATGGCAGAGGTGTAGCAGACAGCCGTCGCAACACATGAACCCTTATTTCATAGCACCCTCATTTCATAGCACCCTCATAAAAAAGCCAAGCTCCCCCATAGCATCTGCAGAAAAAATATCCTCTGGAGCCGCCACTGAGTTACAGAGTTGTAGAAGCTTAAATCAGGCTTTAGGATTTTAAGGTACCACTCCGCAGCGGACTTAGAAAAGAGAGTGACTCGACCAAATGTAATCATTTTAATGCTCATAATGCCTGTCACTTAAGGCAGTTGTTTATTTTTTCAGACAAAGTTTTGACTCGGTCATTGAATGAGGAAGGTCCCTATTCAAGGTCAGGCATTTAATCAAGGAAATAAGTCATCTTAATTGGTGCTGGGATTCCCTGTAGATTATTGGCCACCTCTTGGCTGTAACTAATCCTTTACGTACATATAACAGATTTTGTCTGTTATATACATATAGCGGATTTTGATTAGAAGGGACAAAATTTGCTGGTCCATCTGAATTCATTCTTCTTCTTCTTTGTCTTTTGGCTGTTCCCTTTAGGGGTCGCCACAGCAGATCAATCG
This sequence comes from Thalassophryne amazonica, assembly GCF_902500255.1. Lineage (NCBI taxonomy): Eukaryota > Metazoa > Chordata > Actinopteri > Batrachoidiformes > Batrachoididae > Thalassophryne > Thalassophryne amazonica. The sequence continues at coordinate 20,507,150 of NC_047114.1, read as the reverse complement.
TTTCCATCTCACCCTGTCCTCTGTATCTTCCACTGTCACACCAACCACCTGCATGTCCTCCCTCAGCACATCCATAAACCTCCTCTTTGGCCTCCCTCTTCTCCTCCTGCCTGGTGGCTATCTGAATTCATTTTATGCAAGTTTTACTGTAGTAATAATAATGCCATATTCTAATCCATATGGGAAAATATGCTTTTAACTCACTCGATGCCATTGGCTCTTAAACACGTCTTTTCCGATAGTAACGCTCAGTGCCAAAGACGTTTTTTTTCTGATGATAAAGGAAAGTCTGAAGTTTCTTTTGGTATGTTTGTTGTTGACATGGACATAGAACTCAATTTTCTATGGGTCTTGAAAAAACACTCAAATGCTGAAAAAATCCTGGCACTGGGATGTTCTGAACTTTGAAAATGGCTGGCACTCAATGAGTTAATGATTAAATGGGCATGAAAAATATCTCTTATTGTTGAGCTTCCACCAAATTCCATGTACTATTTCTCCACTGGCAGCCGTACATGCTCATTCCAGACCACTGCCATGTTTGACAGATGATGTGATATACTTCCAATCATGAAACATTCATTTCCTTCTCCATACTCTTCATATCATTCTGGTTCAAGTTAATCTTGGTTTCATCTGTGCAAAGAATCGTGTTCCAGGACTGGGCAGCCTTTGTTCGATGTTTTTTGGCAAGTCTAATCTGCCCTTCCTCTTTTTCAGTGTTACTTGTGGTTTACACTTTGTTGTAAATACTGTGTATTTGCATTCATGAAGGCGTCTCTTGATTGTTTGACAATGACAGACCTACGTCCTTCACAGTGCTCTTGACTTAGTTGGCCATCTTCCTCAGCAAATTGGGGCGGCAATAGCTCAGTTGGGTAGAGCGAGCCGTCTTGTGACAGAAGGGTCGGCAATTCCAGTGCCAGGCTCCCAACCAGTCAAAAACCTGCATATTGCTGTTGTGTCCTTAGGCAAGACACTTATCCCACCTTTCCTGTGTATGAATGAGGTGGTCATTGGAGAGGCCTTAGGCGCAGAATGGCAGCCACGCTTCTGTTAGTTTGCCCCAGGGCAGCTGTGGCTACACTAGTAGCTTACCATCACCAACGTGTGAATGTGTAAGTGAATGAATAATGCAACTTGTAAAGCGCTCTAAAATTATTATTATTATTGTTAATATTAATAATATATTATTATTATTATTAAGTTATGGGCAAGTTTTATATATATATAAGTTAAGAGCACACACATTGAAGCAGGTCAGTATATGTTGTAATATGCCGAGTAGTTTGATAAATTTTGGGTGTGCACAATATTTTTGACGTATGCCAGCGTATGACTCATGCTACTGTCCATTGATTCGCTCAAAGCTGCAGTCCTCATGCGAACAGTTCAGACTGTTAAAAATATTGTCGCCAACATGCACGTACACGTGGTCAGCTTTATATGTTATATTATTCATATGTATGTATGCGTGTGTGTGTGTGTGTATATATATATATATATATATATATATATATATATATATATATATATATATATATATATATATATATATATATACACATACACACACACACACACACACTTTGCACTGGGTTACCAGTTAAACAACTGCAAATTATAAAGAACACAATGCTCATACGGCTGAGGGTGATTTAGCATTGTGCTATATTTTTAAAAGTTGAAAGAGTCACAGCACCTCATTCATTCATGTCAGAGTTTAACACAGCCATCAGTCAATAATTCTGCACTCTGCACACAATGCAAATAAATCCCATGCTCCATCAACATAAAATAAAGGAAAATAAAATTACTCTGTTTTGCCTCTGTGTGCAGGGGTGAAGCTGTGCGACAGCATCAATATTTATGTGTTCTGCCTGCCAAACAAAAGGGTTCTGCTGGTGGTAGAAATGCAAATAAGCCAGACTTAATTGTTCTGACACATATCATACCGTGCAGTACCGACCTGAACTGCTCAGTGGAAACGGAGCTGTCAAGGCGTGACAGCTGCATAATTTATTAGACATACGCCCACGTATGCCAGCATTTTTAATATGGTCGACATACACTGGCTAAATCGTCAAGTTGTGACAAGGCCCTAAGAAATCACATGTACGTAAGTACTCATAGCCTTTGCTGTGAAGCTCAGAATTGAGCTCAGGTGCATCCTGTTTCCAATGATCATCCTTGAGGTGTTTCTACAGCTTAATTGGAGTCCACTTGGGGTAAATTCAGTTGATTGGACATGAATTGGAAAGACACACCTGTCTACATATAAGGTCTCACAGTTGACGGTGCATGTCAGAGAACAAACCAAGCATGAAGTCAAAGGAATTGTCTATAGAACTCCAAGACAGGATTGTCTTGAAGCACAAATCTAGAGGAGGGTACAGAAACATTTCTGCTGCTTTGAAGGTCCCAATGAGCACAGTGGCCTCCATCATCTGTAAATGGCAGAAGTTTGGATCCATCAGGACTCTTCATAGAGCTGGCTACCCGTTCAATCTGGAGAGAAGGCTCTTAGTCGGGCAGGTGATCAAGAACCTGACGGTCACTCTGTCAGCACTCCAGCATTCCTCTGTGGAGAGATGACAACCTTCCAGAAGGACAACCATCTCTGCAGCAATCCACCAATCAGGCCTGTATGGTAGAGTGGACAGATGGAAGCCACTGCTTCATAAAAAGCATATGGCAGCCTGTCTGGAGTTTGCCAAAAGGTACCTGAAGGACTCTCAGACCATGAGAAACAAAATTCTCTGGTCTGATGAGACAGAGATTGAACTCTTTGGTGTGAATACCAGGAATCATGTTTGGAGGAAACCAGGCACCATCCCTACAGTGAAGCATGGTGGTGGCAGCATCATGCTGTGGGGATGTTTTTCAGCAGCAGGAACTGGGAGACTAGTCAGGATTGAGAGAAAGATGAATGCAGCAATGTACAGAAACATCCTGGATGAAAACCTGCTCCAGAGCGCTCTTGACCTCAGACTGGTGTAACGGTTCATCTTTCAGCAGGACAATGACCCTAAGCACACAGCCAAGATATCAAAGGAGTGGATTCAGGACAACTGAATGGCCTTGAGTGGCCCAGCCAGAGCCCAGGCCTGAATCCAATTGAATGTCTCTGGAGAGATCTGAAAAAGGCTGTATCATCATATTCAATACGATTTCAGGCTATAATTACTGCCAAAGGTGCAATAACAAAGTATTGAGCAAAGGCTGTGAATAATTATGTACATGTAATTTTAGCCTTTGTTTTTAGTAAATTTGCAAAAAAAGTTTGAAAAAAATATATATTTTCATGTTGTCATTATTGGGTCGTGTGAGTACAATTTTGAGAGGAAAAACTAATTTACTCCATTTTTGTATGAGGCTGTAACATAACAAAATGTGGAAAAATTGAAATGCAGTGAATACTTTCCAGATGCACTGTATAAAAATAACGCAATGCTAAAATACCCCCGACCATGTCAGCATTGTCGTCTTTATAATTTACATTTGTTTAATTAATTATTAAGATCCTGTTGTCTTATGTACAGTTTGTAAATGTTCAGTAAAGCCCCTCTATCAGTCAGCCATAGACAATATTTACGTTTTCATTGTGTCTAGCATTATTAGGTTCCAAAAACAATGTTATCAGTTTTAGAAGTGTTTATTTTTCACTAGCTTTTACATAATATATGTTAAAGGTGCTATTTCTAACCAAAAATGAAGTAAGGTTGGCAGCTCACGACACCAGGAAGTGACGTCACCACGCTAACGTCCGCAACATCATACCATAAAAATAGGAACAGAATGTTACTTTTTAACCTCTTAAAATATGTCCAGGTTACCCTTCTTTGAACCTGTCCAAGGTCTGTGTCCCAAGAATGTTCCCTTTGAATTTGAAGACTCTGGCAGTAATGGGACTGGACATATGCTGAGCACAGACAGATGGATGGACAGACAGATGGACGAAAAACCTTCACAATACCCGATGGCCATATTTAATGGCCTCGGGTAAAAATGGTTGTGATTTTGTAATGGTTCATGCGATATTTTTGTCAAACCTCTTGAATGAAAGCTAATAGTGCAGGCACATCTTGATTGTTTGAATTCAAATCCACTGTGTTGAAATGACAAAATTTTGTCCAAACACTTATTTGCCTGACTGAACAGACCATTGCTTACACAGGAAGGAAAACCCAGATGCATTCACACAGAAAACACAATCAGATGCAGTAACCTAAAACAGGAATCAGAAACATCACGTAAGTGCAATACAAAAAAAACAAAACAAAAAAACAACCTGTAGTCAAAAACACATACTTGAATATCCAAAGTCCAAAACTACTGGTACACAAGTGTCAAAATATCAATCAATACACACAAATTAAAAAAAAAAAAACACAGAAGTCAGACCATTTATGTTTCTGTTATGTCCAGATCCTAGAGTATAGAAGGTCTTCCATCGTGACCAGTAAGCATTCAGTCCTTGTTAAATCTTTGTTTATTCGTATCTCACCTGTCAGGTTTTCGGGAAGGCTACCCTTATCCGCATGCTCACACACTTTTCTTTGCCGAGGGAGATGAACAGTGCAAGCTGAAGCCAGAACAGTTCAGAGCCAAGATGGTCATGTTTGCTTTTGGGAATGCTCTGGCCCGTGCACATATTCTGTATGGGGTAAATACAAACACTTGCATTGCTGTATGGCAAGACAGACCATTTGATTTCACATAAACAAGCAATATGAAAATTATTTGCCATCATGCACCATTACCTTTCCATCTCTCTGCCTCTGGTACACTGTTTGTTTTTGTTTGTTTGTTTTGTCAGACCCAGCCTCAGCAGGTATTAGATCGTCCTATAACTGTTCAGGCCGTCGGCACCAATGGTCGAGTTTTCCATTTTGTTGTGTTCCAGCTCAACACCACTGACCTCTCAGGAGACGACGGTGTCAAGAACGAGGTGTTTTATGTCGTTTTTCACATATGTCTGCATGGTTTTGGTCCATTAAAGTGAGTTGTCCAAAAATATTCAGTTTCATCAGCTCTGCATCTACAGCACATCCAGATTCAAACAAAACTCATTTGTCCATCAGCAAGCATCCTTGTTTTTTTGTTTTGTGTGTGTGTGTGTGTGTGTGTGTGTGTGTGTGTGTGTGTGTGTGTGTGTGTGTGTGTGTGTGTGTGTGTGTGTGTGTGTGTGTGTGTGTGTGTGTGTGTGTGTGTGTGTGTGTGTGTGTGTGTGTTTTAAACAATGTGTAACATGATTTTTAAAAAAAATCCTATCTCACAGTTTTTAAGGAAGGGATAATCAGATCTTTGACCTTCATCCATATCTTCACCTAACTAATGGCTTCTCCCACCAACAGTCAATGTTTCCATCAGTTTCCATTAAAGTTGGTTTATTCGTTTTGGAATAATCCTGATAAAGCCAGCCATATACTGCAGGATAACTGCATGCAACACCACCGTAGCATAAATGTATCAACATAATGTATGTATGTTTTGCCGAAGAACTGTGGAATAACAAGCATTACATTGTGCAGCAGATAAGAGAATATTTAGAGTAAAATCCTGCAAATGATGATACAAGCATCAAATTTGGCACAAATACTCCAATTGAAAAATTACACCAGGGTCAAAATAAATAAAAAAAATGCTCCAATCATATTGAAGACTATACCAAATTATTTGCCTGATCATGAAGATTCCAAAAAGATCGATTTTTGGGTGATCTGTGATTGAATGTTATAGAGTTATGGGTTAAAAACAGCAAGAAAGGTCAGTTTCAGCTTGTACAGGGGTCAAAAGTTAAAGTTGACCCAATTTTGTAAAAGGTGACACAAATTATTAGTCGAGTTAATAGGGTTTTAAAAAGGAATCGTTTAGACCAGGGCAGCACGGTGGCTTATTGGTTAGCACTGTTGACTCACAGCGAGAAGGTCATGGGTTCAGTTCTCTGGCCTGGTTTGCGTGGGCTTCTTCTGGGTGCTCCGGTTTCCTCCCACATCCAAAGACATGCGGGTTAGGTGGATTGGAATCTTTAAATTGTCCGTAGGTGTGCTTGTGGGTGTGACTGTGCTTGTTTGTTTGTGGACCTGTGACAGACTGGCGTCCTGTCCTGGGTGTACCCCGCCTCACGCTCTATAACTGCTGGGATAGGCTCCAGCCCCCTGCGACCCTTAATTGGACTAAGCGGTTGAAGATGAGTGAGTGAGTGTACGTAGTTTGGACCATGTGTCATGCTTAGCTATTGTGTTACGAGGTAACATATGTGACATTATAGAATCCAGTGGACGTTGACCTTGTTTGACCTTTACTTTGGAGACCAAGCATTCAACACTTATAATGTAATATGGGAAATGCAACACTGTTCACATCGTTGGATTTTTGTACAACCCCAATTCCAATGAAGTTGAGACATTGTGAAAAATGTAAATAAAAACAGAATACAATGATTTGCAAATCCTCTTCAGCCTATATTCAGTTGAATACACCACAAAGACAAGATAACAAGATAAGATAAACTTTGTTTTTGTGCAAATATTTGCTCATTTTGAAATGGATGCCTGCAACATGTTTCAAAAAAGCTGGGACAGTTGTATGTTTACCACTGTGTTACATCACCTTTCCTTCTAAGAACACTCAGTAAGCGTTTGGGAACTGAGGACACTAATTGTTGAAGCTTTGTAGGTAGAATTCTTTCCCATTCTTGCTTGATGTATGACTTCAGTTGTTCAACAGTCCGGGGTCTCCGTTGTCGTATTTTGCGCTTCATAATGCGCCACACATTTTCAATGGGCGACAGGTCTGGACTGCAGGCAGGCCAGTCTAGTACCCGCAGTCTTTTATTATGGAGCCACGCTGTTGTAACACGTGCAGAATGTGGCTTGGCATTGTCTTGCTGAAATAAGCAGGGACGTCCCTGAAAAAAGACGTTGCTTGGATGGCAGCATGTGTTGCTCCAAACCCTAGATGTACCTTTCAGCATTGATGGTGCCATCACAGATGTGTAAGTTGCCCATGCCATGGCCACTAACACACCCCCATACCATCACAGATGCTGGCTTTTGAACTTTGCGCTGGTAACAATCCGGATTGTCTTTTTCCTCTTTTGTCCGGAGGACACGACGTCCATGATTTCCAAAAACTATTTGAAATGTGGATGCAGAAGGCCACAGCACACTTTTCCACTTTGCGTCTGTCCATTTCAAATGAGCTCGGGCCCACAGAAGTCGGCGGCATTTCTGGATGTTGTTGATGTATGGCTTTTACTTTGCATGGTAGAGTTTTAACTTGCACTTGTAGATGTAGCGATGAACTGTGTTAACTGACAATGGTTTTCTGAAGTGTTCCTGAGCCCACGCGGTAAGATCCTTTACTCAATGATGTCGGTTTTTAATGCAGTGCCTCCTGAGGAATCGAAGGTCACAGGCATTCAATGTTGGTTTTTGGTCTTGCCACTTACGTGTAGAAAGTTCTCCAGATTCTTTGAATCTTTTGATTGTATTATGGACTGTAGATGATAGAATCCCTAAATTCCTTGCAGTTGAACGTTGAGAAACATTGTTCATTGTTGGACTTTTTTTTCACGCAGTTGTTCACAAAGTGGTGATCCTCGCCCCATCTTTGCTTGTGAATGGCTGAGACTTTTGGGGATGCTCCTTTTGTACCCAATCATGACACTCACCTGTTTCCAATTAGGTGTTCATTGAGCATTCATCAACTTTCCCAGTCTTTTGTTTCCCCGTCCCAACTTTTTTGAAACGTGTTGCAGGCATCCATTTCAAAATGAGCAAATATTTGCACTAAAACAACAAAGTCAGTTTGAACATTTAATATCTTGTATTTGTGGTGTATTCAATTGACTATAGGTTGAAGGGGATTTTCAAATCATTGTATTCTGTTTTATTTACATTTTACACAACGTCCCAACTTCATTGGAATTGGGGTTGTACATGCTCAAACTGCTGTGATGCAGTATGTTGTGAACCTCTCTGTGATGCACATTTGTAAAAATCATGTAGTGTATGGCTGGCTTAACATAGACAAAAATGAAATCTAATTAAAAATCCTCTTTCACATTTTTCATTTGAATTATTTATTTTCTTGTGCAGACAATACTTTGCTTTGGTTGATATCTGAAATCTAGTCATGGTAAAAAATAATGCATTATGTCTGTAAACAGAACCTTGGTGCTTTTCTTTGCTGATGATACTTGAGGGTTTTTTTTTTCTTTCATGTGCTGTTTGTGACTTGCAGGTGTGGATGGACAAAGATGTTGAGCTCTATAAGTTTGCTAAGGTCAGACCTTATATCAAGAGGAAAGAAGTCAAGGTAAGAAAACCACTTCCCTTTCCCATCTTGTGTTTACCTACAGTGTCATATATGTAACAGATCAGAGTGTACAGCAGGGCCTTGATCATGTTAGCTGGATTAACCTGTTGGCAGTCTGGTGTGATCCTGCTGCATTGGTTGTTACAGCAACATATGCAGAACAGCAAGCATGATTTGGAGCAGATTTGTCAAATATAAACTGTATTAGGCTACAAACCTCATTTTAGGGACTCTGCCCAACCTGTTGCTATTTGTGTGGTGACCCCAAGAAAAGAATTCCTTGTGGAGAAAAGATTGTATGACGATCAGGATACTTTTAACGTACCGACTCAGTACTGCTTGAGAGTTACAGCTTCAGTAAGGTTAGCTCATTAATGCAGGGGGGTTGGGGGGGTTGTAGCTCTTTTTGGTATGTGTGCCTTTGGATGTTTTTTTTTTTTTTGCTTGTTTGTTTTTTTGCAAGGTTTAGACATTACTAGACCAGAAGTTTGTTTTTTTTTTCAAAATAGCACTAAGGACAAGTAATGCTATCTGCAGATCCACAGCACACTGATTAACTTTAAAGGTGTACCGCCACTGTTTTTTGTTTTTTAATTCATAAGAATTTCATTTGGCAGCACTATAGTTTTATTTCTTGGCATTTAAATAAGGGATTCAAAATATGATGTGGCCAACATGATCAAAGTTCACGCTGTCTGGAAAAAAATTAATAATTATTTCCTTGGAAGGGAAAAAAAATTCAAATGAACTAGAGTCTAAATGGTCAAAGTATAAAACAGATATTCACACTCACCAGACACAAGCAAAAGTCCCAATGCTTTTGTGTGGTTTTCCTTGTAATAAACACATCAGATTTTGTATAACGGATTTTCACTCACATCGGGCAAAACATCCTGTCCAATCCCAATGCATTTTTATTAAAAACCCCTCACGTGTACCGGACAGAGTGCCCAGTAACAGAGGTATTAAATGACATTCAGCACTGACACTCGCCGATTCTAGGACCATATTTCCTTGATTAAAAGCCTGAGCATTTATTTTTTTCAAACCATGCTCAGACCCAGGACCTAAATGAGGCAAGTCGTAATTCAAGGCCGGTGATTATTACCTCCGCCAAGGAGGTTATGTTTTCGGTTGCGTTTGTTTGTTTGTCTGTTTGTCAGCAGGATCAATCAATCAATCAATCAATCAATTTTTTTATATAGCGCCAAATCACAACAAACAGTTGCCCCAAGGCGCTTTATATTGTAAGGCAAGGCCATACAATAATTATGTAAAACCCCAACGGTCAAAACGACCCCCTGTGAGCAAGCACTTGGCTACAGTGGGAAGGAAAAACTCCCTTTTAACAGGAAGAAACCTCCAGCAGAACCAGTCTCAGGGAGGGGCATTCTTCTGCTGGGACTGGTTGGGGCTGAGGGAGAGAACCAGGAAAAAGACATGCTGTGGAGGGGAGCAGAGATCGATCACTAATGATTAAATGCAGAGTGGTGCATACAGAGCAAAAAGAGAAAGAAACCCCCAGGCAGTCTACATCTATAGCACTCAAAACGTTTTGAACAGATTTGGATGAAATTTTGTGGAGTGGTTGGAAATGACAAGAGGAACAAGTGATTAAATTTCAGTGGTGATCCGGATCACGATCCGGATCCCGATGCTAACACGTTAGCATGTCTATGGCATTTTCAATGTTAAAAGTTAGCATTAAGCAGTTGCAGCTGTCATCACGTTCGGGTGCATTTGTTTTCAAATTGTAATATTTCTTAAATTTATTTTTGTTGAAATTTTTTGGAGTGGTTGGAAATGACAAGAGGAACTGATTAAATTTTAGTGGTGATCCGGATCACGATGCTAACATGTTAGCATGTCTATGGCATTTTCAGTGTTAAAAGTTAGCATTAAGTAGTTGCAGCTGTCATCACGTTCGGGTGTATTTGTTTTCAAATTGTAATATTTCTTAAATTTATTTTTTGTTTATATATTAACAATCTAATGATTATTATATACAATTTTAGAGAAAGAGACAAAAAGAAATAGATCTAGATTTAGACTTTTTTAGGTTCAGTGATTCCACGGCGTGTAGATGTTATGGCGTCAGTGACCCCATGGCCTTGGCGGTGGTTTGCACTCTCTGAGTGCTTCTAGTTAACAAAATGTTGCTTGCTTCCTGCATTGTAATATGGTGTTAAGTTTCACACATATCCCTGTGTGTGATGAACTAAAACACTTTAGATCACAGCCCCTCTACCTGGCTGTGAACCCTTGCACCTGGTAAATGATGGAGACAGCAAAGGGCTGAGATTTCTCACTTTTCTGGGTTCATTCCTACCATCATATTTTAAAAGTTTTTGCAGTGCGCACGCTGGTTACATTTCGATCATGGATCAAAAGTCCGCAAATATGACCAACTTCACAACAAGGAGTCAGAAAAAGTTGCTCAAATGACACACAATTCATGGAGGAAACTGTACGTACCATATGGTTGGTTTAGAGCAGTGATTTTCAACCTTGTTTGAGCCGCGGCACCCTTTTTATATTTACAAAATCCTGCGGCACACCACTGTCGTGTCACGTGTCACGCACCACTAACTCGACTGTCTCTACACGGTGCATCAGCACGTTAGCAACACGTGCGGTACAGATATGACGTAACATAGTATACTATAGTCATGGAGCTGTATATAAGAACTAGAGAGCGCAGTCCCATTGCTCCACACTAAACGAAAACGTCCCTTCATGAACAGCGACATGACGTCTCCTAACCGGGCAAAATATTGACAAAGTACCTGGATGTTAATGCATTTTCAATGGAGATTCGCGACTGAACACACTCAGAAAAATGCTCGCAAAATACGTGTTAAAATGCCATTTTGTCCTGGATATCGAGCCAGTAAAATTAAATTACATTAAATTGTCAGGAAAGTATTAAACTTACTCTGACACACACACATTCACAAATATTAGTGTTGAAAGTTACACGGATCTGCGTTGATAAGCTACGCTGCTCGGCTGAGCTGCTGCTGCTGTGTTCAACGCAGTGCGGCTCCTAAAACCATTACAATACATTTATATATATATTATATTTTTTACACAATTATCCTTTATTGACCGAGTTTCATTCATGAAGTCAGCAGTGTGTGTGCACATCTCTGTGTGTGTGGCAGCACAGCGCGGGTCATTAATCTCATTATTTTAAGGTGCAAAAAAAAACTCCCCAGTCTTGTCGAACAATTTTTAGTCACTAACAACAAGAATTTTAACTACATTGGTCTAGCAGTGGAAAATATCAACTAGACATAAGTGAAATTAATGAGCCGTGTCATCGGGCGACACAGGTACGGCAGGAGACATACAGCTGTTTATCATCCAAATATCACGGACAAAGTGACAAGAAGAACCAAACCCACTTACTTATGGAAGGAAATATTGTCTCCCTTGTCACTAACTTGCCCGGAATTAAATGGCGATCTCGCCTCCTTGTCGACACACGGCTCAGCGCTACTGCGCGCTTTGCTGCCATCTACTGGAATAAAAGAGCATTACACCATCTGCCACACTATTACAGCACATACACCCGATAATGGTGATATTTGATAATTGCCCACGGCACCCCTGACAGTCGATCACGGCACCCTAGGGTGCCGCGGCACCCCGATTGAGAATCACTGGTTTAGAGGTTGATGATTGCATAAAGAAGTGGAGCTCATTGAGAGACAAATTAATCCAGAAAAAGCCACTGTTCCTGCAGCACATTGCATAAAGACACAACAGAAAACTTTAAAAGGGTCACACGCACGTCAATGTCATTGCATGGCCACAGAGATGCAGAAGCATAAGTCAGGCTTTAGGATTTTAAGGTACCACTCCGCAGTTGACTTAAAAAAATGGATTTTGTCTGTTTTATACATATTATGGATTTCGATTATAACGGACAAAATTCGTTGGTCCACTTGAATACATTATATGCAAGTGACTGTATATTTGGTTACAGTCATAGGGACATAGATCACATGGGAGCTTCCCCCAACTTGTGTGAGGGATGCTGAGAAGCACACAGTGACAGCCAATCAAAGTAGAGAAAAACACTGTGACGTCAGCTTGCTGCTTGCTCGAACAAAAACCAAGATGGAAGAAAACGCTCCAAAACAGCTTATTGAATAAAATCTGTGTTTCTCATATATTTTGAAAAGGTTGGCGAGAAACAAACACTTATAAATCTAAAAACACTGTTTTTGAAACTAGATAACACCTCTGAAGGGATTTGCATCTTACAGATGTTAGTGTGCATGCCCTGAAAACCTGCATCACACAAGGTCAAAGGTAATTTCAAAACCTGATGCACGTGCACAGATGCTTTCATCCTGTAGATGCCGTTAAAAGAAAAATGAAATTGCAGTGGAATTCCTCCCAGGTAAATGTGTTCTCTTCATTAAAATGATCTGTAATTTTGTAACACTTTTCAAAAATATATATTATAATGCTTGAATTTCAGTAGAAACTAAATGTTTGCAGTTTTGTGAAATTTAAAAGGCTGTACAGCTTTAAGTTGTTCACTGATGTGAAAACAGCCTCGATTTCTCAGCGACACATGTAGGCGAAATATCTGTTAAATACTTTTCATACAAAAGTAACCTGCTTTAATAACAGGCAAAGATATATTTCAAGCATGGGGGTTTTGTGTGTGAACTCATGTGATATTATGTGAAACGCTGGTTCGTTAACCATCATTATTAACAGACACATGGAGTTCTTACAAGTTTAAAACGGTCAAATGTTTAATTCATGTGGGTTTTTTTTTAATCCAGATTTTAATGTTTAGTGAGCAGATTTTAAAATGAAATGGTCTTTGATCCAATAAGATAATTATCAATGGGTCATACTGTTCCAAATCACTTTTTATGTCTTTTACATACAGTCAGTGAAGTAAGTGATAAAGGTTTTTGAAAATGCACTTTGCAGTGCAGCAATAAATCATGAAATAGAAAATTACATTTGATTCATCAACTCATATTTCATTAATATTCTAAAGAAACCTAATAAAAATTTTGCCTATTGTTATTTGGGAGATTTATAAACTTCATTAATTTAATTAAAAATGTATGTCCGTTCAGCTGCTCCCTTGTTTGTACTCGGGGTCGCCACAACAAATCCAAGGTGGATTTGCATGATGATTTGGCACAAGTTTTACACCGGATGACCTTCCTGGCGCAACTCCACATTACATGGAGAAATGTCGCAGGGGTGGGGTGTGAACCGGGACCCTTCCACACTGAAACCAAGCACATTAACCACTTTGGTCACCACCCCTGCCAAACTTCATTTGTGTAATACTTTTTCTAAAATATATGTTGTAAGTATTTTTATTCTGGGAAGTGTACTGGCGAGTAAAATATCACACAACCACAGTTGCAAACTAGGAGCACTCAGAGATCACAAACCTCCGCCAAGGCCATAGGGTCACTGACGTCACATGGAATACCCTTTGGCAAAGACACTTATTCCATGTCGTTTCACGCATCTGCCGTCATGTTTCAGATTCAGTGGTTAACCCTCTGGGGTCCGAAGACATTTTTTGGACAGTTCACTCGCCTGGCATAAATGTTTTATTATCGCTGTTAACAGCTCTCCCTGCATCCCACAATCACGTTTTATGTCTCTTTTTTTTCAGGACAATCTGTACTTTCAAAATATATATGATATACACTCAACAAAAATATAAATGCAACACTTTTGGTTTTGCTCCCATTTTGTATGAGATGAACTCAAAGATCTAAAACTTTTTCCACATACACAATATCACCATTTCCCTCAAATATTGTTCACAAACCAGTCTAAATCTGTGATAGTGAGCACTTCTCCTTTGCTGAGATAATCCATCCCACCTCACAGGTGTGCCATATCAAGATGCTGATCAGACACCATGATTAGTGCACAGGTGTGCCTTAGACTGCCCACAATAAAAGGCCACTCTGAAAGGTGCAGTTTTGTTTTACTGAGGGGGGGGATACCAGTCAGTATCTGGTGTGATCACCATTTGCCTCATGCAGTGCAACACATCTCCTTCGCATAAAGTTGATCAGGTTGTCAGTTGTGGCCTGTGGAATGTTGGTCCACTCCTCTTCAATGGCTGTGCGAAGTTGCTGGATATTGGCAGGAACTGGTACACGCTGTCATACGCCGGTCCAGAGCATCCCAAACATGCTCAATGGGTGACATGTCCGGTGAGTATGCTGGCCATGCAAGAACTGGGACATTTTCAGCTTCCAAGAATTGTGGACAGATCCTTGCAACATGGGGCCGTGCATTATCCTGCTGCAACATGAGGTGATGTGTTCTTCGCCCATAACAGACGCCTGCCCATACCATAACCCCACCGCCACCATGGGCCACTCGATCCACAACATTGACATCAGAAAACCGCTCACCCACATGACGCCACACACGCTGTCTGCCATCTGCCCTGGACAGTGTGAACCGGGATTCATCCGTGAAGAGAACACCTCTCCAACTTGCCAAACGCCAGCGAATGTGAGCATTTGCCCACTCAAGTCGGTTACGACGACGAACTGGAGTCAGGTCGAGACCCCGATGAGAACGACGAGCATGCAGATGAGCTTCCCTGAGATGGTTTCTGACAGTTTGTGCAGAAATTATTTGGTTATGCAAACCAATTGTTTCAGCAGCTGTCCAAGTGGCTGGTCTCAGACGATCTTGGAGGTGAACATGCTGGATGTGGAGGTCCTGGGCTGGTGTGGTTACACGTGGTCTGCGGTTGTGAGGCTGGTTGGATGTACTGCCAAATTCTCTGAAACGCCTTTGGAGACGGCTTATGGTAGAGAAATGAACATTCAATACACGAGCAACAGCTCTGGTTGACATTCCTGCTGTCAGCATGCCAATTGCACGCTCCCTCAAATCTTGCGACATCTGTGGCATTGTGCTGTGTGATAAAACTGCACCTTTCAGAGTGGCCTTTTATTGTGGGCAGTCTAAGGCACACCTGTGCACTAATCATGGTGTCTAATCAGCATCTTGATATGGCACATCTGTGAGGTGGGATGGATTATCTCAGCAAAGGAGAAGTGCTCACTATCACAGATTTAGACTGGTTTGTGAACAATATTTGAGGGAAATGGTGATATTGTGTATGTGGAAAAAGTTTTAGATCTTTGAGTTCATCTCATACAAAATGGGAGCAAAACAAAAAGTGTTGCATTTATATTTTTGTTGAGTGTAGTTGTGTTTTATAAGTGTAATAAAGGTTTACAATCAGAAATAAGAAAGGAAAAAGTTAAGCGGAAAATAATTTTCCACACACATTTATTCAAAACACACAGCAAACTATAATAAACTAGTAACACATCACTCCTAAAAGCATTCTTTGGTGTGTCACGTGAGGTGAATCTGCCCTACGATTGGATTTTCGAAAACCATGTGACGGTGAACCAATTCCGATTGGACACTCGCATTGCTCACGTCATCACACAGCTTCTATGAGGAGTACAAAGATGGTGGACGGTGGCTCGAAAGTCCACGGAGTTAACTTTTCAGTAAAAAAAGTAAGTTTCTACCTCATATCATTAAAAAGTTATTTATAATTTAGTAAAGCTTGGTCTCAGCCGTTGTATACGACGGCAACGGCCCCAGAGGGTTAAACCCTTAGATCTTCAGCAAATGTATTTATAAAGAGAAACTGCATAAACTACACGTTTTTTATTTTCTAATAACAAGTTTATGCAATGAAGAGAAACAAATGCTAAATTATTGTTGTGTCGTAACTTAATTTTTGTTCAGCCTTTGTGACCCATCTTCATAAAGTTAGATGTAAAAATCTTGAAATTGGCTCTATTTTGCAATGATAAAGAATCCTTGAAAAAATCATGTTCCGGATCATTACCAAAATTTAATGACTTCTAAGTTAGGCCAAGATACACCCCTGGTAAAAATTTCTTTGAAATCCATTGAGACTTTTTTGAGTAAACCTGCTAACAAACCAACCAACCAACAAACGGACGCGATGGAAAACATAACCTCCTTGGCGGAGGTGAACATAATTACTGATACTTTAAGTTGAGTTTTTCTTCAAATAATTTTTGAGATCCTGCGACTTATACTCTGGTGCGACTTAACATACTGAAAAATCACACAGAAATAGAACCTAGTTTTCATATCAGTTATCATTAAAGGTAAAACTCATCACACATTTCATTTATGAATATTTGTCAGGTTTTTGTAATTTTTTTCTGGTTTTATAATGCAAAAAAATATTCCTGAAACACACACACACACACATATATATATATATACAGTGAGGAAAATAAGTATTTGAACACCCTGCGATTTTGCAAGTTCTCCCACTTAGAAATCATGGAGGGGTCTGAAATTTTCAGCTTAGGTGCATGTCCACTGTGAGAGACATAATCTAAAAAAAATTCCGGAAATCGCAATGTATGATTTTTTTAATAATTTATTTGTGTATGTTACTACTGCAATTAAGTATTTGAACACCTGTGAAAATCAATGTTAATATTTGGTACAGTAGCCTTTGTTTGCAGTTACAGAGGCCAAATGTTTCCTGTAGTTCCTGACCAAGTTTTCACACACTGCAGCAGGGATTTTGGTCCACTCCTCCAGGCAGTACATGTCATGACCCATCTTCAATGCTCTTACTGAAGGAAGGAGGTTGTTTGCCAAAATCTTGCAGTACATGACCCCATCCATCCTCCCTTCAATACGGTGCAGTCGTCCTGTCCCCTTTGCAGAAGAGCACCCCCAGAGTATGGTGTTTCCACCCCCATGCTTCACAGTTGGGATGATTTTCTTGGGGTTGTTCTCATCCTCTAAACTTGGTAAGTGGAGTTGATTCTCCCATGCCTCCTCTGGATCATCCAGATGGTCACTGGTGAACTTCAAACGGGCCTGGACATGTGCTGGCTTGAGCAGGGGGACCTTGCTGCCCTGCAGGATTTTAAACCATGACAGCATCATGTGTTACTATTGTAATCTTTGTGACTGTGGTCCCAGCTCTGTTCAGGTCATTGACCAGGTCCTCCTGTGTAGTTCTGAGCTTTCTCAGAATCATCCTTACCCCACAAAGTGAGATCTTGCATGGAATCCCAGACTGAGGGAGATTGACAGTCATCTTGTGTTTCTTCCATTTTCTAATAAATAATCATAACAATTGTTGTCTTCTACCAAGCTGCTTGCTTGTTGTCCTGTACTCCATCCCAACCTTGTGCAGGTCTACAGTTTTGTCCCTGATGTCCTTAGACAGCTCTTTAGTCTTGGCTATGGTGGACAGGTTAGAGTGTGATTGATTGAGTGTGTGAACAGGTGTCTTTATACAGGTAACAAGTTCAAACAGGTGCAATTAATACAGGTAAAATGTGCAGAATAAGAGGGCTTCTTAAACAAAAATTTACAGGTCTGGGTGAGCCAGAATTCTTGCTGATTGACAGGTGTTCAAATACTTATTTGCAGCAGTAACATACAAATAAATGATTAAAAAAATCATACATTGTGATTTCCAGGTTTTTTTTTAGATTATGTCTCTCACAGTGGACATGCACCTAAGATGAAAATTTCAGACACCTCCATGATTTCTAAGTGGGAGAACTTGCAAAACTGCAGGGTGTTCAAATACTTATTTTCCTCACTATATATATATATATATATATATATATATATGCTCACATACACACTGTTGTGCTCAAAAGTTTACATACCCTGGCACAATTTTTTGGGGGGAAGGGGTGGGGAGGTGGCAATTTTTCAGAGAATATGGATGATAACACAAAACTTTTTTGTCACTCATGGTTAGTGGTTGGGTGAAGCCATTTATTGTCAGACAACTGTGTTTACTTTTTTAAATCATAATGACAACAGAAACTACCCAAATGAACAAAGCTGTCGTAATACCGTGTATTGTCCCCTTTAACATTAATGACAGCTTGGAGTCTTTTGTGGTCATTGTGGACAAGGCTCTCTGATGGTAAAGCTACCACTGAATATGTCTTAGACTTTAAAACATTGTGCACAGTGCAAAATCTGCATTTTGCAGGATCCTTCCTCTGGCCCCTGATAGAAAGCTGCCGTCAGTGAAGACTTCATTATATGACAAATCAAAAAGCATTTGATTATGTTATTGAGTTCATCTGTATAATCCAAATTGTTTTGCCATGTGTTTCTCTGCAGGTCCCAGCTGGTCTGGCAGGATACCAGCCTGAAACTTTCAGCAAGTTCCTTGCTCTGTACCTTCATGGAGCAGTCTAGGACTCGAGGCTGTGTGTTTGTGTTTGTGTGTTTGTGTGTGTGTGTGTGTGTGTGTGTGTGTGTGTGTGTGTGTGCGTGCGTGCGTGCGTGCGTGCGTGCGTGCGTGCAGGAGGAGAGAGCCTTCTAACACATTTGGCGTCCTGATTAACAACATAATAATGTGTCCAACGTGATGTTGCTTCACTGTGGTTTTTCCTGCCGCAGTAACCTGTTCAATAAAAACTCATTCACTCATATGCATGTGTGTTTGAACTCTGTGCACGCTGGAAATGAGAAGAGCTTCAATGCTCATGATGCTGCTGGATCTGAAACATGATGTTTCTTTATCCTGTAAGGACAAAGCA
Source organism: Thalassophryne amazonica (assembly GCF_902500255.1). Lineage (NCBI taxonomy): Eukaryota > Metazoa > Chordata > Actinopteri > Batrachoidiformes > Batrachoididae > Thalassophryne > Thalassophryne amazonica. Next base: position 20,488,209 of record NC_047114.1, on the reverse strand, counting down.
ATAACAGGTCCCGCTGAGTTACAGATACAAGACGATAATCTGAACAAAATTACACCAGAATGACTGAACTTCACACATGTTGAAGATGGACTGCTTTTCTGTGCCAGTCTTTTTGTTTCCAGACCTTTTATGTGCTGACTTGTCGATGAAAGAATGAGTAGGTGATGGATAACCTGCAACAGTTGTCCAGTTATTTTTGGACCCTGGAAAAAAAAAATAGGTATTGCATCTAAGAATGATGATTCTGACACCATTCACCTAATTTGGATATTACTGGTACTGCTAAAGCCAGAAGACCATTCAGGCCTGCCAGAGACCAGAGACAATAGTCCACTTTAATGTACGATTGTGTCCACTATATCTGATCAGTGTCTGTATCAAGACCAAAGTTAACTTGGGGTAGTCAGTTGTGAGATACATAATACCCAGTTACCGTCACTGAGACATTGGTGTTTGTTCCTGTTTGTCTGTCAATTAGGTACATTAGTCAGTGGAATATCTCTAAACAGATTCGCTGTAATCTGGTGGACAGATCGGACTCAAGCCAAGGAAGAACTCATATCTGGTTCAAGGTGCGGCTCTTGCCTTTGTTCTTTGGTATTGATCCTTTTTATCTTGATCACAGGTCTTGCTTTTGGTCCTTGTTCTTTGATCTTTGATCCTGTTTTTTTTTTTTGTTTGTTTTTTTTATCTTGAGCCCACCTGTGACTGGACAATTGATAACTACCTGAGTAATTTGAGACTGAGTGTAAATACTGTTATTTTTACCGGGTGCTTTTATGCAAGATTCTGCCCCTTACCAAAAACCAAACCATTGTATTCCTCATTTTGAGTTTATTAAAGGTCACGTTAAAAACCAGGCCTGGAACCCTCACAGACAGTGTCCATCTTGTGAAAGGCCCCTGAAGTAGCTTGTACAACACTTTTATACAATGTGGGTGTTAACAATTGGTGTGGTATAGTCTCACATTTCTAATGTTACTAGCTCTCACTAACAGGGAGATCTCCCTGTGTCTGAAACTTGGACATATGATGGAAGTGAAACAACATATTTCTCAGAACATCCAAACAAATACAAGTAACACGAATACTTGATAGCTAACATAGAATAAGGAGTTTGCACAGATATTATCTAACAATACAGTGTCTCTGGAAGATATTTACATTTTTTTATTATTATTATTGTTACAGCCTTACTCCAAAATGGATGAAAGTATTTTCTACACACAATACCCCATAATGACGATGTGAAAGAAGTTATTTAGGTTTTTGCAAATTTAGAAAAATTAAAAAAAAAACTAAGGATTGTCTCAAGGCACAAATCTGGGGAAGGATACAGAAACATTTCTGCAGGTTTGAAGCTCTCAATGAGCACAGTGGCCTCCATCATCCATAAATGGAAGAAGTTTGAATCCACTAGGACTCTTGCTAGAGCTGGCCGCCAGTCCAAACTGAGCGATCGGGAAGAAGGACCTTAATCAGGGAGGTGACCATGAACCTGATGGTCACTCTGTCTCTGGAGAGAGGAGAACCTTTCAGAAGGACAACCATCTCTGCAGCAATCCACCAATCAGGCCTTTATGGTAGAGTGGCCAGATGGAAGCCACTCCTTAGCCTGGAGTTTGCCAAAAGGCACCTGAAGGACTCTCAGACCATGAGAAACAAAATTCTCTTTTTTCAGCAGCAGGAACTGGGAGACTAGTCAGGATTGAGGAGAAGATGAATGCAGCAATGTACAGAGACATCCTGGATGAAAACCTGCCCCAGAGCGCTCTTGACCTCAGACTGGGGCGAAGGTTCATCTTTCAGCAGTGCTGTGATCCTAAGCACACAGCCAAAATATCAAAGGAGTGGCTTCAGGACAACTCTGAATGTCCCTGAGTGGTCCAGCCAGAGCCCAGACCTGAATCCGATTGAACATCTCTGGAGAGATCTGAAAATGGCTGTGCACTGATGCTTCCCATCCACCTGATTGAGCTTGAGAGGGCAAAGCTGTCCAAAGATAAGTGCACCAAGCTTGTGGCATTATATTCAAGAAGACTTGAGGCTGTAATTGCTGCAAAAGGTGCATCAACAAAGCATTGAGTAAAGTGTGTGAATACTTGTGTACATGTGATAGTTTATATATATATATATATATATATATATATATATATATATATATATATATATATATATATAAATTTGCAATGATTTAAAAAACAAAAACTTCTTCCTGTTGTCATTTTGGGTTGTTATGAGTGGATTTTGTGGTGGGGATTAATTTACTCCATTTTGGACGTGCCTTTATGTATCTGGATTTGGAATGTGCGCTGTTTTCCAGGAAATGGATCCTCACTTTGCATTCTTGTCAGGTGAATAACTTTGACAGCAAACAAACCACAGGTCCTGTGGGTTCAGGAAGCAATGGTTCAAGTTAGTTCTCCGTGCTGTCATAACAGATGATGTAACATTATAACATATAATTAAGGTTGATATGTTTTTGAGTAACTAAATAACTACCTGTATATGTTTCGCAATTCGTTTCTTAAAAAAAAAAAAAAAAATTGAGCTCTTATTTTGAAAGGTATAATCGGAAACGCTGCTGTTGGTTCATTTTGTGGTGGGTTGACGCCGTCAGTAGTCGCTGTCAGGTTCGTTAAAACATTTTAACTTTTGCTAAATGTTCAAACTTTGACAGTATTTCGGTGGTCTACACTCGGCTAGTCGCAGTGGAACAGTAAGAATTTGCTATGTTATGGCGTTATGAATTTGACGAATATATTATTGATTGAGCAGTGTGGAGTTTTAAAAGTGGATTTTGTAGGCCGCTTCTAAAAGTTAGTGTTTTAAACCTCCGTGTTTCGGTTTGTGTTATGAAATGATTTTATAAGAAAAGTTATTTCGCTATGTCTTTAGTGTCACTTCAAGACTCGGAAAAGTGCAAGTCACTGAGACTTTACAGCAAAGAGTCGGTAAGAAGTCGAGTTGTGTTGGTTGACATTAGTGTCAGAACACATTCTGACCCGGACTGGACTTTCCTCATTTAGCACAACTTTTTCGGATCCAACATGAGCTCAACAGTTCCGTGTACTAGGTGGGAGTTCTTTCCCCTCAACGCGGTTTGCCAGACAGACAGATGGATAATCCAGTTCGATTTGGATACAAGGGATTTTTCCAAGTTTTTTACTTCTGCGCTGTGACTTGTACATTGGTGGGTTTGAAGGAAAGTGAGGGAAGCCACCAAGTGATCAGAAGAGATGGATGGATGGCACAGTGGCTTAGTGGTTAGTACAGTTGCCTCCCAGTAAGAATGTTGTGGAGTCGCTTCCCATCTGATCCTTTCTGTGTGGAGTTTGCATGTTTTCCCTGTGCTCCTATAGGTTCCCTCCATGTGCTGGTTTCCTCCCACATCCAAAGACATGCAGGTTAGGAGAGCTGGTGTCTTTAAATTGACCGTAGGTGTGAATGTATTTGTCCATCTATATGTAGCTGGTACGGAATAAGTGGATAAGATGAATGCTGAGTTGTATGTGATCCACATTTGCCTCACAGTGTCATCTGCACAGACTATACAGTTTATAACATGTGAATTGACATTATTCATATTTTTGGTGCTTTGTTTTATGTCAGTTAGGTCAGATATTTTCTCTGTATTAACATGCAGAATTTGCAACCAGTAAACCTTATTGTCAGATAGGTTAAAAAAATAATTGGTTCAGGACATCCTGAGGTCCTTCGGGTAAAGGGAAAGTAATTTTGACCAAATGTGGGAAAAGAGACATTTTGACCAAATGTGGGAAAAGAGACATTAATAATTCAAGGTCAATGAAAATCTTTTTGGAGGTAGACATTGAGTGAAGGAATCTGTGTAGAATCAAGGAAAAAACTTACTGAAAACTTTTTCACCTATAAATTGAGAATCAATCAATCAATCAACTTTTTTCTTGTATAGCGCCAAATCACAACAAACAGTTGCCCCAAGGCGCTCCACATTGCAAGGCAAGGCCATACAATAATTATGAAACACAGTCTACGTCTAAAGCAACATAACCAAGGGATGGTCCAGGGTCACCCGATCCAGCCCTAACTATAAGCCTTAGCGAAAAGGAAAGTTTTAAGCCTAATCTTAAAAGTAGAGACGGTATCTGTCTCCCTGATCTGAATTGGGAGCTGGTTCCACAGGAGAGGAGCCTGAAAGCTGAAGGCTCTGCCTCCCATTCTACTCTTACAAACCCTAGGAGCTACAAGTAAGCCCGCAGTCTGAGAGCGAAGCGCTCTAATGGGGTAATATGGTACTATGAGGTCCCTAAGATAAGATGGGACCTGATTATTCAAAACCTTATAAGTAAGAAGAAGAATTTTAAATTCTATTCTAGCATTAACAGGAAGCCAATGAAGGGAGGCCAACACGGGTGAGATATGCTCTCTCCTGCTAGTCCCCGTCAGTACTCTAGCTGCAGCATTCTGAACCAACTGAAGGCTTTTTAGGGAACTTTTAGGACAACCTGATAATAATGAATTACAATAGTCCAGCCTAGAGGAAACAAATGCATGAATTAGTTTTTCAGCATCACTCTAAGACAAGACCTTTCTGATTTTAGAGATATTGCGTAAATGCAAAAAGGCAGTCCTACATATTTGTTTAATATGCGCTTTGAATGACATATCCTGATCAAAAATAACTCCAAGATTTCTCACAGTATTACTAGAGATCAGGGAAATGCCATCCAGAGTAACGATCTGGTTAGACACCATGCTTCTAAGATTTGTGGGGCCAAGTACAATAACTTCAGTTTTATCTGAGTTTAAAAGCAGGAAATTAGAGGTCATCCATGTCTTTATGTCTGTAAGACAATCCTGCAGTTTAGCTAATTGGTGCGTATCCTCTGGCTTCATGGATAGATAAAGCTGGGTATCATCTGCGTAACAATGAAAATTTAAGCAATACCGTCTAATACTGCCCAAGGGAAGCATGTATAAAGTGAATAAAATTGGTCCTAGCACAGAACCTTGTGGAACTCCATAATTAACTGTAGTCTGTGAAGAAGATTCCCCATTTACATGAACAAACTGTAATCTATTAGACAAATATGATTCAAACCACCGCAGCGCAATGCCTTTAATACCTATGACATGCTCTAATCTCTGTAATAAAATTTTATGGTCAACAGTATCAAAAGCAGCACTGAGGTCCAACAGAACAAGCACAGAGATAAGTCCACTGTCCGAAGCCATAAGAAGATCATTTGTAACCTTCACTAATGCTGTTTCTGTACTATGATGAATTCTAAAACCTGACTGAAACTCTTCAAATAGACCATTCCTCTGCAGGTGATCAGTTAGCTGTTTTACAACTACCCTCTCAAGAATCTTTGAGAGAAAAGGAAGGTTGGAGATTGGCCTATAATTAGCTAAGATAGCTGGGTCAAGTGATGGCTTTTTAAGTAATGGTTTAATTACTGCCACCTTAAAGGCCTGTGGTACATAACCAACTAACAAAGATAGATTGATCATATTTAAGATTGAAGCATTAAATAATGGTAGGACTTCCTTGAGCAGCCTGGCAGGAATGGGGTCTAATAAGCATGTTGATGGTTTGGATGAAGTAACTAATGAAAAAGTGTGAGAAGTGTGTAAAGTGTCATGTTTGGTCCTTTCAGGGGCCCTTAGAATGATTCATGGACATTATTCTTGCCTGTAGGCAGCCTCCCAAAGAACCTTTATGAAAAACTAGTGAAAAAAAATGATTGAACAGTTTTTCTGCAGTAAACAGAACAGAATATTTTTATTTTTTTGCTCTTTTGGGAGGGCCCTGGGATTCTGTCAGAAAGTCCAACCCGCTGGGCAGCATCAGCAATGGAATTTTGGATTAGACAATCCCATGACCAGACAGTGCTACAAGGATTGTCTGTACCAAATTTTCGAAAAGTTCAGTTTTTCATAAAAATCATCTAATGGTACATAGCACATTAGTGGTGAGACAAGGTCTGTAGGACAAAAAAGTATCACTGCAAGAGCACTGCGCTTGTAGAGCACAAACCTCCACCAACACTAGTTTCCAATTCTACAAAATTTGACTTTGGAAACATTTTCAAGGTCAATGTCCTATTAGAAGTAGTGATGGGCAAATGAAGCCCCATTCAAGACTCGAGGCTTCTCATCAATCGTTTTGATACATGTCTCGAGGCCTCACGCAGCGCTTGGTTTGCTGTACTGCCATCAAGTGGAGAAAGAAATGCACAGGATGAATTTACTCTAACGAACCCCTGGATTTGATGTTTGACCTTAAATTGTGCAAATAAATGCTTGAAACAATAAATTAATAAACCAAGAATAATATTGTTCGTTAACTTAGTGAATTAAACAAATGACTGAGTGAATTAAACAAATAAGGCCCTAGACATATTAGTTTTGAGACATATATTAATGTCATTTTTTAAATGGGTGGTTTCAGATAATAATTTATAACAATGAAAGACTATTTTGGGGAGAGAGGGGCTGCTAAGTCCATAATCAACAATTTAAAACAATCCATAAAATTGCATCCCAGCTGCAGGCATTGAACCTGTCAATCACTCTCCTCCACACGCTGGACCGGGCAAGCACCAAATGTTTCCTGCATTTTTCGAGCGCTTTTCAGCGAATCAATTCGCTCAACGAAGCAGTCACGTGGTTTCAGGAAACGAGGCCTCATTTAGCTGTAGTCACGTGGTTTGATACAGGCCTCGAAGCGGGGCTTCATTTGACACGCCCCCTTTTGCTCGCTACAGCCTTCGGAGCCTTGCTTCATTTCGCCCAACACTAATTAGAAGTGGCTTTTTTTAAGCTAAAATATAATACAAAATATTGCTCAGAAGGACTTTGAAATGTTAAAATCACATATTCACTAAATCCACAATATGGTTCAGATGTGGATCAAACGTAGTCTATTCATTGAGAGTGACAGTTTGCACCTCATTTTCACAAATGAGAGTGCTTGAGGTACTTTTGATTGAGATATAATGTAAAATGTACACTAAATGGGCTTTTCAATATTAAATTCAAATGTCCACCTAATCCACAATCCTGATCAGATCTGGATCAAACTTTGTCAGGTGATAGTGAGTGCCAGTCTGCACCTCACTTTCAAATATGAGAGTGATTGGGGCACATTTTAAGATATAGCCTAATGTAAAATATACATTAAATGGGGTTTTCAATGTTATATTCAAACTAGAAGCACTCAGAGAGCGCAAACCTCCGCCAAGGCCATAGGGTCACCGACGTCACATGGAATGCCCTTTGGCAAAGAGACTTATTCCACGTCGTTTCACGCATCTACTGTCATGTTTCAGATTCATTGGTTAACCCTCTGGGGTCCGAAGACATTTTTTTGGACAGTTCACTCACCTGGCATAAATGTTTTATTATTGCTGTTAACAGCTCTCCCTGCATCCCACAATCATTTTTATGTCTCTTTTTTTCAGGACAACCTGTACTTTCAAAATATATATGCTATAGTTGTGTTTTATAAGTGTAATAAAGGTTTACAATCAGAAATAAGAAAGGAAAATGTAAAAAACACACACATATAATAAACTAGTAACACATCACTCCTAAAAACAATCTTTGGTGTGTCACGTGAGGTGAATCTGCCCTACGATTGGATTTTGGAAAACCATGTGACAATGAACCAATTCCGATTGGGCACTCACGTTGCTCACGTTATCACACAGCTTCTATGAGGAAGGAGTACAAAGATGGTGGCCGGTGGCTCGAAAATCCGTGGCGTTAACTTTTCAGCAAAAAAAAGTTTCTATCTCATATCATTAAAAAGTTATTTATAATTGAGAAAAGCTTGGTCTCAGCCGTTGTACACGATGGCGTCGGCCCCAGAGAGTTAAACCCTTAGATCTTCAGCAAATCTATTTATAAAGAAAAACTGCATGAACTACACAAGTTTTTTTTTAATTTTCTAATAAGTTTATTCAATGAGGAGAAACAAATGCTAAATTATTGTTGTGTCTTTGTGACCCGTCTTCATGAAGTTAGATGCAAAAATGTTGAAATTGGCCCTATCCTGCAATGATAAAGAATCCTTAAAAAAAATTACTGAATCTGGATCGTGTTCTGGATCATTACCAAAATTTAATGACTTCTAAGTTGGGCCAAGATACACACCTGGTAAAAATTTAATTGAAATCTGTTGAGGATTTTTTGAGTAATCCTGCTAACAAACCAGCCAACCAACCAACAAACGGACACGACCGAAAACATAACCTCCTTGGCGGACGTAATGACCACAAAATCTGTAATCTGGATCAGAGCTAGATCAAACTTGCAGTTGATAAAGGATACCATCCTACGTAATTTACTCAAATATGAAAGAAATTAGATTTTTTTTTTGACAGAGTTATGAATTTTTGAAAATTCGCTCAGTGTTAAAGATAGGGATTTTTCCTGACTTTGCCCTTTCACCTTCAAAGTTGAATCAGTTCTTGCCTATCAAGATATGAATCTTCAATAAAAATATAACGAGATGTGACAAATTGTGGGCTCCATGCTGTTCACAGACAGACAGACAGACAAACAAACAGGCAAAAATACACTTTTCAACTTTGTTGGCGGAGGTAAATATAATGCAATGCTTTCAACGTGGGGAGGGCGTGCATGTGCACATGCATGACCTTTTGAAAAGAGTGGAACGTACCTTTAACTGCATGTGATGCTCGTGTACGCTGATGTCTGAAAGATGTCTTGTAAATCAATTTAGAGGTGTTATCAGGCTACAAAAACAACATTATATCTCACTTGCTTTTACATAATATATAAGAATTGAACCCCGTGGCTCACACTAAAGACCATTCCTCTACCAAGGTCAGCCAAGGGGAATTCCCCTTTAGGAAGACACCTGCAAACAATGTATCCACAAACAACGTTTAGGAATTCTCAGGCTGAGAGTGTTACCTTCTTGGAAGAACGATATCTCGGCGACGTGGTGGAGGTGTCATCCTGCTTTTATGCGGGGTGAGGCGCAGATGATTGGTGACAGCTGTCATAGCCGATGAGTGACAGCTGTCAACCCGGCCGCTCTTGGAAGGTGGAGCGCCCTCCAGTGCCTGAAGCCTGCACTTCAGACAGGGCGCCCTCTGGTGGTGGGCCAGCAGTACCTCCTCTTCTGGCGGCCCACACAACAGGACCCCCCCTCAACGGGCGCCTCCTGGCGCCCGACCAGGCTTGTCCGGGTGGCGACGGTAAAAATCGGCCAGGAGGGCCGGGTCCAGGATGAAGCTCCTCTTCACCCAGGAGCGTTCTTCGGGTCCATACCCCTCCCAGTCCACCAAATACTGGAAACCCCGGCCCATTCGACGGACGTACAGGAGCCGGCGCACTGTCCAAGCCGGCTCCCCGTCGATGATATGGGCAGGAGGCGGCGCCGGACCGGGTGTACAGAGGGGTGAGGTGTGATGTGGTTTCAGTCTCGACACATGGAATACCGGATGGATCCGCAGTGAGGCCGGGAGTTGGAGCCTCACTGCGGCGGGACTGAGGACCTTGAGGATCTTGTAGGGCCCTATGTACCGGCCCTTAAGTTTGGGGGAATCGACCTGGAGGGGGATGTCCCTTGTAGATAGCCACACCTCCTGCCCGGGCCGATATGCGGGGGCCGGGGACCGTCGACGGTCTGCATGGATCTTTGCCCTTGTCCGGGCCCTCAACAAGGCTGAACGGGCGGTGCACCACACCCGACGGCATCTCCACAGGTGGGCCTGGACCGAGGGCATACCGACCTCTCCCTCCACCACAGGACACAAAGGGGGCTGGTACCCCAGACACACCTCGAACGGGGAGAGGCCGGTGGCAGAGGACACTTGGCTGTTATGCGCATACTCGATCCAGGTCAGGTGTTCACTCCAAGCCGTCGGGTGTGCGGATGTGGTACAGCGCAGGGCCTGCTCCAGCTCTTGATTAGCCCGTTCAGCCTGTCCGTTGGTCTGTGGGTGATACCCAGACGAGAGGCACACGGTGGCCCCCAGTTCCCGGCAGAAACTTCTCCAAACCTGTTAGGAAAACTGGGGACCACAATCTGAGACGATGTCTGTTGGTATCCCATGCAGACGTACGACATGGTGGACCAGGAGATCCGCTGTCTCCTGGGTCGACGGGAGCTTCAGGAGGGCCACGAAGTGGGCCGCCTTGGAGAACCGGTCCACTATCGTGAGGATGGTGGTGTGCCCCTGGGACGGCGGGAGGCCCGTGACGAAATCCAGACCAATGTGGTACCAGGGGCGATGAGGCACAGGAAGCGGCCGAAGGAGTCCCTGTGCCTTTTGGTGGTCCGCCTTGCCCCTGGCACAGGTGGTGCAGGTTTGGATGTATGCCCGGATGTCAGCCTCCAAGGACGCCCACCAGAAGCGCTGCCAGACCACTGCCACGGTCCTACGCACCCCTGGGTGGCAGGAGAGCTTGGACCCGTGACAGAAGTCCAGGACAGCAGCCCTGGCCTCTGGTGGGACGTACAGTCTGTTCTTAGGCCCTGTTCCGGGGTCCGGGCTCCGTGCCAGGGCCTCCCGGACGGTCTTCTCCACGTCCCAGGTAAGGGTGGCCACGATAGCGGACTCCGGTACGATGGGTTCCGGTGGATCCGACAGCTCGGTTTTGACTTCATTTTCATGCACCCGGGACAAGGCATCCGACCTCTGGTTCTTGGTCCCGGGGCGGTAGGTGATCCGGAAGTCAAAACGGCCGAAGAACAGTGACCAGCGGGCTTGCCTGGGGTTCAGTCGCCTGGTGGTCCTGATATACTCCAGGTTCCGGTGGTCAGTAAAAACCGCGAATGGCACTGACGCTCCCTCCAGCAGATGTCTCCGCTCCTCAAGAGTCTCTTTCACCGCTAGGAGTTCTCGATTGCCCACGTCATAGTTCCGTTCTGCTGGGGTCAACCTGCGGGAGAAATAGGCACACGGGTGAAGGACCTTATCGGTCTCTCCGCTCTGGGATAGCACGGCTCCTATCCCTGAGTCAGAGGCGTCCACTTCAACCACAAACTGGCGACTGGGATTGGGCTGCACCAAGACGGGTGCAGTCGAGAAGCGCTGTTTCAACTCCCTGAACGCGGCATCGCACCGATCCGACCAGGTGAAGGGAACCTTTGGTGAGGTCAGGGCTGTCAGGGGGCTAACTACCTGACTATACCCCTTGATGAACCTCCTGTAAAAATTTGCGAAGCCGAGGAACTGTTGCAGCTTCCTACGGCTCGTAGGTTGGGGCCAGTCTCTCACCGCCGCGACCTTGGCCGGATCCGGGGCGACGGAGTTGGAGGAGATGATAAACCCCAGGAAGGACAAAGAGGTGCGGTGAAACTCACACTTCTCGCCCTTCACAAACAGCCGGTTCTCCAACAACCGCTGCAGGACCTGACGTACATGCCGTACATGAGTCTCAGGGTCCGGAGAAAAAATTAGTATATCGTCCAGATATACGAAGACGAATCGGTGCAGGAGGTCCCGCAAGACGTTGTTTACCAAAGCTTGGAACGTCGCAGGGGCGTTAGTGAGGCCGAACGGCATGACCAGGTACTCAAAATGACCTAACGGGGTGTTGAATGCCGTCTTCCACTCGTCTCCCTTCCAGACCTGAACTAGGTGATAAGCGTTCCTAAGATCCAGCTTTGTGAATATTTTGGCTCCATGCAGGGGGGTGAACACCGAATCTAACAAAAGCAACGGGTATTGGTTGCGAACCGTGATCTCGTTCAGCCCCCGATAATCAATCCATGGACGAAGTCCGCCATCTTTCTTGCCCACAAAAAAGAAACCTGCTCCCATCGGGGAGGTGGAGTTCCGGATCAGCCCGGCAGCTAAGGAGTCCCGGATGTAGGTCTCCATCGATTCGCGCTCAGGTCGTGAGAGGTTGTACAGCCTGCTGGACAGGAACTCCACGCCTGGAATCAAATCGATGGCACAATCGTACGGACAGTGCGGGGGAAGGGTGAGTGCCAGATCCTTGCTGAAAACGTCAGCAAGATCGTGGTACTCAACCGGCACCGCCGACAGATTGGGAGGGACTTTGACCTGCTCCTTAGCCTGGGAACCGGGAGGGACCGAGGATCCTAAGCACACCCGATGGCAGGTCTCGCTCCACTGAACCACCACCCCGGACGGCCAATCAATCCGGGGATTGTGTTTTAACATCCATGGGAACCCCAGAATCACACGGGAGGTAGAGGGAGTCGCAAAAAAACTCTATCTCCTCCTGATGATTCCCTGACACCACCAGAGTTACTGGTAGTGTCCTGTGTGTGATTAAAGGGAGTAGGGTGCCATCTAGTGCTCGCACCTGCAATGGCGAAGGAAGCGCCACCAGAGGGAGCCCTACCTCCCTGGCCCATCTGCTGTCTAGCAGATTCCCTTCTGACCCTGTGTCTACCAGTGCTGGGGCCTGAAGGGTTAAATCCCCGCTAAGGATTGTAACTGGGAGTCATGTGGAAATATTTGTATGTCCCACGTGAATTTCTTGGCCCACCCTAAGCCCAGTTTCTAGGGGAGGGCATTGTTGTTTAACCATTCCGGGCAGTCTCTCAATTGATGTTCAATTGAGCCGCAAACAAAACACGCCCCGCGGGGATGCCTCCTCTGTCTATTCGGTGGTCTGAATGTGGCCCTGCTCGTGTCCATAGCTTCGTCAGCAGGGGAAGCTGTAGCCACACGGGGCGTAGAGGCCATGGAGCGTGGGAAGGGCGGACCTTTTTCGGACCCGGAAGGAAGAGGGACGGCGCGTACCCGGCCACGCCCCTCGTCTCGTTCCCGACGGTGTTCCTCCAACCGATTGTCTAACCGTATAACGAGGTCGATAAGCCCATCTAATTCCCGCGGTTCGTCCTTGGCCACCAGGTGCTCCTTCAGGACTGACGACAGTCCGTTTACGAAGGCGGCGCGGAGCGCAGCGTTATTCCAGCCGGACCTCGCAGCCGCAATGCGGAAGTCGACTGCATAAGCGGCTACGCTCCGGCGTCCCTGTCTCATTGACAGCAGCACAGTTGAAGCGGTCTCTCCCCTGTTAGGGTGATCAAACACGGTCTTAAACTCCCTCACAAACCCAGTGTACGTATGAAGGAGCCGTGAATTTTGCTCCCAAAGCGCCGTAGCCCAAGCGCGTGCCTCTCCTCGAAGCAGATTAATCACATAAGCTACTTTACTAGCATCAGACGCGTACAGGACGGGACGTTGTGCAAAGACAAGCGAACACTGCATAAGAAAGTCCGCGCACGTCTCCACACAACCTCCGTACGGCTCTGGGGGGCTTATGTATGCTTCAGGGGATGGTGGGAGGGGTTGTTGAACGACCAGTGGAACATTTATATCCTGCACAGAGTCGGCAGGAGGAGGAGCTGCAGCAGCGCCCTGAGCGCTCGCTGCCACCTGTGCAGAGAGAGCCTCCACCCTGCGGTTCAGGAGGATGTTTTGCTCGGTCATCTGATCCAACCGAGCCGTAAAGGCGGTGAGGATGTGCTGCAACTCACCAATCACGCCTCCTGCAGACGCCTGTGCACCCTGCTCTCCCATTGGCTGTCCAACAGATGGGTGACGCCCCTCGGAGTCCATGACGCTGGCAGAGATATCCTGTTGTGAAAGTGTAGTGACACGGACCCACAACAGGGGGCGCAAATGAACGGACAATAGGAGAAGTTACATTTGAACACTTTACTGTTGTGAATGCCACAACTACACACAGCAGATTATAGAATGAATACAAGGTCAATTAATAAAGGTGTCGTGTGGGCAGGCTCGACGATAGGAGACGTCCCTCTGTAGAAGAACCGGAACCACACGATTTCCTCCGCCACCGAACCAGGAGGATACTGGAGCCGCCAGGTCCCGAGTTCCCCAGGTGGCCACCGTCTCCGCGTGTCAGATCTGGTATTGCTGGCGAAGAGCAAACACAGTCAGGTGTGGGTGTGTGTGCACCCCGTAACAAGGATGGTGGTTATTCCACCTCCACCTCTAATCACACGCTCGTGCAGCTTCTGTCTAATTACTTATCTGGCGGAATGCAGAGCGAAGCAGTCGCAGCATATGCCGGTCTTTCAGGAAGACAGCTGCAAACAATGTATCCACAAACAATGTTTAGGAATTCTCAGGCTGAGAGTGTTACCTCCTTGGAAGAACGATATCTCGGCGACGTGGTGGAGGTGTCATCCTGCTTTTATGCGGGGTGAGGCGCAGATGATTGGTGACAGCTGTCATAGCCGATGAGTGACAACTGTCAACCCGGCCGCTCTTGGAAGGTGGCAGCGCCCTCCAGTGCCTGAAGCCCGCACTTCAGACAGGGCGCCCTCTGGTGGTGGGCCAGCAGTACCTCCTCTTCTGGCAGCCCACACAACATAAGTATTTGAACACCCTGCAGTTTTGCAAGTTCTCCCACTTAGAAATCATGGAGGGGTCTGAAATTTTCATCTTAGGTGCATGTCCACTGTGAGAAACATAATCTAAAAAAAAAAAAAAAAAAAAATGCGGTATGATTTTTTTTTTTTTTTATAATTTATTTGTATGTTTCTGCTGCAAATAAGTATTTGAACACCTACCAACCAGCAAGAATTCTGGCTCACACAGACCTGTTAATTTTTTTTAAGAAGCCTGTTACCTGTATAAAAGACATCGGTTCACACACTCAATCAATCACACTCCAAGCTGTTCACCATAGCCAAGACCAAAGAGCTGTCTAAGGACACCAGGGACAAAACTGTAGACCTGCACAAGGCTAGGATGGACTACAGGACAACAGGCAAGCAGCTTGGTAGAAGACAACAACTGTTATGATTATATATTAGAAAGTGGAAGAAACACAAGATGACTGTCAATCTCCCTCGGTCTGGGATTCCATGCAAGATCTCACTTTGTGGGGTAAGGATGATTCTAAGAAAGCTCAGAACTACACAGGAGGACCTGGTCAATGACCTGAAGAGAGCTGGGACCACAGTCACAAAGACTACATTAGTAACACATGATGCTGTCATGGTTTAAAATCCTGGCCCATTTGAAGTTCACCAGTGGCCATCTGGATGATCCAGAGGAGGCATGGGAGAAGGTTGTGTGGTCAGATGAGACCAAAATAGAGCTTTTTGGAATCAACTCCACTTACCATGTTTGGAGGATGAGAACAACCCCAAGAAAACCATCATCCATGAAGCATAGGGGTGGAAACATCATACTCTGGGGGTGCGCTTCTGCAAAGGGGGACAGCACGACTGCAACATATTGAAGGGAGGATGGATGGGGTCATGTATTGTGAGATTTTGGCCAACAACCTCCTTCCCTCAGTAATAGCATTGAAGATGGGTCATGGCTGGGTCTTCCAGCATGACAGTGACCCCAAACACACAGCCAGGGCAACTAAGGAGGGGCTCCGTAAGAAGCATTTCAAGCT
This sequence comes from Thalassophryne amazonica, assembly GCF_902500255.1. Classification (NCBI taxonomy): domain Eukaryota; kingdom Metazoa; phylum Chordata; class Actinopteri; order Batrachoidiformes; family Batrachoididae; genus Thalassophryne; species Thalassophryne amazonica. The sequence goes on along the minus strand of NC_047114.1, from coordinate 20,472,822 downwards.
CCTGGAGTGGCCTGGTCAGTGTCCAGACCTGAACTCAATAGAAAATCTTTGGAGGGAGCTGAAACTCCAAACCTGAAAGATTTGGAGAAGATCTGTATGGAGGAGTGGACCAAAATCCCTGCTGCAGTGTGTGCAAACCTGGTGAAAAACTACAGGATGCGTTTGACCTCTGTAATTGCAAACAAATTTTTTTGTAGATTATGTCTCTCACAGTGGACATACACCTAACTTGAAAATTTCAAACTCCTCCATGATTTCTAAATGGGAGAACTTGCAATTGCAGGGTGTTCAAATACTTATTTTCCTCACTGTATAATGGCTAAAATAGATCCTTGTCATTTGATATTTTATTAATTTATAAACAACAGAAAAGGGACTTACATTTTGGTGTTCCACTGCTGCTAAAGTTCAAATTGTGACGTGTCGTCCAGTGATGCTGTGCACTGACTTCAGACTTCCATAAAAAAAGACTTTGTGTAGTTCCTCAGTCCAGCCAAAAATCACATCAGCGTTTCATGTGAACAGGTCTTCATGCATCCAGACAGCTTACAGCAGAGTGGATTTTGTGTGTGTGTGTGTGTGTAGCAGCGTCAGTTAGCGCAATCAAATCATCGTGTCGTTGTCCCCCGTGCGCGCACACACACGCAACAAGCTTGGTCGACTGTGTTATGTCCTCAGTGCAGCAAAAAAAAAAAAAAAAAAAAACACATCAGAAGTGAGTCCAGCTTTTCTTTCTCTCTTCCTGCTAACAGACAGCACAGTGGATTTGGTGTGTGTGTGTGTGTGTATATAATATATATATATATATATATATATATATATATATATATATCTTAGAAGAATTAGCAGCGTCAGTTAGCTCAAACAAATTATGTCTCGGGAGAGTCGTCCCCCGTGTGCGCGCGCAACCTGGTCAACCTGGTGTGTATACTACCAAAAAAAAGACTGTGTATGTCCTCAGTACAGTGAAAAAAAAAAAATCACGTCAGAAATGAGTCCAGCTTTTCTTCTCTCTTCCTGCTAACAGCCTCCAGACAGCACAGTGGATTTGTTTTGTGTGTGTGCGCACGGGTTGTCCGTGCACGCCCACAAACATGCTATTTGCCCCGCCTTGCGGCTCACACACACATGCTATATGCGTGTGTGTGTGTGTGCAGGGCATATAGCATCTGGGTTGTCCGTCCGTCCATCTGTCCGGCCGCAATTCCTTCGCCGCAATGTAGCTCGGCACCTATTGCTCGCAAAAACTTATATTTGGTGGGTACATGCCTTGGAGGAGTACTTTGCATGGGTTCGAAGGCCGGTGACCTTGACCTACTTTTCAAGGTCACCAGTGGTCACAACTGCCAAATCCTTCGCCGCAATGTAGCTCGGCACCTATTGGTCGCAGGAACTTCATATTTGGTGGGTACATGCCTTGGAGGAGTACTTTGCATGGGATCGAAGGCCAGTGACCTTAACCTACCTTTCAAGGTCACCAGTGGTCACAACTGTCAAATCCCTCGCCGCTACGTAGCTTCGCACTTATTGCTCGCAGAAACTTCATATTTGGTGGGTACATGCCTTGGAAGAGTACTTCGCATGGTTTCGAAGGCCAGTGACCTTGATCTACTTTTCAAGGTCACCAGTGGTCACAACTGTCAAATCCCTCGCCGCTACGTAGCTTCGCACTTATTGCTCGCAGAAACTTCACATTTGGTGGGTACATGCCTTGGATGAGTACTTCGCATGGGTTCGAAGGCCGGTGACCTTGACCTCCGTTTCAAGGTCACCAGTGGTTGCATTTGTTTTGAAGGCTGGCAACCGTGACCGACTTTTATGGTCCGACAATTTATGGTCATCCTCTAAATAAATAAATATTATGCCAATCTCCAATTTTTTCATTGTATATCCCAATTTACATCAAACACATAAGGTTCAACCAAATACCGACCCCATACAAGTACATATTACTGCACTTTGCATGGAAAATAATACTGCGTGCGGGGCATTTCGTGATGAATGTCTCCGGTTGTTATATGTTGTTAGTAAACTTGAATATTTAAAGACCTATGTAACGTTTTTTACATGTACATGCCTGATGCTTTGAAATGTAGGTGTGATGTCACTGTGCTCTCTAAGCATTTTTATCAAATTTTTGAAGAATGGGGGAAAAAACAGAACTGAATGAATTAACAGGAAGTTGTAGCAATATGTGTTGCCATGGCTGAGTGTAGCATGCACGCAGACATCAGCAGTACTGACCAAATTTGGAGGGATGCATGATGTTGGATTTATGGGTGTCACTATATATATATATATATATATATATATATATATATATATGTGTGTGTGTATGTATGTACGTATGTATGTATATGTACAGTGAAGCAAATAAGTATTTGATCCACTGTCGATTTTGCAAGTTTTCCCTCCTGCAAAGAATGGAGAAGTCTGTAATTTTTGTCGTAGGTACACTTCAACTGTGAGAGACAGAATCTAAGAAAAAATTCAGAAAATCACATTGTATGATTTTTAAATAATTAATTTGCATTTTAATGCACGAAATAAGTATTTGATACAATAGAAAAACAGACCTTAATATTTGGTACAGAAACTTTTGTTTGCAGTTACGGAGGTCAGATATTAACTGCAGTTCTTGGTTGCACACCATTATTTGTAGGTGGGAAAACTTGCAAAATGGACAGCGGATTAAATAGTTGTGTGTGTGTGTGTGTGTGTGTGTGTGTGTGTGTGTGTGTGTGTGTGTGTGTGTGTGTGTGCAACCCCTGGCAAAAATTATGGAATCACCGGCCTCGGAGGATGTTCATTCAGTTGTTTAATTTTGTAGAAAAAAAGCAGATCACAGACATGAGACAAAACTAAAGTCATTTCAAATGGCAACTTTCTGGCTTTAAGAAACACTATAAGAAATCAGGAAAAAAAAATTGTGGCAGTCAGTAACGGTTACTTTTTTAGACCAAGCAGAGGGGAAAAAAATATGGAATCACTCAATTCTGAGGAAAAAAATTATGGAATCATGAAAAACAAAAGAACGCTCCAACACATCACTAGTATTTTGTTGCACCACCTCTGGCTTTTATAACAGCTTGCAGTCTCTGAGGCATGGACTTAATGAGTGACAAACAGTACTCTTCATCAATCTGGCTCCAGCTTTCTCTGATTGCTGTTGCCAGATCAGCTTTGCAGATTGGAGCCTTGTCATAGACCATTTTCTTCAACTTCCACCAAAGATTTTCAATTGGATTAAGATCCGGACTATTTGCAGGCCATGACATTGACCCTATGTGTCTTTTTGCAAGGAATGTTTTCACAGTTTTTGCTCTATGGCAAGATGCATTATCATCTTGAGAAATGATTTCATCAACCCCAAACATCCTTCCAATTGATGGGATAAGAAAAGTGTCCAAAATATCAACGTAAACCTGTGCATTTATTGATGATGTAATGACAGCCATCTCCCCAGTGCCTTTACCTGACATGCAGCCCCATATCATCAGTGACTGTGGAAATTTACATGTTCTCTTCAGGCAGTCATCTTTATAAATCTCGCAGGTCTATAAAATAGACCTGCACAAGGCTGGGATGGACTACAGGACAACAGGCAAGCAGCTTGGTAGAAGACAACAACTATGATTATTTATTAGAAAGTGGAAGAAACACAAGATGACTGTCAATCTCCCTCGGTCTGGGATTCCATGCAAGATCTCACTTTGTGTGGTAAGGATGATTCTGAGAAAGCTCAGAACTACACAGGAGGACCTGGTCAATGACCTGAACAGAGCTGGGACCACAGTCACAAAGACTACATTAGTAGCACATGATGCTGTCATGGTTTAAAATCCTGCAGGGCAGCAAGGTCCCCTGCTCAAGCCAGCACATGTCCAGGCCCGTTTGAAGTTCACCAGTGACCATCTGGATGATCCAGACGAGGCATGGGAGAATGTCATGTGGTCAGATGAGACCAGAATAGAGCTTTTTGGAATCAACTCCACTTACCATGTTTAGAGGATGAGAACAACCCCAAGAAAACCATCCCAACCGTGAAGCATGGGGGTGGAAACATCATACTCTAGGGGTGCTCTTCTGCAAAGGGGACAGGACGACTGCACCATATTGAAGGGAGGATGGATGGGGTCATGTATTGCGAGATTTTGGCAAACAGCCTCCTTCCCTCAGTAAGAGCATTGAAGATGGGTCATGGCTGGGTCTTCCAGCATGACAATTACCCCAAACACACAGCCAGGGCAACTAAGGAGGGGCTCCGTAAGAAGCATTTCAAGGTCCTGGAGTGGCCTGGCCAGTCTACAGACCTGAACCAATAGAAAATCTTTGGAGGAAGCTGAAACTCCAAACCTGAAAGATCTAGAGAAGATCTGTATGGAGGAGTGGACCAAAATCCCTGCTGCAGTGTGTGAAAACCTGGTGAAAAACTACAGGAAATGTTTGACCTCTGTAATTGCAAACAAAGACCACTGTACCAAATATTAACATTGATTTTCACAGGTGTTCAAATACTTATTTGCAGCAGTAACATACAAATAAATTATTAAAAAAATCATACATTGTGATTTCCAGATTTTTTTTTTCTTTTTTTAGATTATGTCTCTCACCTTAGATGAAAATTTCAGTTCCCTCCATGATTTCTAAGTTGGAGAACTTGCAAAATCACAGGGTGTTCAAATACTTATTTTCTTCACTGTATATATACATATACACTGAACAAAAATATAACCGTGGTCTGTGGTTATGAGGCCAGTTGGATGTACTGCCAAATTCTCTGAAACACTTTTGGAGACAGCATATGGTAGAGAAATGAACATTCTATTCACAGGCAACATCTCTGGTAGACATTCCTGCAGTCAGCACTGTGCTCATTTTCTCCAATCACAGCCACATAAGCCCATAACGTCTGGGTTGTCTGGGTGTCTTGGTGGCTTTCCTCACTCTTCTTCTTGCACAATCACTCAATTTTTGACAACTGTCTACTCCATGCAGATTTACCATAAAGTACCATACTGTTTGTATTTCTTTGTAATTTATGTAAATAAAGACCAAGACATATTCAGTGGCAGCTTTACCATAAGAGAGCCTCGTCCAAAACTACCACAGAAGACTCCAAGCTATCGTTGATGTTACAGGGGCAATACACAGTATTAAGAACAGGGGTATGTAAACTTTGGATCAGGGTCATTTGGGTAGTTCTCTTCTCATTTTGATTTAAAAAGAGGAAACACAGTTGTTTGACAATAAATGGCTTCACCCAACCACTAACCATGAGTGACAAAAAAGTTTTTGTGTTGTCATTCATATTCTCTTAAAAATGGCCAAAAAAGCAAAAATTCTGCCAGGATATGTAAACTTTTGAGCATAACTAATATATATATATATATATATATATATATATATATAAATATATATATATATATATATATATAAATATATATATATATATATATATATATATATATATATATATATATATATATATATATATATATATATATATATAAAATGTATGTATGTGCAGTAAAACCTGCATATAATGGACTCAGGTAGACCAGCAAATTTTGTCCGTTCTAATCAAATTCTGTTATATGTATGTAATGAATTAGTTACAGTCAGGGGGCACTGAATGATCTACGGGGAATCACCAGCATCAGTTAGGCTTATGTGTTTCCTTGATTAAATGCCTGACCTTGAATCGGGAAACTTCGTCTGAAAAAAAAAAAATGCCTGACTTACATAATGCACCAGGCATTATGTGCATTAAAAAGTATACATTTTGTCAAGTCACTCTTTTTTTCAAAGTCTGCTGTGGAGTGGTCCTTTAAAATTCTAAAGCCTGATTTATGCTTTTCCAACTCCTTGGCCATTTAATGATGTTGACGTGTGTCACTCTTTTAAAGTTATCTGTTGCATCTTTATGCACTTTGCCACAGGAACTTTGGCTTTTTCTGGATTCATTTGTCCCTTAATGAGCTCCACTTCTTTATATAGACATCAACCTCAAAAACCAACAGTACATGTAATTTCCGGCCATGAATTGTGAGTCATTTGAGCATCTTTTTCTGACTGTGTTGTAAAGTTGGTCATACTTGCAGACTTATTTGCCAAACATATTTGTTCAATGGTCGAAATGTAATTGGCGGGCGCACTGCAAAAATTTAAAAATATGCCCGGAGAGGAAGGAGTGAAAATAGTAAAGTGCCACATCATAGCCCTTTGCGGTCTCTGTCACTTAGCAGGTGCACATCAAGTTCTGGGGAGCCATGCAGAGGGCTCTGATCTAAAGTGGGTGTCTTTGGTTCGTCACACCCAGGGATATGTGTGAAACCTTACACCATATTACAGTGCAGGCAGCAAGCAGCATTTTGTTAATAATCACCAGCTTTGAATAAAGACCTGCCTTGTTTAGGTGGTTTGAAAAACTAAATGGCCGGGTTTTTACTCAAGGAACTACGGCCCCCACTTAACCCGAATCGGCGAGTGTCAGTGCTGAACTTCATTTCATACCTCTGTTACTGGGCACGTCTGGACTGCTCTGTGTGGTACATGTGAGGGGTTTTTAATGAAAATGCATTGCAGTCGGAGAGGACGTTTTGCCCGGTGTGAGTGAAAATCAGCTATACAAAATCTGCGGTGTTTGTTACCAGGAAAACCAAACAAAAGCATTGGGACTTTTGCTTTTGTCCGGTGAGTGTGAATATCCAGCTTATACAAACGTAATTCAGGCTGCTCGATATTAAAATTTCTAAATCATCGGGTTTATTGCCAGTATTCTTCAGAGAAGTCAGGGGATGGATACATATACATTTCCAAGTCACTGAATGTCTACTTTATTTGCATCAGTCTTTTTTAAATGAAGTAAAAGGACTGCATTTATATAGTGCTTTCCCATCTGAATTAGAAGGTCAATGAGCTTTACAGTAATGCCTCACATTCACCCATTCACACACAGATGTTAGCATGCCACCATGCTAGGAGCACTTGGGGTATTATGGACCTTCCACAAGGGCCCTTAGTGATTTTCTGGTCTGGTGGGGGTGTCTAAACCATGGATGCTCTGGTATCACCCCACCGCCAAACTACTAGACCATCACCTCCCTATTGTAACAGCACTTGGACTGCATGGATCTTTAATGTGCATATTAAAGTGTTAGCATGTAGCCAAAAAAAAGTGGATGAAATATATTATCTATCTATAAAGCGAGTAATGTATGTGTGGGGGTGTGGCTCGCATATCTCTCTGTTTTCTCAGATCGACCTCAGCAGATATGGCTTGCACATGGCACGATGATCTGCATCCTTTATTATGAAAATTTTGGGGATTAATTTTATTTTATTTATTTTGGTATTAAACCTTTGTTTTGACATTGTAACATTAGTACTTCCAAGATGGCGCCCTCCGTGGTGTCTCTGTCCTGCAAAACCTCCGTTTATTTGCAGATTTCCATATTTGCCATTTACGTTTATTTCATCATATAAAACCGCTAACTTACAAAAATATAAATATATATTTTATGGCTTTATTTTGACATGAAACATGCTCCTCTGAAAAGTTAACTCTGTGGTTAAAAACAAGCGCACCCTCTTCTTCTCCTATGGCGTTTTATTGTTGCACTGCTGCCACCTTCTGCATCAGTCTGTTATAGCAGTACTAAATCCTGTCGATGAGTCCAGTGTCTTTCAAGTATTTAAATAGCCAACACTTCCCCCTCTCACTTGACCTTACGACTAAAATACTTCCTACTTTCTTCCTAACTTCTTTCAGGTCTTATAATTGATTTGCTTCAGTTTTTGCTGTTTAAAACATAAACATTCAAAAATGGCTTTTTTTTTTTTGTAAAATAAAATAATTTGATAATGCTGAAATGACCAGATCATTTCTAAAGTGAACGCTGTGGTGATGCGGGACCGTCGTGTCACTATCCGAGAAATTGCGGAAGACATCAGCACTTTTTTGGCACATTCCATTGTGACAGAAGATTTGGCCATTAAAAGAGTGGCGGTGAAATTCATGCCGAAGCTGCTGACGGCGGAGCAAAAGCACCTTCATGTTGAAGTCTCACAGGACATGCTGTGACATGCCCACCTCTTCCACAATTTCTCAGATAGTCACACGACTGAAAAGTCACCGAAAGCCGTCTGAATCTTCTGAATGGTTCCCACCTGGCTGTCGCCCAGTTTCTGCTAAAATTTGATGCAGTCGCGCTGCTCCAGTCGTTCCGTCTTTTTCCTTGCAATGAAAATCCGCCGAGAGCACTACACACGTCCTCACACAAATGCTGCTTGCCAGCAAATGACGCAATTGACAGGCATGAAAAAATTCACCCATGCGCACGAAGGTTCAAGGTTGGCTCATCCAAGCACACGTGATTCAAATCCATCAGGTTTTTGCAAAAAATAAAAAGGTCCGATACTTTTCTAACAGACCTTGTATTCATTGGTTATGATTTTTATTATTTCTATTACAACTGGTGGCATTTGAAAGTGCTGCATTCTGGCGATGGCATTTCACAACACTTTATTTAAAATTCAGTTGATCTGGTGGTGGAATGTGGCATTAATGTGTGGTATTGATCTGGTGATGGTCTTTCTTAATTTAATTTTTTAGCTCCCAGTTTTCTATAGGAATACAAACTTTCTACGGGCACTGCACTAGTACAAAAAATTGCTGAATTTGGGGGATTTAATACTGCATCTGGCAACAGAGATGATCCACTGAAAAACTTATATTTGTCTTGTTCTGTGGAACTGATCCTGTCCTCAGCTATAGGATGAGTTTCAAAGCTCCACATCACCAGGAGAATGAAGAAGAGGAGGAGGAGGAAGAAGAGGAGGAAGAAGGCAACAACTTGACGGAGGTGAAGATGAGTCAGATCGTGATGCCGTGTCACAGCAACCATCGAAACGAGCTGAGTGTGGGACAGCTGCTCAAATGGATGGATTCCACTGCCTGTCTATCTGGTGAGGTGTGTGTGTGTATGTTGTCGTGCAGCATGGGTGTCACTATGCACGTGTCGTCACTCAGGATGTTTGATGTTGACAGCTGAGAGGCATGCTGGATGTCCATGTGTCACCGCCTCTGTGGACGACATCCACTTTGAACACACCATCAGGTAAATAAATGCGAGTGTGTTTATGCGTGTGCACTTGTTTGTGTGTGAATTCCACAAATTGGGGCCACAAAATGCTGCACCCTCATTCAGACACACTGTGTAAAGGTGAACACAAAACCAGGCAACACACACGTGGAGCCTTCAAGCTCTGGTGATGTTATTGGGCATCGTAGTTTTGTTTGAGGGTGGGTGATAAGGGGGCTAAATGAAAGGGCATATGACGAAAAAAACTGTACTTCCGGGGACGGTCCAATTGTCATTATTCACATTAAATCTCGCTAAAACTTACAGACATGGCCTCTCCCATTTGCCTTGTCTTCCCTTCTCTACTAGGAGCTGAAACACCCCCCCCCCCCCAAACAAAACAGTGCACCATTGTTTAGTGTTAAGTGATGCTGTGTTTGTGTTGTGCAATGGCACAACACAAACACACTTAATGTCATCTGCAGATATGTCAGTGTAGACTCCTCTAGATCTCATCTGTCAGCCACTACAAACAACCTCTTCAGAGATGATCCTTGATGCAGTCCCACCTTTTTTCTTTTACCCATCCATCATTCCTACCTCATATCTCTATCACACTGTCCTTGTACATATCCTGCACCACCATACTTCTGTCACTCCCAACTTCCTCATACAGTGTCATAAGCTTTCTTTAATTCTAGAACACTGTCTAGCTCCTGGGCAGCACATTGGCTTAGTGGTTAGTTTGTGTGTTCACCCCGTGTTTGTGTGGGTTCTCTCCGGGTGCTCCGGCTTCCTCCCACATCCAAAGACACACGTTAGGTGGATTGGAAACTATAAATTGTCCGTAGGTGTACGTGTGGGTGTGAATGTGTTTGTTTGTCTATATGTGGCTCTGCGACAGACTGGCATCCTGACCAAGGTGTACCCCACCTCGGTGGTCTAGAAATGCTTGGATAAGCTCCATTGCCCCATTGCCCATGAGCCTTAATTGGACTAAGTGGTTGAAGAGGTGTGTGTGTGTGTGTGTCTAGCTCCTTGCCTTCTCTGTGCTGTACCTGTTTCTCAGCATGAAACCATGTTGCTGCTCACAGATCTCCACCTGTACTTCGTTGTTCCACTGCCAAGTCTTGTCTTCCATCCTCTGTCTGGATGTTATACCCAGTACCTTCCCTCCTGTCACCAAATCTGCAGTAGATGTCCAGTGACAGAGCATCGCCCCACCACTACCCAGCACTTGTCTCGCCTCCTCCCCAAATTTCACAGGCAGTCTTACTCCATCTTCAATCATTGCATCCTTAATTCTACTGTCCCTGACTTCCTCTTCTCCATTTTGAAACTCCTCTTCCAAACCACCGTTTAAGGCGGTCTTCCTATGCTCTTCTGTGCCATCACCTTACAAACTCCAGTTTGTTTCAGGTTTCATCTCCTGCGTACAACATAGTCCACATGTATTCATGTTGCCCTGTGCTTGTCTTTTTTCTAAAATGTAGTCACCACATTTATTTTGTTGCTTTGGCTCCACAACCATGTACTCTTCTTCCCTCGTCAGTACAACCTTCCAATCACCTCATTACCGCTGTTCCTTAACCTGAATGAGTTAATCAGCATTTGGTAGAGAAGGCAGAGATGAAAACTGTGCATGTTATGGGTCCCTAAGGACTATGGTTGGCAACCACAGGTTTAGAGCATCACCCCCTCATCTTATTGTCTGGAAACAAACTGCGATGTGTTATTTTTGCTACACTGCCAACAATTATCTGACGTTCAGGTGATTGCATGGTTGAAATAATGGTAATATCCTGCCTTCCTTGTACTGTAACCAGAAGCTTGAGAGTTATGCAGATACTGTTTTATGTCTTCACGTTTATGGATCTCTTATATTGCATATTTACCCTTTTTATGATCCATGACTTAAACTGACATTCACTGGTTTTTAATCTGTCTCCATTTCTCGTATCTCTCTGTCCAGGGTGGGTCAGGTCGTGAACATCAAAGCAAAGGTCAACAGAGCCTTTAATACCAGTATGGAGGTCAGAAAAATGTTTCATTCTTCTGTATGTATGTTTCCTAGCAAGGTGCTATAAACTATAAGATATGAATATACGGACCATGGGGAATACATAAAATCCACTACTGGCTCACGGGAAAGCCCCAGAGTGCCATTTTTGGTGGCTATATTATGAGTCGAGCGCAAAACAAAAATAAAGCGAATAATTGATGACTGTTATTTTATTGTTTAACTAAATTTGATCTCCTCATGGGTTTAAGGATCTTGAGTGGCGCTTTCAAACAACTGAAGTTTTTTTTTTTTTTCATTGAATAAATTAGCAGTTTAGGAACATGGGTTTTAAATGTAACAGCCCAGGACACTACAGGTTACATTCAAGACCACATTTTTGGCATGCGCTGTGGTCTATGTGGGGAAATTAATTTTACCATTTGCCCATCAAAACAGGAGTAAATTCAGATAAATTAGTTTAAATTATTTCTGTTTATTTTTACTGAAATAATACTTAGGTGCTGTGCATCACAAATTTGGTGGGGTTTGGTGTCCCCCTTTTCAGGTTAAAAGCTAAAAAAAATAAATAAATACAAGATAATTATGTCATCTATGTTATCACAGTTATTTTATCTATCTATCTATCTATTAGAAAAGTATCCAACCTTATTATTTTTTTTCAAAAACCATATGGATTTGAATCACGTGTGATTACATCAGACATGCTTGAACCCTCGTGGGCGTGCAAGAGTTTTTTCACGCCTGTCGGTTACGTCATTCGCCTGTGGGCAGTCTTTGAGTGAGGAGTCGCCCACCCTCTTGTCGATTTTTTTTTCTTCATTGTTTAGGAATGGCTCAGAGACTGCTGCTTTGTTTGATCAAAATTTTTTCAAAACTGTAAGGAACAACTGAGTGGACACCATTAACGGACAAGTTGGAACATGCCCAAGCTGTTAAACAATTTCTCAGTTACTCACTTGTTGAAAGCCATCAAAAGCCACCTGAATTTTACAAATGGTTTTCAACACGGAGGTGTTTTTCCTGTCGTGGCGCACACAGATTCACCAAGTCGTCACGGAAATGTCTCGGCGAATTTGTGCGCACGTCTTTCATTACAAAATGTCCTTAAACAGTGGAATGTCCGCATAAACTGCTCATGCCGGCCTCTTCTGAATCTTCTCTGTTCTCTCACGACGTCCTGGGTCAACAGAGCCTTAAATTAGGATGATTTCAGCTTGAAACAGGCCGACGACAGCACCTGGAAGCGCTGCAGGACATCCCGCTCCGTGGGAAGTCCTTACAGCGACAGAAACACCCCATAATCTCTCATCAGCCGTTAAACTTTTCACCGAAAACCAGCTGAATTTCTCGAATAGTGTCCACTCTGATATTCCTCACAGGTCCAGAAAAAAGTTTGATAAAGCAATGCGCGCCGTCTCGAGCAGCGTGTGAAACAAAGGAATTCAGCCGAGAGGGTGGTACCACATCTCACTCAAGGCCTGCCCACAGGGAAATGACGTCACCGACACGCGTGAAAAACTCACGCATGCGCACGAAGGTTCAAGCATGATTGGTGTAATCGCATGTCAATCAAATCCATCTAGTTTTTTTTTTTTTTTATAAAACTACCGGTTAGTTTTATAAGATACCTCGTGTATATATATATCTATATATATATATCTATATATATACTCAACAAAAATATAAACGCAACACTTTTGGTTTTGCTCCCATTTTGTATGAGATGAACTCAAAGATCTAAAACTTTTTCCACATACACAATATCACCATTTCCCTCAAATATTGTTCACAAACCAGTCTAAATCTGTGATAGTGAGCACTTCTCCTTTGCTGAGATAATCCATGGTATGAGGTCTCTTCAAACGAATGCTGACTTCCTGAGATTCTGATGATTATTTACTTTGCCAGGAAACGTCAGTGTCCACATTTTAGTCATGTGACACGTTCGGGTGTGATCCAGCACGCATGTTTCAGTATTGAGGAGGATTTTCCGCCTGGCTGTGGCAGATAGATGTCCACTTCTGAGAGGTGATGATGGCCTGGTTTTCTGCCTGGGTGGCTCTGTGGTCTGGTGGATACAGTTATGTGTTTGTGAAGTGATTTTTAAGGGCAGTTGGTTGAAATTCAGAGCATTTCTTTAGAGACTGCGCCACCTACCTGTCATTCAAGAGCGTGACTTGCTGTTTTATTTTCAAATTTGATTTCACTCCAAATATACGTACAATGCAACTAAATCAGTTAGTACGGCTCTTTCAGGAGCACATAGTGTTGCACAAAAAGTAGTACTTCAGGTCATACCTATAATTGTAAAGGTTAAATGTATCCAAAAAAATTAAAGTTAAGCTTTTAAAGGTTTATTCCACCCAAAAATATTACTTATTAATAAAAAACTTTGTTTCATGCATTGGTACAAAGTGTGTAGCAATATAATGTTATAATCAGGTAAATTAATACACTCAACAAAAATATAAACACAACACTTTTGGTTTTGCTCCCATTTTGTATGAGATGAACTCAAAGATCTAAAACTTTTTCCACATACACAATATCACCATTTCCCTCAAATACTGTTCACAAACCAGTCTAAATCTGTGATAGTGAGCACTTCTCCTTTGCTGAGATAATCCATCCCACCTCACAGGTGTGCCATATCAAGATGCTGATTAGACACCATGATTAGTGCACAGGTGATGTTTGTTCCTCATTACTAAGTTTTGATTCTGATGGCTGACCTTTGATTCTGACCACCCATCTTTGATTGCTGTTCTTTCACTTAGTCATTTGTGAATCACTTGCTTTTAATCTCTGTCTTCCTTTGTGGGCAGCACAGTGGCATTGTGGTTAGCACTGATGCCTCGCAGCAAGAAGGTCGTGTGATCGCTTTCCACCCTTTCTGTGTGGAGTTTGCATGCTTTCCCGGTGTTTGCTTGAGTTTCCATCAGGTTTTTGGCTTCCTCCTACATCTAAAAGACATACAGGTCAGGTGACCTGGAAAGTTTGACTGTTGGTGTGCGTGCGAGTGTGATTGTGTTTGTCTATGTGTGGCTCTGCGTTAGACTGGCATCCTGTCCAGGGTGTCCTCACCTTATGCCCTATGACTGCTGGGATAGACTCCAGCCCCCCCCGACCATTAATTGGAGTAAGTGGGTATAGAAAATGGATGGATGGATGTCTTTCTTTGCAGATAAAGGGGAAGATCCTACCTTTTGATACTGATTCTGATGTCTTAATCCTGATTACAAGCTCAAAGCCTCCAGAAATCTGGATCAAAGTTCTACAGCCAGATTAAAAGTAATCAGGATTTGAGATCATAGCTCAAAGAACAAGGTTCAAAGGCAGGATGTGCAGCTTGCTTAAGATCAAAGGAATAACAGTAAAGCATCACAGACACAATCAAATGGGCTCAGTAGAATTAGGGTAAAATTTTAAATAATGTATCAAAGATCAAAGGCAGGCTTTGCCCCTTGATCAGTGATCTAAGGTAGGATGAGGCACAAAGGAATCGGGATCAATGGCCGGTCAAAGGACAAGGATCAATGGTCAGATGTGCCCCTCCATCTGGAGCTGTAACAACATTTAATCAGCTCTTGCCTGGCTCAATTTTTGCCTTTCTACCATATGTAATTAAAATCTGTTCAGGAGATGTCCTGCTATCAGAGTAAGTAGCTGACAGGCAGCAACAAAAACATAAACTCCATGACAGAGGTAAAGATGAGAGTTAAAAGATGAAAGGTCAAAGACAGGATCTGCCCCTTGTTGAGAATTAAAGCTCAAAGGCAGGACTGGATCAAAGGAATTAGGGTCAAAGTTTTAGGTGAAAATCTGCCCATTGATGTGGATCCACACTAACATGTAATTGCTCTTGCTTGGGTTGATGTCTGCAACCTCAGGAAATAATTATGCAGCCCCCACAAATAGAGGATGTTCATCCAGATTTGTTACTTTTGTGGCAAATTAACAAATCGCAGATATGAAACAAAACATTCATTACTTTTCTGCCGCTTATCCAGGTCAGGGTAGCGGTGGCAGCAGACCAGGCAGTCCACCCTTCCCTATCCTTGAGAGAGAGAGAGATCAGTTGTTGCTCTTTATTCTATACTACCGACTGATGCTACTTGTGTTTTTTCCTCTTCATGATGGACAGATGTGACTGATTCTTCGGTGCGACATATTATCCACAAAATACAGTAATTAGATGACTTTATCCAGGTCATTTTATTTGCCTGTGCCCAGGGCCTTGTTTTGCCCTGAGATTTTGTTATGTACATGGCAGTGTGTAAACAAACCTTGTGAAGTGTGAACAACAAGACAACATTGGGGCACGGCAGAAGTCAGTCACAGGTGCTACACCTCCTCTAGATAACTCTCTCAACTTGGGAGAACGTGTCATCATCATCGCTTGTCAACTTGCTAAATCATCGCCATCCACATCCTCGCTAGCCATTGTTTACATACGCCGTGAGATGCTGGAACACTGCTGGCACTGCAGTGCATTCTGGGAAGTGCAGGGAGCCGCCAGGGGGATTATGGGAAATGTTAAAATACTGAATAGCAACGGCTTGTTTCTTATTGATGATTTGCTGCTTGGTGCTACAGTGAGCAGTGAATACACTGAGGATAATCACTCGCACAAATCTGTAAATAAGTATAAGGATAACTAGCTATTTCTCAGCAACTGCACAGGAAGGCTGGTATGTTGCTTGTTGAGGGATGAAGGCTAGACTTGTACTTCAGAGCAATGTAGAACTCTCCAAAAAATGGGCAGTTCATTGGGGTATATGGTGCAGTTGAATGCCTTGGATGGCAGCACCATGACATTGGGGGTGTGTGTGCGTGTGTGTGTGTGTGTGTGTGTGTGTGTGAGACCGAGAGAGTTAATAGGTGAATGTGATGCATCACTGGAAAGCACTTTGAAATTCTGATTCAGGTGGAAATGTGCTACATATGAGTAAATGCAGTCCATTTGCATTTATTGGAAGCCCAAATACAGATATAACTGTTTTCGGTCTTCTAATTGTTGGTATTTTCTAAATATCTCAACTACAAGGTCACCGGGCTTACTCAGCTTAAAATTGAGCAGTTTTTTTTTATTTTTTATTAACCTTATTGTTAACATTACTTCAAGTACCATGTCTTGGTGTAGGGTTAGGGTTAGAGTTAAAGTTTGTCCTACCACAAAATCAGCTGGTCATACTTGGTCTACTAATAATGTTACAAAGTTACAATACTAATGCGAAAATACAATACTAACACACTGTTCTATTTGAAGGCATTAGTGCATAAATTATAGAAATCTTGTATATTCTGTCTTAGGTGGACATACAAGTGTGCTGTGAGGACTTGTTTTCTGATCGTCACTGGAGAGTTTGTCATGCCTTTGCCACCTTTGTTACTCAGCGCACCAAAACTGGACAAAAGGTATGGCTTGATGTTTATCCAAATTTCTTTAAAGTTGGTCTTGAACAGCAGTTCTGTATTGCTGATATTTCAGATGATGGACTTATTCAGTGCCAGGGTTCTGGTGGCTCATCCACCAGTTTGCTGTAAGCTAACAAATTTCAGTGAGACTGCAATGGTGACAAAACCATCAAGGTCAGATAAAGTCTGGTTACTCGCCAGGAAGTTACCCACTGACTGCAGTCTGGTTACTTGCCAAGAAGTCACCCACCGACTGCAGCCTGGTTACTTGCCAGGAAGTTACCCACCGACTGCAGTCTGGTTACTCGCCAAGAAGTTACCCACTGACTGCAGTTTGGTTACTCGCCAAGAAGTCACCCACCGACTGCAGTCTGGTTACTCGCCAAGAAGAAACCCACCGACTGCAGCCTGGTTACTCACCAGGAAGTTACTCACCAACTGCAGCCTGGTTACTCGCCAGGAAGTCACTCATCGACTGCAGCCTGGTTACTCGCCAAGAAGTCACTCACCGACTGCAGCCTGGTTACTCGCCAAGAAGTTACCCACCGACTGCAGTCTGGTTACTCGCCAAAAAGTCACCACCGACTGCAGTCTGGTTACTCGCCAGGAAGTAACCCACCGACTGCAGTCTGGTTACTTACCAAGAAGTTACTCACCGACTGCAGTCTGGTTACTCACCAAGAAGTTACTCACTGACTGCAGTCTGGTTACTCACCAAGAAGTCACCCACCGACTGCAGTCTGGTTACTCGCCAAGAAGTTACCCACCGACTGCAGTCTGGTTACTCGCCAAGAAGTTACCCACCGACTGCAGTTTGGTTACCCGCCAAGAAGAAACCCACCGACTGCAGTCTGGTTACTCGCCAAGAAGTCACTCACCGACTGCAGCCTGGTTACTCGCCAAGAAGTCACTCACCGACTGCAGCCTGGTTACTCGCCAAGAAGTTACCCACCGACTGCAGCCTGGTTACTCGCCAGGACGTCACCCACCGACTGCAGCCTGGTTACTCGCCAGGACGTCACCCGCCGACTGCGGTCTGGTTACTCGCCAGGACGTCACCCGCCGACTGCGGTCTGGTTACTCGCCAGGACGTCACCCGCCGACTGCGGTCTGGTTACTCGCCAGGACGTCACCCGCCGACTGCGGTCTGGTTACTCGCCAGGACGTCACCCGCCGACTGCGGTCTGGTTCTGTGAGTAGTCATTGAATGTGTGTATGAATATCAACATGGATTTTTTTGCAGCCTAATTTTTAGTTACACAAAAGCATGTGATTCGGTTGTTGGAGTTGGTTTTGGGGACAACCTAAGAATTCACGGTGTTCGCCATCTTCTTGGTCTTATGTGTTTGTCTACAGCAAGCAAGCTTTATGCACACGCTCTACATCTTCTTCTGCATTTTTTGTGGGAGTGTTACAGTGCCACATACAGGCCTGGCATATATACAACAGTGTTTTCAGTTATTTTCAGTTGTTTCGTGTGTATGCAAATATTTCTTGAAATGGTGCAGTGTTTATGGAACACTTTTTGAAAACAACCAAGAAAAAGATCATATCAGGAAAGTTCCGTGTGGACAACACATTACTCATCTGAATGAGTGAGTATGTGAGGTCGAAAGACATATTGAGTCTTGAGGTTATTGGACAAAGATGTTTATTAATGCTGATGTACTTTTCAGGATGATACTGCTTCTCTGAGCATGATCCATCACACAGGTGCCTCAATGTTGAGAATCCCAGTAACTGTAAAAGGCCAAGGGGACATGCATATGTTATCTGGATGGTTGTCAATCAGGACCCAGACTGGATCTGTAGTGTGGTGGATGTGGCTATTGATGGCACCAGCACAGCTTCCTAGACATGACTGGACATGTTGTGGTCTTGAGCAGTGCGGTGTTTAATTTGTGTGTCTGTACTAATCAGATGTTAAAGGTTCTTATTTACTTAAATGACACATTTATCCACAGGTGCTTTTGAAGCCCATTGTGCCTCACACTCAGAAAGAGAAGGTGGAGTACAGCGTGGCAGTAGAAAGACGAAGGGTCAGGATGTTGCATGATGACATCATCAGTGATCTGCTGTCCCATGGGTCCTTTCAGGAGGGTAGGTTTGATGCCCATCAACACACTAAGCGTATACAATGAGACTGATTAAACGGTAAGTTTAGACTCAGTTTCTAGCACTTTAACCTAATAAAATGATACTTGGCAATCAGGTAATTTATACAATTTATGTATTTGGAGATTGCATTGTGTGATTGAATTGTACAGAAAAAGACACACTGATGTACACAAGTAATAATTTTGCACCCATGACTAGGCAAAATGGAGCAAGACCTTGAACTCTTCATGGATTGGATTTGAATTGCCATTGTTCACAGAAGAATATCTTATCTCAGAGGGCGCTCTGAGATGAAATTTCTCATTTTTAATAGAGCCAGTGCCAACTGCTTGTTCCTCAATGACCACTCACTGATCATGTTGGTTTGTGGGACGTCCGCTGAATACGGGGCAACACAAGTTGCTGGGAAAACTGGTTGTGTGGAGTGGCAACAGAGTCTCTGAGTTCTTTCAAGTCAGTTCTGGAGTCTGTCAGGGATGCGTGTTGGTCCCTAATCTGCTCAGTATTTGCATGGTCTGGATTTTTGTGCACAATGGCTTTGGTATTTTTTGTCAGTGAAGAAGGATTCATTGATCTTGACTTTGGAGCTGATACTATGATATTTGGGAAACTGGTGGATGCCAGTCTGTTTCTGACTGCGATTGTCCTGCATCAGTACCAAGATCCAGACCTTTAATGACCTTGCCATCATTCGTGTGCCAAATGCGACGAGTGTTGAACACAAGTCATATAATTATTGTCTGTGAAGCTCATGTCTCTGGGAGCTCAGCGAATAAAGTTGATAAATATTTGTGGAGCCATGAGGTAGTTGGACAGGGTTGTGGAGGAATGCCAGTACCTTCACACGAGGGTCAAGGTCCAAGTCTTCAGAGTACGGGTACTTCCAGACTTGCTCTATGATTATGAGACCAGAGACATTTGATGATGATGGGATGGTGTCTTTGATGCCATTGTAGTGACTTGACGTGAAATGAGCAGTTACAGACGGGCCAGATGAGGTCTCCTGGATCTATCTGAGGGAGTGTCATGATCCAGCATGCAGATGTCTCATTGCTGATGGCCCCAGTGGCTAGATGGGACCAAGGGGATACACAGTCTCACCTGGTTGCATGTGGTGAATTCAGCAGGTCTGCCCGGGTGGTTGTCAGTCAGGACCTAAGGCAGCTTTGTGAAGTGGTGAATATGGTGATGGGCAGCACCAACATGTCCCCTTAGAACTGACCTGAGCTCAACATGACCATTAACGGTCCTGACACTTAAACATGAAAGAAAACTGATCAATATCTAATATTTATAAATAAGTAAAATATCTAATATTTATGAATAAGTAAATTGCGTGAGGGACTTGCATTTAAAATATTATTTTCTCTGGTAACTTTAAAATGATATATTTATTTGAAATTGGTGTTTTAGTTTAAAAACATTGGGTTGTATTCATGTCAAAGGATTAATTTCTTTAATAAATTAGGGAAAAAAATTATAATATTTGACTTGATTTGAGTTTACAGATTAAATGTTTGATAAGTTTTTGGCTGCTTCCAAATGTCTGCTTGGGTTTTCACAGAAGGTGCATCATGGACATGTGGACAAGCAGCTTCAGAAGTATTTGGACAGTGACAGATTTTGTAATTGTGCCTCTGTACACAGAGGAGCTGAAATAAAACAATCAAGATGTATGTGTAGTATAGACAAAAAATTCACATTATTTAGGAATTTGACACTTTTATATGCAGTCCCTCCATTTTCCAAGCTCATGTATATTTCCACAATTTAAATATAACAATTTTGTGTACAAATAATCGCTCTGACAGCCAGTTTTCTTTAGACAAGTCAGGGGATGGACACATGAGATTTCCAAGTCACTCAGTATGTCTTGGGTTTAATTCAGGTCAAATCTGTCTTGATTGACTGCGTAAGAAAGAGACTAGTGAGGGAAGCCATCAAGACACCCATGACAACTTTGAAAGAGTTATTGAGTACTTGCATCACGTGACCACGGGTCATGTGACCTACTCAAGCGCGACGCGTGTTGGCCATGTTGGCGGTGACTCGAATGCGGTAAATAAGTCTTCAACATATGATAAATCTTCAACGATCGGCGATGACAACACATAGTTTAACACTCTCCAGTGATGTTAGTCATCTGCAAGGTGAATAGGTACATCGAGAAACTTCGTCAGGGAGGCCTGGAAAACGATGTTTACCTTTTGCTGAGTGGTTTGTTTACTGACGTCATCAAATGCAGCGCTGCGTGTCTTCCCAACTTCACACCGCACGATCTCTATCATTATGTGATTAACAATGTCTCAAGATACACTGGACAAGATATGAAGGCCTGCAAGAGTCTGGATGCCTATCAGTACTTCGTGTCAGGATGGGTGACTAGCCTCAATCAGTGGATTCTACCAGCAGTTTCAGGTCATCATCTCATCACAGCAAAGGTTTGCTTATTTACAAATTCATATATATATATATATATATATATATATATATATATATATATATATATATATATATATATATATATATATATATATATATATATATACAACCCCTGGCAATAATTATGGAATCACCGGCCTCGGCGGATGTTCATTCAGTTGTTTAATTTTGTAGAAAAAAAAAGCAGATCACAGACATGACACAAAACTAAAGAAAGAAACACTATAACAAATCAGGAAAAATAATTGTGGCAGTCAGTAACGGTTACTTTTTTAGACCAAGCAGAGGGGAAAAAAAAATATGGAATCACTCAATTCTGAGGAATAAATTATGGAATCACCCTGTACATTTTCATCCCCAAAACTAACACCTGCATCAAATCAGATCTGCTCGTTAGTCTGCATCTAAAAAGGAGTGATCACACCTTGGAGAGCTGTTGCACCAAGTGGATTGACATGAATCATGGCTCCAACATGAGAGATGTGAATTGAAACAAAGGAGAGGATTATCAAATTCTTAAAAGAAGGTAAATCATCATGCAATGCTGCAAAAGATGTTGGTTGTTCACAGTCAGCTGTGTCTAAACTCTGGACCAAATACAAACAACATGGGAAGGTTGTTAAAGGCAAACATACTGGTAGACCAAGGAAAACATCAAAGCATCAAGACAGAAAACTTAAAGCAATATGTATCAAAAATCGAAAATGCACAACAAAACAAATGAGGAACGAATGGGAGGAAACTGGAGTCAACGTCTGTGACCGAACTGTAAGAAACCACCTAAAGGAAATGGGATTTACATATAGAAAAGCTAAACAAAAGCCATCATTAACACCTAAACAGAAAAAAACAAGGTTACAATGGGCTAAGGAAAAGCAATCGTGGACTGTGGATGACTGGATGAAAGTCATATTCAGTGATGAATCTCGAATCTGCATTGGGCAAGGTGATGATGCTGGAACTTTTGTTTGGTGCCGTTCCAATGAGATTTATAAAGATGACTGCCTGAAGAGAACATGTAAATTTCCACAGTCATTGATGATATGGGGCTGCATGTCAGGTAAAGGCACTGGGGAGATGGCTGTCATTACATCATCAATAAATGCACAAGTTTACGTTGATATTTTGGACACTTTTCTTATCCCATCTATTGAAAGGATGTTTGTGGATGATGAAATCATTTTTCAAGATGATAATGCATCTTGCCATAGAGCAAAAACTGTGAAAACATTCCTTGCAAAAAGACACACAGGGTCAATGTCATGGCCTGCAAATAGTCCGGATCTTAATCCAATTGAAAATCTTTGGTGGAAGTTTAAGAAAATGGTCCATGACAAGGCTTCAACCTGCAAAGCTGATCTGGAAACAACAATCAGAGAAAGTTGGAGCCAGATTGATGAAGAGTACTGTTTGTCACTCATTAAGTCCATGCCTCAGAGACTGCAAGCTGTTATAAAAGCCAGAGGTGGTGCAACAAAATACTAGTGATGTGTTGGAGCATTCTTTTGTTTTTCATGATTCCATAATTTTTTCCTCAGAATTGAGTGATTCCATATTTTTTTTCCCCCTGCATGGTCTAAAAAAGTAACCGTTACTGACTGCCACAATTTTTTTTTCCTGGTTTCTTATAGTGTTTCTTAAAGCCAGAAAGTTGCCATTTGAAATGACTTTAGTTTTGTGTCATGTCTGTGATCTGCTTTTTTTCTACAAAATTAAACAACTGAATGAACATCCTCCGAGGCCGGTGATTCCATAATTTTTGGCAGGGGTTGTGTATATATATATATGTATATGTATATATATATATGTGTGTGTGTGTGTATATATATATATATATATATATATATATATATATATATATATATATATAAAATTATTATTATTATCTGTATCCTGCTTTTTTTAAAAGGGTGTTTGCATGGTTATAATACAGTGTATATTTTGCTATTCATATGACAATATGATCATATGGTTATTATGTAGGGGCCCAGTGATCAAGATTGGTCCTTGTTAAGCTGTAGTGAATGGCTACTGCAACTAGTGCAAAGCTATACTGAGCTTATGTGATCATGTATCATCCGTTGTGCGGTGTCATACGTCGTCGTACGTCCTTATACATTAGCAGGGTGGTATGTTTCAAAATGGAAAGAGGTTAAATTGTAACATTAATTTAGCATTATTTTTTTAAGAGTGTAAACTATGTTTAAGTGCATTTGTAGCATACTTTCTTTTTCTATGCATGAAAACAGCTTTCAGTCACTTTAAGTAAATTAAATATAGAGTCATTATTTTATGTTATGGAAGATATAGCATAAGGTAAACTGAGTGTTTTAAATTGTAAACTAAATGGTTATGGCCATAAAAACAAAATTGATTTCTTGTAATTAATAAAAAAGCATTTCTTTCCATTCAAACACTGTTGTTATTTTAGAGTGTAAATATGTTAGAGTGCATGAGTAGCATCTTTCCTTTGCCCTATGCTCACAAACAGCTATATTGCATAGTATATTGATATTCACAATGAGTTTTACAATATTTAGTCACTTTCCCTAGATTAACACTTTTTCTAAGTGTGTAAGCACACTGAAGTACATTCGAAGCATCCCTACTTAGCCTTAATACATTTTTCATAACCTTCAAGTTTATATTATAAACTTAAATAGACATTTGGATAAGAGTTTGTCATCAATTATATGCTGTAGAAGTCTGAAAATGGTTATTCTCTTAAACCCAAGTTTTTAGAGTATAGACGTTTATGGATTCAATGTGAACCGATCTTATATACTTCAGGACACTATAAGGTACCTCTGATAAAGTTTTGGCGCTTTTGTAAAAAAGTGCATGATTCCCCTAAAATTTGTCCCTTAGCCGCTGAACTATAAGCTTTTTGCTTAACAATTCTGTTATTGGTCTTTCAGAGTGGCTGCTGTTTTGGGGGGTGTTTGTCAGGGAAATTATAATTTCTCTACATTGATTACAGACCCTGCAGCGGGTCTGTAATCAACTTTTCTGCAGCGCGGCTTTGCTTTGAACCTTGAACCAATTGAAGCAGTGGTTCGCAGATTGAAGGAGTGCTTCGATTATTGCTTCGTTTATTCTTTCTTTCGCTTAATTTTCCCCCGCTAAAACCCTAAAGAACATACGTCTGTGAGTATTATTTACCCTTTTTATGTTAAACCGACCTGTTATGGTCTTCTGAAACAGTTGACAGATGTATTTTATAACTTAAAAAGAGGAGCGATGCTAACACATTAGCATGTCTATGGCATTTTCAATGTTAAAAGTTAGCATTAAGCAGTTGCAGCTGTCAAGCGTTCGGGTGCATTTGTTTTCAAATTGTAATATTTTTTAAATTTATTTTTGTTTATATATTAATAATCTAATGATTATTATATACAGTATATACTTATTATATACGATTTTAGAGAAAGAGACAAAAAGAACCTGAATAGAAACACAACAGAAAATATAAAACCAGCAATGAACATACATAAATAAATACATACATACATACAGAAATAAATGTTTCCTGTGAACACCTAGTGACTCTTACACCTCAATTTCATCGCTGTCTTATTTAAGTTTAATGACAGTGTGTTTCGGTTAAACCATATTTTCAATTTGTTAATTTCTTCAGTGATTTCCTCCAGAACTATCTGCTAACCTAGAAAACTGCTGCATCCTAGTAAGAGCAGAATACTACTGGAATGAATTTGAATAAGCAAAGTTGGGTTTTTTCCTCACTAAATGGATGCTGCACTCACTGCAGTTTATTGTCTGGAATAGTTCCAGATTGCATTTCAGAGCTTCTAGAATTCAAACATTTTCGTGCAGATGGTGTTGGGGGTAATTTTGGGTTTCAGCTTTTTTTCTTTTTCAGCACTTTCATCCCTGAATGTGTCAATCGTGAGTCACTTTTGTGCGGATTAAAGTTACTAACTGTGACTCCTGTCTTGTTGCGAGAAAGAAACGAGAATCGTCCTCCGTTCTGTTCACACAGCTCCAAACGCTGCGCGGCTCTCTGACGAGTCAAGTTAGAACGATAGAATCCAGTCTGAATTAATAACTTCAAAGTGAAACACCGTTTTGTTTATTTTTATTTATGTCCAGAGATCAAGGATACAGTGACAATTTCAGATTTATTTACTTTAAGACTCAATGAAATACATAGAAAACCTGTAAAGCCTACTTTTAGTGCAAAATTCACGAGGTATTGATAAGGGAATCGATAAGGAATCGGATTGATAAGCAGAATCGATAATGGCATCGATATCGATAAAATCTTATCAATACCCATCCCTAGTACAGACTGTCGAATAATTGACAATGCAAAAAATAAGTCACAACAGGAATTTCCACTCGAGCACAATAAAGACCAACTTGATCTTGAATTGTAAATCCTCTGTCAGCTAGCACTAGGTCACCAGGTAACAGTCTATCCAAAAATCCACTGTTTGCTGTAATATGCTGGTCTGTTGCTCTTCCTCCCCAACCCTTGGAGATAAATGAAATAACTCCTTGAGGTGTTATCCCAATCAGGTATTTCATAGTGTTATGTTACTTGTATTGTGAATAGGCCTGGGCTTTAGCTCTAAGATCTTTTGGTTTGTCAGTGACGATCTCAAAGCAATCTATGATGCTAATGCACTTGAAGAAATGTTTTCTGAAGCACATTGGCAAAGATGTCCTTATCTCATCACGACCAGGCCAGATTACACTAAGTGGAACCAAATGATCATTTAGTAGTGTGGCAACATTTCCAAAGATCCGTGATACAGTAGATGCATGAATGCCAAACAAGTAACCAACAAACTGCATGGTCAAGTTCACCCGCAGTCTCATGCATGTCAGCAAAAACTGCTGAAAAGCAGACATGAATTGTGTATCTTTGAGGGATCCTTTGATGACACTGAAGACAGCTAGCAGAACTGCAAAGTTTGGTAAGCCAGTTAGGCATCTCACTTTGTCATCATTAGTTCTCAGTGTGGCTTCTGACACAGTGTCACTTGAATATAGCTTTGCCTTCAGGTTTATGTGTTCTGTTCGCATGTTCTGACAGTCTGTTTCAATGGCATTAATGTCAGCAACTGTTAGATCTGTGTGACATGATGCACTTATCTGCATTATATGATCAGTCCGAGAAGAGACACCAGCAACAAAGTCCTCACTGTCAGTCACAATGTCCAGATCTTCATTTAATTCTGTGACATCCCCCTCCTCTAGATGGTGCTGTGGCTCGTCATTGGAAGCACCTGAATTTGACAGTGCGAGAAGAGCTTGGACAGCATGATGTCTACCCTCTGTTTCTCTCTTTTTTCTTTTCAGGGACTGGCGCTGATGGAACTTCTTAAGACTGGCTTGAGCTCTTTTTTTCTGTGGTGACTTTACATGGCTGAATATAGCAGGCACAAAATCTGGTGACAGAGGATGGTCACTCTTAGCACCTGAAATTATGTGTCATATAAAAATCACAATTGGGTAATGAATGATGATCACAACTTATATACTAAAATAAACTAAGTTGTCTGTTGTGTGGGCCTAATAATTATGACAAAATGACAATAGTAGCAACTGACATAAGCATTATAATTGATAAGTCATAACGTAATGATAAGCCGTGCTAATATACACTGCATGTTCAAATGAAAAAGTTTCACTGGGATAAAGGTGTCAAATTTTTTTTTTTTTTTTTTTTTTTTTTTTTTAAGCCCAAATATTGTTAGACAAAACACCTGTGAATTCGTGCTAATTCTTACCAGAAATGAAGAATTCACTGCACAAGCATGTGTACTGATTAGGCTGCCAATTCTTTCTATTTACTGCTGCTATCCACTGCTTTCTACGTTCAACATTACTTGGAAACCTGTACATCGATAAGTTAGGCTTCTGTCCTTGATAATTACTGCAACCAACTGCACAACAGTATGACGGCAGGGTTATAAAAGTGTTGAGATCGCGTGCACTGCTGTTGTTTATTTTGGAGTCACCGCCAAAATGGATAACATCTTCGCGCATGCAAATCCGTGACGTCACGCACAGATCCTTAATAGGCTTCTGTGGCTCTGATTGGAGTGCAAATTTTGTGTGTTGCATTAATGGTCACAGTTTCCTGGTGAAGATGAACAGAAAAGGATTTCAAGAAAATGGATCAAATCTAAGGTCAAGTCTCCCATGTGCCTTCTGACAAAGTGCAACTGAAGTTTTTTCTATTTAACAAAATTTTGTAAAAGCATGCAGGTAAATGAATGACTGAATAAATCATCCACTTATTATGTTTACCCTCTGACCTAGTGAAGGGCCATGGGGGTGCTGGAGCCTGTGTGAGGTGGCATACACCCAGGAATGTGTTTTAAATTAATCATTTGCATTCCCTTTTTGGTGTGTGTGTGTGTGTGTGTGTGTGTGTGTGTGTGTGTGTGTGTGTGTGTGTGTGTGTGTGTGTGTGTGTGTGTGTGTCAGCTCACAGTTCGGCCGTTGATGGTGCAGTGGCAGCAGAGAAGACCAGAGTGGAGAGTGTCGAACTGGTTCTACCGCCACACGCGAACCATCAGGTGATGTAGTTACATATCTATGGGGGAGGTGATGGTCTAGTGCAGTGGTCTCCAAACTATTCCAGAAAGGGCCGAGAGGGTGCAGGTTTTCTTTGCAGCCACTGACTTCAGCTGGTGATTTCACTGATGAACTCATCCCACCTGTTCAAAGTGATGTTTAATCAGTGAAATCACCTGCTGAAGTCAGTGGCTGCAAAGAAAACCTGCACCCTCTCGGCCCTTTCTGGAATAGTTTGGACACCACTGGTCTAGTGGTTAAGCGGTGGGCATGAGACCAGTGGATCCTCGGTTCAAACCTCTGCTGGACCAGAAAATCACTGAGGGCGCTTGGGCAAGGTCCTGTAAATCTAATATAATTTATGAAGAAAACAAACTGTTGGAACCTCAAGTAATAGAATAAGTAATACCTGTGTAGGCACTAGGGGTGGAACGCTACATTCACTCCACTATACAAGACATGATACACTGATCACAATTCTTTAATTCCACGATGCATAATTACATTGTTGTTCTCACTAACTATGTAGATTCTGTGGTGAATGTTTAAATATAAATAAACAAATTATTCTGATGTATAAATTGTAATCCTTGATGTTATCTGTGTTGTGAAAGTGTTGGAACACGGACCCACAACAGGGGGCGCAATGAACGGACAATGGAGAAAGTAAATAACAAGTTTTACTGTCGTGAAAATGCACAACCAATACAACAATTGACAATTTGGGTTTACACCGAATTCCACTGGTGTCGTGTGGGCAGGCTCGAAGGTAGGAGACGTCCGTCCGAGTCGAGCCGGAACCACCCAGATTTCCCCTGCCACCGAACCCTGGAAATACTGGAACCGCCAAGTCCCGAATTCCCAGGTGGCCACTGCCTCCGCTCGTCGGATCCGGTACTGCTGGCAAGAGAACAAACACACAGGTGTGGATGCGGCTGCACCCAGTACACAGAGAGGGAAGAAGCTGACTCCACCTCACGTCAATACTGCAGAAAGGGGAGTACTTCTCCAAGCAATTTAGCTCACAATAATCAGCTGTCCTGCAAAGGTTTAACAAATCTTTTAGCCAGTTAATCAGAATATTAATGCAGAGAACGTTACCTCTAACGTAAGGCGATATCTCGGCACTGAGGTGGAGACGCCGTCCTCCTGATATACCTCTGTGCTGAGTGGAACAGCTGAGTCTGGTGATGGGTGACAGCTGTCACCCAGGCTACTCCCATAAGGCGGCAGCGCCCTCTGGTGCCTGGAGCCCGCACTCCAGGCAGGGCGCCCTCTGGTGGTGGTGGGCCAGCAGTACCTCCTCTTCAGCGGCCCACACAACAATCTGTTTCATATTTGTATGTTTTATATATCATTTCTGATTCTTTATTTCTTCCCTGCAGTATTTTGACTCTTCATTGTATCACAGTGCTCATTGAGAGGGAAGAAAAAATACATATTTGATAATATAATGATCACTGTAAGCATTACATTGTTCCACCCCTACTATATAATCCGACTCAGGTTGCTTTCTCAGCCAAGGCCAGTGAAGGTTTCGTTACACAGGACTGCATCATTTTTGAGTCCGTTGTATGTGTTAAAACAAGGCCGAGATGTGGGGACGTGGAAACAGCTGGGGGGACTGGGGCAATGTGGATGTAGTGTCTTGTCCAAGGACTCAGACAGGTAGTCAGCAGGATATGAACCAGGCTTACATATTGGCTGTCCAGCTCCTTAACCACTGAGCTAACCGCTTTACAAATAAAATGATTAGGTACTTTTTTTATTTTATAATAACAAAATATGAGCAGCCAGCCACTCGGCTCTGTGTAAGCCTGATTCCATCAGATCTCAAAAGCTAAGCATAGCAGGTCCTGGTTAGTAATTGGATGGAAGACCTCTTTGGAAGAACATGGACTGTGTGTTTTTCTCCGGGTAAAACTGAAGTTGTGTCAGGAAGGGCATCCAGTGAAAACTTGTGATAAAACTCAATGCTGGTCTGTGCTCACTCTGAACAAACAGGAACAGCCACAAGGTAAACAGCAACTAACAAAATATGTCTATAATTTAGTTTTTCTGTTCTAAAATTAGGATCACTTCCTGCCCTTTCTGTGTGGATTTTGCATGTTCTCCCCATGTCTGCATGAGTTCCCTCCCACATCCAAACCTATGCAGGGTAGGTGAATGGGTTTGTTTGTCTATATGTGGCCCTGTGATAGACTAACATCCTGTCCAGGGTGTACCCCATCTCACGCCCTATGAGTGCTGGGTTAGGCTCCAGCCCCCCGCGACCCTTAATTGAAGCAAGCGGGTATCGAAAATGGATGGATGTTCTAAAATTTAATGTTACATGGATATTAAACATAGAAGGATGCAGACAACCCAATTAAGTATGGAATGAATGACACTCAACTGCACTAGGAGCAGTTTGGTAGAAAATAATGGTTAGGCTACAAATAAAATTTCAGGATGCAATAACAACTGCAATATGAATGCAATATTGGCCTTAAGTCCACGTGTCCCCCATTGTAGAAATGGGTGGAGTTCCATACCTACTTGCAATTGGACAATATTTTTACACAGCCACATCATAATCAGAAAGAAAAAAGGCATCTTCAAATTGCATTGCAATAATCACTGTGGAGACCAGTTTCCAAATTTGTATTGGGGAGACTACATTCACAGAAAAAAGGAACACTTGGAGCAATTTATGTGTAAGTCATGATTTTATAGGTTTGGAAAATTGTGAGGAAAGATGTGGAAATTTGAGTGAAAAGGGCATGAAGGCTAAGCAGGAACGTGACCTAAATTTTCAAGAGATGCATCCTTGCTACAACTGAAATCCTTGGAAATTTATAGTGAGGTCAGTGTTCATTGTACACAAACACAGTTTTTGGCTCTGTGACCTTAAAAACTAGGTGAAGGCCATTCATCACTGAACTTGACCTAGACATTCTAGAGATGTATCATTGCTTCCAATTTGGTAAACTGGTGTTATGTCGTTGAAAGGTTATTAGGGGTACAGTGTTGCAGATATTTTTGGCCCCATGATCTTCAAACTTGGACAGGGTTCACAAGGAATAGGAACTACTGGCATAGTTTGTACTGATTATTAGTATAATATTAATATTTCTACAGTTGGACTACAGTCAAATACTTGAATATTGGTCCAAATATTTATTAATATAATATTAATATTTTCTACAACTGCCCTGCAGTAAAACACTAGTATGGTTCAAGGATCCAACATACTAAAAAAAGAAAAATCTGTTTAGGGGTGTGATTGAGCACATGGGTATATGAAGTGATGTGGTTGGTTGATGAGGATGAGAGGGGAATCAATTGTTTCACATTGTGTTTCTGCTTGTTCAAACACTAGGTGAATACATTTGGCGGACAGATTATGGCTTGGATGGTGAATGTAGCTACAATTTCTGCAAGGTACAGTCACACAATCACACGTTACCAATTTAAAAACACTCACAAAAAGACGTGTAGTCTTTCTCTGGGTTGTCAGAAAGCATGCGGGTGACTCGAGCCTGAGTTTCATATCTTATTGTTTTAAGTCTGTTCTGCTCTACCATAAATCTGTTCCTCGTGAAGCAGCAAGCTATCATCCACAGTTTCTCAGAGTTGTTATGGGTGTACTCATGAAAGGAGGGGCCCCCCATCTACAACAACACACTATGTGACACCCACGACACAGCTTGGCACAGTTTTTATACAATGTGCGCCAACGTATTTGTCTCATAGACATGTCATAATTAGGTGACAGTGTGTCCTAAGTTAAACAAAGCACACCATAAATATAATACGAGTTTGTGACAGTGGGCACAGTGCCCAAAAAAATAAGTTTTAATCATATAAAAGATTTTGTTTCTGCAGTAAAATTGTCAGCAATGTGATTCTTAATTTTGGGTGAATTCACACTATGCACTCTGAGTCTGAGTGCATTATGCCTTGCAATGTCTGGTTTGTTTGACTATAGTGTATGTGCTCTGGGCCGGGGCAGTCTTGCTGGCGCATGATAAATACTACCAGTGTCTAACGCAGTGGTGCCCAAAGTATTCCAGAAAGGCCAAGAGGGTGCAGGTTGTCTTTGCAGCCACTTGCAGAGATGTTCTGTAGAGTCTGACTGATATGCTTTGGGTTTGCAGATAATATGACCCGATATGAGCCTTTCACCATCATAAAGGTTTTGGAGTTATTTTTCCCAATATCAATACTTTTATTTTACTGCATAAACAATGGAGAAAAACATTATGGCTGTTGGAAATGGTGTCATTATGTAGGTTTTCCAGCAGAGGGCACTCCAACTGCATTGTGTTCAAAGCTGTCAAGCTGAATCCTGTATCACCCCTCGATCACAACATGATAGAGAGGCAAAGCAATCAGCCGCTATTTATTTTCAGTCAGTGTGGGTTTTTTACAGTGACTAGAGACAAGTGGTCACTATGTTGCCAGCTAGGTGGAGCCAAAATAGTTGAAAAGTCTGTTTTATGCAGAGGTTAAACGATAAAGTTAATGTTTAATCTATAAAACATCAAGCCTCAATCATAATTCTGCATCATAAAGGTTTGTAAAAAAAAAAAAAAAAAAAAAAAAAGAAAGAAATGTTAGGAATGATTTCCATCTTTTATGTATATACCGGTGTTATAATTTTTTTACTCCCTAATATTCACAATGTATTGGCTCACCAAAAACCTTTATTCATCAAGATCTTGTATTCAGTGGCATGGTTCCAGACCAAGCAAGGAAAAGACAAAATACTGATGGATCCAGTTTTCTGTGGAGAATGCTCACTTGCTGCTGAGTAAAAGGATGTTTCATATTAAGCTTCCTGTTGACAGAATTCCAAAAGCAGTTGTTCTGCAGTGTGGTCCAGCTAACGCTGCCAGAGCCACATGTAGTCTGATCACAAACAGGAGTACTGACCAGATGTCAGGGATATGAATGTGCAGTTTAACAGATGCTGCTACTACTACTACTATTATTATTACTACTATTTGGATAATATAGTTTCCAATTCATTGATCAGCATTAAAAACTGGTCTTGTTTCTCATTTCATTGATGAATGTGAATCATGGTCAGAGCACAAGAACCACAAAATATTTTCTCTTCTGCTTCCAAGATTGAGTGATAAATCTCTTGTTGCATAATTTATTCAGATGGAACAAGCATTGTATGGGGAAATGGGGTAAAGAACACAGTCACTCATCTTCAACCACTTCATCCAGTTAACGGTCACGGGGGGTGGAGTCTATCCCAGCAGTCATAGAGCGCGAGGTGGGGTACACCCTGTACAGGACCCCAGTCTGTCGCAGGGCCACATATAGACATACAAACACATCCACACGTGCACGCACAACTACAGACAATTTAAAGTTTCCAATCCACCTAACCTGCGTGTCTTCAGCTCTGGGAGGAAGCCGGAGCACCCGGAGGGAACCCATGCAAACAGAACACAGAAAGGCCACAGGTTGGAATTGAACCCATGACCTTCTCACTGTGAGGCAACAGTGCTAACCACTAAGTCACTGTGCTGCCCTGGGGTTAAGTAATAATTACCAAAAATCCTCAGTATTTTGTGGCATCTGAATTTGCTTTACAAACTGCATTAGTGCCTTTTACCTTCTGTTAAAAGATCCATAGAAAAGGTTAATATAGGTTATATTAATCTGGTGTGAACACAAGTCATACTGTATTTCCAGTGATGCTGGTAATGCGGTACTTAGTAACGCGTTACTCTAATCTAACCACTTTTTTTAGTAACGAGTAATCTAACGCGTTAATCTTTCCAATTCAGTAATCAGATTAAAGTTACTTCTCCAAGTCACTGTGCGTTACTATTATTTTTGCATTGTGGGTCGATAGCAGCATTAAACTTGGTCCGTGGGCAGGGGGTCGGGGTTCGACTGAACTGCACACTTT
Source organism: Thalassophryne amazonica (assembly GCF_902500255.1). Taxonomy (NCBI): domain Eukaryota; kingdom Metazoa; phylum Chordata; class Actinopteri; order Batrachoidiformes; family Batrachoididae; genus Thalassophryne; species Thalassophryne amazonica. The sequence continues at coordinate 20,439,272 of NC_047114.1, read as the reverse complement.
AAGCGAGCTGTGAGCTTTTCATCCGCGTTTTTCTGCAGCAGCTACAACTCGTCCTCACCTCTTAAAGCACGGTGACACCAGCACACCTGCACTGAGCTTTACAAAGACATTTTTATACTTTTTTCTCCTTTATTTAGAATTCTGAGCTGAGCCGCTCCGTATCTGCTCGCTAAAAACAGCTGATCCTCCACTACGCGTCAACAACTAACGCTATTTTCCACTCAAATGCACCTAAACTCTCTTTCTGAGGACCACATGATGTGAAAACGCAATAAAACTTTCTTACCTGTAAATCTGGTCATGTTTTCTGCATAAATAAATGTTATCCATTCTTTGTGCTTAAACGCCAAAGCAGGGGCGAATCCAGATGGAATGGGGGCATGGGGCAAGGATGTGCCCCCCCCAACACCCCTAGATTAAAGGTCCAGTTTTGAAGCCATTTTTTTACTACAACTACTAATACTACTTATAATAATAATAATAATAATAATTTTGACAAGTAAAAATGTTTAGAGAGAATTTAAATGTTAGAAAAATGTGAGAAAGAATTTAATAGTTACATTTATAAACAATGTAGGTTAGAAATTGCAAATTTTACTGTTACAGTGCTGTCAACAGTTAAATATGAGGTCAAGAAAGAGGTCTTTATTTAACTTTTTATAAAACAAGTATTTTCATTGAAGTCAAGAAAGGATGACTATAAAGTGTGTTTTGGCAAAACAAGTATCATTGTCATGTTGAGGTGGCAGAGGGTTGTTGTCGACAGCTGGGGAAAGTAACTAAAAAAGTAACTCGTAATCTAACTTAGTTACTTTTACAATTGAGTAATCAGTAAATTAACTACGAGGTCTGTCCATAAAGTATCATACCTCTTTATTTTTTTAAACTATATGGATTTGATTCATTTGTTTTCACGTCAGACAAGCTTGAACCCTTGTGCGCATGCGTGAGTTTTTCCACGCCTGTCGGTGACGTCATTCGCCTGTGAGCACGCCTTGTGGAAGGAGTGGTCCCGCCCCGTCGTCGGATTTTCATTGTCTGGAAATGGCGGAATGATTTGGGGGTTTTTTCCCCATCAGAATTTTTTCAGAAGCTGTTAGAAACTGGCACCTGGAAACTATTCGAAAAATTTATCTGGCTTTCGGTGAAAATTTTACGGGCTTCACAGAGAATAAGGTCTGGTAGTACAGCTTTAAGGACCCCTTTAAGGACGCTCAGCGCGCCGCGCTCTGAGCTGCGACAACACGGCACAAGCCACCGGACCATTTCTAAACGGATGGCTCTGTGGATACGAGACCATCGTGTGCTCTTTCTCTGGTTATCACAAGAGCTGGACATCAGCCATTTTCCGGTAGATTTCACTTTTAACAAGAGATTTTGTCATGGAAAGCCACGCGGAGGCTTCGCGCGTCACGACCGATTCGCTTTGGAAGCGAGACAAAGGAACACCTCCGTTTCGTCTATCTCGGCTTTCAGTGCTTACCAGTCCAGTAAGTATCAGTGAAATTGTGGAGAGCTGGACATGTCCAAACTTGTCCTCTGACACGCCGAAACGGAGGTGTTCCTTTGTCTCGCTTCCAAAGTGAATCGGTCGTGACGCGCGAAGCCTCCGCGCGGCTTTCCATGACAAAATCTCTTGTTAAAAGTGAAATCTGCTGGAAAATGGCTGATGTCCAGCTCTTGTGATAACCAGAGAAAGAGCACACGACGGTCTCGTATCCACAGAGCCATCCGTTTAGAAATGGTCCGGTGGCTTGTGCCGTGTTGTCGCAGCTCGGAGCGCGGTGCGCTGAGCGTCCTTAAAGGGGTCCTTAAAGCTGTACTACCAGACCTTATTCTCTGTGAAGCCCGTAAAATTTTCACCGAAAGCCAGATAAATTTTTCGAATAGTTTCCAGGTGCCAGTTTCTAACAGCTTCTGAAAAAATTCTGATGGGAAAACAACCCCAAATCATTCCGCCATTTCCAGACAATGAAAATCCGACGACGGGGCGGGACCACTCCTTCCACAAGGCGTGCTCACAGGCGAATGACGTCACCGACAGGCGTGGAAAAACTCACGCATGCGCACAAGGGTTCAAGCTTGTCTGACGTGAAAACATATGAATCAAATCCATATAGTTTAAAAAAATTAAATAAAATAAAAAGGTACGATACTTTATGGGCAGACCTCGTAAGTTACTTTTTCAAGGAGTAATTAGTAATCAGTAATTGGATTACTTTTTCAAAGTATCTGTGGCAACACTGTATTTCACAAACCTCTTTATTTCTTAATGATTCGTGTATTCTGTAGCTTGTGGGTTTTTTCTGCATGTTGTTTAAAACCAGCTGTGATCATTTTAGTTGTTACATTAAAGGGTTGTATTATATTCAAGATGTTAAGCTACTGCTAAGGTACATACTGAATTTAAATTTAATTTATGCATTTGGTAGCAAGTATTTAGTATTTTTATTTAAATTAGATCACACTGTAGAAATTTGTCTTCACCTTGAGAGTAAAAAACAATGTCATCACTAATTTAAGTGATGAGATCACATGGGTGAGCAGGTTGTCCAGTAATAGTAAGGCTGGTAGGGCAAGACCTGATAATGTGCACAGTATATGTCAGATTGTGCTTGGTCAAAACACTGGACCCCAAATGGCTCCTGGTCCTCGGCCCCCTGAACAAATTCCTCAAGGTTAGCATGACAGTGGTAACAGCATCCATTTGTAAAATCCTTAACCAGAACTATAACAGTTAGTCACACAGAAGTGGGGAAAATATCAATCAACTTCAATCAACTTTTTTTTTATATAGCGCCAGATCACAACAGACAGTTGCCCCAAGGCGCTCTATATTGTAAGGCAAGGCCATACAATAATTATGAAAAACCCCAATGGTCAAAACGACCCCCTGTGAGCAAGCACTTGGCTACAGTGGGAAGGAAAAACTCCCCTTTAACAGGAAGAAACCTCCAGCAGAACCAGGCTCAGGGAGGGGCAGTCTTCTGCTGAGACTGGTTGGGGCTGAGGGAGAGAACCAGGAAAAAGACATGCTGTGGAGGGGGGCAGAGATCGATCACTAATGATTAAATGCAGAGTGATGCATACAAAGCAAAAAGAGAAAGAAACAGTGCATCATGGGAACCCCCCCACAGTCTACGTCTAAAGCAGCATAACCAAGGGATGGTCCAGGGTCACCTGATCCAGCCCTAACTATAAGCCTTAGCAAAAAGGAAAGTTTTAAGCCTAATCTTAAAAGTAGAGAGGGTATCTGTCTCCCTGATCTGAATTGGGAGCTGGTTCCACAGGAGAGGAGCCTGAAAGCTGAAGGCTCTGCCTCCCATTCTACTCTTGCAAACCCAAGGAACTACGAGTAAGCCTGCAGTCTGAGAGCGAAGCGCTCTAATGGGGTTATATGGTACTACGAGGTCCCTAAGATAAGATGGGACCTGATTATTCAAAACCTTATAAGTAAGAAGAAGAATTTTAAATTCTATTCTAGAATTAACAGGAAGCCAATGAAGAGAGGCCAACACGGGTGAGATATGCTCTCTCCTGCTAGTCCCCGTCAGTACTCTAGCTGCAGCATTTTGAATTAACTGAAGGCTTTTTAGGGAACTTTTAGGACAACCTGATAATAATGAATTACAATAGTCCAGCCTAGAGGAAATAAATGCATGAATTAGTTTTTCAGCATCACTCTGAGACAAGACCTTTCTGATTTTAGAGATATTGCGTAAATGCAAAAAGGCAGTCCTACATATTTGTTTAATATGCGCCTTGAATGACATATCCTGATCAAAAATGACTCCAAGATTTCTCACAGTATTACTAGAGGTCAGGGTAATGCCATCCAGAGTAAGGATCTGGTTAGACACCATGTTTCTAAGATTTGTGGGGCCAAGTACAATAACTTCAGTTTTATCTGAGTTTAAAAGCAGGAAATTAGAGGTCATCCATGTCTTTATGTCTGTAAGACAATCCTGCAGTTTAGCTAATTGGTGTGTGTCCTCTGGCTTCATGGATAGATAAAGCTGGGTATCATCTGCGTAACAATGAAAACTTAAGCAATACCGTCTAATAATACTGCCTAAGGGAAGCATGTATAAAGTAAATAAAATTGGTCCTAGCAGAGAACCTTGTGGAACTCCATAATTAACTTTAGTCTGTGAAGAAGATTCCCCATTTACATGAACAAACTGTAATCTATTAGACAAATATGATTCAAACCACCGCAGCGCAGTGCCTTTAATACCTATGACATGCTCTAATCTCTGTAATAAAATTTTATGGTCAACAGTATCAAAAGCAGCACTGAGGTCCAACAGAACAAGCACAGAGATGAGTCCACTGTCCGAAGCCATAAGAAGATCATTTGTAACCTTCACTAATGCTGTTTCTGTACTATGATGAATTCTAAAACCTGACTGAAACTCTTCAAATAGACCATTCCTCTGCAGATGATCAGTTAGCTGTTTTACAACTACCCTCTCAAGAATCTTTGAGAGAAACGGAAGGTTGGAGATTTGCCTATAATTAGCTAAGATAGCTGGGTCAAGTGATGGCTTTTTAAGTAATGGTTTAATTACTGCCACCTTAAAAGCCTGTGGTACATAGCCAACTAACAAAGATAGATGGATCATATTTAAGATTGAAGCATTAAATAATGGTAGGGCTTCCTTGAGCAGCCTGGCAGGAATGGGGTCTAATAAACATGTTGATGGTTTGGATGAAGTAACTAATGAAAATAACTCAGACAGAACAATCGGAGAGAAAGAGTCTAACCAAATACCGGCATCACTGAGAGCAGCCAAAGATAACGATACATCTTTGGGATGGTTATGAGTAATTCTTTCTCTAATAGTCAAAATTTTGTTAGCAAAGAAAGTCATGAAGTCATTACTAGTTAAAGATAATGGAATACTCAGCTCAATAGAGCTCTGACTCTTTGTCAGCCTGGCTACAGTGCTGAAAAGAAACCTGGGGTTGTTCTTATTTTCTTCAATTAGTGATGAGTAAAAAGATATATGAATATGAAGCAAACTACGAAGAATATAAAACACAAGTCTGAAAAGATTAGTACTGCTGCTACATCAGGCTTCAAAAACCTCTAAACATCAATGATGTAGTATTTTAGAAATGTAAAAAAAATTTTTTGTCTGTATTTCATTGTATGTGCATGAAGTCGTCTGTGTCAGGCTCATCCAACTCTTCGAAGCATTGATATGTTCACATTCAGAGGACCATCTCAGGTTGGAGACAGACTGCTGCTGAGAGCAATAGTCAACAATGCTTTCAAAAGCAGGTATTTGTCTCCACAAGCAGCCATAAAGTTTCACAAGATCTCTGTAGATGCAATAAAATGTGATAGAAAAATCTTTGTGTGAGTATTGCAGTATGGAGGTGGGCGTCCGTGCAGAGGCCTATCAGGAGGAAGGACCTAACCGACACATAAACTCTGCCTTCATGACCTTTGAGGTTCTGGATGACCGTGGGAAGCCATGCACGTTACCACGGATATGGCCCGAACCCTTGGTAAGTCAGTCAGTGGTTGCGTACAAACAGTCCTTTTTGTGTCAGAAGGTTCCGAGGTGTCTAATTTGCCACTGTGATAAGACCCATTTGAATGGCCTGAATGAATAAATGATTTATTCAGCACGCACAAACAAAATCTTTCATTTACAAAACAAGTCAAGAGAAAACAACAATTAAACATATAGAACAAAACTCAAACAATTTACCAATTTAGTGCGGCTGAAAGGGATGAATGCGTAGCAGAGGTACTTACCAGTCTCAACTCAGCATAGCTGCCCTTCTCCTTTTCTTCTCATCTGCTACCGTTAGAGGTCTCAACAGCAGATCATCTGTCTCCATCTCAACCTGTCCTCTGCATCTTCCTCTGTCAGGACCCCCACCTGCATGTCCTCCCTCACCACATCCATAATCCTCTTTGGCCTACCTCTTCTCCCGTGGGTCCATCTTTAGCATCCGTCTCCCTATATACACTGAGTCCCTCTTCTGCACATGACTAAACCATCTCTCAATCTCCAAACTGTGCTGTCCATCTGACTTTCCCCTTCACTCTTGCAGATATCCTTCTATCACAAATCACTTGTGCTACCTTTCTTCATCTTCACCGCACTGTCATTACATTGGATAGTTGACCCCAAGTATATATATACACACACACACGTCAGGGTGTTGCCATTCAAGGCACTCATCATGACCCACTGGAGCAACTTGGGGATTAAGGACCTTCTCCAAGGGCCCCGAGTAATTTTTCTTGTCTGATGGGGATTTGACCAAAGGATCTTTTGGTCACAAGTCCACCCCTTTAACCACTTGATCCTCATCTCCTTTAAACTCATTGACCTTCACCACCTCTACTCCTTGCAACTGTACTGTTCCACGGGGCTCCCTGTCATGCACACTCCACCTTGCTCCTGTTGACTTTTATTCCGCTTCTCTTCAGATCATATCTCCACCTCTCCAGGCTTGTCTCAACCTGCTTTCAACTCTCAGTACAGACCATGAGGTCATCTGCAAACATAGTCCTTGAAATCTCTTGTCTGATCTCATCTGTGAACCAGTCCATCACCACTGCAAACAGGAAAGGGCTGAGAGCCGATCATTGATGTAATCCCACCACCGCCTTGAATGCATCTGTCATTCCTACTGTGCATCTCACTGCTATCACACTGTCCTTGTACATATCCTGCACCACCTTCACATACTTTTACTGCCACTCCAAACCTGACCCGGAGTGTCAACACCTTGGACCTGCTGAAAAAGGCTCAGCAGAGACCACACTTCCTGAGGGTGCTTAAGAAAAATAACATCACACAGAGACTGCTGGTGTCGTATTATTGGAGTTCTATTGAAAGCGTAATTTCTGACTGTATGTATTGTGTGTCCGGTATGCCAGCTGTACAGTGGCTCAGAGGAAAATGCTCCAGAGGTTCATTAATGCAGCCCAAAAGGTTGTTGGCTGCCCTGTTCCCACACTTGAAGAGATTCATAGCTTCCGCTGTTTCCCAAAAGTTCATAACATCATAAAGGACAGTTCTCACGTTGGTCATGCTCTGATTGAAGTGTTACTGTCAGGCAGATGCTACAAATCAATTAAAGCAAGGCCAAGCAGATTTAACAGCAGTTTTTTATCCGTCAGCAATAGCCAAGCTCAATACAACCAAAATGTAAAGGGAAATGTAATAATGGGAATTATGCAATCAGTATGAATGTATGAACATGGGTTTGTGCTTATATTGAGCTGCTTTTATGCTTATATCAAACTACTTTTATTTTTCTATTGTATATTATTTATACTTTTATGCACTGACCAGATGGTGTTACCAATTTTGTTGTACTTGTGATAGTGACATTAAAGGATATTCATTCATTCAAAGGTCCTCATACAATACCACAACTCTTCTCTTCGCACCTTGTAATAAGCATTCTCTAAATCCATAAACACACAGTGCAACTCCTCCTGGCCTTCTCTATACTTCTCCATCAGCAGTTTCAGAGCAAACATTGCATCTGTATTGCTCTTCCTCAGCATGAAAGAATATTGCTGGTATGCACATCACCCTTGTTCTTAAAAATCGGTACAAGTACAATTCTTCTCCACTCCTCAGACATCTTCTCACTTTCAAAGATTTTATTAAGCAATCTGGTTTAAAAACTTCAATACCATCTTTCCCGAACATTTGACACTGGAATGTCATCTGAACCAACTGCCTTTCCACTCTTCACCCTCTTGATTAAGCTATGGCACTTCCTGATTTAATCTCTCCACATTAGCCAGACTTCTCTCTCTCTCATTCATTTTTTTAATTCATCAGCTCCTCAAAATGCTTCCTCTGTCTTCTTTTGTTAGCGCATTACCTTTTATTACCCATAATTTTGGATTTAGTCAAATACCACATAAGACATTCAGATAGGGTCCGAATTAAACATCCATACAACTTTATTTCAATATAAAGTTAAGTGATTATTAGATGCACTTTAGCTTTTCTTGCTAATTTGATGGATAAACTTTGCTCAATACAGTACCAAGTTGGAGTCCTCTCAGGAGGAAATGATCGGTGGGCCTCGTGTCTTAAATTAAAAGCGTAATAATAAAAGAACATTTTGGGTAGTCCCACGCCTCCTCTATTCACTGGTCTTTGTAAATTACTGAGGTGTAATTATGGTCTTTTACCATTCCAAACAAATGTTTTATCATTTCATACCATTTGAAATACTATTACATTTCAAATACTTAACAATATTTACTATGGATATAGATATAACACATTTAAAAGAACTAACATGAAAAGAGGATCTTCTCTTCCACCAGGAAGGGGAAAGAAGGTTCCAAGAGGCCATAGCCAGGAGGAAGATCCGGTTGGACAGGCAAGACTCTGTTTATATTCCTGCATGAGTAAATAATATGATTTATAATAGGGTTTTCTATGAATCACAGGTGATACACTTTGTGTTTTACTTGTTTCAATGAAAGGGTGACCACAGTTCAGTGGGTTTTCTCTTGCATGTACCTTTCATGGATTTTAGATTTGTAAAGCATGAGAATTTGCAACATTAGATATAGTCTATAGTGATATGGTTGTGAGAACTGGAAGCTACATTGTGACCTGCTCAGTCTCTGTAGAATTTTGGGGTGCCACTGGATTGACTTCAGGTCAAATAAACAGTAAATAGGGAGGTCCAGAGGAATCATAATACTTGCATTATGAGGTAACATCAACTATGGCACAGCAACCATGGGACATGTTGTCCTGAGCAGAATCCGGTGTCAAGGTTGCCTCTGTGATGAGGACCAAGCAACTGGAAGAGGCCAAAGAAGCCACACGTCACCTGGGTGCAGCAGATAGATGGCTTCTTCAGAAAACAGTTGTAAACAGTTGGTGTGCCTGAATGAGTGACTTTTTAGGCTCTACGTGGTTTGGTAGGTTGGAGGCTGCAGCCAGCAACATACAATGCCAGTGCATGGTCTGAGACATGTTTTAGTGTTTATATCTGACACTTTAAGGTAGTGGTGTAATTTTTGCATCTATGATTAGCACACACATATGACATAACCCTGATGCTCATGAAGTGTGCATAACATGATTGCGCACATCATACGGAGATCTGCTGATCAAAACATACGACATTTGTCATGTATCAGTAACGCGAACATGTTTTGAGCTCATGGTTCCTTGTTATCTCAGTGGGCTCATAATTAGCAGCTTTATAAAGGTTTCGTCATGCTGAGAATTTTCAGATTTATTTGTGTGTTTAGAATGTTATGGAGTCATTGAATCATGATGTAATTCTTTCTGTCCTTCATGTTACTAATTGCTTTGTTTTGCTGTTTTGGATTCAGAAAGTACATCATTTCTCGCAAGCAAACCGAAGTTCCTCTGTCTGTACCGTGGGATGTCAGAAACCAGGTGAGGAACAGGTGAAGGAATAATTCAGGACTAAGAAAAAAAGAAGAACAGAAATGTAAAGTACTTTTGACTGAATGCTAACTTTGCCCCAGACAATTGAGGTGAGTCAGAAGGCAAAGCTTTCAAGTTATCAGTTGATGTATGTTCTAACTCTTTAGGGTGGAAGAGAAGACCTCAACTTGAACCAATAACACAGTCGAGAGATTACTGTATTTTCCGGAGTATATCTTACACCAAAATATTTCTCCAGTTAAAACTGGAGGAACACACACACACAGCCCTTGGTGTTCCAAGAGGTCTCCCACCCAGGTACGAACCAGGCCTCACACTCCTTAGCTTTAGAGATCTGACAGGATCAGACTTACACAGAACAGGCTGGCACAAGAACAACATTTTTATTATACTGGTCCACAGCCAAAATGCTTCTGAAATAAAGATAGTCAAACTTTACTGATGTTTGGCCACAGAGAATGAAAATGTTGTTTGAAAGTGTTGATTTGCTGTAGTTTTAAGAAATGCTATTACTGTACTACTAAGGATTAATATATAACCCTTTTGCTGATTTTTGAAGTGTTACAAAAAGAGAACAGGTGAAATATTATACGCACAGTCAGAGAAACATAAATAAGACCTATGTTTATGATTTTTCATGAAAACTGTACCGTTAACACAATATAATTATGTAGACACAAAATGTAAAACCTTGTATACCTTGGAAACAGTAGCCAGTTAGCCATTGTTATTGTCATATTTGAATTCATCATGCCAAAATCCATAATAAATGGCACATTTTATTTCCGAAGCAGACAATTTCTAAATATTTGTATACCAGTGTTATTAATAATAACAAATGTGAGGGGTTTTTTTTTGTATATGTCACAGAACTTCTCAGATGAGATAAAAAAAAACACAATTTATACTCCAGAAAATACAGTATACTGTATTTTTAGAGCATAAGCTGCACCTGCCAAAAAACTGGCTATTGAAGAGAGAATAAAACATAAGTCACACTGGAGCATAAGTCGCAGGTCCTCCTCATGTAGTAAACAAAACAAAAACTGCCACTTATATGCCAGAAAATATGGTATCTCCTCCCTGGCCTGGGAACGCTTTGAGAATTCCCTGGAATAATGAAATTAGTTTGGCCATCTCCAGCTTTGCTTGTGGTTGCTACAGTGGATGTGAGATGTTTCCAGATTTTGATTCGGCAGACATTTTACACCATATGCCCATTCTCATGCATCTCCAGTTGCACATGGAGGATGGGGCACTGGGGGCTCTGTTGTTGGGAAACAAGTGAGCAAACTCCTTGTGTCATCATGCTGATAGTGAAAAATGAATGAACACACTGATTTTATTTGTGAAGCTAAGATACCACTGCATGTCATACACTTCATAATTATGACACAAAAATGTGATGGGAGGTCAGGTTTTTGGGTAGTGGTGGTGGGCTCACTGTAGAAACATCCTGTGACGATAATAACCTTTAGGTGAGATCATAAATGCTGACTGCTATATTATGATGAACCAAAAGATGCGTTGAACAGGGACACAAGTGCATTTGGTGTCAGGATCATTTTGTTATTTACATAGTGGGAAATACTGGCAAAAAGCAGAAGCTGGAAAAAAAACTGATGGGATTTACAGTGTTGATTAAGTATAGGCATGTTATATTCTGAGTATGGTATCAGCCAATCACAGTGGCACCTGTCCCTATCCTTTACACTGGACACCTCCAGGCACACAGCTCTGTGGAGCCAAGGCAGTGGATACAAGTATAAGAATTTCTGGTACATTAACTAAATGGCATCAACCTGTCAGAGTGCACAGCAGTCACCAGAGCTCCATGAGGTGAAGCAGGAAGTGTTATTATGAGTCCTCTTGGTCTTATTTTGTTTAATAGTGGTTTTAAATTCACTCTGTTTTTCATGTATAGACTGCATCCGAGAAGTATTCACAGCGCTTCACTTTTTCCACATTTTGTTATGTTACAGTCTTATTCCAAATACATAGGATGAAATGTTTCTGTGTAGGCTCTCAGTTGTCCAGGTGGTTTCCATAGTAGAGAAGCTTGAATCTTCGACATCGTTGTTCACCTGCATCCCCACCGCTGAGGCCGTCTCAGCTGTGAGGCAGAGACTGCTGGAGGATGTGTCTCTACTTGAAAGGACCAAACTCACACCAGACCACATCTGCCAACTCTTGGAGATCCCCCATTGTGACCAGTCTGTACATGGAGCGAGTGGAGAAGACAGCCTTGACGTCTTTCACAGGCTTCCCTCCCAGTCACTGGTTCAGATATGTCGATGACTCCAGTATCAAGTTCACACGTGAGGATGCCAGAAACAACCATTTATCCTTCTTGGACTGTGATGTTACGATTGGAGAGAACAGGCAGCTCCAGACAGGGGTTTACAGAAAACCCACTCACACTGACCATTATCTGCTCTTTGGCTCAAACCACCCCCTTGAACACAAGCTCGGGGTGATCAGGACTCTACTACAGGTGCCCACAACTGCAGAGGGAAGGGCTAAAGAACAACAACTTGTCCGGAAAGCCCTCACAGTATGTGGGTACCCACGATGGTCCCTGGACAAAGTGCAGAAGTCCCAGAGAACAAAGAGACCAGATAGACAGGAGACGGAGACAAGAAGAAGAGGAGTGTATCTCACTTATTTAGCAAATGTGGGGGGAAAAACTACAGAGGATTTTCAGACAGCACAAAATCCCAGTTTACTTTAAACCGGTTAACACCTTGAGACAGAAATTAGTTCACCCTAAGGACAGGATCCCTAATTATAAACAGAGCAATGTAATGTATTCTATCAGATGTCAGGAAAACTGTAACGGACACTACATAGGTGAGACTAAGCAACCTTTACACAAAAGGCTATACCAGCACCGCAGAGAGGGCGCCAGTGGACCTCAGTCTGCAGTTCATCTCCACCTTAAAGACACTAACCACACATTTGACGACAAGGAAGTTAAAATCTTAGCCAGAGAGAAGAAATGGTTTGAGAGAGGGGTCAAGGAGGCATTCTGTGTGAAACAGTTGAAACCCAGCCTTAACCGGGGAGGGGGTCTGAGACATGCTTTGTCTCCTGTTTACAATGGGGTACTCAGGTCAAAGCAGTTTCAGTCTTAATGAGTCATTCACGTCATCAGCAGAGTCGTCAACTGAGCCATCAGGAGAGGCGTCCGTCCCATCATTAGGAGGAACAGCTGCCCTGTCATTAGGAGGGTGCTAACTAGAGGACAATAGGTGCTAATTAGAGCTATTGTTTAGTCACTAGCCTATAGCAGTCTGCCTCTCGGTAGGAGGGGTCTGGTTAGGTTTAAAACTCCAGCTTTTGTGGCTTCTGTTTATTCTTCTCTACAAGAGTCAAGACAGAAGTCAGACCACCAGAGCAAAAATTTGAGCTGAGGAAGCTTCTGCGATTTGAAGCGAAACATCTTCGCGTCAAGCAACCCAGTCCAGTCGAAGATTCAAGCTTCTCTACATAGGATGAAATTCATTTTTTTCCTCGAATGTAAAAAAAAAGTTTTGTTTTTTTTCCAGATTTATTAAAAATAAACAAATAAGAAATCACATGTACGTAAATATTCACAGCCTTTGACATGAAGCTCAAAATTGAGCTCAGGTGCATACTGTTTCCACTGATCATCCTTGAGATGTTTCTACAGCTTAATTGGAGTCCAGTTGATTGGACATGATTTCTAAAGGCACACACCTGTCTACATATAAGGTCCCATAGTTGACAGTGCATGTCAGAGCACAAACCAAACATGAAGTTAAAGCAATTGTCTGTAGACCTCTGAGACAGGATTGTCTCGAAGCACAAATCTGGGGAAGAATACAGAAGCATTTCTGCTGCTTTGAAGGTCCCAATGAGCACAGTGGCCTCATAATCGATAAATGGAAGAACTTCAGATACGCCTGGATTTTTCCTAGAGCTGGCTGCCCATCGAAACTGAGCGATGAGGGGAGAAGGGCCTCAGTCAGGGAGGTGACCAAGAACTCGATGGTCACTCTGTCAGAGCTCCAGCATTCCTCCACCTGCTCCAGAGCATGTTGTCATTATGTGGTGTTGTGAGTAGAATTTTGATGGGGGAAAAAAAAATGAATTCATTTTGGAATGAGGCTGTAACATACCAAAATGTGGAAAAATTTAAGTGCTGTGAATACTTTCTGGATGCACTGTAATGTCTTTTGTGTCTTTTTTCCCCTTTTCCTGTAGTGGGCATAATATGGTATTATTTTAATTTCACTGTTGTAGGTGATCGATGTCGATATGTGCAGGCAGTATGTACGTGTGTTATGAAGCCACTTATGTAAGGCGCAAGTGTTAGTTGGTTACAGAATATATCAACACACCAGCTCTTCATCCAATCACACTTTATTTGAAGACTATTTGATGTGGTATTGTTTTTCAGAGAGAGCCGGGTGATAATGCATTGGGTGGAAATTATCAATGACATTGCGCTGAGTGTAAAATACTTCCTTAACTCGTGCATGAAATTGATTTCTGTCATGGGACACTAACTTCTTAGACTTATATATGTGCTGTTTTTCATGAATATTTGTTTCCCAGGTGTATCTGAGCTACAACAATGTGTCGGCACTGAAGATGTTGGCTGCTAGAAACAAGTGGCGTCTCACTTCAGAGAAAGATGAGGTGGGCTGACAGATTTGACTGTAGTCACATTATCCTCTTGTGGAGTTATAAATATCATATTTTTACATTTCATTTATTGACTTTTATTGGTTGTGTTGCAGCAAACTGTACCAATCAATAGTTTGGTTTTTTTTGTTTGTTTTGTTTTGTTTTTTGTCCTCCAGGATCTTCCTAACTTGCAGAATGTAATTTCTTTTGTTCTTTAAGGGAATGGTGTAGATTGATTTACAGCCCTTTGAAGCTGGGTGGGGTTGGGTCACCTTTTGCTCTTTTATGATGTAATCAAGGCTAGTATGTCAGGACATTTAGAAGCTCAAGCTGCATGAGAGATGGACTTGAGGAATGTTGTTTTTGTGGGGTTTTCTTTGAGAGTAGATCAGCTGTTAATTGAAAGAAGAAAGCTTTGTTTCAGCTTTAATGTGGACTCTGGTCTGCCTTCTTTGATTCTAACAGGTGCATCTTTACACTCTGGAGGAGAAGTCCACGCTGAGCTTTAGGGTGGAAGCAGAAGTGGATGTTCCTGCCAACAGAGCGTTTTGTCTGCTGTCTGATCTGCGTAACAGAACCAACTGGGACAAACATTATCAGTAAATCAAACACACAACACATATCAGCTCAGGAACTGGAGCAAACTATAAAGACTTTCATTATTGATATTAGAATAGAATAGAATGCACTTTATTTTCATTATACAATGTACAGTAGTGTTCAGAATAATAGTAGTGCTATGTGACTAAAAAGATTAATCCAGGTTTTGAGTATATCTCTTATTGTTACATGGGAAACAAGGTACCAGTAGATTCAGTAGATTCTCACACATCCAACAAGACCAACATTCATGATATGCACACTCTTAAGGCTATGAAATTGGGCTATTAGTAAAAAAAAAAAAAAGTAGAAAAGGGGGTGTTCACAATAATAGTAGTGTAGCATTCAGTCAGTGAGTTCATCAATTTTGTGGATCAAACAGGTGTGAATCAGGTGTCCCCCATTTAAGGATGAAGCCAGCACCTGTTGAACATGCTTTTCTCTTTGAAAGCCTGAGGAAAATGAGACGTTCAAGACATTGTTCAGAAGAACAGCGTAGTTTGATTAAAAATTTGATTGGAGAGGGGAAAACTTATACACAGGTGCAAAACATTATGGGCTGTTCATCTACAATGATCTCCAATGCTTTAAAATGGACAAAAAAAACCCAAAAACAGACGCATGGAAGAAAACAGAAAACAACCATCAAAATGGATAGAAGAATAACCAAAGTGGCAAAGGCTCACCCATTGATCAGCTCCAGGATGATCAAAGACAGTCTGGAGTTACCTGTAAGTGCTGTGACAGGAATATTTTGTGGACTGATGAGAGTAAAATCGTTCTTTTTGGGCCCAAGGGCCACAGACAGTTTGTGAGACGACCCCCAAACTCTGAATTCAAGCCACAGTTCACAGTGAAGACAGTGAAGCATGGTGGTGCAAGCATCATGATATGGGCATGTTTCTCCTACTATGGTGTTGGGCCTATATATCGCATACCAGGTATCATGGATTAGTTTGGATATGTCAGAATATTTGAAGAGGTCATGTTGCCTTATGCTGAAGAGGACTTGCTCTTGAAATGGGTGTTTCAATAAGACAATGACCCCAAGCACACTAGTAAACAAAAAAAATCTTGGTTCCAAACCAACAAAATTAATGCCTCGCAGACGTGAAGAAATCCTGAAAAACTGGTGTTATACAACTAAATACTAGTTTAGTGATTCACAGGATTGCTAAAAAAAGCAGTTTGAACATAATAGTTTTGAGTTTGTAGCGTCAACAGCAGATGCTGCTATTATTGTGAACACCCCCTTTTCTACTTTTTTTTTTACTAATAGCCCAGTTTCATGGCCTTAAGAGTGTGCATATCATGAATGCTTGGTCTTGTTGGATTTGTGAGAATCTACTGAATCTACTGGTACCTTGTTTCCCATGTAACAATAACAAATATACTCAAAACCTGGATTAATCTTTTTAGTCACATAGCACTACTATTATTCTGAACACTACTGTACAGCAAGATTAAAAGCCAACTCCAAAATCAGTGCAGGCAAGTAGGAAAGAAAAGCAGCAATATCAAATAATAAGTATCCAAAAAAATTTATGTACGACGTAAACATAAGAAGGTAAGGTGCACGGTCCTGGATGGTATGTACATTGCAGAATAAGTATGTTATTATATACATTGTTAAAAATTATAAATATTGCACATTATGGGATGGAATGTTGCACATCATCATCGGTGCATGCGGGAATTCAGAATGGTTACCGCTTTGGGAAAGAAACTGTTTTTGAGTCTGTTTGTTCTGGTCTTAATACACCTGTAGCGCTTCCCTGAGGGCATCAGGTCAAACATTCAAAGCCAGGGTGGGAGCTGTCTTTAGTGATGTTTAGGGCTCTGCTAAGGCAGCGGGAGCTGTAAATGTCCATCAGAGAGGGGAGAGGGCAGCCAGTGATCTTTTGGGCTGTCTTTATGACTCTCTGGAGCCTCTCCCTGTCTGCAGCAGTACAGCTACCATAACATACTGTGATGCAGTATGTCAGCAGGCTCTGAATGGATGCTTGATAGAAGGTCAGCAGCAGGTTGGAGTCTAGCTTGTGCTTCCTGAGGACTCTCAGGAAGTGTAGCCGCTGCTGAGCCTTCTTGGTGACTGCTGTGATGTTAACAGACCAGGAGATATCATCGGAGATGAGGACACAGAGAAACTTGAAGGTGTGAACCCTCTCCACATGCTCGCCATTGATGAAAAGGGGGGCTGGGTCGATGCTGTGCTTCCTGTAGTCAATGATGATTTCCTTGGTTTTCTTGTTCAGTGCAAGGTTATTCTCTGAACACCAGGCTGCCAGCTTCAGGACCTCCTCTCTGTAAGCTGTCTCATCACCCTTAGAGATGAGTCCGACGACAGTGGTGTCATCAGCAAACTTGACGACCAGGTTGTTTTGGTGGGCCGAACTTCAGTCGTAGGTGTAGAGGCAGTATAGGAGGGGGCTCAGCACACAGCCCTGTGGGGAGCCGATGCTCAGCGTGCGGGTGGAGGAGAGGTGGGGGCCGAGTCTAACAGTCCGGGGCCGGTTGGTCAGAAAGTCCTTGATCCAGGCACATGTGAGAGGGAGGAGGCCGAGAATGGCCAGTTTTATAGTGAGAATGCCCGGGATTATTGTATTGAAGGCTGAACTGTAATCCACAAAGAGCATCCAAACGTAGCTCTGCTGCTGCTCCAGGTGGCTCAGCACAGAGTGGAGCGCTGTGGCGATGGCATCCTCCGTAGATCTGTTCGCACGGTATGCGAACTGGTGAGGGTCAAAGTCTGTAGGATTCAGAATTCAGTGAATTCTGTGATGCATGTGGTGAATCCACAGTCAAATGTGAAATGCAGCTGTTGAAATGTCAAGACGGCAGTCAGAATGAATCAAAAACAAACATGGCGGCGCTATTTTTTAAGAATCTTTTTTTATTGTCCAATTTAAATAAAAAATGTCACATTATGGGACAGTTACGTTGACTCCTGTGGAACGCAGGAAGAAAGCTCATCACACGCCACTTGTGCCATCATTTCTTGCTGGTTATTAGAATATCTTGCCCAGTTGTTGCTGATTTCGCGCTCGTGTGTGTGCAGTGACCATTCACTTTACTGCCACTCATTCTGTTATTTGTATGCGAGGTCCAACTCAAAGACAGAAACAGCTGCTCTTTAGTCAGTAAGCAAAAATCTCCATACATAGCAGTGGATGCCACCGGTGTTAATGATGCCAGTTAATGTTTCTGTGTAGGCTCTCAGTTGTCCATGTGGTTTCCATAGTAGAGAAGCTTGAAACTTCGACAGGACTGGGTTGCTTGACGCAAGGACGTTTCGCTTCAAATCGCAGAAGCTTCCTCAGCTAAAATTCTTGCTCTGGTAGTCTGACTTCTGTCTTGAGTCAAGACAGAAGTCACACTACCAGCTGACTTCTGTCAGACTACCAGAGCAAGAATTTTAGCTGAGGAAGCTTCTGCGATTTGAAGCAAAACTTCCTCACATCAAGCAACGCAGTCCAGTCGAAAATTCAAACTTCTCTACAATACCAGTTAATATAAATTACATGTGTTTTGCATGAAATTTGGTTTTCTTGGCAAAAAGTGGCTTCTTCCTGCATTTGTCCTCTGAATAGCAATGTAGTATGTTTGAGCCCTTCCCTGCCGTAAAAGGGGATGCCTCTAACAGTCTGACTGGTTAATTTTATGATATGCCTCCAAAACACCCCTGACTAATGTAGAGCTGTAACCAAACCCCACTGTGTCCGTCACCCTGGATTGTGCTGACAGTTTGCCTCAGTTTATTATCCCTCCGGTATTTCGGAGGGATATTGCGATCAGCGTGTTTGTCTGTCCATTCATCTGTCCGTTTTCACTTGTTAGCACGATAATCTCAAGAACCACTTGACTGTCATTCATATTTAGCATAAGGGTGCAGTTGGGTGATCCCCTGACACTTTGCATTACTGATTTGTGGGGATGTGAGCTCCTCCCTGCCCCAAATGGAGTTGCGCTCATTTACATCATGCATTATGCACCTTGCCTCAAGATAATGTACTAAAACTTGCATCTGTATATTTGTTCAGTATGCATCGGAGGCTAATACATTATCTATGCTTCACAATGCCTTGGATGTTTTATGCGAAATTCTGCCTGCAGAGGGGAGGTGGGCAGATACACGCGCACACTGCCAACACATGGCTTGGCAGTAACACTTGTCCTCTCGACATTGGTGTGTGAACCATACTCTCGGACTAGTGTGCAATGTCCATGTCTTGGCCAACGTGGCAAGTTAAATGTCAACCATATTTAGAATGAAATCTGGTCAAAAATCGACATGTTTCAGTCGTGTTCCTGGAGTGGCAGTAGCATTTTTCTGATTGACTGATTTAAGAAAAATTAAATCAGAATCTAAATCTGTGCGCATTTCCCTCTCACCTTGTCTCATCTGTGGTGTCAAAGTGAACAGGCACAGAGTTCTGTAAGCATCGGTGGGCAGTGAAACCACCTACAATCATGATGAACCCCGCTGATTCAAATACGACTGCACATATACAAATTATGGGTGCAAGATCTCCGTTTACATATTGATTTCTGTCCATTTATAATTGCTCTCGATCAAGTCTGCTGCAACAGAAACTGATTTGCAGCTTTGTATCTGAAGCGTGAATTAGCTGAGTCCAACTCTTATGAAACATTGCTTCATATTGATTCACGATTATGGTTGAGAGAGAGAGAGAGAGAGAGAGAGAGGACTTAATTTTTATTCTGTAACACTTGCTTTGACAATGTAAACATATGTCTCCCATATCAATAAAGCTCCATTGAAATTGAAAATTGAGAAGGAGAGACAGACAGAGTGCGCTGTCTTTTCTCTTTAAGTCTAAAAATAAGACTATAAAAGTCTATAGGAAATAAAAGTACTTGTTTCACCAAAACATCAAATCTAGGCTTTCATCTTAGATGCACCTTCTGGCAAATTGTAGCTGAACTTCCATGTCTCCTTTTTAAGAAAATCCTCATATAAAATCAACAACAACAATAAATATAATACTAATAATGTTAAAGCAAACAGAGCTCTGGTATCGGCAGATATCCAAATTCAGGTATTGGGATCGGATTGGAAGTGAAAAATTGTGGATTGGTGCATCCCTATTATAAGTTGCACCTGAACTGTGTTATGAGCTCTTTAATTTGGGATTTTTGTGAAGTGTTGCAGTGTATTTTTTATTACTGGCATTTATTCTTTTATTACTGGAGTTTATTTTGTTTAGTGCTTTGATTCTTGGGAAAGCTCTGTACACATAGTAATTATAATTACTATTATTAATAACAAACATGTGAAATTTTGATATATACCATAAGTCACACTGGAGTATAAGTCATAGGGCCTCCCAAACTAGTAAAAAACAATATTCTCTGGAAAAAATACAATAGATAAAAGTATTTAAGTAATGTATTTTAAGTATGTGTCATTTTTATCAGCATCCTCATCATTGGTATCTGTTTGTATCCTGTTTCACCTAAACCAGGAAATGTGAGCTGATTCACCAAGTGAATGATGATGACTTTTTGTATCGTGTGGTGGCACCTTCAGTGGCCATCTCAAGTTCAGCCAAACAGGAAACCGGGATCCTCCAAGACTTCATTCTGCTGGCTTCCAATAGGCAGCCGTGTGGCAGCAGGTCAGTAGAACAACTCCAGTGTTTCTATGCAGAATGCTAAAGAATGCATCATGTGTACTGGTCGGGTTTTAGTTCAACTCGTTCATTACTTGCCGTAGCATCATGCTGTTGTCAGCAAAGATCTCACAAGATCAGGGTGGCTGCAGATTTCAGTCGGTGTTATTTTCTATAGGAGCTGAAAGCATGATGGGAAAACTCTGACAATCCACTGACCAAAGAAATGTTGCATCAGTAACTTTCAGTTTTTACGTAACTTTCAGATTTACATTTTTGTAGTCTTATTTTGTACGATGAGTTTTTATTCTTTATTGTTAAAATATGTGTCTAAAATAAATGTATTAAATCTTTTGATGGTTGTTACAGTGGTATATAACTTGATAATATTGGTACAAATCCTTTAAATCTATGCAGACTATACTTACAGTGCATCCGCAAAGTATTTACAGTGCTTCACTTTTTCCACATTTTGTCATGTTACAGCCTTATTCCAAAATGGATGAAATTAATTTTTCACCTCAAAGTTCTACACACGATACCCCATAATGACAATGTGAAAAAAAAAGGTTTTTTTTTGTTTTATTTTGTTTTTTAGATGTATATAAGTATTCACAATCTTTGCCATGAAACTCAAAATTGAGCTCAGGCGCATCCTGTTTCCACTGGTCATCCTTGAGCTGTTTCTACAGCTTAATTGGTGTCCACCTGGGGTAAATTCAGTTTAATGAAGAGGATTTGGAAAGACACACACCTGACTACATATAAGGTCCCACAGTTGACAGTGCATGTCAGAGCACAAACCAAGCATGAAGTCAAAGGAATTGTCTGTAGACTTCTGAGACAGGAATGTCTCAAAGTACAAATCTGGGGAAGAGTACAGAAATATGTCTGCTGCTTTGAAGGTCCCAATGTGCACAGTGGCCTCCATCATCTGTAAATGGAAGAAGTTCGGATCCACCAGGACACTTCCTGGAACTGGCCACCCGTCTCGACTGAGCGATCGGGGAGAAGGACCTTAGTCAAGGAGGTGACCAAGAACCCCATGGTCACTCTGTCAGAGCTCCAGCATTCCTCTGTGGAGAGAGGAGAACCTTCCAGAAGGACAGCCATCTCTGCAGCAATCCACCAATCAGGCCTGTATGGTAGAGTGGGCATATGGAAGCCACTCCTTAGTAAAAGGCACATGGCAGCCCACCTGGAGTTTTCCAAAAGGCACCTGAGGGACTCTCAGACCATGAGAAATAAAACGCTCTGGTCTGATGAGACAAAGATTTAACTCTTTGGCGTGAATGCCAGGCGTCATGTTTGGAGGAAACCAGGCACCATCCCTACGGTGAAGCATGGTGGTGCCAGCATCATGCTGTGGGGATGTTTTTCAGTGGCAGTAACTGGGAGACTAGTCAAGCTTGAGGGAAAGATTAATGCAGCAACATAAAGAGACATCCTGGATGAAATCCTGCTCCAGAGCGCTCTTGACCTCAGACTTGGATGATGGTTCATCGTTCAGCAGGACAATGGCCCCAAGCACACAGCCAAGATATCAAAGGAGTGGCTTCAGGACAACTCTGTGAATGTCCTTGAGTGGCCCAGCCAGAGCCCAGACCTGAATCTGATTGAACATCTTTGGAGAGTTCTGAAAATGGCTGCGCACCGACACTCCCCATCCAACCTGATGGAGCTTGAGAGGTGCTACAAAGAGGAATGGAGAAAACTGCCCAAAGATAGGTGCACCAAGCTTGTGGCATTACATTCATTAAGACTTAAGGTTGTAATTGCTAGCAAAGGTACATCAACAAAGTGTTGAGCAAAGGGTGTGAATACTTATGTACAAGTAATTTCTTAGTTTTTTTTTTTATTGTTAATAAATTTGAAAAAAAAATTAAAAGAAACTTTTTTCATGTTGTCATTATAGGGTATTGTGAGTAGAATTTTGAGGGGAAAAAATTGTTGACTCCATTTTGGAATAAGGCTGTAACATAAAACGTGGAATAAGTGAAGCGCTGTTAAAACGTTCAGGATGAACTGTAAACTAGCAATCTTAATTGATTAGTTAATCAGTAGAAAACTATAAATACCAACTATTTTGATAATTAGTTATAGATTTGCTACCACCCCTGCTTGGCCACCACCAAATGGTTAATGTCAAATCCCACCCCTGCCACATTTCTCCATGTAATGTGGAGTTGCGTCAGGAAGGGCATCCGGCGTAAAACCTGTGCCAATGCAACATGCAGATCCACCTTGGATTTGCTGTGGCGACCCCGAGTGCAAACAAGGGAGCAGCCGAAGGGACTTACTTTTTAGTTATAGATTTGCTACCCCTCTGGTCCCTGGGAGGGATACTAGATAGTGCTCCGACTGGTGGCTCCATTGTTCTCCTGGGGGACTTCAGCGCCCACGTAGGCTGCGACAGTGAGACCTGGAGCGGAGTGATCAGGAAGTACGGCCTCCCCGATCTGAGCCCGAGTGGTGTTCAGTTGTTGGACTTCTGTGCTAGCCACAGTTTGTCCATCACGAACACCGTGTTCGAGCACAAGGGTGTTCATAAGTGCACGTGGCACCAGGACACCCTGAGCCGGAGGTCCATGATCGACTTTGTAGTCGTATCATCTGAGCTTCGGCCACGTGTCTCGGACACTCGGTGAAGAGAGGAGCTGAGCTGTCGACCGATCATGACCTTGTGGTGAGTTGGATCTGCTGGGAGGGGAGGAAGTTTGTCAGACCTGGCAGGCCCAAACGTATCATGAGGGTCTGCTGGGAACGACTGGTAGAACCCTCTGTCAGCAAGGTCTTCAACTCCCACCTCCGGGAGAGCTTCTCCCAGATCCAGGGGGAGGTTGGAGACATGGAGTCCAAGTGGACCATGTTCTCCACCTCCATTGTCGATGCGGCCGCTGGTAACTGTGGTCACAGGGTATCTGGTGCCTGTCGTGGCGGCAATCCGTGTGCCTTCCAGCGTCCACTTCCGGTGGTCGCTGGAAGTAAGGGATGCCGTCAAGCTGAAGAAGGAGTCCTACTTGTCTTTGTTGGTAAGTGGGACTCCGGAGGCAGCTGAAAGGTACCGGCAGGCCAAGCGTGCTGCAGCCTGTGCAGAAGCAAAAACACGGGTCTGGGAGGAGTTTGGGGAGGCCATGGAGGAGGACTATCGGTCGGCCTCGAAGAAATTCTGGCAAACTGTCTGACGCCTCCAGAGGCAGAAGCAGCTCTCCACCAACACTGTTTAAAGTGCGGGTGGGGGTGCACACTGGACCAGCTCTACACCCTCCATCGGGTGTTCAAGGGTTCATGGGAGTTCGCCCAACCAGTCCACATGTGCTTTGTGGACCTGGAGAAGGCGTTCGACCGTGTCCCTCGAGGCACCCTGTGGGGGGTGCTCCGGGAGTACGGGGTCCGGGGTCCTTTGCTAAGGGCTATCCGGTCCCTGTATGACTGCAGCAGGAGCTTGGATCGCATTGCCGGTAGTAAGTCAAACCTGTTTCCAGTGCATTTTGGCCTCCGCCAGGTGTGCCCTTTGTCACCGGTTCTGTTCATTACCTTTATGGACAGAATTTCTGGGCACAGTCAGGGTGTAGAGGGGGTCCGGTTTGGGAACCACAGAATCTCATCTATGCTGTTTGCGGACGATGTGGTTCTGTTGGCTTCGTCAAATCAGGACCTTCGGCGTGCACTGGAGCAGTTTGCAGCTGAGTGTGAAGCGTCCGGGATGAAAATCAGCACCTCCAAATCCGAGGCCATAGTTCTCGAGCGAGAAAAAGGTGCCTTACCCTCTTCAGGTCGGTGGAGTGTCCTTGCCTCAAGTGGAGGAGTTTAAGTATCTCGGGGTCTTGTTCACGAGTGAGGGACGGATGGAGCGTGAGATCGACAGACGGATTGGTGCAGCGTCTGCAGTGATGTGGCCGTTGTATTGGACCGTCGTAGTGAAGAGAGAGCTGAGCAGGGGGGCAAAGCTCTCGATTTACCGATCGATCTACGTTCCGACCCTCACCTGTGGTCATGAGATTTGGCTCATGACCGAAAGAACAAGATCACGAGTACAAGCGGCCGAGATAAGTTTCCTCTGCAGGGTGGCTGGGCGCTCCCTTAGAGATAGGATGAGGAGCTTGGTCACTCAGGAGGAGCTCGGAGTCGTGCCGCTGCTCCTCCACGTCGAAAGGAGCCAGCTGAGGTGGCTCAGGCATCTTTTCCGGATGCCCCCTGGACGCCTCGCTGGAGAGGTGTTCCGGACATGTCCCATTTTTAATGGAGGTTTAATGGTCAACTTTCATTGACATCCCAAGTTTGGCTGGAATCAGCAAACAGAACTGAGGCCAAGAGACACATAGACAGACATGACCTTCACCCCGGTGATTGACCTTTGGGAAGTTTGACCTTGTTGGGTAATTGTGGAACCCACCTACATATATGTGTCAAGTTTGGTGCAAATCGGGGTAATCTTTATTTTGATCTTTGACCCCATTGACCTCAACCTTTGCTCAAACAAACCTTTTAAGCGCAGTCTGTGGTCAACATTCTAAAATAATTGAGTTGATTGTAGTTTCATATAGTAGTTAGCATTGCTCTTTGGCATTAAGACATTTGGCGTTTCACACAGCTGCTGTTTTGTCGTCCTCAGAGATCCGTATGTCATCGCCCTGCGTTCAGTGTCACTGCCCACTCACCCGCCCACTGCAGGATGTAACAGAGGAGAGGTTCTGTGTGCCGGATTTGCTATATTAGGTACAAAAGACAACAAGTCTCTGGTAAGATGGCTAATTTTCTGTACTTCTTTCTCTCTTTCATATATTTGTTGTACAACCCCAATTCCAATGAAGTTGGGACGTTGTGTAAAATGTAAATAAAAACAGAATACAATGATTTGCAAATCCTCTTCAACCTATATTTAGCTGAATACACCACAAAGACAAGATATTTAATGTTTAAACTGATAAACTTTATTGTTTTTGTGCAGATATTTGCTCATTGTGAAATGGATGTCTGCAACACATTTCAAAAAAGCTGGGACAGTGGTATGTTTACCACTGTGTTACAAATTATCTTGCTGAATTAAGCAGGGACGTCCCAGAAAAAGATGTTGCTTGGATGGTAGCATGTGTTGCTCCAAATCCTGGATGTGGCTTTCAGCATTGATGGTGCCATCACAGATGTGTAAGTTGCCCATGCCATGTGCACTAACACACCCCAATACCATCACAGATGCTGGCTTTTGAACTTAGCACTGGTAACAATCTGGATGGCCCTTTTCCTGTTTTGTCCGGAGGACACGACGTCTATGATTTCCAAAAACAGTTTGAAATGTGGACTCATCAGACCACAGCACACTTTTCCACTTTGCATCTGTCCATTTCAAATGAGCTCAAGCCCAGAGAAGGCGGCGGCATTTCTGGATGTTGTTGATGTATGGCTTTCACTTTGCATGGTAGAGTTTAAACTTGCACTTGTAAATGTAGCGACAAACCGTGTTAACTGACAGTGGTTTTCTGAAGTGTTCCTGAGCCCACGCGGTAAGATCCTTTACACAATGATGTCTGTTTTTAATGCAGTGCCGCCTGAGGAATCGAAGGTCACGGGCATTCAGTGTTAGTTTTCGGCCTTGCTGCTTACATGTAGAAAGTTCTCCAAATTCTCTGACTCTTCTGATGATATTATGGACTGTAGATGATGGAATCCCTAAATTCCTTGCAATTGAATGTTGAGAAACATTGTTCTTAAACTGTGGACTATTTTTTTCATGCAGTTGTTCACAGAGTGGTGATCCTCGCCCCATCTTTGCTTGTGAATGGCTGAGACTTTTAGGGATGCACCTTTTATATCCAGTCATGACTGTCCTCAACCACATGGGGTGTGCAGCCAGTACATTCTGTGTGCCAGTCCCAAGCCCGGATAAATGAGGAGGGTTGCGTCAGGAAGGGCAGCCGGCGTAAAACAAGCCAACCAACTATGCAGACTAAGAATCGAATTTCCATACCGGATCGGTCGCGGCCCTGGATTAACAACGTCCGCCACCGGTGCTGTTGCCCAACAGGGTGCCGGTGGAAATTGGGCTACTGCTGGGCGAAGACGATGAAGAAGAGGAGGAGAACGTTTCCACAAACAGTGGGAGAA
This sequence comes from Thalassophryne amazonica, assembly GCF_902500255.1. NCBI lineage: Eukaryota > Metazoa > Chordata > Actinopteri > Batrachoidiformes > Batrachoididae > Thalassophryne > Thalassophryne amazonica. The sequence goes on along the minus strand of NC_047114.1, from coordinate 20,412,850 downwards.
TAAGAAAACTAGAAGGGTGGAAATGAGAGTGGGGACTTTGAATGTTGGTAGTATGACTGGTAAGGGGAGACAGCTGGCTGATATGATGGAGAGGAGAAAGGTAGACATATTGTGTGTGCAAGAGACCAAGTGGAAGGGAAGTAAGAGCAGGAGCATCGGGTGAGGACAGGAAGAGAAATGGTTTTGGAGTCATTTTAAAGGAAGAGTATGTTAAAAGTGTGTTGGAGGTTAAACGAGTGTCTGACAGGGTGATGAGTGTGAAGTTGGAAATTGAAGGGGTGATGATGAATATCATCAGTGCATATGCCCCACAGGTAGATTGTGAGATGAAGGAGAAAGAAGATTTCTGGAGTGTGTTAGATGAGGTGGTGGAGAGTGGGCCCAAGCATGAAAGAGTGGTGATAGGAGCAGACTTCAATGGGCATGTTGGTGAAGGGAACAGAGGTGATGAGGAAGTAATGGGTAGATATGGTATCAAGGATAGGAATGGGGAAGGACAGATGGTAGTTGATTTTGCAAAAAGGATGGAAATGGCTGTGGTGAATACGTACTTTAAGAAAAGGGAGGAGCACAGGGTAACTTATAAGAGTGGAGGAAGGTGCACACAGATGGACTACATTCTTTATAGCAGATGCAAGAAAAGAAATCAGACTGTAAAGTGGTGGCAGGAGAGAGTGTCATTAGACAGCATAGGATGGTTGTTTGTAGGATGACTTTAGAGGTAAAGAAGAAGAAGAAGAGTGTGAGAGCTCAAGAAAGCATCAGATGGTGGAAGCTGAAGGAGGAAGACTGTTGTGTGAAATTTAGCGAGCAGGGGAGAGAAGCACTGGTTGGAGGGGAAGCAATTTTGGACAACTGGAAAAGTACTGCAGATGTGGTGAGGGAGACAGCTAGGACAGTACTGGGTATAACATCTGGACAGTGGAAGGAAAACAAGGAGACTTGGTGGTGGACTGAAGAGGTCCACGAAAGCATAAGGAGAAAGAGGTTGGCAAAAAACTTTTGGGATAGTCGGAGAGGTGAAGAAAGTAGACAGGAGTACAAGGAGATGTGGCGTAAGGCGAAAAGAGAAGTGGAGGAAAAGTGAAGGAAAAGGCATATTGCGAGCTGTACAAGAAGTTGAATAGTAAGAAGGAGAAAAGGACTTGTACCGATTGGCCAGACAAAGGGACAGAGCTGGAAAGGATGTGCAGCAAGTTAGAGTGGTAAAAGATGCACATGGTAATGTGCTGACAAGTGAGGAGTGTGTGCTGAGAAGGTGGAGGGAATATTTTGAAGAGCTGATGGAATAAAGAAAATGAGTGAGAGAAAAGGCTGGATGATGTGGTGAGAGTAAATCAGGAAGTACAAGAGATTAGTAAGGAAGAAGTGAGGGCTGCTATGAAGAGGATGAAGAGTGGAAAGGCAGTTGGTCCAGATGACATTCCAGTGGAAGCATGGAAATGTCTAGGAGAGACGGCAGTAGAGTTTCTAACCAGATTATTTAATAAAATCTTGGAAAGTGAGAGGATGCCTGAGGAGTGGAGACGACGTGTGCTGGTTCCTATTTTCAAGAACAAGGGTGATGTGCAGAGCTGCAGTAACTACAGAGGCATAAAGTTGATCAGCCACAGCATGAAGTTATGGGAAACACTAGTAGAAGCTAGGCTTAGAAAACAGGTGAAGATCTGTGAGCAGCAATATGGTTTCATGCCGAGAAAGAGCACTACAGATGCAATGTTTGCTCTGAGAATGCTGTTGGAGAAGTACAGAGAAGGCCAGAAAGAGTTAATTTGTGTGTTTGTGGAATTAGAAAAAGCTTATGATAGGGTTCCAAGAGAAGAGCTGTGGTATTGTATGAGGAAGTCTGGAGTGGCAGAGAAGTATGTTAGGGAAGTGCAGGACATGTACAAGAATAGTGTGACAGCGGTGAGATGCGCAGTCGGAATGACAGACTCATTCAAGGTGGAGGTGGGATTACACCAAGGATCAGCTCTGAGCCCTTTCTTGTTTGCGGTGGTGATGGACAGGTTGACGGATGAGATAAGACAGGAGTCCCCATGGACTATGATGTTTCCAGATGACATTATGATCTGTAGTGAGAGTAGAGAGCAAGTTGAGTCTAGTCTGGAAAGGTGGAGATATGCTTTGGAGAGAAGGGGAATGAAAGTCAGTAGAAGCAAGACTGAGTACATGTGTGTGAATGGGAGGGAGCCCAGTGGAATAGTGCAGTTATAAGGAGTAGAAGTGGCAAAAGTAGATGAGTTTAAATATTTGGGGTCAGCTGTTCAAAGTAATGAAGAATGTGGTCGAGAGGTGAAGAAGAGAGTGCAGGCAGGGTGGAGTGGGTGGAGACAGGTGGCAGGAGTGATTTGCGACCGAAGTATATCAGCAAGAGTGAAGGGGAAAGTTTACAAGACAGTAGTGAGACTGGCTATGTTGTACGGCTTAGAGACGTTGGCACTAACAAAAAGACAGGAGGCAGAGCTGGAGGTGGCAGAGCTGAAGATATTGAGATTCTCTTTGGGAGTGACAAGAATGGACAAGATTAGGAATGAACATATCAGAGGGACAGCTCAGGTAGGACGGTTTGGAGACAAAGTCAGAGAGGCAAGATTGAGATGGTTTGGACATGTGTATATAGGGAGAAGGATGCTGAGGATGGAGCCACCAGGCAGGAGGAGAAGAGGGGGGCCAAAGAGGAGGTTTATAGATGTGCCGAGGGAGGACATGCAGGTGATTGGTGTGACAGAGGAAGATACAGAGGACAGGGTGAGATGGAAACAATTGATGTGCTGTGGCAACCCCTAACGGGAACAGCCGAAAGACAAAGAAGAAGAAGTGTCCTCAGTTCCCAAATACTTATTGAGTGTTGTTAGAAGGAAAGGTGATGTAACACAGTGATAAACATACCACTGTCCCAGCTTTTTTGAAAAATGTTGCAGGCATCCATTTCAAAATGAGCAAATATTTGCAGAAAAACAATAAAATTTATCAGTTTGAACGTTAAATATCTTGTCTTTGTGGTATATTCAATTGAATATAGGTTGAAGAGGATTTGCAAATCATTGTATTCTGTTTTTATTTACATTTTCAAAACGTCCCAACTTCATTGGAGTTAGGGTTGTATTGTAGGTTGTAGGGTTGTATGTATGGTTGTAATCAAATACTCGCTGACCGCAGCACACACAGGTAGGCACTGTACATTTTCATGCACAGTGCCTATATTCTTGAAATAGGTTTAACTTAGGTTTTACATCCATCATATTTCCATCATCTAAGGTTTTTGCTCCTTTTATCGAATATTTTGATGAGTTGGAACTTAGGCTGACTGGTCAGTCGTTGCCTGGTTCAGACCAATAACCTTTCATATAAATTGGTGATATGTTAACTTCCTTCCAATCAGAGGGGAGCTCACCTTCATCATTAGAGTACTGAAAACTCAGCATAATACTGCTGGCCAGTTGATCAAAGTCTCATGGAGGACCATCAGAGCCAGCAGCACTGGTCGCATGAAAAGGTTTGATCTTTTTGCATACCTCCTCAGGATCCTGCTGGATGTTGTGTTAGCACTGATCTTGTGTTATACATGTCAGGAACTGGTGCCTCACCAGTATTCAGACCCCCCACAAATTTGCGATATTCAAATTTCAACAAATAATTCAACAAAGAATTCAACCAAGAATTCAACCAATCTAAACCATGACAGCATCATGTGTTACTAATGTAATCTTTGACTGTGGTCCCACCTCTCTTCTGGTCATTGACCAGGTCCTCCTGTGTAGTTCTGAGCTTTCTCAGAATCATCCTTAGCCCACAAAGTGAGATCTTGCATGGAATCCCAGACCGAGGGAGACTGACAGTCATCTTGTGTTTCTTCCACTTACTAATAAATAATCATAACAGTTGTTGTCTTCTACCATGCTGCTTGCCTGTTGTCCTGTAGTCCATCCCAGCCTTGTGCAGGTCTACAGTTTTGTCCCTGGTATTCTTAGACAGCTCTTTGGTCTTGGCTATGGTGGACAAGTTGGAGTGTGATTGATTGAGTGTATGAACAGGTGACAAGGGACAAGTTTTTTATTCGGCACACAAAATATTCAAATAGAAAAAAATGAACAATTCCACAAACAAACACAGACAAAACTAGTGAGTCCGAAAGGGTGTGGGCTGAAGCAAAGCTTATTAGCGCCCACCCCTGCTAGTACAAGTCCAACAATTCTAATCAGTCATATTTACATAAATATAAATTCACTACTACATGTCGACACACAGACATACACATCAATATACTATTCACTTATAATTATATTTATATAGTACCAGATCACAAGAAAGTCGAATCAAGGCACTTTACGCCAGTAAGGACTAACCTTACCAACCCCCAGAGCAAGCACTAGGCAGCTGTGGTGAGGAAAAACTCCCTATAAGGAAGAAACCTCAAGCAGACCAGGCTCTTGGGGGTGACCCTCTGCTTGGGCTGTGCCATATATACCTATATACATACATATATACTTTACAAACATAAATATATACATACATATACACAGTCACTTATATACATATACACCTACCCATATCTATATATCTACATACGCATATACATACCCACACATTCAAATATACAATAAGTCCCACTTATAAATTGAACATTCCATATAAATCAAATTATATTTGCTTCTTTATGATACTTAGACATAATGTTCTTTTTGAGTAGTTTCTTAAATCTCACTAAGGTACTACTCATTCTAACCTCTGTTGAACATTTGTTCCATTTCCTCACCCCAACCACAGACACACAAAAACCCTTTACATTTGTTCTTACTGGTGGTTTCATAAAAATTGCACAACCTCTTAAACTATATCTGGATTCCCTCAATCGGAACAGACTCTGGACATGTCTCGGTAAGGCTTGGTTTTTCGCTCGAAATAAAGTTTGAATTGTAATGTAATCGACCAAATCAATGAATTTTAATAAATTTAAAGACACAAATAGAGAATGAGTTGGTTCACAATATTGTTTATTGCAGATGATTCGTATGGCTCGTTTTTGCAAAAGGAATATTGGATTGGTATTTGATTTGTAAGTGTTTCCCCATGACTCAACACAATATGTCATATATGGTACCATCAGAGAATGATATAAAGTAAGTAACCCTTCTTGCGGCAGTAGGTCTTTGGCTTTATACAAAATGGCTATAGTTTTTGACAATTTTGATTTCACATAATTTATATGTGGTTTCCAGCTAAGTTTATTATCAATTATAACACCTAAAAATGTATTCTCTGTTACTAACTCAATTTCCTTATTGTTTATAGTTAAATTTTTACATTTGGGTGCCTGTTTATTTCCAAATATAATACATTTAGTTTTCCCAAGGTTGAGTGACAACTTATTAGCGTCAAACCAAACCTTAAATTTTCCAGTTCTTTCTCCACTATGTCCAGAAGCTGTTCAAGATTTTCACCGCTACAGAACACAGTTGTATCATCCGCAAAAAGGACACATCTCAGTGAACTCGACACCCAACTTATATCATTTATATAGATTATAAACAACAAAGGACCCAGCACTGAGCCCTGCGGCACCCCACATGTGACATCCCTGAGTTCAGAATTTGTATTATTGAATTGAACATACTGAAATCTGCCTTGTAAATAACTAGCTATCCATTCATATGCCAGACCTCTGATTCCATATTTCTGCAGTTTACTTAATAGTATTCCATGGTTAATTGTGTCAAACGCTTTCTGTAAATAAAAAAAAAACACCTATTGTGTATTGTTTATTGTCAATTGCATTTGCTATACTTTCCACAAAGCCCATCAAAGCATGTGATGTAGTTCAAGACCTTCTGAATCCATATTGTTCTTCACAAATGATGTTATGCTTCAGTAAATAATCATTTAATCTTTTAGCAAATATTTTTTCCAAAATTTTGGAAAATTGTGGCAGGAGTGATATAGGTCTATAATTAGAAAATGTGTGTTTGTCACCAGTTTTAAACAGAGGAATTACTTTGGCTATTTTCATTTGAGAAGGAAATTTACCAGTACTTAGTGACATATTGCAAATATAATTGAACGGTTTTACTATACAATCAATAACTTTTTTTAATAAAGCCATATCCAAATTATTAAAATCAGTCGATTTCTTACTTTTTGAACCATGAACCAGATCAAGTATTTCCCTTTCATGAGTACCACCAGTGAACATTGAAACAGATTTGTTAAACGTTGAATTATTTACCCAGAAGTTATTAGTTGATGAGTCAATTTTACTGGCAAGATTTTTACCCACATTAACGAAGTATTCATTAAAGTGTTCAGCAATAGACTCATCGTTATCAATCGTGATGTAGTTGTTACTCTGAAAAAATGGATAATCTCTAGTTACTCTATTCTTTTTTACTATTTCATTTAATATGTTCCATGTGTTTTTGATGTTATTTCTATTTTTGACAAGTAACTCATTATAATATATTTTTTTACTGAGTCTCATGATATTGATTAACTTATTCTTATATGTTTTATACTTTCAGCTTCCTTAGTTCGTAGTTTTATGAATTGTTTATATAGTACGTTTTTCTTTTTACATGCCCTCTGAAGTCCCTTAGTTATCCATGGTTTGTTGCTATATTGATTTATATATATTTTGTCAACAAATGGACAGTGTTTATTATACAAACTGGAAAAAATGGAAATGAAAGCATCATATGACCTGTCAACATCATCAACAAAAACATCTTTTGTCTTTTATACAGGCAACAACTTCAAACAGGTGCAATTAATACAGGTAAAGAGTGCAGAATAAGAGGGCTTCTTAAAGAAAAATTAACAGGTCTGTGTGAGCCAGAATTCTTGTTGGTTGGTAGGTGTTCAAATACTTATTTGCAGCAGTAACATACAAATAAATTATTAAATCTGTCGTCCTGTGTTATTGTTATTGTTTGTGTGTTTACTGTTCTCTGTGCTGATAAGAGTTTTTTCCTCATTGTTGTGGCTTCTCGAAGGCAGCGACCTTGAGGGTTTTTTTTCTCTTCCTTACCTTGTGTGTGCTTTTTTATGTTTATGTACCAGGCCGGCTTATGTCTGTTACGTGTGTGTTGTTTGTCTTTGGGTCGGCCATGGTTTTCTCAGCCCTGCTGTGACCTAAAGCATGGATGTACATCTAGAGCTGGTCCCCGGGTGCCTTATGGCGACTTCTGCTCCTAACTGGCAATTAGGATGGGTTTAAATGCAGTAGACACAATTCATTGTGCAGGGAACATGTTCCTTTGTGCATATGACAATAAAATTCTTTTGAATCCTTGAATCCTTGAAAAAATCATACTTTGTGATTTCCGTTTTTTCAGATCCCTCCATGATTTCTAAGTGGGAGAACTTGCAAAATCGCAGGGTGTTCAAATACTTATTTTCCTCACTATATATATATATATATATATATATATATATATATATATATATATATATATATATATATATATATATATATATATATATATATATACAAGGTTTATTAGAAAACTAACCGGCAGTTTTATAAAAAAAAAAAAACTATATGGATTTGAATCACGTGCGATGACACCAGACATGCTTGAACCCTCGTGCGCATGCGTGAGTTTTTTCACGCGTGTCGGTGACGTCATCCGCCTGTGGGCAGGCTTTGAGTGAGCACTGGTCCAGCCCTCTCGGCTGAAATCTTTTGTCTGAGACGCTGCTGGAGACGGCGCGCGTTGCTTTATCAAAATTTTGTCAGGGCCTGTGAGGGATATCCGAGTGGACACTATTCGAGAAATTCTGCTGGTTTTCGGTGAAAAGTTTAGCGGCTGATGAGACGTTGTGGAGTTTCTTTCGCTTTAAGGACAGCTCACAAAGTGGATCGGTGCGGCGCAGTCGGAGGTGGCGTCCGTCTGGCTGTTTCGAGCTGAAAACTTCCTAATTTAAGGCTCTGTTCACCCAGGATGTCGTCAGAGAACAGATAAGTTTCAGAAGAAGTCGGCATGAGGAGTTTATGCGGACATTCCACTGTTAAAGGAGATTTTGTAATGAAAGAACGTGCGGGCAAATTCGCCGAGTCAATTCCGTGATGAAGACGCAAATCCGTCTGCGCCGTGACAGGAAAAACACCTCCCTGTTGAAAACCATTTGTAAAATTCAGGCGGCTTTTGATGGCTTTCAACAAGTGAGTATCTGAGAAATTGTTTAACAGCTGGGCATGTTCCAACTTGTCCGTTAAGGTTTCCAACGGAGGTGTTTTTCCTGTCGTGACCCCCCGCGGTCAGGTCCAGCCCGACATGCGAATCTGCCCGCACGTTCATTCATTACAAAATCTCCTTTAACAGTGGAATGTCCGCATAAACTCCTCATGCCGACTTCTTCTGAAACTTCTCTGTTCTCTGACGACGACCTGGGTGAACAGAGCCTGAAATGTGGAAGTTTTCAGCTTGAAACAGCGAGACGATGCCGCCTCTGAGCGCAGATCGCCGTCAGGTGCCGTGGGCCATCCTTAAAGCGACACTTACACACCAAAATCTCTCATCAGCCGTTAGAATTTTTACCGAAAACCAGCTGAATTTATCGAATGGTGTCCACTCAGTTATGTCTTACAGTTTTGAAAAAATTGTGATCAAACAAAGCGGCAGTCTGAGCCATTCCTAAACAATGAAAAAATCGACAAGAGGGTGGGCGACTCCTCACTCAGACTGCCCACAGGCGAATGACGTAACCGACAGGCGTGAAAAAACTCGCATGCCCACGAGGGTTCAAGCATGTCTGATGTAATCACACGTGATTCAAATCCATATGGTTTTTGAAAAAAATAACAAGGTCGGATACTTTTCTAATAGACCTCGTGTGTATATATATATATATATATATATATATATATATATATATATATATATATAATATGCACAGCGGCTAAAGTAAGTGTTGAACACATCACCATTCTACTTTGTAAATATATTTCCAAAGGTGCTATTTACATGAAATTTTCACCAGATGCCGAAAACACCTCAGCGTACGCTACACATACAAAGAAATCAAACCATAGATGTCCATAATATAATAATATGTGTAATAATGTGAAATTACAAGGAACAAAAGATACAGGAAACACTTGAAGAAAGGGAGGTGTACAAGGACATGGAAAGCCAAGACACCAGCTGATATCTAGCAGTAATTAGAAGCAGTCCTGCCCCATTTCAGTGCAAATTAATATCAACTGGTTCAGTCCCAACTGATGGTCTATAATAGGTTACCAAGGTTACAAAGGTTATCTCATTACCAAGGTGTCACACAAGAAACATCTCATGATGGGTAAAAACAAAGAGCTCTCTCAAGATCTTGGAAACTTATTATTGCAAAACATACTGATGGCATTGGTTACAGAAGGATTTCTAAACTTCTGAATGTTCCAGTGAGCACTGTTGGGGCCATAATCTGAACGTGGAAAGAACATAATTTCATCGTAAACCAGCCACGACCAGGTACTCCTCGCAAGATTTCCGATAGAGGAGTGAAAAGAATGATCAGAATTGTTGTCAAACAACCAAGAATCACTTCAGAAAGACCTGGAATTAGCAGGTACAGTTGTTTTAAAGAAAACAATAAGTAATACACTCAACCACCATGGCCTGTATGTACGCTCACCACGCAAGACTTTATTGCTGAAGAAAAAGCATGTTGATGCTCGTTTATACTTTGCTGTACAGCATTTAGACAAGCCTGAGAAATACTGGGAGTATATAGTCTGGTCAGATGAGAACAAGATTTAACTGTTTGGATGCCATAATACTAGGGGAGCTACGACCACTACCTTTGTGCACCCCCCCCCCCCCCCCCCCCCCCCCCGCAGGACTAAACCAAACCAACATTTTTAGATGACCCCAAAACACAATCAGGATGTTCCCCAAAATAAAAACCGGCCTCAAGCCAGTTATCCAAGATGGCGTCCAAGATGGCCACCAAAATAGGGTTTTTGTACTAAAACACCTTTAAAAACACCTTTAAACAACTTAAATATCAGAGATTCAATGATGAGGGTCTATTGGTGGTCATTTTGGATGCCATTTTGAATCTTAAACCCATGAATGAACTGAGTTTAGGCACAAATGAGTTTGCTGTGACCTGCAATGGTCTTCCCATTGAGTTATGTGTTGTTTTGTAGATTCATTCAACAGATAAGATTTTTTTTTTTATGAAAATAAAAATGATTTATTATTTTGTTCTTCCAGATCACTTACTACAACCAGGCATCACCAGAGGTTCTTCCCTACATCTCGACTGATATTGCCGGCTTGTCCTCCTCTTTCTATCACACCTTCTGCTCCTGCAGCAAATACCTGACCAGAAACAGACTGCACTCAGTGCCAGCAGACCAGGACCAAGCCAAGAGTTCAGAAGGCTCCAGTGAAGCTGATACACTGTCAGGGCGCCTCTAAAGTACAGACCTGTAGAGGGCTTTATGCTGCCACAAAACATTTCTGATCCACTGTGCCCAGGCTTCGCCTATATGTGTTTTTTTTTTTTCCTCTTCAAGAGGCATTTTTTGACAGGTGTGACTTATACTTTGGGGTGACTTATGTGGGTTTTTTTTCCTCTTCAAGAGGCATTTTTTGACAGATGCGATTACAGTAGTGTTCAGAATAATAGTAGTGCTATGTGACTACAAAGATTAATCCAGGTTTTGAGTATATTTCTTATTGTTACATGGGAAACAAGGTACCAGTAGATTCAGTAGATTGTCACAAATCAACAAGACCAAGCATTCATGATATGCACACTCTTAAGGCTATGAAATTAGGCTATTAGTAAAAAAAAGTAGAAAAGGGGGTGTTCACAATAATAGTAGTGTGACATTCAGTCAGTGAGTTTGTCAATTTTGTGGAACAAACAGGTGTGAATCAGGTGTCCCCTATGTAAGGATGAAGCCAGCACCTGTTGAACATGCTTTTCTCTTTGAAAGCCTGAGGAAAATGGGACGTTCAAGACATTGTTCAGAAGAACAGCGTAGTTTGATTAAAAAGTTGATTGGAGAGGGGAAAACTTATACACAGGTGCAAAATATTATAGGCTGTTCATCTACAATGATCTCCAATGCTTTAAAATGGACAAAAAAAAAACAGACACGTGGAAGAAAACAGAAAACAACCATCAAAATGGATAGAAGAATAACCAGAATGGCAAAGACTCACCCATTGATTAGCTCCAGGATGATCAAAGACAGTCTGGAGTTACCTGTAAGTGCTGTGACAGTTAGAAGACGCCTGTGTGAAGCTAATTTATTTGCAAGAAACCCCCGCAAAGTCCCTCTGTTAAATAAGACGTACAGAAGAGGTTACAATTTGCTAAAGAACATAACTGGCCTAAAGAGAAATGGAGGAATATTTTGTGGACTGATAAGAGTAAGATTGTTCTTTTTGGGTCCAAGGGCCGCAGACAGTTTGTGAGATGACCCCCAAACTCTGAATTCAAGCCACAGTTCACAGTGAGGACAGTGAAGCATGGTGGTCCAAGCATCATGATATGGGCATGTTTCTCCTACTATGGTGTTGGGCCTATATATCGCATACCAGGTATCATGGATCAGTTTGGCTATGTCAGAATACTTGAAGAGGTCATGTTGCCTTATGCTGAAGAGAACATCCCCTTGAAATGGGTGTTTCAACAAGACAATGACCCCAAGCACACTAGTAACCGAGCAAAATCTTGGTTCCAAACCAACAAAATTAATGCCTCGCAGATGTGAAGAAATCATGAAAAACTGTGGTTATACACCTAAATACTAGTTTAGTGATTCACAGGATTGCTAAAAAAGCAGTTTGAACATAATAGTTTTGAGTTTGTAACGTCAACAGCAAGGGACCACCTGATATGCCCTTACCAAAAAATAGTACTGATAAGTATATAACAAGTAAACTAGGAGTATACTTGAAATATACTTGCATATACTACTTTTTGGTAAGGGTGTTCTTCAGTTCAGCTTTTAACACTGGCTCAGAATCAACAGCTCTCAAGTGCTGACTCTTTAGAACATTTTAAGAGTTAGTAGAATTATAAGATTAAAAAGGGTCCAAGTTTCAGGACTTTGCAAATGATCAGTTACTATTGCAGTGCCTCTCATATTTTGCACTGACGTGGGGTTGGGCACCGAAACCCAGTTCAGCACCATTTCCTCTCATCGATACCTACCGGACTCAGTTACACTGCAGATTTCAAAGTCTGAAATACTTAGCCTAGTATCTCACTGATGCATGTCTGGTGGAGAGGAGGTGGAGACTGGAGACACGAATAGCAGTGAAAAGGCAATTAACGTTCTCATGTGGAATCTTACTGAATTGGTCCTCCTGACGTGCGTGCATTTTGTCAGATTACAGTAGTGTTCAGAATAATAGTAGTGCTATGTGACTAAAAAGATTAATCCAGGTTTTGAGTATATTTCTTATTGTTACATGGGAAACAAGGTACCAGTAGATTCAGTAGATTCTCACAAATCCAACAAGACCAAGCATTCATGATATGCACACTCTTAAGGCTATGAAATTGGGCTATTAGAGAAAAAAAAAAGTAGAAAAGTGGGTGTTCACAATAATAGTAGCACCTGCTGTTGACGCTACAAACTCAAAACTATTATGTTGAAACTGCTTTTTTAGCAATCCTGTGAATCACTAAACTAGTATTTAGTTGTATAACCACAGTTTTTCATGATTTCTTCACATCTGCGAGGCATTAATTTTGTTGGTTTGGAACCAGGATTTTGCTTGTTTACTAGTGTGCTTGGGGTCATTGTCTTGTTGAAACACCCATTTCAAGGGCATGTCCTCTTCAGCATAAGGCAACATGAGCTCTTCAAGTATTCTGACATATCCAAACTGATCCATGATACCTGGTATGCGATATAAAGGCCCAACACCATAGTAGGAGAAACATGCCCATATCATGATGCTTGCACCACCATGCTTCACTGTCTTCACTGTGAACTGTAGCTTGAATTCAGAGTTTGGGGGGTCGTCTCACAAACTGCGGCCCTTGGACCCAGAAAGAACAGTTTTACTCTCATCAGTCCACAAAATATTCCTCCATTTCTCTTTAGGCCAGTTGATGTGTTCTTTGGCAAATTGTAACCTCTTCTGCACATGTCTTTTATTTAACAGAAGGACTTTGCGGGGGATTCTTGCAAATAAATTAGCTTCACACAGGCGTCTTCTAACTGTCACAGCACTTACAGGTAACTCCAGACTGTCTTTGATAATCCTGCAGCTGATCAATGGGTGAGCCTTTGCCATTCTGGTTATTCTTCTATCCATTTTAATGGTTTCCATTTTCTTCCATGCGTCTCTCGTTTTTTTTTTTTTTTTTTGTCCATTTTAAAGCATTGGAGATCATTGTAGATGAACAGCCTATAATTTTTTGCACCTGCGTATACGTTTCCCCTAAGTGTCCCCTATTTAAGGATGAAGCCAGCACCTGTTGAACATGCTTTTCTATTTGAAAGCCTGAGGAAAATGGGACGTTCAAGACATTGTTCAGAAGAACAGCGTAGTTTGATTATAAAAAAATATATTCAAAACCTGGATTAATCTTTTTAGTCACATAGCACTATTATTCTGAGCACTAATGTATAATTCAGTGTGATTTAAATGCGTTTTTTTTTTTTTTTTTTTCCCCAATTTAAGTGGCATTTTTGACAGGTATGACTTACAGTCCCGTGCAACTTTTTTTTTCCCCTCTTCCAGAAGCATTTTTTGACAGATGCGACTTCTGACTTGTACTCTGAAAAATATGGTATATCTGGCACAAAGCACCGCACAAAGCAGCGTACAGCACAGGTGACAACTGACCCTGTTGCCATTTTTATGCCTTGCAACAGTGTTCTTTAAATAAGAGATGTATGTGCACTCCTCTGGTCTTATAGCTAGTGTGGTCAGGTGCAGCGTTGATGCGTTGCTGTCATTAGGCAGCAGGAAGCTCAGACACTGGTACAATAGTATTCCCACCTGATGCGGAGGATAGTCCCCAGGCAGTGGAATTGCTCAACGGTCTTCAGGTGACAGTGATAGGTCTCAGATCTGTACAGTTGGGTTGGCATGACGATGACTTTGTAGACAAGGAATTTCCTTTCATGTCAAATGTCTCTGTTAAAAATATGGGTGTGAAGCACAATAAATAATAGAGGCTTCTTCATTGTACCAAAAACCATACGCCGTAAATATCTAAACAACATTGAAATGCATTGAACATTGAAAGCTTACCAGCTAGCGAGTGTTAGCAAGTTCTTCACAGAGGTGAAGCGAACAGGTCTGACTACGAGCCGTCAGCAGCTTCCATATTTGGGCGATACCATAAGTTTGCATGTTTACATATAGTAGCCACATAATAAACAAATTATTAACCTCGCTTGCTCGGCTTGTACAGGAATATCAGACTTCAGTGTTTTTCGCACTGTCAACACCTCGACCTGATATTTTCCTGTACAGACCTCGCGCTCAGTTAATAATCGTTTATTATTAATTATACACTGATATCTGACCAGAAACAGCTACTGTCTGGCACTTTGTTGCTTAGGGCTTAGCCTGAGCCTTTGAATTGTTCATTTTCTTATTCTGATTTAGCTTTTATGTTGGTATATTAGTCAACCTAATTTTCATAAAAAATATTGCCTTTATTTGGGGTAAATGTTATCTGTAAATAAAATTGACCATGTGATGAATAAATGTGACTTGGCCTCATTAAATATATTACAGTGGGACTTAATGCACTTAAAAAACAGTTTTATGGTACTGAACAGTGGTGGGCACAGTTCCGCTAGCAGCTAATTAGCAATGCTAACATTTTTGTTAGCTTAACTTTTCAGCTAACTTTGAAAACCATCAGCAGATCAATTAGCTTCGGCTAAATTTAGTTCAGCTGACTTTCTGTCCGCCAACATTTTTTTTTTCTGGCATAATGAGTAAAGCTTAACGGGCAGAAACACCTGTAAAACCTAAAATCCTCCATGTTAATTCCTGCTGTGTGCTCTGCAATAAGCATACCGCTGTGAGAAGCTCAGTCCTCCCCCAGTAGAAGGGGGCAGACCAGCTGCAATTGCAAAGAAGAAAAAAAAATGGCATTTATTTTCAACATGCTGATACTCAGACAATGTGCAGGAGACATGAAGTGCAAAGTACCTTTCACTCATGGTTTCATTTAAAACCAACTAATTCTGGACAGATTAGCGAATTAACGGCAACGCTGTCATTTTTACAAAGTGAAAATACGATATTGCACATATTTTTTAAAGTAATTCACTAATTCCTGAAGGTTTGAGTGTTAAACAGGTACATGTGCCGAAAGGCATTATGAGAAATTCAAATGAGCTGCTCTCATCACTCCCCCCCCCCCCCCCCCCCCGCCCCAATCAAAATACAGAGAACACTGCCATCTACTGGATGGGGGTGTAAATAGAACATCTGTAATTTGTGTGTGGTATTTAGGTTTCAAATCCTGCAAAATGTCGCAAATTTTGGGAGAGTTCGCACTGAGACTGTCTGTCTGATCAGGCTGCAGTTTAACCGCTGCAGTGCACATGAACAGCATTAACATCCCAACATAACACTCTTTGTATATTGTACCTAAAACTCGTGAATATATTTGCCTTATTGAGATATCCCATAAACCCTTGCGCGCCAGAATTCACTGCAGTCAAAACAGCATAGAGAATCCACATGACGACAATTGTAAATTAACATTATAGGGGAAGCCGCTGCACAGTGGATCAGAAATGTTGTTTTTTGGCAGCATAAACACATAATGCATAGGTTTACGTCATTCTATTGTGGATTTAATACAGCAAGTTAATGTCTATAAGGCTGTGTTATTTATGCCTCCCCACGTGTAATTTACAAGTGTTTAAAATCGATTTTAAAATTTTTTGATTCACTGTGCCCCGCACACTAATTCACGGGGCAAAGTGAATCAACTTAGAATATAATGAAAAAACACGATTAGAAAGATTTCTTCAAAATTATTAAATATATGCTGATGCATATACAAACTATAATCCAGCAAACCAGCTATGTAATGTGTGAGTGTCTTATATAGTGATATGAGTCCTTTAGAAACTATTATAACATGTCAGCTGTTTTTTTTTTTTTAGGGATTATTCAACATTAATTCTCTTTTTAAAAGTTTATTATAGAGATTGACAGTTTTATAACATTTGAGAGAGTCTACAAGTCGCAGCTCTGCTTTCAACTCAACTTTTGTCAGGATCGTGGCACATTAGAGACTCCATTAGCTCCTGAAAATAGCGTCTTCTGAGTTTTTCCAATACAAGACATACATCTGCGTGTCCAGGCACGTCCGCAGCAGTAAACCAGCAGCTGTGGCACAAACGGCAGTATCACGACACTTTAAGTAACAAAATCCGACAGACACTGAAAAAGTTCAGAGTTTCGGGGTGAAGTGTGTCATCTCTTCTGTAAATCCGAGCCATTGCTTTAAAAAAAAAAAGCTCAGAAGCTTCGTTATCGGGCATAACTGCATTCATTTTGCTCTGTCTATCTCTGTCTGGGATGGTTGTGTTTTGCTCTTAACTACGTCACACGTAGAGAAATGCTGAGAATTGCAGAGTGAAGTTTTTTGAAAATGCACCCGTTTCCTCACTTCGAGAGAGGAATAAAAAACATCAGAAACCACTAATTATGAGCGCATTTGCACAGATAGATTTGAAATCATGAGTACTTTGATGTTGTATTGCTAACTGGGACATTAAAACACATGCGTCATGTCCTTTAAACTCAAAACTAGCTTGGCCGACTGCATACTGGAGTCAATACTAAAAGTTAGCGGTGAGCGGTTAGCTGTAGCTTCCACTAAATTTTTTAGCGGTTTATTGGTTTATCGTTATAAAATGTAACTTTTCAGTTAGCGGATTAGCGGTTATCGAAGCTAACCACTTGGTTAGCTGTGCCCACCACTGGTACTGAATATATGTACTGAATATGTCGGCAAGTTTAGTGTCATGAGCTAATTCAGTCCAGTAAATTGGTGACAGGACATTCAGCATCTGAATTGTTTAAATTGTGTGGGCTTTATGGTGTAATTTTAAAACACTAGTTGTTTTCACACTAAATGTTCCCCACTTGTATTTTTCCAGTTGTTTAATTGTCAGACAATATTTGCTACTCATTGAAGATACAGTGGAATTTTTATGAAATTATTTGTTCTATGAAACTACACTTTAAAATAAAACTTTAGAAAAGCTTTACTGTTGACTTTTTATTTATTTATTTATTTATTTTTTGTAACTCCTTAAATTGTCATGAATAAAGGCTGGCAGTAGCGTGGACATGTTTGGGGAAGTGGATACCTTTGTGCACTAAAAAATTCCCTAAAATGTTTTTTTTTTTTTTCTCAGCATTTACACTGGTTAAATTAGACGTCTACAGACTTTAGCGCCTCCCGCAGAAACTGCTGACCATCACATCCCAGCTGCAGGTTTTGGGGGCAGTACATCTGTGATGACAGCAGCCAATAAAACCACAAATGAATAATTACACTGGTCAACACAATTTTCTTGCGTGGAGTTTTTCAACAGATTTTGGGCATTTTGAGGGCACTGAATTCACATCTGGTGTTGGTTTTTGCCAATCACATAACAGATATGAAAACATACTTCTCGTATCAAGCATTGAAGCAAAAGCTGCAGTCTCGCACAACTCTTCAGCGCCATAAAAGATACTATGGCTCTCCGTTCACATTTCACAAATCTAGTTTAAAAACTATGCTTTTGAAGCTGGTTTTGTACACGATTAGTGGTGGCAATCTCGTGAGTGAATGAGCAACTTTTGCATAATCTATCAATACGAAACATGCAGATTTCAAAAAAACGTGATGTGATAGAGAAAATCTGAGCACAGATTCAGCACCCCAAAATTACACTCAGTTCTCAAAGCCCATGTAAGAAAAAAAATTGACAGTATTGTTACATAAAAAAGCTCAATACAACACCAAACTGACTGTTCTAATTTATTTTGTCAGAACATACAAAATCACCAAGTTTAAAATGAAGCTGTTGCTGTACATTGACAAAAATAAATATTGATCTAACTGTACAATACACATATGAAAATGAACATGCAGAAAAAAATCCAATACTGTGAAGACTTGATATTTTGCAAGAAAACTTCATTATAAACCCTGTAGGGTGAAGTGGGTACATATAAAATCCCTCAATTTTACACTTACCTTTAATCCCCGTCTGTGATTTTAGCATTTTTAATACATTCTTTTGCACCAAGGACACCTCCAAGAGGGCTGTTGCTCTTCAGTTTGATATTTGTGAGGATTAAATTAAGTTCCTTCTGCTTTTCCCTTGTCTCACAGCAGATCAGAGGTAGATCTGCCTTTTGATTTGGCACAAGTTTCATCCCGGATGCCCTTCCTGACACAACTCCATGACACACACAGAATGGGCAGGGCTGGCCTTGACCCGGGACCCTTCCACACTTAACACAAATGCACTTAACCACTTAGTCACCACAACCGTCTATATTTGTGAGGATTAAAAACATTGAAAATTGATGGTAGTGTTCCCTGACTCAAGAATACCATTCTACAAAACTTTCATTTTCCTAAATTTATTTTAAGGGACTAGAAAACCTATCTGTGCTTATAGAAAACAATATAAAAAGCTAGTTAAATCTACATTTTGATGGTTGTTTCATAAAAATTGCATAACACCCTCAGGCCTACAGTTTCCATTTATGTAGCTCAAACTTTTGAACTCCAATTAAAGTGTACAGTTTTTTGGTACCCTGAAAACCCATGTGGGACAGGTGGTACAAAGTCCTACTTGTTAGATAGAAATTCCCTATACCTTGACTCTGTACAGACATAGTGCCAGTCCTGTTCATTATTTCTTTCATGCTTAAATATGTGAATCAGGCACTATGAAAGAATTTGTCTTTTGTACAATGTACTAAAGTGTCCTAAAACCATATATGCTATAGCTGCTCATTCACACCGCTGCACTTTTTCCAGATTTTTTTATGCTACACCTTTATTCAAAAAGGGATGAAATTCATTTTTTTCCCTCAAAATTCTACACACAGTACCCCATAATGACAATGAAAAATGTTGTTTTTTGAGATTTTTGATAATTTATTAAAAACTAGACCTGCCAGCAGATATAGACTGGGTCCAGGCCCTGTACGCAGACCACATCCCAAACCCCCGCAAAGACCACATGGCTCGTACTGATGCAGCTGTGAAACATGGACCTGACCCACAAAGCCGCACGGGCGATGGCACTGTCATGCCAACTTTGTTGTCAAGAGGACTAAATTTAACTAAGATGTCCATACTTTTCCAGTATGTACACTGAATAATAGCTTTTGCTTCCACCATGTGCATGAAGTGTGCATGCAGATAACTGTGCTTTAGTGAAGTCTGTAAGTCTATATTAATCAATATTCAAAATCTAATTTACCTTCATATCTGTTCAACCAAGTGTTCTACCAAACAATAACACTGACAGAAATTTTCTCTTTGTGGAACATGTAAATGTCAGGTGATTGGGCAATGGACTGAGTTGAATACTTTTTCAATATGACAATCACAATATCAGTGACTTAAAGGTGCTTTTTCTGAATAAGGTTTAACCTGACCCATACCCTGAGCAAGTACATTGGGAATAGTGTTCAGAATTTCGGGAATTTTGATTATAACAAGGAACCTCAAGCACATCACTCACTGTGGTGACTGTCTTTGTACATATTGTGCCCCTCCATCATGTACTTCTCCGTCACACCAAACTTCCTCATACAATACACGTTTTCTCTTGGCACTCCGTCAAAAACTTTAAGTCCACAAACAAACAATGCAACTCCTTCTGGCCTTCTCTACACTTCTCCATGAGTACTCTTAGAGAAAATATTGCATCAGCAGTGCTCAGTTTGTGTGAATTAAAGCTACTCATACTGAAAATAATAGAAAATTCTTCTTTGTACATTGCTGGTCTTTGATGGATAGCTTGTTGAGATATGAATTTCCTGCTTTTCTATGCATCTACAGTAATTTCAGATTATTACTCCCCACACATGACACAAACATGTGACTGCCTGCTATGAAAGTTGGCAGGCAGCTTTTTGTTCATTTTCTGTTATTAGACCATTTTTCATGTTTATTAGACTCAATCATCTTAACAGCATAAACGGATGACACTAATGACCAAAGCAGAGGTTGAATAAGTAGGTTTTACATTTAATGCAATTTTGCATAAAATGCAAAGTTAGAAATGGGTGCAGCGCATTGTACAAGATGCAATAAACTTAATAGAATGTGAGAACAGATGAATTTTGATTGATTTTTGACTGATGTACAATGTGGGACTTTAAAGCCAAAATGGATTTTTCTTTATTATAGCGTCACCTGCAGGCAAATTAATGTAATTCTTGGTATATGAGTAACATGAAAAGATCTTTATCATCCATAACAATTTAAGCTTGCTAAGTTGTATGGTGTTAAAAAGCCAATAGGCCACGCCCCTTTCAACAATCATGATGTACTTATGTATTTCAAGTAAGCCCCAAGATTACCCATGTTAAATTTGGTACAACTCTCTTTAGCCAAATGTGAGATATAAACTATAGAAGATGAATCCAACTTCCTGTGCCACATTTTTAAACAGGAAGTTTGTCATTTATTTCTCATTTAGGTTAAGGCCCATCATTTTAATAACCTCAGCTTCAGATGTCCAATAGACTCTGTGTGTAAAGTTTGGTGTAATCAGAGCAATGGTCTGGACTGTGCCTCAAAAAGTCAGATTAGAATATTTTGCAACAAACTCAAGAGATTCAGTTTGAGCCAGTGAATGTGTCCATATAAGGACTCTGATGACTATGCTTTACATGTATTATTGAATTTGTCTTGACATTTTGTATGGTGGTGTGGTACAGTGCTCTTCCAATGATCGGCAGACGTAAGCTAATAAAGCTGGTTAATGTAGCGTCTAAGGTCTTTAGGGTACAGCTACCACAGCTGCAACATATATATGATAAAGGACTCAGGGGTAAGGCCAATCAAATTTTGGACTGCCCTGAACACCCACTTTTTTGGGAGTTCAATGTGCTCCCCTCTGGTTGCTGTTTTCATCTATGGAAGTTGAGAACTAGTCGCAGCCAGGCAACACAGTATTTTCTTTTTTGTGTGTGTGTGTGTGTGTACCATGGCATAGTTTCATCGCGTGTAGACAGAATTCACTAATACTTTCAACTTGTGGTGCAGAGGCCTGGTGGAGGAAGAGAAGGCTCCACTCACCGCAGAGACTCGAACTCGCACCCACAGACATCACAGAGGGACTTTTCTTCAGCCAGAACAATTAGAATTTTTTCAGATGTCGTTTTCCAAAACCAGGCTTTATGTGGATACGTTTTCGTCAAACTGTGAAGATGAGCTCACTGAAATGAACAGTTAAGATTTTATAATTACTCTGTGTGTGCATGCTTTTAATATTGAATAATAGCATGCTTATCACGCTACAACATTCAGCACACTAACTATTCAAGAAGGAATCTACATTTATTTTAAAAATAGCTGATATTTTCAATCCCTCGCAGGTGCTGTCAGTTTTCTGGTTTCATATGTACTGTATGTACCTGTTTCTAAGAAAGAAAACTCATAAAAAAAATAAAAAAAAATACACTTAATCACTTTTTTTTATGTCAAGGATGGTTTAAAAAAAAAAACACTTTTTTTTATCAGTTAATTATGACCAAAGAGCTGGCAAAAAAAGAAAAAAAAAGTTTATCATCTCCACCCACATGCCAAAATCGCATGCATTTTTTTTTTTTATAATCACCATTCTGTGTTCTGAACAGTACCAATGTCATCACTGCTGTCTGACTGAAGGTCTTCTCCAAGGTTTCATCTCCCTCATTGTCTAAATAAGGCTCAAAACCATAAGGCTATATCCCCACAGCTTCTTCAGACATTATTTGAATCATGTTCAGACAGGATTTCACAAAAAAAGCTCCACACTAGAAAAAAATAGTCGGAAAACAGCTTGACCTCTGTTGTGTTTACAACTGATTTTGGCTTGAATCAACAGGTCCCATTCTCCCAATGACGTCACAATATGGCCGCAGCTGAAGGCTGAAATAGAGTGCAGGCTTCAGACAGCTGCTGTTCATTCTTCACCCGCACACTTACCATCGACTTTTATTGTTCAGGATTTTAAAAAATATCATTTCATCATTTCTAGTGATTTATTTGTGCACATTTTTGGTGTAATCTACTCTTTAAACCCATTTAAAAGTGTGACCATATGGCCTGTCATTAGTTTCATGCCATTCCATACAGATCTGAGATCAGATACTGAATTTAACCTCAACTGAAGTTTAGTCTTTACAATTTCAGCATATACCATCTTGTCACCACTATGAAAAACAGTCCTATAGGGGACCAACAACAGACTTATAAGCTCCCTTGATAGATCCATAGCAGAGATCCAATATTCCGTTCTCACGAGTGGGGCAGGTGACATACTGGGTGACACTGCTCAGCGTCTTTTTACAGGTGACATTATTAAAGTCACCAAGCAATAAGCAGGGGGCCTCTGGAGAGATAGATTGTAATCTTTGAGCTACTGAGAAAATGGCATCAGAAATGGTTTTGATGTCCACTCTGGGATGGACTTACACTACTGTTAGAAATATTTGGGGAGTTCCCTAGGCAGATGAAATGGTCTAACAGGCACTGACAGCAGCTCGATATCCGGTAAACAAATCTGTTCACACACAGTGGCACCATTGCACCACTTAGGATTGATGTATAGGCAAACAACCCCACAGTGACGCTTCCTTGTCACCGCTGGGTTGGCTCATTAAAAGTCTGCTAACGAGTCTTTCATTGGATTCAGGTGTGTTGGAGCAGGGAGACAACTAAGAGTGTCAGGAATGTGGCTCTCGAGGACCGAACTTGGCCACCCCTGGTCTAGATGGATCAGGATCCCAGAAGTAGTGGGACACCTAAAGCTTTGTATTGCAGCAATGATACTGACTAAAAATCTGCACCATCGGACACCCCCAGACTTAATAGCAAAGTTGGATCTAGGTTTACCACGTACTTGCTTGATTTAAATCCCAGGAGAAAGTCCCTTGTATAGTGGATCCTATAGAGCTTGACAAACAGATCCTGAGTAATGTTCAGCACGATTGCCAGCAGTAGGAAGGAAAATATCTCCATTGTTGGACTTGATACGCAAGACAAAACACCCGTACACAAACTACTAAAAAACTTGGTAGTTTAAAAATAAAAACGCAGGCAATTTAAGCTACAAACAGGTTTTGAGACACGGATAGCTGCTACAGGTCACCACAACAGCAGCGCCCTGCCCCCCACCAGGCACCATTCCTACAGTAAATCACAGTGGTGGCAGCATCATGCTGTGGGGACGTTTTTCAGCGGCAGGAATAGGGAGACTAGTCAGGATTGAGGGAAAGATGAATGCAGCAATGTAGAGACATCCTGGATGAAAACCTGCTCCAGAGCGCTCTTGAGCTCAGACTGGGGTGACAGTTCATCTTTCAGCAGCACAATGACCCTAAGCACACAGCCAAGATATCAAAAGAGTGGCTTCAGGAAAACTCTGTGAATGTCCCTTGCGTGGCCCATCCAGAGCCCAGACCTGAATCTGACTGAACATCTCTGGAGAGATCTGAAAATGGCTGTGCACCGACGCTCCCCATCCAACCTGATGGAGCTTGAGAGGTCCTGCAAAGAGGAAAGGACAAAACTACCCAACGATAGGTGCACCAAGTTTGTAGCATCATATTCAGGAACACAGTAGGCTCTTTGACTAGTGTTCTGGTCAAAATATAGTTAAATGGAATCAAAAGACTCTTCCATGATTTATTTATTTTTAAATGGATTTAATTGATTATGTCAAGTAATTGTTTCGGCCCTATTATTCACACCTCCTGGCACACACTAAAACAAAGTTTATTGACCTTGTAAGTTTCATTCACACACCATTCAGTCAAATAACCAGAACATCTACATTTGAATGTCATGTGCTGTTTTAGGCTGCTCTCTATGGAGTTCCGTTCTTACATCTATGACATACATGGGTAAAGACATGGTCCATCAGCATGTTTTTTGCTCAGCCGAGTCACACACCTCTGTATCCTCTGTTCCTAAATTTGAAGTGTTCTCATTGCCATCTGGTTCGATGTTCCTTAATGATTCCTCTTCAGTGTGAATCATCACGTGACTCCACAGTGTCCTTGTAGCCAAAGAGTTCATCACACTTAGTGCTACTACACGGTTTCATCCCCGTGTGGATTACAGAGTGGTTGACCAAAGATGAATTTAGCCTGAATTGTTTTGCACAAATTAAACAAATAAATGGTTTTTCACCTGTGTGTTTTTTCATGTGTGATTCCAGATTTGACCTCCAACTAAAAGATTTGTTACAAACTGAACAGTTAAAAGGCTTTTCTCTTAAATGAACCTTCATGTGATATTCCAGTGTTTTCTCCATGTCAAATCTCTTGGCACAAACAGAGCAAGAGAATGGTTTCTGCTCACAGTGAATTTTCATGTGTTTCCTCAGGTGGCCACTTTGGCCAAAGCCTTTGCCACACTCCGAGCAGCTAAACGGTTTCTCTCCTGTGTGAACTCTCATATGTCTCTTCACGTAACTCTTAACGCTGAATGTTTGATCACACTCGGTGCAACCAAACGGTTTCTCTTTACTGTGTGTTCTCAAGTGTGCCTTCAAATTACCCTTTTGGCAAAAACCTTTATTACACTGAGAGCAGTTAAATGGTTTCTCTCCTGTGTGAATTCTCATGTGAGTCTGTAATGCACTCTTATGGCTGAATTTTTTACCACACTCGGAGCAGAAAACTTGATTCTCTTCACTGTGAATTGTCATGTGTCTCTTCAGGTGATCCTTCAGGCTAAATGTTCTTCCACATTCAGAGCAGCCCAAGGATCTTTTGACATTAATGTGTTCCAAGCTAACTGCACTGACTTTATGTTTCAGAGGGTTGAGACTGAACTTAGGTGCTGTGCTCTCCTTCCATTCACAATTGCTGTCTTTAAAATCAGGCCCAGAAGACTCTGAAGCCTCATTGTCCATGTTTAAATGACTGCAAGGATCCAAGATGCTGACTGTTTCTGGAAAGCATTCGTCCTCACTGTGACTTTCTGTTTTCATCTGTTCGGTGAAGCTGTTGGATAGATGACCTGCATCTATGTTCTTGTCAGTTTGGCTTTGATGGGGGCCCAGCAAAGTTGGTTTCTCTTCATTTTCACTTTTCACAGTGACAGGAGTAAATGAGACACTGATTAGGTCAGTGCCCTCCAGCTGTTGAACCTGTGCTCCCTCCTGATGGATACAAAGTTCCTCATGCTCCTGTTTAATGTTTAATGGATCACCCTGGTCCGGACTGGAGCAGATCTTCTGCTGTGATACCTCGTCTTTACTTATCAGCACCTGCTGCATGTTTGCTGGGGACAAATACAAACAGACATTAGCAAGGGACCACCTGATATGTTCTTCGGTTCAGCTTTTAACACTGGCCCAGAAGCAACAACTCTCAAGTGCTGACTCTTGAGAACTTCAACAATATTTTAAGAGTTAGTAGAATTATAAGATTAAAAAGGGTCCAAGTTTCAGGACTTTGCAAATGATCAGTTACTATTGCAGTGCCTCTCATATTTTGCACTGACATGTGGGGTTGGGCACCGAAACCCAGTTCAGCACCATTTCCTCTCATCGATACCTACCTGACTCAATTACACTGCAGATTTCAAAGTCTGAAATACTTAGCCTAGTATCTCACTGATGCATGTCTGGTGGAGAGGAGGTGGAGACTGGAGACACGAATAGCAGTGAAAAGGTGATTAACGTTCTTATGTGGAATCTCACTGAATTGGTCCTCCTGACGTGCGTGCATTTTGTCAGATTACAGTAGTGCTATGTGACTAAAAAGATTAATTCAGGTTTTGAGTATATTTCTTATTGTTACATGGGAAACAAGGTACCAGTAGATTCAGTAGATTCTCACAAATGCAACAAGACCAAGCATTCATGATATGCACACTCTTAAGTAGGGCTGGGTATCGTCTAGGACAAGCTGATTCGATACGATTCTCGATACACAGCTCACAATTCGAAACGATTCTCAATATAGTGCAGCTCGATTCGATTCCGATATCGATATTTAAACTTTAAAATTTATGCGCAAAGCCATTCAATCAACAAAACCAACCAAATATATTTATGTTCAATTTATTGAACAATGATACATTAAGCAACAGTAATAATAACTGTAACTTTAATAGAAAAATAAAGTGCATTTGGTTTAATGCTTTTAACATATGAAACCAAAAAGGGCCCATTTTTAACAGATAAAAAAAAATAAAATAAAGTGCATCTATAATGCTTTTAACCAAACATTGAAAACCATGAGTGGTGTCCACTCAGCTTATTAAAACTCCTGGCTGAAACATCAGTATTTTTAACATAGATAAAAAAAAAAAGTGCATCTATAATGCTTTTAACCAAACATATTGAAAACCATGAGTGGTGTCCACTCAGCTTATTACAACTCCTGGCTGAAACATCAGTATTGAACATAAATAGAACACAAAGTTAAAGAACTCCTCTCAGTAATGTGGACTTCACAAATGCCACTCTACTCCATTATATTTTTGTGTAGAAACAGTAGTTGGTCAACATGCTCTGGGTTAAGTGCACTTCTCTGTGCAGTGACTATATCTCCTGCAGTGGAAAATACTCGCTCTGAAGAGACACTAGTCCCTGGAATACACAGGTAGGTTTTTGCAAGACGTGACAAAAGTGGATACTCGGTCTGGTGCTCTTTCCACCAGCTGAGTGGATTGCCACCTACAAGGGACATGGGAGCAGTTTGTTTGTATCGAGTAATTTCCTCCTCAGTGTGATCCTGTGTGGTTCTATGTCTCGCTGCAGTACCTGTACTGCATGTTTGACCAAGAAGATCAGCCAGACTGCATGATGACCTTGCTCTCTTGGTGGGTGGACCAGTAGAGATGTCCTGCTTGTTGTCATCCTGCACTAGCACCTCATCGGGGTCTGCTGTCTCTGTTTCAGCCTGTTCCTATAGAAGTAAATCAGAAAGAGAAAAAGCAGGTTTAATATAACTTGCGTTTTGCCATTATTAAATTCACCATTCTAATTTAACATAATCTGCCAAATGTGTATTTTCCCCAACTTTAACATTATAAAAGTATCCATTATAAGCATTTTCTTTTAAACCTTAACATATGACGTATGTGACATACACAAAAAATATTTTTTATAAGTCAGTAACTTAGTGATAATTTAAACAAAGATATTAGTGATAATTTAAACAAAGATATTACCTGAAATGGTTGCTGGATCCCTCCTGCCTCTGCAATGACCCTCATGTAGATGTCCTGGCGTTCATCATCGGAGAGGAAGAGAAGTGCCTTGAATCTTGGATCCATAGCTGCACACACGTATAAAGTCTCTTTCTGCTCGTCCTTGTATCTCTTGCTCAGGTCCTCACAAATGGCTGATTTTATTTTTTTCACTAATGCAGAATCAGATGGGCTTTCTTGAAGATCATGGAGGAACTGAGCATGAAGTGGTGCCACAACTGATAAGGTTGGGATGTTTTCCTGAGACATCACAAGTGTAGCTACCTTCATGGGCTTCGTGGCATCCACAATCTCCTCAGCAGATGTTATCTCTGACTCACTGAGGGTGCAGACTTCTTTTTCTGTCTTCCTTATTTCACCAGACAGTAGAGCGGCAGATATAGCGGGTTGCTGCTCAAGAAAACGTTGGAGCATATCATGAGCGCTATTCCACCTAGTTACATCAGTTAGCAGTTTATGTTCAGGCAACTGCAGTAGTTTTTGTTTTTGTCGCAGTACATGGCTCGCTGTAGCGCTGCGCCTGAAGAAGCTGGTTATGCGCCTCACTCGACCCAACAAACGGGCAACATTAGGGAGCTTCAGTGCACGTTGTGATGCCAAGTTGAGAGTATGGGCAAAACACTTGAAATGCAACATACCGGTTAGCTCAGCCGGGTTTTTGGATGCTATGCTCCACTCATCCAGCGCCATTTTCAGTAACTCCGCTATGTTAGTCCCCGTATGGCTCTCATGCATGGCTCATGTTTGTAAAACGAACGCCATTAGCTCCCAGTCGTCGGTAATAAAATGACAGGTGATCGTTACATATGACTGTGTGGTTCGAGATGTCCACCCGTCGCACGTAAGGGCAACTCTTGCAGCTGAAGTTAGTGAAGTTCTGACATGTTCTTTGACCTCTTCGTACTTCCTGGGCACAGCTATTTCAGTTATATAGCGACGGGTTGGGATAACGTAACGTGGCTCCAGCGTATTTACCATGTAGCGAAAGCCTCTGTTTTCAACCACGCAGTAGGGACGCAACTCCAGGCAGATGAAATGCACCACCGAGTCAGTAATCTTGATTGCACGCGGTGAGGTAGATGGAAACTTATACGTGGTGTTGTCCAGAGTCGTTTGCTTCGGGTCTACAGGTTTCTGTTGTGATTTTGGTGCTGCTGCTAGCTTGTCAGCATGGTGCCTATGTAGGTGAGCCCGCAAGTTGGTAGTGTTTCCAGAATAGCGTACCGTACTATTACAGTGCCTGCATATTGCATTTATTTTGCCCAGTCCCTGGTCTTTTTCACTGGCTTTAAAACCAAA
The DNA here is from genome assembly GCF_902500255.1 of Thalassophryne amazonica. Taxonomy (NCBI): domain Eukaryota; kingdom Metazoa; phylum Chordata; class Actinopteri; order Batrachoidiformes; family Batrachoididae; genus Thalassophryne; species Thalassophryne amazonica. Next base: position 20,384,137 of record NC_047114.1, on the reverse strand, counting down.
ATGTGCCCAAACATCTGCTTTTAGGGACAGCGGCGCTTCTAGAATCCTCTCGGCCATTTTGCTTATTCATGTCACTTGCACTTCCTCGTTGTATCGATTTTTATGCACAGCCCTACTCTTAAGGCTATAAAATTGGGCTAATAGTAAAAACACAATAATACGAGGGCTGTCCATAAAGTATAGGTTCTTTTTATTTTTTTCAAAAACTATATGGATTTCATTCATATGTTTTTACGTCAGACATGCATGAACCCTCGTGCGCATGCGTGAGTTTTTCCACGCCTGTCGGTGACGTCATTCGCCTGTGAGCACTCCTTGTGGGAGGAGTCGTCCAGCCCCTCGTCGGAATTCCTTTGTCTGAGAAGTTGCTGAGAGACTGGCGCTTTGTTTGATCAAAATTTTTTCTAAACCTGTGAGACACATCGAAGTGGTCATGGTTCGAAAAATTAAGCTGGTTTTCAGTGAAAATTTTAACGGCTGATGAGAGATTTTGAGGTGACACTGTCGCTTTAAGGACTTCCCACGGTGCGAGACGTCGCGCTGCGCTCTCAGGCGGCGTCATCAGCCTGTTTCAAGCTGAAAACCTCCACATTTCAGGCTCTATTGATCCAGGACGTCGTGAGAGAACAGAGAAGTTTCAGAAGAAGTCGGTTTCAGCATTTTATCCGGATATTCCACTGTTAAAGGAGATTTTTTTAATGAAAGACGTGCGGACGGGTCCGCGCGTCGGGACGCAGCCGACGCGGAGCGGCGGCACAGGAAAAACACCTCCGTGTTGATAACCATTTGTAAATCCAGGTGGCTTTTGATGGCTTTCAGTGGAATGAGTATATGAGAAATTGTTTAACAGCTGGACATGTTCCAACTTGTCCTTAAGGCTTCCAACAGAGGTGTTTTTCTTGTGGCGGAGCGTCGCGGCGGCTGCGAGCCGACGCGCGGACCCGTCCGCACGTCTTTCATTAAAAAAATCTCCTTTAACAGTGGAATATCCGGATAAAATGCTGAAACCGACTTCTTCTGAAACTTCTCTGTTCTCTCACGACGTCCTGGATCAATAGAGCCTGAAATGTGGAGGTTTTCAGCTTGAAACAGGCTGATGACGCCGCCTGAGAGCGGTGCGCGACATCTCGCACTGTGGGAAGTCCTTAAAGCGACAGTGTCACCTCAAAATCTCTCATCAGCCGTTAAAATTTTCACTGAAAACCAGCTTAATTTTTTGAACCATGTCCACTTCGATGTGTCTCACAGGTTTAGAAAAAATTTTGATCAAACAAAGCGCCAGTCTCTCAGCAACTTCTCAGACAAAGGAATTCCGACGAGGGGCTGGACGACTCCTCCCACAAGGAGTGCTCACAGGCGAATGACGTCACCGACAGTCGTGGAAAAACTCACGCATGCGCACGAGGGTTCAAGCACGTCTGACGTAAAAACATATGAATGAAATCCATATAGTTTTTGAAAAAATAAAAAGGACCTATACTTTATGGACAGACCTCGTAGTAGCATCTGCTGTTGACGCTACAAACTCAAATTATGTTCAAACTGCTTTTTTAGCAATCCTGTGAATCACTAAACTAGTATTTAGTTGTATAACTACAGTTTTTCATGATTTCTTCACATCTGCGAGGCATTCATTTTGTTGGTTTGGAACCAAGATTTTGCTTGTTTACTAGTGTGCTTGGGGTCATTGTCTTGTTGAAACACCCATTTCAAGGGCATGTTCTCTTCAGCATAAGGCAACATGACCTCTTCAAGTATTTTGACATATCCAAACTGATCCATGATACCTGGTATGCGATATATAGGCCCAACACCATAGTAGGAGAAACATGCCCATATCATGATCCTTGCACCACCATGTTTTCCATTTTCTTCCACGCGTCTGTTTTTTTTTTTTGTCCATTTTAAAGCACTGGAGATCATTGTAGATGACCAGCCTATAATTTTTTGCACCTGCATATAAGTTTTCCCCTCTCCAATCAACTTTATAATCAAACTACACTGTTCTTCATTACAATGTCTTGAACGTCCCATTTTCCTCAGGCTTTCAAAGAGAAAAGCATGTCCAACAGGTGTTGGCTTCATCCTTAAATAGGGGACACCTGATTCACACCTGTTTGTGCCACAAAATTGACAAACTCACTGACTGAATGCCACACTACTATTATTGTGAACACCCCCTTTTCTACTTTTTTTTTTTTTTTTTTTACTAATAGCCCAATTGTATAGCCTTAAGAGTGTGCATATCATGAATGATTGGTCTTGTTGGATTTGTGAGAATCTACTGAATCTACTGGTACCTTGTTTCCCATGTAACAATAAGAAATATACTCAAAACCTGGATTAATCTTTTCAGTCACATAGCACTACTATTATTCTGAACACTACTGTATCTGCTGAATGCCATCTAGAGCGGCGGCAAAAATATGGCCACAAATCTTGAGCAGTCAGCACACATACCGTGTGGCACACATACGAAAGTCAAGCGGCACGCGTCCTTTGTAGGCACAAGGATTTTCATGCAAATGCTGTGCAGCACTCACGGATGTTCAGCGCCACTGGCGTGGCTGGCATGACGTCATCCACAATACTCAGGACGGATGTTGACTATTACATTGTTATTATGTGAAAGAGGTGTGAAAATTTCCCCAACTTTAGGCAGAAAAAGCACTGAAAATAATAATAAAACTAGACCTGCCAGCAGATATACACGGGGGACAAGCCCCCTATGCGGGCTGCCACTCGAGCCCCCAGGAGGAATATATACTCAACAAAAATATAAACGCAACACTTTTGGTTTTGCTCCCATTTTGTATGAGATGAACTCAAAGATCTAAAACTTTTTTCACATACACAATATCACCATTTCCCTCAAATATTGTTCACAAACCAGTCTAAATCTGTGATAGTGAGCACTTCTCCTTTGTTGAGATAATCATCCCACCTCACAGGTGTGCCATATCAAGATGCTGATTAGACACCATGATTAGTGCACAGGTGTGCCTTAGACTGCCGACAATAAAAGGCCACTCTGAAAGGTGCAGTTTTTTTTTATTTGGGGGGGATACCAGTCAGTATCTGGTGTGACCACCATTTGCCTCATGCAGTGCAACACATCTCCTTCGCATCATCCGTGAAGAGAACACCTCTCCAACGTGCCAAACGCCAGTGAATGTGAGCATTTGCCCACTCAAGTCGGTTACGACGACAAACTGGAGTCAGGTCGAGACCCCAATGAGGACAACGAGCATGCAGATGAGCTTCCCTGAGACGGTTTCTGACAGTTTGTGCAGAAATTCTTTGGTTATGCAAACCGATTGTTTCAGCAGCTGTCCGAGTGGCTGGTCCCAGATGATCTTGGAGGTGAACATGCTGGATGTGGAGGTCCTGGGCTGGTGTGGTTACACGTGGTCTGCGGTTGTGAGGCTGGTTGGATGTACTGCCAAATTCTCTGAAACGCCTTTGGAGACGGCTTATGGTAGAGACATGAACATTCAATACACGAGCAACAGCTCTGGTTGACATTCCTGCTGTCAGCATGCCACTTGGACGCTCCCTCAAATCTTGCGACATCTGTGGCATTGTGCTGTGTGATAAAACTGCACCTTTCAGAGTGGCCTTTTATTGTGGGCAGTCTAAGGCACCCCTGTGCACTAATCATGGTGTCTAATCAGCATCTTGATATGGCACACCTGTGAGGTGGGATGGATTATCTCAGCAAAGGAGAAGTGCTCACTATCACAGATTTAGACTGGTTTGTGAACAATATTTGAGAGAAATGGTGATATTGTATATGTGGAAAAAGTTTTAGATCTTTGAGTTCATCTCATACAAAATGGGAGCAAAACCAAAAGTGTTGCGTTTATATTTTTGTTCAGTATATGACTCGAAACAATGCAGCTGCAAGATGCAGGCCTGATTCACAGAGCCACATGGGCGATGGCACCGTCAAGCCAACTCTCCCTTTAAGAGGACTAAATTTAAGTAAGACATCCATACTTTTCCAGTGTGTACACTGAATGAAAGCCTTGTTGTGCATCCAGATACTGTAATGCATACTGTTTTGAGAACAGAGCGCATTTCCGAAAATAAATAAAACTCCCAGAGCCCAGTTTTGCCACAGGCTGTGCTCACATTGACATGCAACCTGACTGACTGAGGATTACACCAACTGCCTGCGCTTACGGTCCGGTGTCAGGGGAGGGCTGAGCTCCTGACACCGCTGCCGCAGGCAAAGCGGTCCACCCTGCCTCCATTGCGTATGCGCCATTTCAGAGCTAAGCCGCTCACCTAAGACAGAGTCTCTTCAACCAAAGCGATCAAATGGATTAATTAATTAACCATCAGATGACAAGGTAAAACCTCTTAAATCATTCTAAAGTCAGTTTTAAGCAGAAACAAGGCAAAATTCTGTGATGCTTTGAAATGACCGACGCGCAGTGAATGCATCAGCTAGCAGCTCATGCAGCTGCCGCGCTATGATCGCTTCATCCGTCTTTTTGGATGAAATAATGCTGAATTTATGTGGAAATGATCATTGTGCAAAACTTCAGATATCTGTCCCCGAGACAGATGATGACAGGAGTGCAGTTTTAAGCAGAAACGAGGTGTTAATCGGTGAACCGTAGCTGATGACACATGCGCAGTGAAGGCAGGGCAGACTGATTTTTAGGGGGCACCGTTCAGTCGGCAACACTGGGAAAGACCCAAAACTTGTACAGATGTGGAAAAATAAATAATTACCCAGGAAAACAGAAAGACATACACTACATTTCACTATCTGTGTGGTGGCGCAGTGGCACTGTGCCATTGCTTCGAGACAGTCCTGGACTATCAATGTTGGTTAAAAACGCAAAAGTACTTTATATCCGATTACTCGATTCATCGCCAGAATAATCGATAGAATACTCGATTACTAAAATAACTGATAGCTGCAGCCCTCTCCTCCACCTTTGTCATGTACTTCTCTGATACACCAGACTTCCTCATACAATACCACACAATTCTACAAACAATGCAACTCCTTCTGGCATTCTCTACACTTCTCCATCAGCACTCTCAGAACAAATGTTGCATCCGCAGTTTGAACATTGCTGGTCTCTGATGGATAAGTTGTTGAGATGTGAATTTCATGCTTACTATGCAGCTAATTTAAGATTATTACTCCCCACTTGTGGCACCAACGTGACTGACTACTATGCTTTTTGTTCATTTTTCTGTGTCACTGGACCATATTTCATGCTTAATGGACTTAATCACCCTAATAACATAAAGAAGTGTGTCCACTGAATGTATGTGCAGGTTGTGGTGGAGATGACACTAATGACCAAAGTAGAGGTTAAAAAGTAGCTAGGTTTTACAACCCATCATCTTGGATTTTTTTATTCTTAATTAATTTATAACAAGTTGCAAAGATTCACTTTCAGTTTGAGTTTAAGGAAGATAATTTTAGAAATGTATAAACAAATTAAAATGTGTGAAATACTAAGTGTTCCAATACTTTTGGAGGGCACTGCATATAGCACACTGAGCACTTTAAACAATGTGTTCCGCTGCTAATAATAATAATAATAATTAAAAGCTCTAACACAAACCTGATGTGTGTCCGTCAATCTGATTGTCACCTTTTTTGACAAACTTTCCTCCTAGGATTCTTTCAAGGAAGTGGCTAATCGTACCCTTATTAAAATAGTTCACACGTAACGCAGCCTTGGTTAGAAAATGCACGTAGTAGCCTCATGATCACGTGACCTGTATTGACCAATAACAGACGCTACGTATCAATAGAAGTTCACTGTACAAATACGGCCACGGTCTTCTTCCAAACGGTCCAAATGCGTGTTCAGCAGCTGCAGACTGCCCTCCTTCACAAACGCTGTCATTATTTGGGCTTTAAATCTTTTACTCTGTCTGTAGTGACCGTGTAGCTCAGTGAAAATGCAGCTAGCACGCTAAGCTAACAACGTCAGATTACCAGAGTGGGAAAAGTCCAGTAAAATTAAATCCATTCGTACTGGTTCATAGAGACATAGACAGATGGCGACTGTTAAAATTATGTTGTACATCAAATGAACTTTCTAAAGACAAAAATCAGCCACCGCTAAGTAAACAGCGCAACAGCTTTCTTCTTCGTCTTCTTAATGTGCGGCAGCTTGGCTGCTTGAAGGGCAGGATGCTGCCCTCCACAGGTCGGTGGAAATACAATGAAATCTGACTGCCTGTAACGGTTTCGATCTGCAACCTTCTTTCCTCGCAGAGGATTAATGCTATAAGTACCAATTCACCACACATCAGGTATATTCAGAGTCATGTAAAAACTGAACAAATAACATCAAAGGAAGAAGCTCCTACCTCTTTAGTCTGAATTTCCTGCAACTAAAAACAACAACTTGATTTGCTTTCTCGAAAAGGCCTCTTAATTCTTCTTTGTTGTGGGCGGCTGTTCGATCTACAGTGTCTTCAGTTAATTTTACAACCTGAAATCCTTTTACATGTACAGTAATGTTCCTCAGGGCTATGTACATTATTGGAAGAAAAAGGTATGTCCCTCAAATTTCCTAACCTACAGATACAAGCAGTTTTAAGTCTGTCTTTCATAGTTACACTTAACAAAAATATAAACGCAACACTTTTGGTTTTGCTCCCATTTTGTATGAGATGAACTCAAAGATCTAAAACTTTTTCCACATACACAATATCACCATTTCCCTCAAATATTGTTCACAAACCAGTCTAAATCTGTGATAGTGAGCACTTCTCCTTTGCTGAGATAATCCATCCCACCTCACAGGTGTGCCTTAGACTGCCCACAATAAAAGGCCACTCTGAAAGGTGCAGTTTTATCACACAGCACAGTGCCACAGATGTCGCAAGATTTGAGGGAGCGTGCAATTGGCATGCTGACAGCAGGAATGTCAACCAGAGCTGTTGCTTGTGTATTGAATGTTCATTTCTCTACCATAAGCCGTGTCCAAAGGCGTTTCAGAGAATTTGGCAGTACATCCAACCAGCCTCACAACCGCAGACCACGTGTAACCACACCAGCCCAGGACCTCCACATCCAGCATGTTCACCTCCAAGATCGTCTGAGACCAGCCACTTGGACAGCTGCTGAAACAATCGGTTTGCATAACCAAAGAATTTCTGCACAAACTGTCAGAAACCGTCTCAGGGAAGCTCATCTGCATGCTCGTCGTCCTCATCGGGGTCTCGACCTGACTCCAGTTCGTCGTTGTAACCGACTTGAGTGGGCAAATGCTCTCACTCGCTGGCGTTTGGCACGTTGGAGAGGTGTTCTCTTCACGGATGAATCCCGGTTCACACTGTCCAGGGTAGATGGCAGACAGCGTGTGTGGCGTCGTGTGGGTGAGCGGTTTTCTGATGTCATTGTTGTGGATCGAGTGACCCATGCTGGCGGTGGGGTTATGGTATGGGCAGGCGTCTGTTATGGACGAGGAACACAGGTGCATTTTATTGATGGCATTTTGAATGCACAGAGATACCGTGACGAGATCCTGAGGCCCATTGTTGTGCCATCCAAGAACATCACCTCATGTTGCAGCAGGATAATGCACGGCCCCATGTTGCAAGGATCTGTACACAATTCTTGGAAGCTGAAAATGTCCCAGTTCTTGCATGGCCGGCATACTCACCGGACATGTCACCCATTGAGCATGTTTGGGATGCTCTGGACCGGCGTATACGACAGCGTGTACCAGTTCCTGCCAATATCCAGCAACTTCGCACAGCCATTGAAGAGGAGTGGACCAACATTCCACAGGCCACAATTGACAACCTGATCAACTCTATGCGAAGGAGATGTGTTGCACTGCATGAGGCAAATGGTGGTCACACCAGATACTGACTGGTATCCCCCCCAATAAAACAAAACTGCACCTTTCAGAGTGGCCTTTTATTGTGGACAGTCTAAGGCACACCTGTGCACTAATCATGGTGTGTAATCATCATCTTGGTATGGCACACCTGTGAGGTGGGATGGATTATCTCAGGCAAGGAGAAGTGCTCACTATCACAGATTTAGACTGGTTTGTGAACAATATTTGAGGGAAATGGTGATATTGTGTATGTGGAAAAAGTTTTAGATCTTTGAGTTCATCTCATACAAAATGGGAGCAAAACCAAAAGTGTTGTGTTTATATTTTTGTTGAGTGTACATCCATTGATTCTAACAGTTCTACATTAGACCATTTTACACTTCGATTCATGGTAATCAATCAACGGGGAAACCAACTCATTATCCTAATCAAAGCCATCTCATGATGCCAATGATGCATGACCAAACTTGCATGACAAAAGACTGATTGTGATTGTCACCATCTACAAGCAGAAAGGAGGTTAGTCTGACTACAGAAACCATTGCGGAATCAATTGCTGTCTGCTGCAGGAAAGGTTCTCACAAACATCTAAGACCACTAGCAGAAAATATCCTCCCTAAAACTCAGTGGTTTCTGACTATCCACTGTCCACCAACTGCAAGAAAAGTGTTGAGAGCAACACCAACTGTTGTTCCTGACTTGACAAAGGAGTTTGTCAGTGTGTCATGCCCACTTCTGTGGATGATCCTGAGCAAAACAGGCTATCCGGAAAAATTCATTAAGATTGTGATGCTTCTCCACAATGACATGTCCAGCACCATTTTGGTAAATGGCACAAAAATTGAAGCCTTCAATGTTCAGTCAGGACTAAGGCAGGGCTTTCATCACCCCTATGCTCCTCATCATCTTTGTGGCAACAGTCAAAGACAAGGTGCCACCATTAATTGACATCCTGTGCAGAATGGATGGAAAGCTCCTCATCCTGGACCGACTAAGAGCCAAGAAAAAAAAAAATCATCACTTTGCTCGTGGACGTCCAGTATGCCAATGACAGCACTGTGTCATCCCTTACAGAAGGTCTTTGATAAATCTTTGAAACCTTCAATGAAGCCTACACCAAGCTTGGTCTTCACATCAACCTGAAAAAGACACAGATCCTGTATCAGCCTCCACCCAACAAAGTCAGTCCAAAGCTTCCTGTAAAACTGCATGGACAGGTCCTGGAGAACATTATTCACTTTCCAGACCTTTGCAGCCATGTGTCATCCAACAACGACATCCAACAATGATTCTGGAGAAGGCTTCAGCTGGGTTTGCATCCGTTTTCAACCACAGAGACCTTCAACATGAGACAAACATCCTTGTCTACAACGCTGTCGTCATGCCAACATGGTTTGAAAAACACAATTTTTTCTATACCTCAATAAACAAGAAAAATAGGTGAATAATCTAAGGTATATATTGATCAGAAAATTCTTTGTGATGATTGCTATGAACAACTTCATAATGAAGTCACTGAAGTCATATAATGAAGTCATGCATAGTATATTGTGGTGTTTAGAGCATACATCAGCCCCTGGATGCTTTTTATTGGGTTCTCAAGTTATTAATTAATCACAAGCATTATGAAAATTCCATTCTAAAATAACAACAAAATGATTAGCAAAATTTCAGAATTGTTGAGCTCTGTATGCAGACGAGGTAGCTCAGTGGGACAGGACTTGGATGACTAATGTGTAGCTCTTGGCTTGATTCATGTTCACAAGACCTGTTTATGTCTTTGGACAAGGTACCTCATCTGCATTGTCTCAATCTACCCATCTGTAAATGGCAACCACCTTTGGCTGCGGCAGTAACCTGTGATAGAATGGTATCCTGTCCAGGGGTGAGACATATCCTGCCTCCAGTATGTACTTAACATCAGTTACTATACATAGTAACAGTGACATATTACGCCACCAGCATCTGCACATGAATAACTACAGAAGCAGTGAAAATTTATATTTTACAGTTGCAAATTATTTTAAATATCTCATGCTGTATATGGCTTCTCAGATTCTACGATTTTCATGTTTGTCTTCTATATTAATTTAATTTAATTAGCTTATAATGCACCAAATCACAGCAAAAGCCCTCTCAAGGTGCCTCACATACAACAATTCAACATAAAATTTAAATAAATAATTAAAAATCAGAAGTAAAAGAATAAAACAGATAAAAAATAAAAACTATTCATAAGAAAGAGAATAAAAATAGGTTTTCAGTCTTGACTTAAAAATGTCCATGGACTCTGACTGCCTCACGGTCGCAGGAAGACTATTCCACAGGGTGGGTGCACGATTTTACGATATTAAAAAAAAAAATCCCAGGAAGTTCTTCTTCAGTTTCCAGGCTCCAGCTGCATCCTGGGATAGCTTAGTGTAGCCCGGTTGCACATTATGAAGGCTGTAGATCATCCACAAGAAGAAGACGAAGAGCCTTTTATTGTCATTGTACATATACATACATATAGTGAAATTTGTCCTCTGCATTTAACCCATCCTAATTACAGCTAGACACAGTCCAACCACTAGGAGCGCAGTGGGCAGCCACAGTCTGGCACCTGGAAACCATCTCCAGATGTAGAGACACTGCCTTGGTCAGGGGTAGAGAAAGGAGCAGACTCCAAATAAGCATGTTTTGATTGTGAGAGGAAACCAGAGTGCCCGGAGGAAACCCACACAGACATGGGAAGAATGTGGAAAATGCACACAGAAAGGCAGAAAGGGATCCCACGACCTTCTTGCTGCAAGGCACCAGTGCTAACCACTAAGCCACCGTACCACCATAAATGTGGAACACTTCACAAATTTGGGTGTAGTGTTGCACTACTATTGAATGCCGCCTGAGTATCTGGACACCCTACTGATGCACTGCTTTTTGCCTTTTACTTTCATCTGCTCTACACTACAAAATATGGAGATAAGGACCAATAAATATAGGCCTCAGGGCCTATGTCAGATATAGATTTAGCAGTATAAGCAGTAACAATGGTAATCATAATCTAGAGTGAAAACAGCAGTGGCACATAACAGCAGTAAAATCACAACATTCTTTATTCATCAATTTAAAATGATTTGTAACCTGATAAACAATAGACTGATTTAAAAAATAATTAATCATGGTAATGATTACTGCTGACATATAACGACAATAAAACTGTGAACTTGCAAAATGTACTGAACGGACATTGTGATCACAAAGACAATAATAGATTATTGTCCCTGCTGTTGTGTGGGCCGCTGAAGAGGAGGTACTGCTGGCCCACCACCACCAGATGGCGCCCTGCTTGGAGTGCGGGCTTCAAGCACAAGAGGGTGCAGGAGCCACTGGGAGTGACAGCTGTCACTCATCATCAGCACCAGCTGTCACTCATTCATCTCATCACCATCACCATAAAGGCCGGACTGCAACTCCACCTCCTCGCTGAGAAATCAGCTACCATTCAGGTGATATTCTCTGTACTTAACACTGACTAATAGTCTGATCTTCTTTGCAGCCGTTTTCCTGTGGGTGTTGCCTTATCTGTGGGATTGGCGTTTGGTGTGATCAGCGACGGCTTCGCTTCACACCCCAACCAGATAAGTGGTTAGACAGGAGCTGCACGAGTGTGTGATTGGAGGTGGAGGTTTTCCCTCCTAACTGTATACAGACTGTGGGATTACTGAGTGTGCGGACTCACACTCATCAGGACTGTCTCTGTTCTCTGCCAGCAGTACCGGGTCTGACTGCTGAAGACAGCAGCCACCTGGGGCGCAGGGCTTGGCGGCTCCGGTGTTCTTCAGCTCTGTTGGTGGTGGAAGCTGTGTGGGATCCGGCTCTTCTCTCGCCAGGCGTCTTCTATCGTCGAGCCTGCCCACACGTCACTTTGTGTATAATTGACAGTCCATCATATTGTTATTGTCTGTACGTCGTTGTGCGATTCACAACATTAAATTGTTACTTTTGGCTTATCCATTGTCCGTTCATTAACGCCCCCTGTTGTGGGTCCGTGTCACGACACTTTCACAACACCTGCATTGAATAAGACTGACAATAGACTACAGTTACTTGTATATGAAGCATGATTCTTTTCACCAATAAGCAAAAGTTTGGTCATTTTTCTATTCATTAAATATTTCATATATTTTGAAGCTGTATTTAAAATAGTATTCTCTATTGATTTTTTCAGCATTTTCAATGGTTTTGATAAAGTAGACTGTCCGCACATACCAAATGGACACCAAGTCTATTTTGTGCCAAACAAGAACACCAATAGTGCCAAATGTAATAAGTTTCATAATTCCAAATCTTTTCATAGTTATAGTTTACGTATTTAGTAACAACACAAAAGTTAATTCAAGGAACTGTCTTGTTGTGTTCCTGAAATAATAATTTATGAATGGTATAATTTGAAATCAAAAACTGTGTTTCTATAAATATTTGTGTTTTAACTGTAATAAGTGAGCTGAGAAAATGAATTAATTAGATAACTAATGAATGAATATGTTGAACCAGAGAATGTTTAAACTAGATGCCAACTCGTACTGAAATTCTAAAAGGTTTTCTGTCAGTGGTCTGTCTTGTATCACATGCTTAGGAGTAATATGAATAGGGGTGGAATGATGCACAGTGAAACATGACATCGTATTTGGAGGCTTGTATTGAATTGCATTGTTTTTTGAAAATAAGTATCTCCACAACTGTATGAAAGAAATAACATTCTGCTGCAGAAGACTCATAAATTATTTCTAAAATATACATATAGAAAAGAACATCAAGGATTACAAGTTATACTTCAAAATAATTTGTTTCTTAAAAGTTAAAATATTCACCACAGATTACTTTCTACGTAATTGCTGTGAACAGCGATGTAATTGTGTATCATCATATGTGTATCATCATATGCATCAGATCACGATATGTGTATCGTGATATGTATCGTATCAAAATTGGTGAATCACGATATATATCAAATCCTAATAAGTATTGAATCGCGACTGGTGTATCATGATATATATTGAATCGTGATTGGTGCATTATGATACTGTGCATCTGGAAAGTACTCACAGTGCTTCACTTTTTCCACATTTTGTTATGTTACAGCCTTTTTCCAAAATGGATGAAATTCTTTTTTTTTTTTTCCTCAAAATTCTACACACAATACCCCATAATGACAATGTGAAAAGTTTTCTGTGATATTTGCAAATTTATTAAAAATAGAAATTGCATGTACATAATACCCCTTTACACCGAGTCCATGACTGAGCTATGATCGACAAACGGCCTCTGCTCGCTGTCACTCTCACTGACTCCCACTGGGGTTGCAGGCCAGTCACAATGGGGTCTCCATGGTTGCCGTCACTCTCAATCACTCCTCATCGGTCTCCAACAGGTGTGCACGTGTGTTGAACTATTTAAAACACTTGCACAAGTTATGCAACCAGTTAACAGATGCATGGGTCTTATAATCAGTCTTGATAAACTCTCATGTCTCAACTTACTCTCAGCTTGATCCCATGGGTTGTAATAGACTCTCAGCTCTTGATTGACTCTGCATGGGTTGCATCAATGGTCGTGGATATTAGCATATTTTTCAATTGCACAATTCAGTTTCAATGCAAGCTTGGTGCAAAGACATATAACAGATCACAACAGAGACCAACAAAGACTTGTGAGAGATGACAAAATGTCTTGATCTTGTAGGTCTTATATTGATCTCAGTCCGGACAAAGGGCATAAGTAAACAGGGCATAAGTATTCACAGCCTTTGCCATGAAGCTCAAAACTGAGCTCCAAGGCATCCACTGATCATACTTGAGATGGTTGTACAGCTTAATTGGAGTCCACCTGGGATAAATTCAGTTGATTGGACTTGATTTGGAAAGACACACACCTGTCTACATATAAGGTCCTATAGTTGAAAGTGCATGTCAGAGCACAAACCAAGCATGAAGTCAAAGGAATTGTCTGTAGACCTCTGAGACAGGATTGTCTCTAGGCACAAATCTAAGGAAGGGTACAGAAACTTTTCTTCTGCTTTGAAGGTCCCAATGAGCACAGTGACTTCCATCATCTCTAAATATAAGAAGTTTGGATTCACCAGGACTCTTCCTAGAGCTGGCCGCATGTCTAAACTGAGTGATTGGGGAAGAAGAGCCTTAGATAGGGAGGTGATCAAGAACCCAATGGCCACTCTGTCAGAGCTCCAGCATTCTTTTGTGGAGAGAGGAGAACCTTCCAGAAGGACAACCATCTCTGCAGCAATCCACCAATTAGGCCTGTATGGTAGAGTGGTCAGATGGAAGCCACTGCTTAGTAAAAGGCACATGGCAGCCTGTCTGGAGTTTGCCAAAAGGCACCTGAAGGACTCTCAGACCATGAGAAACCAAATTCTCTGGTTTGATGAGATGAATTCTGTTGTGTGTTGGGGGGTGTGGCTGGACATTTTGGTGTTCTTTTCTTTTCTTTGCTCTCCAGGTGGCATGAAAACTGATTTGTCTGTGGAGAAGGTGCTGGCTGAAGAGTCCTTCACCCTCATCAATATCATGTGCAGCACCTGTGAATGGTGCTCACGTGCAGCCTTAAAGACTTTCAGCTGAAGCAGATAATTGGATGGCGTTCTGCATTTAAGTCATGTGTGATTCAAGCAGAATTGCCGGGAACTCGACCTTGTGATGTTCGTTTGTGAGACGCTGAGGACCGCGCCTGGGTTTGACACATCGAGCCCGTGAAGCAGGAAGGGTGAGGGACACATGCTGTCAGCACACATCAGAGGTGATTAAGTGTTTGACTAATTGTTGATAGTAACTTGGTATTTTGTTACGCAGTATATTTGAATTGTGATGAGAATTGTGCAGCTTGCTTCTCACTGCTGTGGCGTGCGGACAAGTGATCCTCCACCTGTTGTGAGAAGCTGCTCATTTGCATAAAGCTTAAAATACAGACCTGAATGTGTTGCTGATAGTGTGTGTCTTTTGAAGGATATTAGTTGTAACTGCTGACTTACCTCACCTCTTCTATGCTTCGCAGAGAGTCGGTTTGTCGTGTCCACCTGGAGGGTGTTTGGCGGTGGTAGTGGGTCCAGGAGCGCCGGGCTTCGATCCTTTTGGGCGCTGGAGAGCGTGCCAGCCTTCACTCCACCAGAAGGACGCTATTTTAGTTTTTACACTTTATTATGCACCAGTGGGTGAAATAAATAAATTGTTTTTGTTATTGGAACCGCTTTCTGGTTATTTTTAGCGCTGGGTTCCGTCTGACGCAGGTCCGCTCCTCAACCCGCGTCGACACATAACAAATTCTTTGACGTGAATTCCAGGCATCATAGAAACCAGGCACCGTCTCTATAGTGAAACATGGTGGTGGCAGTATCATGCTGTGGGGATGTTTTTCAACAGCAGGAACTGGGAGACTAGTCATGAGGGAAAGATGAATGCAGCAATGTACAGAGACATCCTGGATGAAATCCTGCTCCAGAGCGCTCTTAACCTCAGACTGGGATGATGGTTCACCTTTCAGCAGGACAATGACCCTAAACACACAGTCAATATATCAAAGGAGAGGTTCAGGACAACTCTATGAATGTCCTTGAGTGGTCCAGCCAGAGCCCAGACCTGATTCTGATTGAACATCTCTGGAGAGATCTGAAAATGACTGTGCATCAACGCTCCCCAACCAACCTGATGGAGCTCGAGAGGTGCTCCAAAGAGGAATGAGTAAAACTGCCCAAAGATAGGTGCGCTATATTCAAGAAGACCTGAGACTGTAATTGCTGCCAAAGGTGCATCAACAAAGTAATGAGCATTTTTTTAATAAATTTGCAAAATTTCAGCCAAAAGCTTTTTGTCATTATGGGGTGTTGTGAGTAGAATTTTGAGGGGAAAAAATGAATTTACTCCACTTTGGAATAAGGCTGTAACATAAAATGTGGAAAACGTGAAGTGCTGTGAATACTTTCTGTATGCTGTTTGCGTATCACATCATGTAGCGATTGTATCATTACATTCCTAGTTATCAAGGGCTAAAATCCATTTGTAAGATACCTGGTGACTCTTTACTAACATGGGGGGAGACATTAGCTTGGTTTGTAGAGCAGGCTGTCTATAATTAATCAAAATGTTTGATTCCTGATTGCTGCTGAGCATCCAAGTATTTTCTGAAGCACACCGTAATCAATATGGGGATAAAAATGGAGATCAAAAGATGACCTGTGTAAGCTCACTAGTAAGTCCCTTCAGCTGCTCCCTTGTTTGCACTTGGGGTTGCCACAGCAAATCCAAGGTGGATCTGCATGTTGAATTGGCACAAGTTTTACGCCGGATGCCCTTCCTGACGCAACTCTGCATTACATGGAGAAATGTGCCAGGGGTGGGATTTGAACCCGGAACCTTCTGAACTGAAACCAAGCGCATTAACCACTTGGCCACCACCCCTGCTCTGTGTAAGCTCACTAATCAGAATAATTATCAGAATAATTATGATCCAAAATCAATATAGTATTTTCCGCACCATAAGGCGCACCTAAAAGCCTTATATTTTCACAAAAATCGGCATTATGTGCGCACTGAATTCCAAAATCTGTAAAAACGACCGACGTTGTCTTTGACCGTCGGAATATCGGACCATTTCCCGCTGACACAAGGACGTAATACGTAAAGTACGTACGCTGGCAGCGTAGAATACGTACCCTGGCAGCGATAAACCAATCGGCGAACATTACGTAATACGTAAAGTACGTACGCTGGTATCGTAGAGTATGTACTATGCCAGCGATAAACCAATAAGAGAAGAGTCCGTGGTACGTACACTTACCTCCGCCACTCCTCCGGTAGTTATCGTATACTACAGGTATCCTGCAAAACAACATTTGTTTGTCTAAGGATCTTTTTTTTTTTTTTTTTTTGTAGACTATATGTTTTAGCGTGCGCCTTTTGTAAGGGTTAAGTACCCGCTAATTGAGGCCGTGCCTTATAATCCGGTGCGCCTTACGGTGCAGAAAATACGGTATATCTTACACCTTACCCAAAACACTGACTTTTTTTACTGCAGCATCAAACATTCCTGTCAGTATCATTTAGGCGTCATGCGTTACGTGTATTTATTATTAGTAATGTATACAATTAAAATCCCAGATCCAGGACTCTTATCAGTGGCCTCGAGGTGGGAGTCAGCTGGCTGCAGATTGGTCAGATATGACATACAAATTTGTATTTGTTTTCTTCTTGCGTGTCATCATCAATGTCTTTAAGATGACTTCATGGCTCTTTGTTTCCTGCTCTGTTCGGTCTTTCTCCATGATAAGATCATATCTGGCCATCATTCCCATCAGAGAGTCAAGCTCCTCTCGTTTTGTCAGCAGTAAATCTGCATTTAGATGTAGAGCCACTCGTTGAGACAAGCTTTGAAAGGCTGCAGGGTTCAGAGGAGGCCACACATCTGCTGTCAGGACGAGGGTGACGTAAGGGAAAAGCCTCTCGACTGTGGACACAAACTCCTACAAGAGAAGGGAAGAAGATACCAGCTATCAAAAAAATGAAGCCACATTGCATCTCAAAGCTGTACTTCACCTGTGTTCCTTGTTTCCTTCCTTCAGCATTTTGTAAATTCCAGTAGAGCCAAGGCCACCCCTCCATAAATGTAAAACACATGCTGTGCATAGGGCGTCATGATGCACCAAGGTCCTTATTTTATGCACTGAGGCAGCAGCACAGTTATGCGTGACATAGTGTCCCCAGCAAACACTGAACACCAGAGTTGGGTTGAAATGCTTTTAAAGCAATTAGAAATGCAATTACTTTTAAAAGTAGTTGCAGGGGACTTCTGGTTCCGCTAGCAAGAGAATGGCAAAGTTGTGAGCTCCCCATGTTTTTTTGAAAAATAACCCCCAGCGCTACTCTTTTTGCCAACACTGGTGTTTGTTTGTAAAGATGGAAAAAGGGGTTGTTACAAGAAATAAGAAAACTCTACAATTTCGACTGAAGACAAAACAGAGAAAAGCCATGAGGGTTGAAGCTATTCACCCAAGCTAATGTTAGCCATGGGGGACGTGAGTACAACGGAGCCCACTCTGCTTAATATTTTGAAAGAGCTCCACGATTTTAGAAAAGATAACAATGAGCTATCCTTGGACATAAAACGGGAGCTAAAACAGGTAAATGATAGAATGGAAGAAGCAGAGAGGCCCATTGAAGAGACCAAGACCATGTTACAAGCAGCATCAATGCTAATCAAGAGACTAACAGAGTGTCAAGCTAAGCTGGAAGCTAGGCTGGTCAAGCAGGAAGGCCGAGCGCACAGAAACAATCTTCGGATATATGTACGTAATATTGGAAAATAAAGAGGGGCCCAACTTTGGACAACTTGTTGAAAAACAAGCTTGGCTTTCCCAATGACCAGTCACTTGAAACTGAAAAAGGACACTGCGCTCTTAGGACAAAACCAAATGCTTAGGCAAAGCCCAGATCCATTGTGGTGAAGTTTTGGAGCTATCGTATGAAAGAAAAGGTTCTCAGGTTCTCTCTCACCTCTTTCTTCTGTATGGCAGAAGAAAGAGCTGTTTTGTGATGGTGTACGTTTCTTCCTGGACCACGATTGTCCCATTGGAGTACTAAAACCACGTAACAAATACAGAGAGGCGAAGAAGATTCTTTGAGAGAACAGCATCAAGTTTCAGACTCCATATCCAGCAAAAATGCAGGTTTTTTTTATGATAATGGCACTTGTTTATACAAAGATGCAGCGGAAGCAACATGAGACATGGCAACGCAAGGACTACCCGTCACTGTGGTGAAACCTCCAGTCCTCCCGGTATAACAGTAGATCCCCCCCCCCCCCCGGAAATCTTCCCCCTGGGGGAAGATATCTACGATATCTCACCCCTCACCCCTGACAGGAAACATTCCTACAGGGCAGCACTGATTAAACCAAACCTTGAGAAGGCCCAATCAGGATAGAGTAGCCTTTAAACTCAATATTTCATGGATGTTTTATGGTCCCAGATGAAGCAGTTTGATTGATGGTGAACAATATTGGTATTCTTTCTGTATGTATCTATAGCTATCTACAATAGTAATATTTTCTATTCTGAAGTATCTTTAAATCCCTCTTCCAAATATACGCTACAAATATATGGATCTGATTGACAACCTGAAACATGTGATGTGATGGAAAATACTCCAATTTAGTTTTGCATAAAATATCCAGTGTATAGAACACACAGTAACATACTATACCATCTTTATTTATAAAGCACTTTACTACAACCAAAGCTGACCCAAAGTGCTGTACAGTAAAACATACAGTTAAAACATTAAGACATAATAATAATAATAAAAAACTAATAAATAAATTAGTGCACGCACACACAAACACATACACACACACACAAACACAATAGTATACACAGAAACATATGTTTACTAGACTGGCCATGAAGATGGTCTCATTTAATGTGAAAGGGATTTCAAACACGGTTAAAAGGAGTAAAATACTATCAAAAGTAAAAAGGGAAAATGCTCAAATTGTACTGTTATAGGAGATGCACCTTTCTGTGTTAGAGCATGAAAAGCTGAAAAAAATGGGTTATACAACTACAAGAGCATATTATTCATCTTACAGAAATGGACGAAGGAGGGTGTTATTGTATTAATTTCACAAATAATACAATTTGATTATATTTCTGAGGAGTTTTATAAAGAAGGGAGGTATATGGTTTCAGGGAAGATCAACAATGTAACAATAACCATTTGTAATGTTTATATTCTTCCTGGAAGTAATTTTGCCTTAAGCTGTTTGATTTGATGATTGGTGCCCCAGAAATTGTAATCTGTGGAGGTGATTGGAACCTTCATCTTAACCCTTACCTAGATGTATCTAAAAAGGTACCCTCAAATGTAATACAGAAAAAGTGACGAACTTGATGACTGAATTGGGGATATTAGACCTAATATTAGACACTTTAATAACTGTAATCTGGGGAAAACGTATTTCTTGGTGTGCCCATAATAAGAAAGAAAAACATTTAAGATGGATAGACCTTGACAAAAAATTTAAAGACTTAGAAATAAAACATAAAAAGAAAGAATGCCCTAATCATTTGAACGAGATTAAGAAAATGCAAAATGAAATAAATTTGTTGTACACACAGGAAATTGAAAAGAAGTTTGTCTTTGTAAAACAAAAATATTATGCAGCTGGTCCTAAAGCATCAAAAATTCTTGCTAGAAGACTGCATAAAGAAAGTGCAGACAATACAATATACAAAATTAAAGATCCCGATTCTGGCATTGTATTGTATAAACAAGAGTTACAAAACGCTTTTGAGAAATATTATAAAAATCTGTACACGTAAGTGAATTGCATGTGGAGGCTTTTCTTAACTCACTCCCTAGTTTGTAATGAAAATATGTGTTGTGGACTGATTGTCACGGAAACCAGTCTGGATATGGGAAAATATCCGACCAGTAATCAGCCAATCAGAGCACGCGTAGCATCACAGCCGTATAACAAAATAGCATATTGACTGCTGAAATATCAGAGAGATAACTAAGTGGCACCATCTCTAGGCTAAAGGCTATTAAGACTCCGGGCCCAGACGGCTTTCCTCCAGAATGGTACAAAGTATTACAGAATGAGCTCTTGCAAAGTCTTTAAAGGGCTTCTAATACAGTTTTTAAAGAATCAAAAATGTCACCTTCATGGAGTGAAGCAGTTATCTCAACCATCCCTAAAAAGGAAAAGATAAGTTGGAATGTGGGTCAGACAGGCCGATTTCTGTGTTGAATGTCAATTATAATGTTCACAGCTATTCTTGCTAAGAGACTGGAGAAGATGCTTCCACACCTCATACACACAGATCAAACTGGCATTGTTTTGCAGAGACAAACACATGACAACATTAGACATTCATTGCATGTCCTACATCACGTTCAGCAAAACAAATTAGAGGCTCTTTTGGTGAGTCTAGAAGCTGAAAAAGCTTTTGACTCCATTAGTTGGGCATTCTTATATAAAGAATTAACACAAATGGGGGTACATTGAAATTTTGTTCAGGTTATTCATACACTGTATAATAAACCATCTGCTGGAATTAAAATTAATGGATATCTTCAGATTCCATTACATTGCAGCGCCGGTCGAGACAGGGCTCTCCTTTTTTGCCGCTCCTTTTTTCTTTATATACTGTATAGAACCACTTGCACAATGGTTGAGGCAGACAGAAAGTATTAAAGGCATTTCTAGAAATGGAGATGACTTAAAGTTGCTCTATATGTGGATGATGTTTTGATTCATATATCTGATCAGAACTGGTCGCAGACGTGGTCTGGACTTCCCAAAATCAACGACCAGCTCCTTTGTCTTTGAGGTGTTGAGCTGTAGATGGTTTGTGTAGCACCAGGCAGCAAAGTCCTTCACTAGGGTCCTGTACTCCTCTCTGTCATCCCTCATGCATTCAACAATGGCTGTGTCATCTGAGAACTTCTGGATGTGACACAGCTCACAGTGAGAGTCTAAACATGTGAGAAGAGTTGATTTCAGAATGCAAGCACCCAAGCATGAAACTGATGGAGTCGAGCTTTGTTAATCAAGGTCCATAACTCTGGTAAAATGAGTCCAACTCAAAACAATATAATAAGGTTGTTACCAACCTATAACAAGGACTTATACCAAGGTTCAGAAAATTCCTCCTAAAATTGTGAGAGGACTTGATTTCAGAATGCAGGCACCCACTCATGAAACTGATAGAGTCTATATTTGTTAATCAAAGGCCACAAGTCTGTTAAAATGAGCCCAACAAGAATGATATAACAATATCTGTATTAATCAATCAATCAATCAACTTTTTTCTTGTATAGCGCCAAATCACAACAAACAGTTGCCCCAAGGCGCTCCACATTGCAAGGCAAGGCCATACAATAATTATGAAACACAGTCTACGTCTAAAGCAACATAACCAAGGGATGGTCCAGGGTCACCCGATCCAGCCCTAACTATAAGCCTTAGCGAAAAGGAAAGTTTTAAGCCTAATCTTAAAAGTAGAGAGGGTATCTGTCTCCCTGATCTGAATTGGGAGCTGGTTCCACAGGAGAGGAGCCTGAAAGCTGAAGGCTCTGCCTCCCATTCTACTCTTACAAACCCTAGGAACTACAAGTAAGCCCGCAGTCTGAGAGCGAAGCGCTCTAATGGGGTAATATGGTACTACGAGGTCCCTAAGATAAGATGGGACCTGATTATTCAAAACCTTATAAGTAAGAAGAAGAATTTTAAATTTTATTCTAGCATTAACAGGAAGCCAATGAAGGGAGGCCAACACGGGTGAGATATGCTCTCTCCTGCTAGTCCCCGTCAGTACTCTAGCTGCAGCATTCTGAACCAACTGAAGGCTTTTTAGGGAACTTTTAGGACAACCTGATAATAATGAATTACAATAGTCCAGCCTAGAGGAAATAAATGCATGAATTAGTTTTTCAGCATCACTCTGAGACAAGACCTTTCAGATTTTAGAGATATTGCGTAAATGCAAAAAGGCAGTCATACATATTTGTTTAATATGCGCTTTGAATGACATATCCTGATCAAAAATAACTCCAAGATTTCTCACAGTATTACCAGAGATCAGGGAAATGCCATCCAGAGTAACGATCTGGTTAGACACCATGCTTCTAAGATTTGTGGGGCCAAGTACAATAACTTCAGTTTTATCTGAGTTTAAAAGCAGGAAATTAGAGGTCATCCATGTCTTTATGTCTGTAAGACAATCCTGCAGTTTAGCTAATTGGTGCGTATCCTCTGGCTTCATGGATAGATAAAGCTGGGTATCATCTGCGTAACAATGAAAATTTAAGCAATACCGTCTAATAATACTGCCCAAGGGAAGCATGTATAAAGTGAATAAAATTGGTCCTAGCACAGAACCTTGTGGAACTCCATAATTAACTTTAGTCTGTGAAGAAGATTCCCCATTTACATGAACAAACTGTAATCTATTAGACAAATATGATTCAAACCACCGCAGCGCAATGCCTTTAATACCTATGACATGCTCTAATCTCTGTAATAAAATTTTATGGTCAACAGTATCAAAAGCAGCACTGAGGTCCAACAGAACAAGCACAGAGATAAGTCCACTGTCCGAAGCCATAAGAAGATCATTTGTAACCTTCACTAATGCTGTTTCTGTACTATGATGAATTCTAAAACCTGACTGAAACTCTTCAAATAGACCATTCCTCTGCAGGTGATCAGTTAGCTGTTTTACAACTACCCTCTCAAGAATCTTTGAGAGAAAAGGAAGGTTGGAGATTGGCCTATAATTAGCTAAGATAGCTGGGTCAAGTGATGGCTTTTTAAGTAATGGTTTAATTACTGCCACCTTAAAGGCCTGTGGTACATAACCAACTAACAAAGATAGATTGATCATATTTAAGATTGAAGCATTAAATAATGGTAGGACTTCCTTGAGCAGCCTGGCAGGAATGGGGTCTAATAAGCATGTTGATGGTTTGGATGAAGTAACTAATGAAAATAACTCAGACAGAACAATCGGAGAGAAAGAGTCTAACCAAATACCGGCATCACTGAAAGCAGCCAAAGATAACGATACATCTTTGGGATGGTTATGAGTAATTTTTTCTCTAATAGTCAAAATTTTGTTAGCAAAGAAAGTCATGAAGTCATTACTAGTTAAAGTTAATGGAATACTCAGCTCAATAGAGCTCTGACTCTTTGTCAGCCTGGCTACAGTGCTGAAAAGAAACCTGGGGTTGTTCTTATTTTCTTCAATTAGTGATGAGTAGAAAGATGTCCTAGCTTCACGAAGGGCTTTCTTATAGAGCAACAAACTCTTTTTCCAGGCTAAGTGAAGATCTTCTAAATTAGTGAGACGCCATTTCCTCTCCAACTTACGGGTTATCTGCTTTAAGCTACGAGTTTGTGAGTTATACCACGGAGTCAGACACTTCTGATTTAAAGCTCTCTTTTTCAGAGGAGCTACAGCATCCAAAGTTGTCTTCAATGAGGATGTAAAACTATTGACAAGATACTCTAACTCCCTTACAGAGTTTAGGTAGCTACTCTGCTCTGTGTTGGTATATGACATTAGAGAACATAAAGAAGGAATCATATCCTTAAACCTAGTTACAGCGCTTTCTGAAAGACTTCTAGTGTAATGAAACTTATTCCCCACTGCAGGGTAGTCCATCAGGGTAAATGTAAATGTTATTAAAAAATGATCAGACAAAAGGGAGTTTTCAGGGAATACTGTTAAGTCTTCTATTTCCATACCATAAGTCAGAACAAGATCTAAAATATGATTAAAGTGGTGGGTGGACTCATTTACTTTTTGAGCAAAGCCGATAGAGTCTAATAATAGATTAAATGCAGTGTTGAGGCTGTCATTCTCAGCATCTGTGTGGATGTTAAAATCGCCCACTATAATTATCTTATCTGAGCTAAGCACTAAGTCAGACAAAAGGTCTGAAAATTCACAGAGAAACTCACAGTAACGACCAGGTGGACGATAGATAATAACAAATAAAACTGGTTTTTGGGACTTCCAATTTGGATGGACAAGACTAAGAGACAAGCTTTCAAATGAATTAAAGCTCTGTCTAGGTTTTTGATTAATTAATAAGCTGGAATGGAAGATTGCTGCTAATCCTCCGCCCCGGCCCGTGCTACGAGCATTCTGACAGTTAGTGTGACTCGGGGGTGTTGACTCATTTAAACTAACATATTCATCCTGCTGTAACCAAGTTTCTGTTAGGCAGAATAAATCAATACGTTGATCAATTATTATATCATTTACCAACAGGGACTTAGAAGAAAGAGACCTAATGTTTAATAGACCACATTTAACTGTTTTATTCTGTGGTGCAATTGAAGGTGCTATATTATTTTTTCTTTTTGAATTTTTATGCTTAAATAGATTTTTGCTAGTTATTGGTGGTCTGGGAGCAGGCACCGTCTCTACGGGGATGGGGTAATAGGGGGATGGCAGGGGGAGAGAAGCTGCAGAGAGGTGTATAAGACCACAGCTCTGCCTCCTGGTCCCAACGCTAGACAGTCACAGTTTGGAGGATCCCAAAAAATTGGCCAGATTTCTAGAAATGAGAGCTGCTCCCTCTAAAGTGGGATGGATGCCGTCTCTCCTAACAAGACCAGGTTTTCCCCAGAAGCTTTGCCAATTATCAATGAAGCCCACCTCATTTTTTGGACACCACTCAGACAGCCAGCAATTCAAGGAGAACATGCGGCTAAACATGTCACTCCCGGTCTGATTGGGGAGGGGCCCAGAGAAAACAACAGAGTCCGACATTGTTTTTGCAAAGTTACACACCGATTCAATGTTAATTTTAGTGACCTCCGATTGGCGTAACCGAGTGTCATTACTGCCGACGTGAATTACAATCTTACCAAATTTACGCTTAGCCTTAGCCAGCAATTTCAAATGTCCTTCGATGTCGCCTGCTCTGGCCCCCGGAAGACAATTGACAATGGTTGCTGGTGTCGCTAACTTCACATTTCTCAAAACAGAGTCGCCAATAACCAGAGTTTGATCCTCGGCGAGTGTATCGTCGAGTGGGGAAAAACGGTTAGAGATGTGAACGGGTTGACGGTGTACACGGGGCTTCTGTTTAGGGCTACGCTTCCTCCTCACAGTCACCCAGTCAGCCTGCCTTCCCGACTGCACGGGGTCTGCCAGGGGGGAACTAACGGCGGCTAAGCTACCTTTGTCCGCACCGACTACAGGGGCCTGGCTAGCTGTAGAATTTTCCACGGTGCGGAGCCGAGCCTCCAATTCGCCCAGCCTGGCCTCCAAAGCTACGAATAAGCTGCACTTATTACAAGTACCGTTACTGCTAAAAGAGGCCGAGGAATAACTAAACATTTCACACCCAGAGCAGAAAAGTACGGGAGAGACAGGAGAAGCCGCCATGCTAAAACGGCTAAGAGCTAGTAGCTACGCTAAGCTAGCGGATTCCCAAACAGGGAATCCGACACTAGACAGGCTGTGGAGCAGCACAGGTAACGCACGACAACAGTGCTAAAATAAAATAAAAATCCACTAGACAGGCTGTGGAGCAGCACAGGTAACGCACAACAACAGTGTTAAAAAATAAAATAAAATAAAAATAAAAATCCACTGGACAGGCTGTGGAGCAGCACAGGCAACGCACGACAACAGTGCTAAAACAAAATAAAAATCCACTAGACAGGCTGTGGAGCAGCACAGGTAACACACGACAACAGTGCTAAAAAATAAAATAAAAATAAAAATCCACTGGACAGGCTGTGGAGCAGCACAGGCAACGCACGACAACAGTGCTAAAACAAAATAAAAATCCACTGGACAGGCTGTGGAGCAGCACAGGTAACGCACGACAACAGTGCTAAATCAAAATCCACTGGACAGGCTGTGGAGCAGCACAGGTAACGCACGACAACAGTGCTAAAACAAAATAAAAATCCACTAGACAGGCTGTGGAGCAGCACAGGTAACGCACAACAACAGTGCTAAAAAATAAAATAAAAATAAAAATCCACTGGACAGGCTGTGGAGCAGCACAGGCAACGCACGACAACAGTGCTAAAACAAAATAAAAATCCACTAGACAGGCTGTGGAGCAGCACAGGTACGCATGACAACAGCGCTAAATAAAAATCCACTGGACAGGCTGTGGAGCAGCACAGGTAATGCACGACAACAGCGCCAAAAAAAAAAAAAATCAAAATCAAAATCCACTGGACAGGCTGTGGAGCAGCACAGGTAACGCACGACAACAGTGCTAAATCAAAATCCACTGGACAGGCTGTGGAGCAGCACAGGTAACGCACGACAACAGTGCTAAACAAAATAAAAATCCACTAGACAGGCTGTGGAGCAGCACAGGTAACGCACGACAACAGTGCTAAAACAAAATAAAATCCACTAGACAGGCTGTGGAGCAGCACAGGTAACGCACGACAACAGCGCTAAATAAAAATCCACTGGACAGGCTGTGGAGCAGCACAGGTAACGCACGACAACAGCGCCAAAAAAAAAATAAAATCAAAATCAAAATCCACTGGACAGGCTGTGGAGCAGCACAGGTAACGCACGACAACAGTGGTAAAAAATAAATAAAAATCCACTGGACAGGCTGTGGAGCAGCACAGGTAACGCACGACAACAGTGCTAAAATAAAATAAAAATCCACTAGACAGGCTGTGGAGCAGCACAGGTAACGCACAACAACAGTGTTAAAAAATAAAATAAAATAAAAATAAAAATCCACCGGACAGGCTGTGGAGCAGCACAGGCAACGCACGACAACAGTGCTAAAACAAAATAAAAATCCACTAGACAGGCTGTGGAGCAGCACAGGTAACACACGACAACAGTGCTAAAAAATAAAATAAAAATAAAAATCCACTGGACAGGCTGTGGAGCAGCACAGGCAACGCACGACAACAGTGCTAAAACAAAATAAAAATCCACTAGACAGGCTGTGGAGCAGCACAGGTAACGCACGACAACAGTGCTAAATCAAAATCCACTGGACAGGCTGTGGAGCAGCACAGGTAACGCACGACAACAGTGCTAAATCAAAATCCACTGGACAGGCTGTGGAGCAGCACAGGTAACGCACGACAACAGTGCTAAAACAAAATAAAAATCCACTAGACAGGCTGTGGAGCAGCACAGGTAACGCACAACAACAGTGCTAAAAAATAAAATAAAAATAAAAATCCACTGGACAGGCTGTGGAGCAGCACAGGTAACACACGACAACAGTGCTAAAAAATAAAATAAAAATAAAAATCCACTGGACAGGCTGTGGAGCAGCACAGGCAACGCACGACAACAGTGCTAAAACAAAATAAAAATCCACTAGACAGGCTGTGGAGCAGCACAGGTAACGCACGACAACAGTGCTAAATCAAAATCCACTGGACAGGCTGTGGAGCAGCACAGGTAACGCACGACAACAGTGCTAAATCAAAATCCACTGGACAGGCTGTGGAGCAGCACAGGTACGCATGACAACAGCGCTAAATAAAAATCCGCTGGACAGGCTGTGGAGCAGCACAGGTAATGCACGACAACAGCGCCAAAAAAAAATAAAATAAAAATCAAAATCCACTGGACAGGCTGTGGAGCAGCACAGGTAACGCACGACAACAGTGCTAAATCAAAATCCACTGGACAGGCTGTGGAGCAGCACAGGTAACGCACGACAACAGTGCTAAAACAAAATAAAAATCCACTAGACAGGCTGTGGAGCAGCACAGGTAACGCACAACAACAGTGCTAAAAAATAAAATAAAAATAAAAATCCACTGGACAGGCTGTGGAGCAGCACAGGCAACGCACGACAACAGTGCTAAAACAAATAAAATCCACTAGACAGGCTGTGGAGCAGCACAGGTAACGCACGACAACAGCGCTAAATAAAAATCCACTGGACAGGCTGTGGAGCAGCACAGGTAACGCACGACAACAGCGCCAAAAAAAAATAAAATCAAAATCAAAATCCACTGGACAGGCTGTGGAGCAGCACAGGTAACGCACGACAACAGTGGTAAAAAATAAAATAAAAATCCACTGGACAGGCTGTGGAGCAGCACAGGTAACACACGACAACAGTGCTAAAAAAATAAAAAATAAAAAATAATAATAAAATAAAAATCCACTGGACAGGCTGCGGAGCAGCACAGGTAACACACGACAACAGTGGTAAAAAATAAAATAAAAATCCACTAGACAGGCTGTGGAGCAGCACAGGTAACACACGACAACAGTGCTAAAAAAAATAAAATAAAAATCAAAATCCACTGGACAGGCTGTGGAGCAGCACAGGTAACGCACGACAACAGTGCTAAAAAATAAAATAAAAATCCACTGGACAGGCTGTGGAGAAGCACAGGTAACACACGACAACAGTGCTAAAATAAAATAAAAATCAAAATCCACTGGACAGGCTGTGGAGCAGCACAGGTAACGCACGACAACAGTGCCAAAAAATAAAATAAAAATCCACTGGACAGGCTGTGGAGCAGCACAGGTAACGCACGACAACAGTGCCAAAAAACAAAACAAAAATCCACTGAACAGGCTGTGGAGCAGCACAGGTAACACACGACAACAGTGCCAAAATAAAATAAAAATCCACTAGGCAAGCTGTGGAGCAGCACGACAACAGTGCTAAAAAATAAAACAAAAATAAAAACGAAAGCGTTAGCAAGCTAGTTAGCCTGCCAACGCTGATGAAGGCCAGCTGATAAAAGAGCTCCGTCGCGATGCTTCGACCGTTAGAGGTCTTCCTTAGGCGTTGGAGCACGGTGAAAAAGTAAAAAAAAGTAAAAAAGTAGAAAAGTCTTGAAAAAGACTGTTAATTCAAAGAACTCAAACAGCTCAGTTCAAACAGCTAACAGATACAGCAGAACACCCAACCTATAACAAGGACTTGTACAAAGTTTCACAAAATTCCTTCTGAAAGTGTGGGAGGAGTTGATTTCAGAATGATTATACCTTTTTTGGACTGATGGGCAGTTAGACAGACGGACAGACAGAAATCACCATGACATAATCCCCTTTCAGGCCTTCAGCCAGTGGGGATAAAACCAACAGCACGTTGGTAAACACACACAACAAAATGAACTAAAAAAACAGCAGGTCAGTAAACGAACATGACAAAATGAACATTTGAAAAGCATAAGCGGTTCTGCAGTCAGACAGACAGATTCACAGACAGACAGCTACCTCTGTGGTGTTGCTGCCCTGGAAATGGTCCATACTGATCCAAACTGGCCTGTAGAGCTTTTCTTGGGTATAGGCTGAATGCAGCAGCTTGAGAGAAGATTCCAGGACCTGCTGAGTCTGAACCCGCAAGTAAAGTCCCCAAGCAGAATGAGCCGTCCCACCAAGCAGCTGCAGGACATCCTACACACCACACACACATTCACAGACCATCATATGTGACAGTTTTATGTGGCTCACCTCATCGTCTTATACCGCGTGGACTATATGCATATCTATATCTCGGCTTTCCACTCAGATCATCTCTGGTGACTTGTTGAGTCTTCATGCCTCTGGCTTGTTTGCTTTCCTGCTTTGCCTCCTTTTTTTCTTTCTTTTTTGACCTCTTGAAACACTTTTTGGAATTCTTTAATTGTACTTTTTTTTTATTTTCTGGAGGATTGTTTGAATAGACCGTTGTTATATTGTTTGGCACATGCGCACTGAGTCGCACATATAGAATGATAAAGGAACATGACTGAATCTACGGATAATACTGTGACAAATGACTGGAACTTGCCCCCCCTCAAAAAAGGTGGACAAAGTCCCATAAACTTGTCCCAGATATGACAATCAGAACAATAAGACAATATTTAGTAGACAACATTGAGATTGACGCAGGTAGTTGTAATCCTGTATGCACTGTGCGCACATTTTTGTCACAGCTTTATTTGTGGGAATTATTCAGTATTACAACAGTAAGAAATGCTTGTGTGAAACTATATTAAATGTGTTGATTCTGCTTCACACAAATGATAGCTGTGCTTGAGAGGAAAGACAGAGAATGAGTTTTCCATCAGGAAGAATCATCGGGCAGATTGCAGACCTCTATGAACA
Organism: Thalassophryne amazonica; assembly: GCF_902500255.1. Classification (NCBI taxonomy): domain Eukaryota; kingdom Metazoa; phylum Chordata; class Actinopteri; order Batrachoidiformes; family Batrachoididae; genus Thalassophryne; species Thalassophryne amazonica. The sequence goes on along the minus strand of NC_047114.1, from coordinate 20,353,669 downwards.
AGCAACTTTCCATTCATTCATCAAAAACATTAAAGTGTATTGCTCCAGTTGTCATGAAAAGAAAACACCAACTCGATGTTTTTCAAGCTTTTGGAAACAAAGTGCACACTGTAGGCTGCGGAACGTCTGGCTGAGGGCACCATTCTTTACTTTCATTTTCGGGTGGGTTGCCAGGTCTGGATTTTATAAACCATGGGTGATCGTAGTAGAACAGCACCCCGTGGAATAAGCTGCAAGAACTGCTCCTCGTACGTGATTTGGACGAACATGCCGACAGCCGAGGTGGACGCTCAGTCATACAAGATTTACACACTACTGAGCACGCGTGTTTACAAGCGCTTCACTTTTTCCACATTTTGTTATGCTACAGCCTTTTTCCAAAATGTATGAAATTCATTTTTTCTCTTAAAATTCTACACAGTACCCCATTCTACACAGTACCCCATAATGACAATGTGAAAAAGGTTTTTTTTTTTAAGATTTTTATAACTTTATTTAAAAAACAAACAAACTAAGAAATCACATGTACAGTATTCACAGCCTTCATCATGAAGGTCAAAATTGAGCTAAGTTACATCCTGTTTCCACTGATGACCCTTGAGATGTTTCTACAACTTAATTGGAGTCCACCTGGGGAAAATTCAGTTGGTTGGTTCAGTTGGTTGGGCATGATTTGAGCTTGAAGTCAAAGGAATTGTCTGTAGACCTCTGAGACAGGATTGTCTTGAGGCACAAATCTGGAGAAGGGTACAGAAACATTTCTGCTGCTTTGAAGGTCCCAATGAGCACAGTGGCCCCCATCATCAGTAAATGGAAGAAGTTTGGATCCACCAGGACTCTTCCTAGAGCTGGTTGCCTGTCTAAACTAAGCGATCAGGGAAGAAGAACCTTACTCAGGGAGATGACCAAGAACCCGATGATCACCTCATGCATTCCTCTGTGGAGAGAGGAAAACCTTCCAGAAGGACAACCATTTCTGCAGCAATCCACCAATCAGGCCTGTATGGTAGAGGAAAAACTTTGTTCACATTGTTATTATGGGGTATTGTGTGTAGAATTTTGAAGAAAAAAAACTGTTGCTCAAACTATATCCAAAGCTGGTGTGTCTGCTCGATCACACCAGCTGTTGTCTCTCTCTGACCGACTGCTGTGGGTCTCTGCCCGGTCTCACTGATGAACAGTCGCTGAAAAAAGCTCCTCCCAGCAGGGTGATGTCCGTCACTCATTCTTCTGCTTTTTGCTGCTAATCTTGTGGTTATGACTCGCAGACTGAGTGCTTCACTTTTTATTTAATTCTTTTTTCTGGAAAACACAAGTTTTCACAAACATAGCGACTATCTGACTTGTTCAACCTCAGGCAAAGAAACAGAAACCCCACCTCTATGTGCATTCTGTGCCTGTGGACCTGGCAATTTGAGCGTGCCATGTGCATGGTCTAAAAGGCCCTTAACTCAACAGTGAGTGGTGATTTCTTTTAAGGGCCACCATGTTGTTGGAAATAACTATCGCCATACAGCCTATGTTAAATACCTGCTCTTTCAGGCTAATTCAAGCTCAACCTGAATGAAAGTAGATGAGGTTTGGGATGAACTTTTGCAATGCAATATAATGAAACTGATACAGCTAACTTGATTTGCTGATGTACCTGCAGTGTGAGCAGCTCTGGGCTCCTTCCAGAAGCTTCCATCAGAGGGACTCCAAATTGCTGATGGTCAGAAATCACCCGAACCACCAACATACCACCAGCACTATCTGCACATGCACAAATGTTACAAGCAAGACAGAAGTGGATTAATACGAGTCCGTAATGTGGATAATTCATTTGACAGTCACAACGTTCAATTAAAAAAGTTGAACTTATGGAACTGCTCCTCACGTTAAGATAAACTAAATTGTACTCTGTGTAATATTTACCGGCTGTTTATTTATTTATTTATTTATTTACTTTTGCAATCTGACTGCAAAGACGTTATTGGCAAATATCATACTACAATTTGAGCAGCATTTGTCCACCTGTTTGTCTGTTTGTTGGCCTCCTCCTCTCAGGTCCTTTGGCTGATTTATACCAAACATGGTACAGTATTTTGAGGTTGACCCAAAATAACCCCTAAAGGGTTCATACTGGCAAAAGTTACGGTCATTAGTGTCAAAGATTAGAATTTTGAGTTTCTCTCACGCAGTTTATGCACAGTTTGGAGCACATATGTAGACAGGTTCTGTAACGGGGGCAAATCGTACATCTGCTTACCTGAAAGTTTAGCTAATGTGGATGCTCGATCAGTGACAGTGAACCATTGGACACTCAGACTGCTTTGGTTTATGTGCTCAGGCAGCAAGCTGTCAGATTGATAAGAAGGATAGAAAAAGTCCATCAGATCTCCCCCAGGATAGAAACTCCTCAGACGGCCTTGCTTCTCTGTAAAACAACATAAATAAACACATTCATTAATTTTGAGGTGAATTGGGGACTCTAAATTGATTGTACGCCCTATGTCTGCTGGGATAGCCCCTGTGACACTTGGGGGTATAGCAAATGAATGAATAATTTGATAATCTAGTAATCCACAATATTCCAGTTTGAGATATCTACAATGTCATTCTGACTATCTGAAACCAAATTTAAGATGTCTGCAATGGGTAATGTATCTATCTTGGATTGTGGGCATTCGTAGTAGAACGTGGAATCGCCCTGTTATATTAAAAATGGATCTGTATTATTTTGGCTGCTCAAATTTCATTAGGAGAAATTTTATCTTTATAAAGACAATAGCAGTGTATCATTTGTCATTTATCATCATTAGGTGTGCAGCCAATCAAATATACTCAACAAAAATATAAACGCAACACTTTTGGTTTTGCTCCCATTTTGTATGAGATGAACTCAAAGATCTAAAACGTTTTCCACATACACAATATCACCATTTCCCTCAAATATTGTTCACAAACCAGTCTAAATCTGTGATAGTGAGCACTTCTCCTTTGCTGAGATAATCCATCCCACCTCACAGGTGTGCCATATGCTTATGTATTTTGGGTCAAGGATGAACTATGCAAAAAACAGAAAGTTGATAGGACAGATATTTTTGGCAAATTAGCAGTGTTAGATGTTTGTGTGTGTCAGCTGGAATTTGGCTGACACCTGCCGCGAGAGGGACTGATGGGTTCGCACAGTGCACACTCTGTCTTTCAACTGCTGGTGTGCGCAAATAGTTGTAGCAACAGGTGTACGAGGTGTTCGAGGCGAGGACGATTTTACATGTTTTGCACACGATTCCTGCTTCATGCGCACTTCGACCAAACTTCACACTATGTGTGAAGGGGCCCTCACTTTAGTTAAGTTATGTTGCCGTTACCATGAGTGAGTTCAGCCTCATGTTGCTGACACCATGAGTGAAACATGTATTGTGTTTGATCTCCAACCTGTTTGTGTGTATAATTAGAAGCACCAACATGCGGTAAGGACAAACAGCTGTGCATGCATGTGTGCAACTTCGATCAGGGACAAACAGAGCACAGCTGACATTTGTTGTTTGGTATGGTTATGCCTTTTGGGTCAAGGATGAACGGCGCCAAAACGGAACGCTACTAGGAGTAATAGTTTTGGAGAAGCTACGAATATTAGCTAACGTTGCTAATTACATTTTGTACTCACACGCCTTTCCAACAGGGGGCAGTAAATCATCTTTATATTAAAAGTGCGAGTGTAAGTGCATATAATTGTTAATATGTTAAAAATACATGGATGACACAAGAAAGTGAAAACACTTATTTCCATTGTGGTCCATTTAAAAATAAAATGACAAACTACAAGTAAAAACAAAATAAAAATAATAACGATAATAATAATAATAATAATGACAATAGTGTGTATATGATAACAACCTAAACAATTTATAAATACATTAAGACACTAAATTAATATTAAAAATGACATAATTAACAAGAAATAAAAGGGTTCTTCTACAAATTGTTGAGGTATAAGATTCTAAAAACATTCTGGACTCACACGCCATCCTGACTCATTGATTAATTTATTACCACCCTTGAAAAGTGTCAGCTACTTATTTTATAAACACTACCCAATCTAAAGCCCATGGATCTCCACGGGCAACGTGCTAGTTTCTTAGTATAAGTTTGTACGCACGGTGTAAGCACAAATCTGTGTGTATGAACGTTTGAGGAATGATGTCCCTGGATTTTGTGTTGTGAATCTTGTACCTCACTGTGTTTGTAGAGAAATTGCTGCTATCAACTTATAATTTATTGATCAGTTTTGAATGATGTCCTATCTGGCATTTCTATTCTTTTTTGTTCAATTAGCATAATTACTGGCATATTTCAAATAGCTTTGGAGAAATAAATTGACAGATTAGCTCTCCCTTTTCTGCCCCACATATTAAACTACCCATCCACTGGTGGTGTATGTTAACTAGCTGTTTCCTTACTTGCTGCAGTCTTAAATGCTGACAGTGTCGGTTCATATATGTCGTAATAGACTCTGGCAGGGTGAGTATTGTCTCGGACAAACAGCAGGTCACTGATGCTTGGGTGAACTGAACCCTGCCACAAGGTCAGACTGAACCTGGATACAAAATCACAAAACGTCACAAAGTCTGCTCTCTTTTGTCCTATTTACAACAATTCAAAGCTTTAGCAGACAAAAAACATGATGGTTTTGTAAAACAGGTTGAACAATAAAGTTATTACATGAAACTAATTATAGGTTTGATTTTAAAAGCCCAAAGAATGAAGTTCTGCTCATAGGTGATTTTCACTCATTATAGTAATACAGGTAGAAGATGTGTTACCGTGGTGACTGACTAAGGAGCCAGCTGAGGTGTTGCCAGCTGCTTCTCACCAACAGCGCATGGACTGGGAACGTCACCTAAGGAGACACATCATCTGAATGTTGCAGAAGTACATTTCTCCAGCCGCCACTGAATGTCAGCTGTTATCGGTGTCAGAGTTTGAGTTTTGTTAGTTTTGTATTATCGGGGTTTTGGTTTGTTTATTCTCTTGTTGGGATTTTTCCTGCTTGGGCCTGTCTGTCTCTGTTTCTCTTGTCTCTCTCTTGGTTCTTGGTGATGGGTGTTTCTCTCTCTCTCTCTGGCCATGCCCTGCTTCTGGTGCTTTCCATGCACACCTGTTCCTGATTTACTGATTATCACTTGGGGTTTTATAAGCTCACTGGGTGGTTTTGTTCTTCGCCAGTTTGTCGTGCCTTGCGCCTTCATTCCAGCTCTGTATCTGCGTTCTTGTTCCTGCCTGCCTCATAGTGGGTACCTGACCTCCTCCCTGTTGCCTTGACCATGCCATTTAGCCTGATGATTTCTGCACTGCTGCTTTTGTTGGAATGCCTACTTGTGTACCGACCACTGCTATCCACTTCAGTAAAGCTTACTAAAAATCAGAGCTGTCTGCTGGAGCCGTGCATTTGCATCCTACCGTTCCTGAGCATTCTGTCTGTCAGTCAGTGCCATTACCACAAATTAGAAAACGAACAGACAGCTACTGCTGATGTTGTTCAGAAGGCACCTGTTGTGCAGGGACTTCATCATGAAATAGGATGTTACAACAGACTAAAGTTTGGGCAAGAAGACAACATTTGCAAAGCTAACAGGAAAGCCTACATTCATCCAAGCCAACATTCATCCAATGACAATTTCTTCAGTGGTGTATCTATTTTCTGTGTCTTGTCTATGAGTCATTCCCTGAAGAATTCCTTACTCCTTTCTCCAGAGCTCTATTGAGCTGAGTATTCCATTAACTTTAACTAGTAATGACTTCATGACTTTCTTTGCTAACAAAATTTTAACTATTAGAGAAAAAAATTACTCATAACCATCCCAAAGACGTATCGTTATCTTTGGCTGCTTTCAGTGATGCCTGTATTTGGTTAGACTCTCTCTCTCCGATTGTTCTGTCTGAGTTATTTTCATTAGTTACTTCATCCAAACCATCAACATGTTTATTAGACCCCATTCCTACCAGGCTGCTCAAGGAAGCCCTACCATTATTTAATGCTTCGATCTTAATATGATCAATCTATCTTTGTTAGTTGGCTATGTACCACAGGCTTTTAAGGTGGCAGTAATTAAACCATTACTTAAAAAGCCATCACTTGACCCAGCTATCTTAGCTAATTATAGGCCAATCTCCAACCTTCCTTTTCTCTCAAAAATTCTTGAAAGGGTAGTTGTAAAACAGCTAACTTATCATCTGCAGAGGAATGGTCTATTTGAAGAGTTTCAGTCAGGTTTTAGAATTCATCATAGTACAGAAACAGCATTAGTGAAGGTTACAAATTATCTTCTTATGGCCTCGGACAGTGGACTCATCTCTGTGCTTGTTCTGTTAGACCTCAGTGCTGCTTTTGATACTGTTGACCATAAAATTTTATTACAGAGATTAGAGCATGTCATAGGTATTAAAGGCACTGCGCTGCGGTGGTTTGAATCATATTTGTCTAATAGATTACAATTTGTTCATGTAAATGGGGAATCTTCTTCACAGACTAAGTTAATTATGGAGTTCCACAAGGTTCTGTGCTAGGACCAATTTTATTCACTTTATACATGCTTCCCTTAGGCAGTATTATTAGACGGTATTGCTTAAATTTTCATTGTTACGCAGATGATACCCAGCTTTATCTATCCATGAAGCCAGAGGACACACACCAATTAGCTAAACTGCAGGATTGTCTTACAGACATAAAGACATGGATGACCTCTAATTTCCTGCTTTTAAACTCAGATAAAACTGAAGTTATTGTACTTGGCCCCACAAATCTTAGAAACATGGTGTCTAACCAGATCCTTACTGTGGATGGCATTACCCTGACCTCTAGTAATACTGTGAGAAATCTTGGAGTCATTTTTGATCAGGATATGTCATTCAAAGCGCATATTAAACAAATATGTAGGACTGCTTTTTTGCATTTACCGCAATATCTCTAAAATCAGAAAGGTCTTGTCTCAGAGTGATGCTGAAAAACTAATTCATGCATTTATTTCCTCTAGGCTGGACTATTGTAATTCATTATTATCAGGTTGTCCTAAAAGTTCCCTTAAAAGCCTTCAGTTAATTCAAAATGCTGCAGCTAGAGTACTGACGGGGACTAGAAGGAGAGAGCATATCTCACCCATATTGGCCTCTCTTCATTGGCTTCCTGTTAATTCTAGAATAGAATTTAAAATTCTTCTTCTTACTTATAAGGTTTTGAATAATCAGGTCCCATCTTATCTTAGGGACCTCGTAGTACCATATCACCCCAATAGAGCGCTTCGCTCTCAGACTGCAGGCTTACTTGTAGTTCCTAGGGTTTGTAAGAGTAGAATGGGAGGCAGAGCCTTCAGCTTTCAGGCTCCTCTCCTGTGGAACCAGCTCCCAATTCAGATCAGGGAGACAGACACCCTCTCTACTTTTAAGATTAGGCTTAAAACTTTCCTTTTTGCTAAAGCTTATAGTTAGGGCTGGATCAGGCGACCCTGAACCATTCCTTAGTTATGCTGCTATAGACGTAGACTGCTGGGGGGTTCCCATGATGCACTGTTTCTTTCTCTTTTTGCTCTGTATGCACCACTCTGCATTTAATCATTAGTGATCGATCTCTGCTCCCCTCCACAGCATGTCTTTTTCCTGGTTCTCTCCCTCAGCCCCAACCAGTCCCAGCAGAAGACTGCCCCTCCCTGAGCCTGGTTCTGCTGGAGGTTTCTTCCTGTTAAAAGGGAGTTTTTCCTTCCCACTGTAGCCAAGTGCTTGCTCACAGGGGGTCGTTTTGACCGTTGGGGTTTTACATAATTATTGTATGGCCTTGCCTTACAATATAAAGCGCCTTGGGGCAACTGTTTGTTGTGATTTGGCGCTATATAAAAAAATTGATTGATTGATTGATTTCTTGTCCAGTTTCATAAGCACTGAGGATGTCATCTCTCACTGTGTTCAGATTTCTCATACCCTCAATTACAGGCATTTCTCTCCTCACGACATCTTCATCATGCTTGATCCTGGCCAGTCCAGCCTCTTTGTGCTTCTGACACTTAGCTTCCACAAATCTGGCCATGGCAGATGTATCTGCAGCTGTTGGGGCTCATGTCTGTCTGGCCTTTTTCATTGGTTGAGAAACCAATGATTCCATCACATATCTTTGAATCTTTGTTGAGAGTCTGCTCCAGAGTGTAATCACAGGGAACACGAGAGAAGTTCTGACATGAGCGTTGAACCGAAAATTGACCATCCATCATGTATGCATAGATGGCAGGGTGTGTTTCTGGAAGTTGAATCATGTCTGCCAAGTAAATGGATGCATATCTGGCATACCATTGGTGATCATATGCATGAAACCAAATTATGTCATGATTTGGTTCCACTCACCTCGGGTTGTCTGTTTATTTTGGTATCTCTGTGTATTCCTTTATTTTCGTCTCGTGTCCCGGCTTTTCCATTCGCCCTTTTGTTACACCTGTTGTTCATTAGTTGAGTTATTTGAGCCTCTCCCTCCTCACTGTTGTGTGCTGGTCGATTATGTTCAGTCCTTTCTGTCACATGTACTTCATCTGGTTATTCCACTTCATACAGTGGCTTGCAAAAGTACGTATTCAGCCCCTTGGTATTTCACACATTTTAATTTGTTTATGACATTTCAAATACAAAAAATAAACCAGGCTTCTCAATATAAAAATTTCTAAAATGATCTTCCTTGAACTCAAACTAAAAGTAAATCTCTACAACCTGACATAAATTAATTAAAAATATAAAAGCCAAGATAATGGGTTGCATAAGTAATAGAACCCTTTGGTATAATACCTGTAAATAATCAGTTTTATTGCCAGCTTTCTTCAGACAAGTCAGGGGATGGATACATGAAGATTTCCAAGTCACTGAATATGTCTTGGACTTTATTTACATCAGTTATGAAGAAATACAAACAATATGGCACTCTATGGTAAATCTGTGTGGAGTAATATGCTAAATATTTTTTTTGCAAATCTCGGTGGATTGTCAGCGTTCTTTACACGTTCTCCAAAACACACTAAACTACTGGATGAGTTTTGCTAAAGACGACTGCCACATGTGAGGTGGAACTTCAGCAGCAGGCTGGTGTGTCCACGATAAGAGATGTTTTTTCAGCACATCCTGGATCACGCTGGGGATTTTGATCAGGAAACAGGTCATTGTGCGTCAGGACACTTGGCACAGTTAAAAAGTGTTTTTTCTTTTTGCCTTCATTGGGATTTTTGACATTGACGTGTTGTTTGGCATTTTACAAAACAAAACTTTGGATGTATTCAGTCTGGCCAAAATTGATGAATTTTGCCAAAGTGCTGAGAGAGAAAGCAAAATTCAGCAACATTTTGAGGAGACCACACAAGCCGCAGGTGCGCTGAGCATGCCCCATGGGAAGCGTGATGCACGGATACACTACAAACAGCTTCGCCAATTTGAAGATCACAATAAAAAGAGGTTTGTTGGAGTTTTGGATGCAGAGCGGTTTAACGCATTTAAGCAGCTTATTTAAATGCTTTTAAACGCTTACTGAGTGTTGTTAGAAGGAAAGGTGATGTAACATAGTGGTAAACATGCCACTGTCCCAGCTTTTTTGAAACGTGTTGCAGGCATCCATTTCAAAATGAGCAAATATTTACACAAAAACAATAAAGTTTATCAATTTGAACTTTAAATATCTTGTCTTTGTGGTGTATTCAATTGAATATAGGTTGAAGAGGATTTGCAAATCATTTTATTCTGTTTTTATTTACATTTTACACAACGTCCCAACTTCATTGGAATTAGGGTTGTACTATATATATTGTTGGATCCCTGTGACATGGTGTGAACCACGGCTGTTGTGTTGTCCTGCACAACCTGCATTTTGTTTACATAGGTGATAGTTGACATGTACTGAAAGCCCTGACTGAAACCCCATGGCATGCCACTGGTTGAAAGGCTTCATGTTCTCAAAAAGCTCCCAAGTAGAAGGAGGAAAAACATGTCTGACTGAGGGAGGGGAAAGGCACGGCAGAGAGGAGAGGATGAGGGGGAGGGGCGAGGCAGAGAGTGGAGGGGGAGGAGAGGAGGAGGGGGAGGGGCGAGGCAGAGAGTGGAGGGGGAGGAGAGGAGGAGGGGAGGGGCGAGGCAGAGAGTGGAGGGGGGAGGAGAGGAGGAGGGGGAGGGGCGAGGCAGAGAGTGGAGGGGGAGGAGAGGAGGAGGGGGAGGGGCGAGGCAGAGAGTGGAGGGGGAGGAGAGGAGGAGGGGGTAGAGTGCCTTGATTAGAGAGAGTCCCGTGACTTATGGTGCCATTTTTGGTTCAAAGCATTATTTGCTGTTAATGTGTCTGCATGTAAATCAAGCTATTTTTTATTTATTTGCTGAAATGCTGGGTTACTGTGCATTTGGATGCACAAATTGTCACAAGGGCTTCAAGATGTACAGATTCCCTTCAGATCCAAACAAGAAAAATTTGGGAAAATAAAGTCAGCTGTGTGGGATGGAAGCCATACATGTCAACCTATACGGATTGTCCGTAAATTATACGGGTTTTTTCCGAGTTTCAGAGTCATAGGGATATACAGATAAAGTCTTACAGATATTCAGAGTTTTCTTTTGTAAATTAATTTTTTTACTGTTGTTTTTCTTAACTCCGCGGACTTTCGGCCAGCCATCCACCATCTTTGTACTCCTCATAGAAGCTGTGTGATGACGTGCGCAAATGTGAGCATCCAATTGGAATTGGTTCACCGTCACATGGTTTTCCAATATCCAATCTTAGGGCAGAGCAGTCTCAGATGGTAGGGCCAAAGATTGTTAGGAGCAGTGATGTGTTACTCTGAGTTCTTGTTTCTGTAAAAATAGAACAGCTGTGTGACACTATATTCATGGGAAATATATTGAGTTTGTACAAAATACCCACAATGTACTTGTAGACATAGATTTTATTGACAGCAAGCAATTTTACTGTGGAGAAAGAGGATTTAACTGTGGAGGACTTCCACCATAAAAGAGCCCATGGAGATCCCTGGTTGTTGTTCATTCGGCTGCTCCCAGTTTTTGTTCGGGGTCACCACAGCGGATACAGCCCGATCCGCATTGGGAGTTGGCACAAGTTTTACGCCGGATGCCCTTCCTGATGCAACTCCAGTTTTACCTGGAGAAACACACACAGCCGCTGGTGTTCCAAAGAGGTCTCCCATCCAAGTACTAACCAGATCCTGCTTTGCTTAGCTTCTGAAATCTGATGGCAGACCTGGTGTTCGTTATTAATACTATATGGACAAAACCCCAGTTACGTGATACCGCTATGCGGTTGTGTGTACTGTAATAAAACTGATTTTGGTGCAATTTAGGAGGTTATAAGGATTTTGTGTTGATTTTATGGATTTTTTCACTTGGTTACACAGGTGGACCCTCAAAGGGGTTGACATGTATGGGAAGCCGACATCATCATCAAAGCTTTGAGAGGTAAATTTATTGTTCAGTCCCATGTATATTAAAACTCACTTAAACCATTGTTGTATAAACCAGATATTCGCAGTCACCAGACAAAAAAGTCCCAAAGTTATTTGTATTGTTTTCCATGTAATAAATACAGCATATAATGGATTTTGTACAGCGGAATTTTGCTCACATCGGATAAAATGTCCTGTCCAATCGCAATGTATTTCCACTAAACCCCTTGCATGTGGGACCAGAGTTTTTTTTCGATGATTAAAAGCCTGACTGTTTATTTTTTTTCACACCGTGCTCAGACTTGACGTGCACCTGTTAAATCGGACAGCGCAAAAAAACCGTGATTTGACACTTCACTCCCTCGTCTCTCATCATATCTTAATAGTTTTTACAGTGTGCACGCAGATTACATTTTGATAATGGATCAAATACATTGGCCATAAAAAAAAAATTTCAGAGGATATTTTGACCCTGTCATTAATGAGGCACACATCCCGATTCAGGATTCACGTAGATGTTCGGCGCCTCCCGACTTAACTAATCTGTTGCATACATATGGCCTGCATGGGATAAATGTCCCGTCTGATATCAATATATTACCATTAAAAACCCCAAGCAGTCTGGACATGCAGAGGTACAAATTAAAGTTCAGCGCTCTGACACTCACCAATTTGAGGAAAGTGGGATCAGAGTCATATTTGTGACTAAAAGTGTGACCGTTTATTTTTTCAAACCGTGTTCAGACTGGGACCTGAAGCCTGACATGCACCTGTTAAATCAGACACAAAAGGCTGTGATTTGACACTTTTCTGCTTTTAATCCTTCATCTCCTATCATATTATATAGCGCGCACGCTGATAAATGGACCAGAAAAGTCCACACATCAGCACAAAGTCAGTAAAAGAGGAAAATGTACAGCTTACCTTTGATTTGGAGGTGATGATTGTCGGTAGAAAAGTTGTTGAGGGTCAAATTAGTCCATAATAAAGCATAATCCAGAGACAGAGAACTTTAAATCTGTCACGCACGTCACTACATGACACAGTTAAAGAGCAGCAGCTGCATAAATCAGGCTTTAAATTCATTAAATAAATCATCATAAATTGTAAATTTATGTAAATTTGATAGCTTAACTATTTTTATATTTATTGTGATAGCACCTGGACCTGGATGTGTTGCTGTATGTGGTTAAATGATTTAAAAAATGTTGAAAACATTAAAGGTTCATTCATTAGTTCAGCTCAGTTTAACCCAAAATGGCACCATGTTCTGAGTTGAAGCCACACTCCAATCAAGGCACTCTAGGAGGGGGGAGCTTCACTCATTTTCACATGAAAAGAGCAACTGTACAAACTGTTTACTGTTTCCAAATGATCCCACAATCATTTATAGAAACTTAAAAAAAAAAAAAAATTCAGATTTCATTTCAACTGCCTTAAGCTGTTGTTCAAATATTGTTTTTTATATTTAGATTTAATTTATTCTGTTAACGAAAAGTTATGCAGTCCCACTTAAAAATGTTGGAAAAGCAAAACTGTCAATATGACAGAAACACTCAGCTACTGCGTGTAAATTTACATTCACAGTCAGTGTCACAGTGTTAAATTGTGAGACACAGGCCTCTCTTCCTCACTGGATTAAAAGGTACCGTGTGTCATTTTTGAAGTTGAGAGCAAACGCTATATCCATGATGAAATTTTAATGTTTTAACCTTTTATCATTATTAATAACCTTTTCAAGATAATTTATTTATTAACTTAGACTTTGACAGAAACATGCAGAAAAATTTGATATTAAATATTACAATGCAAGTCATTTTTTCTCAGTTATTCTTGCTGTCAATAAATCTAAACCACTCAAAATTGGTAAAGTAGGGCTTGCCAATAACATTTTAGAGGTATAAAACCCACATTAGAGGTATATAACATTTTAGAGGTATATAACCCACATTAGAGGTATATAACATTTTAGAGGTATATAACCCACATTAGAGGTATATAACATTTTAGAGGTATATAACCCACATTAGAGGTATATAACATTTTAGAGGTATAAAACCACATTAGAGGTATATAACATTTTAGAGGTATATAACCCACATTAGAGGTATATAACATTTTAGAGGATACTAACCCACATTAGAGGTATATAACATTTTAGAGGTATATAACCCACATTAAATAACACATCAGCAAAGGAACGACAATTTACCCAGACTGACTTCAAATATGAGTAAATTTAGTACTTTTTGGGCAGGGGTGGGGGGCGGGGTACTTGCTGCATTTTGGAAATGAGGAAGTGCCTCTGACCCAACAAGTGTACCAAAACATCATATTTAGGCTAGCATCTTAGATGTACCTTCTGGTAAATTGTAGCTCTAGTTTTGAGATCCACACAATTAATGTTCTCAAAATTTAAAATACTCATAATTTCTTCCAAGTCTTGAACTTGTGCAGGCCCTGATGTACTTGATATAAGCAAAATAACTCAGAAGCTGTTTGTTACAAAAGCCAAGCAATATTGTTGGTCATGTTCAAGCAAATAAAAACTGTGAAGTAATAATGGTTCTGTTTTTTTTTTAATGCTTTCAAAATAGGTGTCAGATCCGTATCGGCAAGACTAATCATTTAAAATATCGGATCAGATCGGAAGCCAAAAAAATCTGGATCAGGACATCCCTAAAATGGACCCAGATAAGTGAACCTTCAACTGTTCAACAACTGTCATTGTTATCAGTGATACAAAGTGGCTCACAAATTTTAATAATTTTAATATAATTTTTAATATAATTGTAATAACAGTAATAATAACAATAATTTGTGAACCCCAAAATAATTCCAACCAGGCTTAATCTATTAATTTTTGTGTTTAGTGCCGTTTTCCTTGATCGTCATGTCTCATCAACATATTGTCTCAGTAATAAAATTATTAATCATTATCCGTATTCTCAGTCACCTGTGTTTTGCACTTGTACATCTATAAATAAATCTGTAAATATTATGCTGGTTGTGTTGTCTGTGTCCAGTTGATGACAGATGTTTAATCAATCATGTCCAGAAACATATGTCTTTCAGATCAAAGGCGGATTAATATCAATCATAACGGAATTAAATTTAATTAAATATTGTTTCAACTTATATCTACTACATCTCTGTTCTGTTAGTTCACATTAAAATCATGCCAATATATCACAACAAATGCACATAAAATAATTAAATGTAACTCAAAATGTGACTCAATTCTGTAGTTGTGTGCCATAAAACCTTGAGGGGCAGCACGCTGTGACTTAGTGGTTAGGGCCCCCTTCACACATAACATGAAAGTTGGGCGAAAGAAGCAGAAACGGCCAAAATCCCGAACAAAAAACGACAATGGGGAACCGCACAAACATACCACTGCTGTCGGGAGGGACACACAGTCAGACAGGAAAGACTACGCAGCGACGGTTTAGGCATGCTCGTGCGCACACACGAACACAGTGCGCGCATGTGGAAAGTCACGCCACACAGCAGCGGAGCAGCAATTAAATGCTGGACATATGTACATAATGAACACAAATGTGTAACACAAAATAATCAGAGCGCAGATTCAGAACATTATAGCAACAATGAATGTACGGTTGAAATGTAAGACAGTTATGTTACTGGTGATGAATCTGTTCTCTCTGTAAAAAAAAAAAAAAAAAACCCACACCAAAACAAACAAACAAAAAAACACCACGATTGATAATAATTCCTGTTATACAGAGCAGACTTTTATGTTTTACATGAATTACCTACCTGATGCGCTCGTCTCATGAAGACATCAGCCAGGCTCTTGTCTCATGAAGAGCCAGCTCTCATATCATGAAGACATCAGCCGGCATGGCATGTCCAGTGCGCAGTGATCTTCTGGTTATCGCATTGCAAATGTGATACGTGTTTTAATTATTACAATGTTGGAAAATCCCTCAGATACACATGCCTCGCAGTGGTGTCCCATTAGGTGATTTTCTGCATGGCACAATATTCACCAACCATTTGTTGTGCTGATGCGGTGGTCAGCTGAGGCGATATGTGTTTTAATTTATTTCCACGTGAGGACAGAATGCTGACATCTGCACCTCACGGTGAAATTATGCAAGGTCATATTCTGCATGCCATGATAGGTGTTCTCCAGCTGTGACTTGTGAGCACAGATATCTGAACAGCTGCAGGACACAGGGACACGCCCACCTTTGTCTGCGGACCTTGTCACCTCACTGTTCTGTGATTTTTATTTTATGCATGTAGTTATCATTGTATGTATTATTACTTTTTGTCCTGCATCTGTCTGATGTCTGTGTTTTTAATTTAACACCTTGCATGCATGGTCGGGTCCAACTGACAGTCAGTCTGTGGTCAGCTGACATGCACTGAATGAGTTCACTCCTTTACCCTTATTTGTTTTATTTAATTTCCAGTCTTTCTGTCTGTCATGTAAACTACAACTACAATACACGCTCAGACACTGGCCCGTCCTCATGTAATCGTGTTTGTATGTAATTATCAGTGTGCCACGAGAGCATGAGTGGACGCCCACACATAGGCATTGCTTGAGTGTTGTCATGTTGTTCATGGCATGTGATGCTGTCTGCAGCTGAGTTGTTTTACACGGCGGTCAGCTGTCCAGCTGCATACTGTGCTGGAAAGCAATCGCACTCCAGGACCCTCAGCCACACCTGACAATGTTTGATCAAGGTGTGGGTGGGGGGGAACGACACACTCCACAGCCATTTGTGTTGGGGGGACACACCGCACTCTTACATGCCATTTGTGTGTGTGTGTGTGTGTGTGTGTGTGTGGGCAGGGGGAGCTCGGCACAGTAACACCCATGTGTGTTGCTTGTTACCAGCACACTCGTGTGGCACTTAGACATTTTTCACAGATAGCTTGAATGTAGTCATCTGCACTCCACTATCGTGCCGGGAGTGTGAGTAGCCCCGCCTTTTCTAAGTGCCCAGCGAGAGGTGTTGGATGTTCGTGTGTGCCAGCTGGAATTTGACCAACTCCGGCCAAGAGTGGGTCGAATGGCCATCGTACAGGATTCAACGCCTTTCAGCTGCTGCTGTGAAGGCTGCCTCGATCACATCATTCGGCCACGGTTCAACATGGCCGATGAAATCGTGCAGCTCCTCCAGCGCGGCACCATATGTCTGATCTGCATTTGACATGCCGTTCGAATGCTGCAAACATGATAAGATAGCAGTGCAACCTCATCTTGCCTGCCATTCAGATGGGTTTCTACCACAAGTGGCATGCAAATGTGGAGTGCATGTGCATTGCACGAATGGTTGTGGTGACTGCTGTACAAGGCATTTGAGGTGGCTCCAATTGTTCACAAATGGCAGACGATTCCTCCTTCATGCGCCATTCGGCCTCATTCATGCTATATGTGAAGGGGCCCTTAACACTGTTGCCTCACAGTGAGAGGGTCAAGGGATCACTTCCCACCTGTGGGCTTTCTGTATGGAGTTTGCATGTTCTCCCCATGTTTGCGTGGGTTCCCTCTTAGTGCTCTGGCTTCCTATCACACCCAAAGACATGCATGTCAGTTGAATTGAAAACTTATGTGCGCGTGGGTGTGAATGTGTAAAAAAATCTTCCAAAATCTTGGTCTGTATGTGGCCCTTCCACAGACTGGCATCCCGTCCAGGATGTACCCCACCTCATGCTCTGTGACTGCTTGGATAGGTTCCAGCTACCCCCTGCCGACCCTTAATTGGAGTAAGCAGGTATAGAAAATGAATGAAAAACACTCAGTAGACATACCCTCTGTCTGACATCCTTAATCATGTCATACATGTCTACCACCATAGATCTGGTGTAGGTTTCAGTCAACGGTGGAGGAAGATAGATGACCTGACACAAAGACAGAAATGTTCATGACAATTCATTAAGTTAATAATATATCAGAGATCAATAACAATGGTTCTGTACATATTAGTCATCACAATAGCAAACAAACAAACAAACAGGTCAGCTTTACAAGCATCAGTTAAATTTGTAGTGCAATTGACACGATCCAGAGTGTCATGGTGGAGTGACATAAACAAGGATTTAATACAAGAAAAGAAATCAAATTTACGCTCAAGTCTTGTGTGCCTTCCAGCAAACTGAGGCTGAAATTTTACAACTTTTTAAGAAAATCCTTTAACTAGTAATGACTTCATAACTTTCTTTGCTAACAAAATTTGAACTATTAGAGAAAAAATTACTCATAACCATCCCAAAGACGTATCGTTCTCTTTGGCTGCTTTCAGTGATGCCGGTATTTGGTTAGACTCTTTCTCTCCGATTATTCTGTCTGAGTTATTTTCATTAGTTACTTCATCCAAACCATCAACATGTTTATTAGACCCCATTCCTACCAGGCTGCTCAAGGAAGCCCTACCATTATTTAATGCTTCGATCTTAAATATGATCAATCTATCTTTGTTAGTTGGCTATGTACCACAGGCTTTTAAGGTGGCAGTAATTAAACCATTACTTAAAAAGCCATCACTTGACCCAGCTATCTTAGCTAATTATAGGCCAATCTCCAACCTTCCTTTTCTCTCAAAAATTCTTGAAAGGGTAGTTGTAAAACAGCTAACTGATCATCTGCAGAGGAATGGTCTGACTGAAGAGTTTCAGTCAGGTTTTAGAATTCATCATAGTACAGAAACAGCATTAGTGAAGGTTACAAATGATCTTCTTATGGCCTCGGACAGTGGACTCATCTCTGTGCTTGTTCTGTTAGACCTCAGTGCTGCTTTTGACTGCAGGATTGTCTTACAGACATAAAGACATGGATGACCTCTAATTTCCTGCTTTTAAACTCAGATAAAACTGAAGTTATTGTACTTGGCCCCACAAATCTTAGAAACATGGTGTCTAACCAGATCCTTACTCTGGATGGCATTACCCTGACCTCTAGTAACACTGTGAGAAATCTTGGAGTCATTTTTGATCAGGATATGTCATTCAAAGCGCATATTAAACAAATATGTAGGACTGCTTTTTTGCATTTACGCAATATCTCTAAAATCAGAAAGGTCTTGTCTCAGAGTGATGCTGAAAAACTAATTCATGCATTTATTTCCTCTAGGCTGGACTATTGTAATTCATTATTATCAGGTTGTCCTAAAAGTTCCCTAAAAAGCCTTCAGTTAATTCAAAATGCTGCAGCTAGAGTACTGACGGGGACTAGAAGGAGAGAGCATATCTCACCCATATTGGCCTCTCTTCATTGGCTTCCTGTTAATTCTAGAATAGAATTTAAAATTCTTCTTCTTACTTATAAGGTTTTGAATAATCAGGTCCCATCTTATCTTAGGGACCTCGTAGTACCATATCACCCCAATAGAGCGCCTCGCTCTCAGACTGCAGGCTTACTTGTAGTTCCTAGGGTTTGTAAGAGTAGAATGGGAGGCAGAGCCTTCAGCTTTCAGGCTCCTCTCCTGTGGAACCAGCTCCCAATTCAGATCAGGGAGACAGACACCCTCTCTACTTTTAAGATTAGGCTTAAAACTTTCCTTTTTGCTAAAGCTTATAGTTAGGGCTGGATCAGGTGACCCTGAACCATCCCTTAGTTATGCTGCTATAGATGTAGACTGCTGGGGGGTTCCCATGATGCACTGTTTCTTTCTCTTTTTGCTCTGTATGCACCACTCTGCATTTAATCATTAGTGATCGATCTCTGCTCCCCTCCACAGCATGTCTTTTTCCTGGTTCTCTCCCTCAGCCCCAACCAGTCCCAGCAGAAGACTGCCCCTCCCTGAGCCTGGTTCTGCTGGAGGTTTCTTCCTGTTAAAAGGGAGTTTTTCCTTCCCACTGTAGCCAAGTGCTTGCTCACAGGGGGTCGTTTTGACCGTTGGGGTTTTACATAATTATTGTATGGCCTTGCCTTACAATATAAAGCGCCTTGGGGCAACTGTTTGTTGTGATTTGGCGCTATATAAAAAAATTGATTGATTGATTGATTTCTTGTCCAGTTTCATAAGCACTGAGGATGTCATCTCTCACTGTGTTCAGATTTCTCATACCCTCAATTACAGGCATTTCTCTCCTCACGACATCTTCATCATGCTTGATCCTGGCCAGTCCAGCCTCTTTGTGCTTCTGACACTTAGCTTCCACAAATCTGGCCATGGCAGATGTATCTGCAGCTGTTGGGGCTCATGTCTGTCTGGCCTTTTTCATTGGTTGAGAAACCAATGATTCCATCACATATCTTTGAATCTTTGTTGAGAGTCTGCTCTAGAGTGTAATCACAGGGAACACGAGAGAAGTTCTGACATGAGCGTTGAACCGAAAATTGACCATCCATCATGTATGCATAGATGGCAGGGTGTGTTTCTGGAAGTTGAATCATGTCTGCCAAGTAAATGGATGCATATCTGGCATACCATTGGTGATCATATGCATGAAACCAAATTATTTCATGATTTGGTTCCACTCACCTCGGGTTGTCTGTTTATTTTGGTATCTCTGTGTATTCCTTTATTTTCGTCTCGTGTCCCGGCTTTTCCATTTGCCCTTTTGTTATACCTGTTGTTCATTAGTTGAGTTATTTGAGCCTCTCCCTCCTCACTGTTGTGTGCTGGTCGATTATGTTCAGTCCTTTCTGTCACATGTACTTCATCTGGTTATTCCACTTCATACAGTGGCTTGCAAAAGTATGTATTCAGCCCCTTGGTATTTCACACATTTTAATTTGTTTATGACATTTCAAATACAAAAAATAAACCAGGCTTCTCAATATAAAAATTTCTAAAATGATCTTCCTTGAACTCAAACTAAAAGTAAATCTCTACAACCTGACATAAATTAATTAAAAGCCAAGATAATGGGTTGCATAAGTAATAGAACCCTTTGGTATAATACCTGTAAATAATCAGTTTTATTGCCAGCTTTCTTCAGACAAGTCAGTGGATGGAAGCATTATTTGCTGTTAATGTGTCTGCATGTAAATCAAGCTATTTTTTATTTATTTGCTGAAATGCTGGGTTACTGTGCATTTGGATGCACAAATTGTCACAAGGGCTTCAAGATGTACAGATTCCCTTCAGATCCAAACAAGAAAAATTTGAGAAAATAAAGTCAGCTGTGTGGGATGGAAGCCATACATGTCAACCTATACGGATTGTCCGTAAATTATACGGGTTTTTTCCGAGTTTCAGAGTCATAGGGATATACAAATAAAGTCTTACGGATATTCAGTTTTCTTTTGTAAATTAATTTTTTTACTGTTGTTTTTCTTAACTCCGCGGACTTTCGGCCAGCCATCCACCATCTTTGTACTCCTCATAGAAGCTGTGTGATGACGTGCGCAAATGTGAGCATCCAATTGGAATTGGTTCACCGTCACATGGTTTTCCAATATCCAATCTTAGGGCAGAGCAGTCTCAGATGGTAGGGCCAAAGATTGTTAAGAGCTGTGATGTGTTACTCTGAGTTCTTGTTTCTGTAAAAATAGAACAGCTGTGTGACACTATATTCATGGGAAATATATTGAGTTTGTACAAAATACCCACAATGTACTTGTAGACAGATTTTATTGACAGCAAGCAATTTTACTGTGGAGAAAGAGGATTTAACTGCGGAGGACTTCCACCATAAAAGAGCCCATGGAGATCCCTGGTTGTTGTTCATTCGGCTGCTCCCAGTTTTTGTTCGGGGTCACCACAGCGGATACAGCCCGATCCGCATTGGGAGTTGGTGACCCTGAACCATCCCTTAGTTATACTGCTATAGACGTAGACTGCTGGGGGGTTCCCATGATGCACTGTTTCTTTCTCCTTTTGCTCTGTATGCACCACTCTGCATTTAATCATTAGTGATCGATCTCTGCTCCCCTCCACAGCATGTCTTTTTCCTGGTTCTCTCCCTCAGCCCCAACCAGTCCCAGCAGAAGACTGCCCCTCCCTGAGCCTGGTTCTGCTGGAGGTTTCTTCCTGTTAAAAGGGAGTTTTTCCTTCCCACTGTAGCCAAGTGCTTGCTCACAGGGGGTCGTTTTGACCGTTGGGGTTTTACATAATTATTGTATGGCCTTGCCTTACAATATAAAGTGCCTTGGGGCAACTGTTTGTTGTGATTTGGCGCTATATAAAAAAATTGATTGATTGAATTGATTGATTCCGCTCCAACATGAAGCTATATAACGGCTGATGCAACAGACAAGAGTTACACTATGCAGAGTTTCTCCAGTAATAGCTACAGAAGCCTATAACTGTACAGATGTGATGAGTGGTGTGGTAAGTAAGTAAGTAAGTAAAATTTATTTCTAAAGCACATTTAAACACAGTTTACACTGACCAAAGTGCTGTACATAGTTAAAAATAAATAAGTAAATATATTGGCAGGAAATATACAAAGAACAAAACAACTGAATACAACATCAGCAGCAAGATACAAACACAACAATCATTAACATGACAAGACATGGCATAACCAGTTAGCGGTTAATTAGTAGGGAATGCTAGTGTAAAAAGGTGTGTCTTGAGCTTGGATTTAAAAACAGTAATAGAAGGGGGATCTCTGATATCAGGAGGCAGATGGTTCCACAGTCTGGGACCAGCGACTGCAAAAGCTCTGTCCCCTTTTAACTTGAGGCGAGTTCGGGGGACATGAAGGAGACCTTTACTGGAAGATCTCAGAGACCTGGGAGCAACAGCGGAATGAATGACAGTAGCTATGTAGTTAGGGGCCAGGT
Source organism: Thalassophryne amazonica (assembly GCF_902500255.1). Lineage (NCBI taxonomy): Eukaryota > Metazoa > Chordata > Actinopteri > Batrachoidiformes > Batrachoididae > Thalassophryne > Thalassophryne amazonica. The sequence goes on along the minus strand of NC_047114.1, from coordinate 20,331,511 downwards.
CATGAAGAGCTTTAAAAACCATTAACAGTAATTTAAATTGGATCCTGTACTGGACAGGAAGCCAGTGTAATGTGGCTAGGACAGGTGAGATATGTTCATGTTTTTTTCTGTTAGTAAGCAACCTAGTAGCAGCATTTTGGACCATTTGAAGCTGTGACACCAGTTTTTGAGGGAGACCAAAGTAAAGGGAGTTATAGTAGTCTAGATGTGAAGTTATAAAAGCATGGATAACTTTTTCCAGGTCACTGTAACACAGAACAGATTTGAGTTTTGCAATGATTCTTAATTGATAGAAACTAGTTTTAACAACAGAAGAGATCTGTTTGTCAAGATTGAGTTGAGAGTCTAGAATTACACCCAGGTTTCTTGCATAGGTTTTGACAAATGAAGTGAGGGAGCCAACATTCCTGGAGATGGAGTTAATGGATTTTGGGGGGCCAAAAATTATAACCTCAGTTTTATCCTCATTTAACTGGAGGAAGTTATTGGCCATCCAGATTTTAATTTCTTTCAGGCAATCCAGGAGAGGCTGCAGGGAATTTCCAGATTTGAGAGGAAGATACAACTGAGAATCGTCGGCATAAAAGTGAAATGAAATATTAAATTTTCTGATTATGTTACCCAATGGAAGCATATATAAACAGAAAAGAACAGGACCCAGGATGGACCCCTGAGGGACCCATAAGACACAGGGGCAGGGGGTGAGGAGTACTGGCCTATAGACACAGAAAAGGTTCTTTGCTGGAGGTATGAGTGGAACCATTTTAGTGCAGAACCCTTAATCCCAATCCACTGTTCAAGCCGGGGTCAGCAAAATTGTGTGGTCTACAGTGTCAAATGCTGCACTCAAATCCAACAGGATAAGGATAGCATTGTCACCAGAGTTGAGAGTGAGCAGCAAGTCATTTGTTACTTTATCAAGGCTGTCTCAGTGCTATGGCGGGCCTTAAGCCAGATTGAAATGGCTCCAGGATCTCTACTGAATTGAGAAAGGAAAGCAGCTGTGTTAACACAACTTTTTCCATAATTGTGGAAATGAATGGTAGTTTGGAAATGGGCCTAATTTTTTTTTAAACATTTTGGGTCAAGGTTATGTTTTTTAAGCAGAGGCTGAACTACCGCATGCTTAAAACAAGTGGGAACAAAAGCATTAGCAAGGCAGAAATTCAAGATGATTTGAATGCCCGGACCAATGACATCAAATGCATCTTTGATCATTCAGGAAGGGATAGGGTCATGAGGAGCTGTTAAAGTTTTCATGTGTTTAACAATATCCCACAATTCAGTGTATGAAACTGCTTCAAAGTGGTCAAAGGTAGCTGTGGCACTGAAGAAGTGTGGGAGGGTATAAGATACAACAGGAGAAAACTGTGCCCTAATGTGGTTAATTATCTCAATGAAAAACTTTAGAAATTTGTCGCAGAGGTCAGTGGATGCCTTGACCTCTGGGGACCCCAGTGGATGCCTTGACCTCTGGGGACCCCTGGGGGTTAACAATGGAATTGATGCAATTAAACAAAATTTTTGGCCAGTGGGAGTGTTTTCCTGTGATAACAGAATAATGCTTAGCTCTAGCTTTCTTAGCAGCAGACTGAAAATCAATCAATTCAATTTTTTTTCAATCAATTTTTTTTTTTTATATATAGCGCCAAATCACAACAAACAGTTGCCCCAAGGCGCCTTATATTGTAAGGCAAGGCCATACAATAATTATGTAAAACCCCAACGGTCAAAACGACCCCCTGTGAGCAAGCACTTGGCTACAGTGGGAAGGAAAAACTCCCTTTTAACAGGAAGAAACCTACAGCAGAACCAGGCTCAGGGAGGGGCAGTCTTATGCTGGGACTGGTTGGGGCTGAGGGAGAGAACCAGGAAAAAGACATGCTGTGGAGGGGAGCAGAGATCGATCACTAATGATTAAATGCAGAGTGGTGCATACAGAGCAAAAGAGAAAGAAACAGTGCATCATGGGAACCCCCCAGCAGTCTACGTCTATAGCAGCATAACTAAGGGATGGTTCAGGGTCACCTGATCCAGCCCTAACTATAAGCTTTAGCAAAAAGGAAAGTTTTAAGCCTAATCTTAAAGGTAGAGAGGGTGTCTGTCTCCCTGATCTGAATTGGGAGCTGGTTCCACAGGAGAGGAGCCTGAAAGCTGAAGGCTCTGCCTCCCATTCTACTCTTAAAAACCCTAGGAACTACAAGTAAGCCTGCAGTCTGAGAGCGAAGCGCTCTATTGGGGTGATATGGTACTATGAGGTCCCTAAGATAAGATGGGACCTGATTATTCAAAACCTTATAAGTAAGAAGAAGAATTTTAAATTCTATTCTAGAGTTAACAGGAAGCCAATGAAGAGAGGCCAATATGGGTGAGATATGCTTTCTCCTTCTAGTCCCCGTTAGTACTCTAGCTGCAGCATTTTGAATTAACTGAAGGCTTTTTAGGGAACTTTTAGGACAACCTGATAATAATGAATTACAATAGTCCAGCCTAGAGGAAATAAATGCATGAATTAGTTTTTCAGCATCACTCTGAGACAAGACCTTTCTAATTTTAGAGATATTGCGTAAATGCAAAAAAGCAGTCCTACATATTTGATTAATATGCGCTTTGAATGACATATCCTGATCAAAAATGACTCCAAGATTTCTCACAGTATTACTAGAGGTCAGGGTAATGCCATCCAGAGTAAGGATCTGATTAGACACCATGTTTCTAAGCTTTGTGGGGCCAAGTACAATAACTTCAGTTTTATCTGAGTTTAAAAGCAGGAAATTAGAGGTCATCCATGTCTTTATGTCTGTAAGACAATCCTGCAGTTTAGCTAATTGGTGTGTGTCCTCTGGCTTCATGGATAGATAAAGCTGGGTATCATCTGCGTAACAATGAAAATTTAAACAATACCGTCTAATAATACTGCCTAAGGGAAGCATGTATAAAGTGAATAAAATTGGTCCTAGCACAGAACCTTGTGGAACTCCATAATTAACTTTAGTCTGTGAAGAAGATTCCCCATTTACATGAACAAATTGTAATCTATTAGACAAATATGATTCAAACCACCGCAGCGCAGTGCCTTTAATACCTATGGCATGCTCTAATCTCTGTAATAAAATGTTATGGTCAACAGTATCAAAAGCAGCACTGAGGTCTAACAGAACAAGCACAGAGATGAGTCCACTGTCCGAGGCCATAAGAAGATAATTTGTAACCTTCACTAATGCTGTTTCTGTACTATGATGAATTCTAAAACCTGACTGAAACTCTTCAAATAGACCATTCCTCTGCAGATGATCAGTTAGCTGTTTTACAACTACCCTTTCAAGAATTTTTGAGAGAAAAGGAAAGTTGGAGATTGGCCTATAATTAGCTAAGATAGCTGGGTCAAGTGATGGCTTTTTAAGTAATGGTTTAATTACTGCCACCTTAAAAGCCTGTGGTACATAGCCAACTAACAAAGATAGATTGATCATATTTAAGATCGAAGCATTGAATAATGGTAGGGCTTCCTTGAGCAGCCTGGTAGGAATGGGGTCTAATAAACATGTTGATGGTTTGGATGAAGTAACTAATGAAAATAACTCAGACAGAACAATCGGAGAGAAAGAGTCTAACCAAATACCAGCATCACTGAAAGCAGCCAAAGATAACGATACATCTTTGGGATGGTTATGAGTAATTTTTTCTCTAATAGTTAAAATTTTGTTAGCAAAGAAAGTCATGAAGTCATTACTAGTTAAAGTTAATGGAATACTCAGCTCAATAGAGCTCTGACTCTTTGTCAGCCTGGCTACAGTGCTGAAAAGAAACCTGGGGTTGTTCTTATTTTCTTCAATTAGTGATGAGTAGAAAGATGTCCTAGCTTTACGGAGGGCTTTTTTATAGAGCAACAGACTCTTTTTCCAGGCTAAGTGAAGATCTTCTAAATGAGTGAGACGCCATTTCCTCTCCAACTTACGGGTTATCTGCTTTAAGCTACGAGTTTGTGAGTTATACCACGGAGTCAGGCACTTCTGATTTAAAGCTCTCTTTTTCAGAGGAGCTACAGCATCCAAAGTTGTCTTCAATGAGGATGTAAAACTATTGACGAGATACTCTATCTCACTTACAGAGTTTAGGTAGCTACTCTGCACTGTGTTGGTATATGGCATTAGAGAACATAAAGAAGGAATCATATCCTTAAACCTAGTTACAGCGCTTTCTGAAAGACTTCTAGTGTGATGAAACTTATTCCCCACTGCTGGGTAGTCCATCAGAGTAAATGTAAATCAATCAATCAATCAATTTTTTTTTTATATAGCGTCAAATCACAACAAACAGTTGCCCCAAGGCGCTCTACACTGTAAGGCAAGGCCATACAACAACCATGTAAAACCCCAACGGTCAAAACGACCCCCTGTGAGCAAGCACTTGGCTACAGTGGGAAGGAAAAACTCCCTTTTAACAGGAAGAAACCTCCAGCAGAACCAGGCTCAGGGAGGGGCAGTCTTCTACTGGGACTGGTTGGGGCTGAGGGAAAAAACCGGGAAAAAGACATGCTATGGAGGGGAGCAGAGATCGATCACTAATGATTAAATGCTGAGTGGTGCATACAGAGCAAAAAGAGAAAGAAACAGTGCATCATGGGAACCCCCCAGCAGTCTACGTCTATAGCAGCATAACTAAGGGATGGTTCAGGGTCACCTGATCCAGCCCTAACTATAAGCTTTAGCAAAAAGGAAAGTTTTAAGCCTAATCTTAAAAGTAGAGAGGGTGTCTGTCTCCCTGATCTGAATTGGGAGCAGGTTCCACAGGAGAGGAGCCTGAAAGCTGAAGGCTCTGCCTCCCATTCTACTCTTACAAACCCTAGGAACTACAAGTAAGCCTGCAGTCTGAGAGCGAAGTGAACATTTAACATTTCTTAAATGTTATTAAGAAATGATCAGACAGAAGGGAGTTTTCAGGGAATACTGTTAAGTCTTCTATTTCCATACCATAAGTCAGAACAAGATCTAAGATATGATTAAAGTGGTGGGTGGACTCATTTACATTTTGAGCAAAGCCAACTGAGTCTAATAATAGATTAAATGCAGTGTTGAGGCTGTCATTCTCAGCATCTGTGTGGATGTTAAAATCGCCCACTATAATGATCTTATCTGAGCTAAGCACTAAGTCAGACAAAAGGTCTGAAAATTCACAGAGAAACTCACAGTAACGACCAGGTGGACGATAGATAATAACAAATAAAACTGGTTTTTGGGACTTCCAATTTGGATGGACAAGACTAAGAGTCAAGCTTTCAAATGAATTAAAGCTCTGTCTGGGTTTTTGATTAATTAATAAGCTGGAATGGAAGATTGCTGCTAATCCTCTGCCCGTGCTACGAGCATTCTGACAGTTAGTGTGACTCGGGGGTGTTGACTCATTTAAACTAACATATTCATCCTGCTGTAACCAGGTTTCTGTAAGGCAGAATAAATCAATATGTTGATCAATTATTATATCATTTACCAACAGGGACTTAGAAGAGAGAGACCAAATGTTTAATAGACCACATTTAACTGTTTTAGTCTGTGGTGCAGTTGAAGGTGCTATATTATTTTTTCTTTTTGAATTTTTATGCTTAAATAGATTTTTGCTGGTTATTGGTGGTCTGGGAGCAGGCACCGTCTCTACGGGGATGGGGTAATGAGGGGATGGCAGGGGGAGAGAAGCTGCAGAGAGGTGTGTAAGACTACAACTCTGCTTCCTGGTCCCAACCCTGGATAGTCACGGTTTGGAGGATTTAAGAAAATTGGCCAGATTTCTAGAAATGAGAGCTGCTCCATCCAAAGTGGGATGGATGCCGTCTCTCCTAACAAGACCAGGATTTCCCCAGAAGCTTTGCCAATTATCTATGAAGCCCACCTCATTTTTTGGACACCACTCAGACAGCCAGCAATTCAAGGAGAACATGCAGCTAAACATGTCACTCCCGGTCCGATTGGGGAGGGGCCCAGAGAAAACTACAGAGTCCATCATTGTTTTTGCAAAGTTACACACCGATTCAATGTTAATTTTAGTGACCTCCGATTGGCGTAACCAATTACTGCCGACGTGAATTACAATCTTACCAAATTTACGCTTAGCCTTAGCCAGCAGTTTCAAATTTCCTTCAATGTCGCCTGCTCTGGCCCCCAGAAGACAATTGACTATGGTTGCTGGTGTCGCTAAATTCACATTTCTCAAAACAGAGTCGCCAATAACCAGAGTTTGATCCTCGGCGGGTGTGTCGTCGAGTGGGGAAAAACGGTTAGAAATGTGAACGGGTTGGCGGTGTACACGGGGCTTCTGTTTAGAACTACGCTTCCTCCTCACAGTCACCCAGTCAGCCTGCTTTCCCGGCTGCTCGGGATCTGCCAGGGGGGAACTAACGGTGGCTAAGCTACCTTGGTCCGCACCGACTACAGGGGCCTGGCTAGCTGTAGAATTTTCCACGGTGCGGAGCCGAGTCTCCAATTCGCCTAGCCTGGCCTCCAAAGCTACGAATAAGCTACACTTATTACAAGTACCATTACTGCTAAAGGAGGCCGAGGAATAACTAAACATTTCACACCCAGAGCAGAAAAGTGCGGGAGAGACAGGAGAAGCCGCCATGCTAAACCGGCTAAGAGCTAGTAGCTGCGCTAAGCTAGCGGATTCCTAAAAACACACAAAGTGAATAATGTGTAAATAATTTAGAGGTGATTCAGCAGAAGGAGTGCTTTAGTTAAGGCACGTGAAGATTACACTGTGAAACAAATCGTAATCTAGATAACTAGATCAATCTAACTGCACAGATTAAACAGCTAACAGATACAGAAAAACACCGCTGTGCTCCGGAACAGGAAGTGATACAATACCGCAGTGAGAGCCAACCACCAGTAGAGGCAAGCAAGAGCAAAGAGCTGATCTAACAGAGAAGTTTTGAAAATTTCTACAGACAGCATGAGGTGGTCTTTCTTCCATTTCCGCTCAGCTCTACAGCAAACCTGCCTGAGGAGGCGGGTAGATTCATCATGCCACTGTTGGGATTTCAAATTGGCACGTCTGAATTTAAGAGGGGCCACAGTGTCTAAGATGGCAACACAGGAATTATTAAAAAGAAGCATCAACTCCTCTGGACTAGAGAGTAGCTGATGTGCAGTGGAAAGACTAGTGGTAATGTCATTTGATAAATAAAATTCAGAGAAATTCTTTACAGTGCAAGAGTTAATGTGACGGGAGTAATGGCTCAAGGATCTGGTTGTAAACAAGGGGTGACATAACTTTACATTGAACACAATAGGCATATGATCTGAGATAGATATGTCCTCAAAGCACATGGAATCAATGGAAAACCCATAGGTTAAAATGAGATCTAGAGTGTGGCCATGAACATGGGTTGGCTGATTAATGTGTTGGGTAAGGCCAAAAGATTCCAATAAAGAACAAAACTCGCTAACCATGGGTTTTCCAGGGCAGCAGACATAAATATTAAAATCACCTAAAACCAACAATCGGTCATAGAATGTAACATAATGAGCCTGTTGTGTGGGCCGCCAGAAGAGGAGGTACTGCTGGCCCACCACCAGAGGGCGCCCTGCCTGAAGTGCAGGCTTCAGGCATGAGAGGGCGCTGCCGCCACGGACACAGCCGGGAGTGACAGCTGTCACTCATTATTTCCTGACAGCTGTCACTCATTCTTCATCATCTCACTCCATAAAACCCAGACGTCATCTCCACCTCATCGCCGAGATATTGTACTTCTATGGCGGTAACTTTCTCTGCCTGTATTGATTGATTGTGTTGCAGCTGTCTAACCGGAGGACCGGCGTGGATCGCGACTGTTTGTCCTACTTCCCGTCAGATAAGTGGTTACACAGACGCTGCACGAGTGTGTATTAGAGGTGGAGGTGGCATTCCCACCGTTGTTGTTACGGGGTGTACACACACCCACACTTGACTGTCTTTGCTCTTCGTCAGCAGTACCAGATCCGACAGTCGGGGACGGTGATCACCTGGGAATTTGGGACTTGGCGGCTCCAGTATTCACCAGGTTCAGTGGCGGCGGAAATCGTGTGGTTCCGGCTCTTCTCAGGACAGACGTCTTCTATCCTCGAGCCTGCCCACACGTCACCTTTGTGGATTGACTGTTATCAGATTCTGAGATTGTCTTTATATTCGTTGTGCACCTTCACAACATTAAATTGTTACTTTTTGGCTCAGCTATTGACCGTTCATTTGCGCCCCCTGTTGTGGGTCCGTGTCACTACACTTTCACAACAGAGACAGGAGAGTTGAAAAGTAATTTATGAAGTTTTTACCTGATTTTGGCTGTCGGTATACAAGTACACACACCAGTGGGGTTGTCGTGGAGTCAACTTTTATGCACTGAACTTCAAATGATGAAATGCGCTGAACAGGGATTGACTGTACCTTGAATCGGTTTTTAAAAACCAAAGCTACTCCACCACCTCTACCCGAACCTCTCGGAGTGCTTATATATGAACAGTTTGCGGGGTATATCATAATTTTATACAGGAGGTACAGGAGGTTCATTAAGGGCTATAGTCAGGTAGTTGGTCCCCTTACAGCCCTGACCTCCACAAAAGTCCCCTTCACCTGGTCGGATTGGTGCGAAGCCGCATTTAGGGAGTTGAAACACCGGTTTTTGACTGCGCCAGTTCTGGTGCAGCCCGATCCTAACCGCCAGTTCGTTGTTGAAGTGGATGCCTCTGACTCAGGGATAGGAGCCGTGCTGTCCCAGAGCAGGGAGTCCAATAAGGTTCTCCACCCTTGTACCTATTTCTCCCGCAGGTTGACCCGGCAGAGCGGAACTATGACGTCGGCAATCGGGAACTCCTGGCGGTGAAAGAGGCCCTTGAGGAGTGGAGACACCTGTTGGAGGGAGCTGTGGTTCCATTCACGGTTTTCACTGACCATCGGAACCTGGAGTACATATGGACCGCTAAGCGTCTGAACCCCAGGCAACCCGTTGGTCACTGTTTTTTGGTCGTTTTAACTTCCAGATCACCTATTGCCCCGGGACCAAAAACCAGGGGTCTGACGCACTGTCCCGGGTGCATGAAGAGGAGGTTAAAACAGAGCTGTTGGATCCACCGGACACCATCTTGCCACCATCTCGTCCACTGTTGTCACCACACTCACGTGGGACATAGAGGAAGTGTTCAGGGAGGCCCTGACTTGTCACCCGGACCCCGGCGGTGGACCAACTAACTGATTGTACGTCCCACCAGACGCAAGGACTGCAGTTTTGGACTTCTGTCACGGTTCCAAGCTCTCCTGCCATCCAGGGGTGCGAAGAACCATGGCGGTGGTCCAGCAGCGGTTCTGGTGGGCATCAATGGAAGCAAACGTCCGGGATTATGTCCGGGCCTGCACAACATGTGCCAGGGGCAAGGCCGTCCATCAGACAGAGAAGGGACTCCTCCAGCCGTTGCCCGTGCCTCGACGCCCCTGGTCGCACATCGGCCTGGACTTTGTTCTGGGCCTCCCTGCGTCCCAGGGAATGACAACCATCCTGACGATAGTGGACCGGTTCTCCAAGGTGGCCCACTTCGTGGCCCTCCCGAAGCTCCCGACGGCCCAAGAGACCGCAGACCTCCTGGTCCACCACGCTGTGCGTCTGCATGGTATCCCAACTGACATCGTCGTCCCCAGTTCTCCTCGCAAGTCTGGAGGAGTTTCTGTAGGGAACTGGGGGCCACCGCAAGCCTGTTGTCCGGGTACCACCCCCAGACCAACGGACAAGCAGAGCGTGCTAAACAAGATCTGGAGCAGGCCCTGAGGTGTGTAACCTCCGCACACCCTACGGCCTGGAGTCAACACCTGGCCTGGATCGAGTATGCCCACAACAGCCAGATCTCATCAGCGACCAGCCTCTCCCCATTTGAAGTGTGTTTGGGGTACCAGCCCCTATTATTCCCAGCTGTGGAGGGAGAGGTCAAGGTCCCCTCGGTCCAGGCCCACCTCAGAAGGTGCCGGCGGGTGTGGCGGACAGCCCGCTCTGCCCTTCTGAGAGCCCGGACGCGGGCGAAGACCCATGCAGGCTGCCGACAAGCCCCGGCCCCCGCTTACCAGCCTGGGCAGGAGGTCTGGCTTTCCACCAAAAACATCCCTCTGCACACGAACTCACCCAAGTTGACTGATCGCTACATTGCACCATTCCCCATCATAAAAGTCATCAGTCCGGCTGCAGTGAAGCTCAGACTCCCTGCTTCACTGCGGATACATCCTGTGTTCCACGTTTCAAAGGTCAAACCATATCACACATCAGACCTCTGCACCCCCGGATCAGCACCGCCTCCTGCCCGCATCATCGACGGCGAGCCAGCCTGGACAGTAAGGAGGCTCCTTGATGTTCGCCGGAGGGGTCGGGGTTACCAGTATCTGGTGGATTGGGAGGGGTACGGACCTGAAGAGCGCTCCTGGGTGAAGAGGAGCTTCATCCTGGATTCGGCTCTCCTGGCCGACTTCTACCAGCGACACCCCAACAAGCCGGGTCGGGCGCCAGGAGGCGCACGTTAATGGGGGCCCTGTTGTGTGGGCCGCCCGAAGAGGAGGTACTGCTGGCTCACCACCAGAGGGCACCCTGCCTGTCGTCGGGTTTCAGGCATGAGAGGGCGTAGTCGCCTTACAGGAGCACCGCATCTGACAGCTGTCACCCATTATTCATCAGCATCATCCATAAAGGCCTGGGAGAGACACCATACCTCTGCCGAGTTATCTGCTTACCCTCAAGGTAAACAACTCAGCCGTTTTGTGCCGTACGCACACGTTTTTGCATCTGACCTTTTTGCAGTCGTAACCTTTTGTACACTTGCAGCTTGTAGCCGAGTTTGTGAAAGCTGGAGGAGTTGGCGTCTCCACTCCTCACTGCAGACTTGATTTAAGTGATACATAAGGCACTGCACGTACTCTGTGTTCCTGTGTTTGGAGGTGGATGTTTTTCCCTCAGGAAGGAACTGTATTTTTGCTGACTGTTTTCTGGGTGTACACACACCCACCTTTAACCTGTCTCTTTTCCTGCCAGCAGTACCGGATCTGACAGCTGGAAGCGGTGGCCACCTGGGGACTCAGGACTTGGCGGCTCCAGTGTGTTACAGATCTCCGTTGGCGGTGGAACCTTGTGGGTCCCGGCTCTTCTCTGGTTAGGCGTCTCCTACCCTCGGGCCTGCCCACTCGTCACCGAGTTTTGTGATTGACAGACTAAATGTATATCTGGTTGTGTGTGCACATTTGCAGAATAAATTGTTATTTATTTGGACTTCCTACTGGCCGTTCATTTACGCCCCCTGGCGTGGGTCCGTGTACTTCACTTTCCCAACATGCTTTCCTCTTTGAAAGCCTGAGGAAAATGGGACATTCAAGACATTGTTCAGAAGAACAGTGTAGTTTGATTAAAAAGTTGATTGGAGAGGGGAAACTTATACTCAGGTGCAAAAAATTATAGGCTGTTCATCTACAATGATCTCCAGTGCTTTAAAATGGACCAAAAATTTGGGTAAAGACTCTCTCCAACAGGGTTCGTACACAGACAGAAAAGGATGTGCTCGCTAAAGGACTAAATTTCTCAGTGACCCCTAAACATATACTGACAGTAGATTACATCACTGCAGTAGAGTCAGCCATTAAACATAACAGTTTGTCAGAGTCAGAAGCTGGGGACCTCCAACTAAGAGTCACAGCAGTGCTGAACAGTGCTAAGCCTCCGTCCAAAATCACAGGAGAAGAACGGAAAGCTTTGTCAGCACTGCAAAAGGACCAAAGCATCCTTATCCTGCCAGCGGATAAAGGCAGATGCACGGTGGTCCTGAACACATTGGACTACGAGGCCAAGATCAACAACTTGCTCAGTGACTCCAATACATACGAACGTCTGAAGAGAGACCCCACGAGCGGCTATAAGAAGAAAATCATTAGCTACCTCCAAAACCTGGAGAAAGAGGGACTCATCGACAGGCAGACATACTACAGACTGTACCCTAGGGACGCCACTCCGTGCATCTATGGACTGCCCAAAATCCACAAACAGGATGTGCCACTCAGGCCTATTGTATGTAGCACAGACTCCATCATGTACAATTTGGCCAAGCACCTCAAGTGAATTTTGGCTCCTCTAGTGGGTAACTCAGACCACCATGTGGAGAACACACAAGATCAAGGACCTACAGCTGGAGGCAGATGAAACTATGGTGTCATTTGATGTGACATCATTGTTCACCTGCATCCCCACCGCTGAGGCCGTCTCAGCTGTGAGGCAGAGACTGCTGGAGGATGTGTCTCTACTTGAAAGGACCAAACTCACACCAGACCACATCTGCCAACTCTTGGAGATCTGTCTCAACACCACATATTTCCTGTTTAGGGGGAATTACTACAGGCAGATTCATGGTTGTGCGATGGGGTCTCCGGTATCCCCCATTGTGGCCAATCTGTACATGGAGTGAGTGGAGAAGACAGCCTTGACGTCTTTCACGGGCATCTCTCCCAGTCACTGTTTCAGATATGTTGATGACACATGGGTTAAAATCAAGCAACAGGAAGTTGAAGACTTTACAGAACACATCAACTCGGTGGACACCAACATCAAGTTCACACGTGAGGATGCCAGAAACAACCATTTAGCCTTCTTGGACTGTGATGTTACGATTGGAGAGAACAGGCAGCTCCAGACAGGGGTTTACAGAAAACCAACTCACAATGACCAATATCTGCTCTTTGGCTCAAACCACCCCCTTGAACACAAGCTCGGGGTGATCAGGACGCTTCAACACAGAGCCCTACAGGTGCCCACAATGGCAGAGGGAAGGGCTAAAGAACAACAATGTGTCCAGAAAGCCCTCACAGTATGTGGGTACCCACGATGGTCCCTGGACAAAGTGCAGAAGTCCCAGAGTTCAAAGAGACCAGATAGACAGACAAGAGACGAAGACAAGAAGAAGAGGAGTGTCTCTCCCTTATTTAGCAGGAGTAGGGGAAAAACTACAGAGGATCTTCAGAAAGCACAAAATCCCAGTTTACTTTAAACCGATTAAGACCTTGAGACAGAAATTAGTTCACCCTAAGGACATGATCCCTAGTTACAAACAGAGCAATGTAGTATATTCTATCAGATGTCAGCAAAACTGTAACGAACACTACATAGGTGAGACTAAGCAACCTTTACACAAAAGGCTATACCAGCACCGCAGAGAGGGCACCAGTGGACCTCAGTCTGCAGTTCATCTCCACCTTAAAGACACTAACCACACGTTTGAGGACAAGGAAGTTAAAATATTAGCCAGAGAGAAGAAATGGTTTGAGAGAGGGGTCAAGGAGGCATTCTTTGTGAAACGTTTGAAACCCAGCCTTAACCGGGGAGGGGGTCTGAGACACGCTTTGTCCCCTGTTTACAATGGGGTAATCAGGTCAAAGGAGTTTCAGTCTTTTGTTCATGGTAATGAGTCATTCACGTCATCACGAAAGTCATCAAGGGAGCCATCAAGAAAGGCATCCATCCCTTCATTAGGAGGGACAGCTGCCCTGTCATTAGGAGAGTGCTAACTAGAGCACAATAGTTGCTAATTAGAGCTATTGTTTAGTCACTAGCCTATAGCAGTTTGCCTCTCAGTAGGAGGGGTGTGGTTAGGTTTAAAACTCAAGCTTTTGTTGACTTCTGTTCATTCGTCTCTACAAGAGTCAGACAGAAGTCAGACTTCCAGAGCAAGAATTTTAGCTGAGGAAGCTTCTGCGGTTTGAAGCGAAACGTCCTCGCGTCAAGCAACCCATTCCAGTCGAACATTCAAGCTTCTCTACTATAAGTAAATGAGCAAAATCTTGGTTCCAAACCAACAAAATTAATGCCTTGCAGATGTGAAGAAATCATTAAAAACTGTGGTTATACAACTAAATACTAGTTTAGTGATTCACAGGATTGCTAAAAAAGCAGTTTGAACATAATAGTTTTGAGTTTGTAGCGTCAACAGCAGATGCTACTATTATTGTGAACACCCCCTTTTCTACTTTTTTTGCTCATAGCCCAATTTCATAGCCTTAAGAGTGTGCATATCATGAATGCTTGGTCTTGTTGTATTTGTGAGAATCTAGTGAATCTACTGGTACCTTGTTTCCCATGTAACAATAAGAAATATACTCAAAACCTGGATTAATCTTTTTAGTCACATAGCACTACTATTATTCTGAACACTACTGTACCTATTCCCAGCAGGTGTACACACATACTGTTTGTGTTTCATAGTGATTGAGATAAATGAAGTCCAAGACATTCAGTGGTTTAGAAACGGTCAAGCGTCCTCTGACTTGTCTAAAAAACCCTGTCTTTAAATTTATTTATTTATTTATTTATTTATATTTATATAGCGCCAAATCACAACAAACAGTTGCCCCAAGGCGCTTTATATTGTAAGGCAAGGCCATACAATAATTACGTAAAAACCCCAACGGTCAAAACGACGAAATTGTGATGACCATTATGATGGCACTGAGGGAAAATTACAAAAATTGTTTCACTGTCCAAATAAATATGGCGCTAACTACAACCCCAATTGCAATGAAGTTGGGACGTTGCGTAAAATGTAAAAAAAAAAAAAACAAGACAATGATTTGCAAATCCTCTTCAACCTATATTCAATTGAATACACCACAAAGACAAGATACTTAATGTTCAAACTGATAAACTTTATTGTTTTTGTGCAAATATTTGCTAATTCTGAAATGGATGCCTGCAACACGTTCAAAAAAGCTGGGACAGTGGTATGTTTACCACTGTGTTACATCACCTTTCCTTCTAACAACACTCAATAAGCATTTGGGAACTGAGGACACTAATTGTAAGTGTCATGATTGGGTATAAAAGGAGCATCCCCAAAAGGCTCAGCCATTAACAAGCAAAGATGGGGCGAGGATCACCACTGCGTAGGAAAAAATAGCCCAACAGTTTAAGAACAATGTTTCTTATGTTCAGTTGCAAGGAATTTAGGGATTCCATCATCTACAGTCCATAATATAATCAGAAGATTCAGAGAATCTGGAGAACTTTCTACACATACGCGTCAAGGCCGAAAATCAACACTGAATGCCTGTGACTTTCGATCCCTCAGGCGGCACTGCATTAAAAACCGACATCATTGTGTAAAGGATCTTACCGCATGGGCTCAGGAACACTTCAGAAAACCACTGTCAGTTAACACAGTTCATCTCTATGTCTACAAATGCAAGTTAAAACTCTACCATGCAAAGCGAAAGCCATACATCAACAACATCCAGAAACACCACTGCCTTCTCTGGGCCCAAGCTCATTTGAAATGGACAGATGCAAAGTGGAAAAGTGTGCTGTGGTCTGATGAGTCTACATTTCAAATTGTTTTTGGAAATCCTCGAGTCATGTCCTCTGGACAAAAGAGGAAAAAGACCATCCAGCTTGTTACCAGTGCAAATTTCAAAAGCCAGCATCTGTAATGGTATGGGGGTGTGTTAGTGTCCGTGGTATGGGTAACTTACACATCTGTGATGGCACCATCAATGCTGAAAGGTACATCCAGGTTTTGGAGCAACACAAGCTGCCATCCAAGCAACATCTTTTTCATGGACATCCCTGCTTATTTCAGCAAGACAATGCCAAGCCACATTCTGCATGTGTTACAACAGCGTGGCTTCGTAGTAAAAGAGTGCAGGTACTAGACTGGCCTGTCTACAATCCAGACCTGTCGCCCATTGAAAATGTGTTGCGCATTATGAAGCGCAAAATACAACAACGCAGACCCCGGACTGTTGAACAACTGAAGTCATACATCAAGCAAGAATGGGAAAGAATTCCACCGACAAAGCTTCAACAGTTAGTGTCCTCAGTTCCCAAATGCTTATTGAGTGTTGTTAGAAGGAAAGGTGATGTAACACAGTGGTAAACATACCACTGTCCCAACTTTTTTGAAACGTGTTGCAGGCATCCATTTCAAAATTAGCAAATATTTGCACGAAAACAATAAAGTTTATCAGTTTAAACATTAAATATGTTGTCTTTGCAGTGTATTCAACTGAATATAGGTTGAAGAGGATCTGCAAATCATTTTATTCTGTTTTTATTTACATTTTACACAATGTCCCAACTTCATTGGAATTGGGGTTGTATATTATGGACTGCAGATGATGGAATCCCTAAATTTCTTGCAATTGAACACTGAGAAACATTAAACTGTTGGACTATTTTTTTCATGTAGTTGTTCACAAAGTGGTGATCCTCACCCCTTCTTTGCTTGTGAATGGCTGAGCCTTTTGGGGATGCGCCTTTTATACCCAATCATGACGCTCACCTGTTTCCAATTAGGTGTTCTTTGCGCATTCATCAACTTTTCCAGTCTTTTGTTGCCCCGTCCCAACTTTTTTTAAAAACTTGTTGCAGGCATCCATTTCAAAATGAGCAAATATTTGCACAGAAATGTCATTTCGTCAGTTTGAACATTAAATATCTTGTGTTTGTGGTGTATTCAATTGAAAATAGATTGAAGAGGATTTGCAAATCATTGTATTCTGTTTTTATTTATATTTTACACAACATCCCAACTTCATTGGAATTGGGGTTGTATAAAGTGCATCCGGAAAGTATTCACAGAGCTTCAAATTTTCCACATTTTAGTCTGTTATAGCCTTATTCCCAAATGCAGAAAATCATTTTTCCCCTCACATTCTCCTCACAATACCCCATAAGGACATGAAAAAAGTTTTTTTTAATTTTTCCAAATTTATTCACATGTACAAGAAATCACATGTACATATGTATTCACAGCCTTTGCTCAGTACTTTGTTGACGCGCCTTTGGCAGCAATTACAGCCTCAAGTCTTCTTGAATATGATGGGTCATTGTCCTGCTGAAAGATGAACCGTCGCCCCAGTCTGAGATCCAGAGCGCTTTAGAGCAGGTTTTCATCCAGGATGTGTCTGTACATTGCTGCATTCATCTTTCCCTCAATCGTAATGAGTCTCCCAGTCCCTGCCACTGAAAAACACCCCCACAGCATGATGCTGCAACCACCATGCTTCACTGTAGGGATGGTACCTGGTTTCCTCCAAACATGACGCCTGGCATTCACACCAAAGAGTTCAATCTTTGTCTTATCAGACCAGAGAATTTTGTTTCTCATGGCAAACTCCCGGTGGGCTGCCATGTGCCTTTTACTAAGGAGTGGCTTCCATCTGGCCACTCTATCATACAGGCCTGATTTGTGGATTGCTGCAGAGATGGTTGGCCTTCTGGAAGGTTCTCCTCTCTCCACAGAGGAATGCTGGAACTCTGACACAGTGACCATGGGGTTCTTGGTCACCTCCCTGACTAAGGCCCTTCTTCCCAGATTACTCAGTTTAGATAGGCGGCCAGCTCTAGGAAGAGTCATGGTGGATCTGAACTTCTTCCATTTATGGGTGATGGAGGCCACTGTACTCAGTGGGACCTTCAAAGCAGCAGAAATGTTTTTGTACCCTTTACTAGTTTGTGTACCCTTTACTAGTCTTGGAGGTCTACAGACAATTCCTTTGACTTCATATTTGGTTTGTGCTCTGATATGCACTGTCAACTGTGGGACCTTATATGTAGACAGGTGTGTGTCTTTCCAAATCATGTCCAATCAACTGAATTTGCCACAGATGGACTCCAACTAAGCTGTAGAAACATCTCAAGGATGATAAGTGGAAACAGGATGCACCTGAGCTCAATTTTAAGCTTAATGGCAAAGGCTATGAATACTTTTGTACAACTAACTTCTTATTTTTTTGCAAAAATCTCAAAGAACCATATTCACGTTGTGATTATGGGGTATTGCATGTAAAAGTTTGAGGAAAAAAAAAACATACACACACATATATAACAAAAAAGTAGAAAAGTGATGCACTGTATATATATACGAGGGCTGTCCATAAAGTGTAGGTCCTTTTTATTTTTTTCAAAAACTATATGGATTTCATTCATATGTTTTTACGTCAGACATGCTTGAACCCTCGTGCGCATGCGTGAGTTTTTCCACGCCTGTCGGTGACGTAATTCGCCTGTGAGCACTCCTTGTGGGAGGAGTCGTCCAGCCCCTCGTCGGAATTCCTTTGTCTGAGAAGTTGCTGAGAGACTGGCGCTTTGTTTGATCAAAATTTTTTCTAAACCTGTGAGACACATCGAAGTGGACACGGTTTGAAAAATTAAGCTGGTTTTCGGTGAAAATTTTAACGGCTGATGAGAGATTTTGAGGTGATACTGTCGCTTTAAGGACTTCCCACGGAGCGAGACGTCGTGCAGCGCTCTCAGGCGCCATCGTCAGCCTGTTTCAAGCTGAAAACCTCCACATTTCAGGTTCTATTGATCCAGGATGTCGTGAGAGAACAGAGAAGTTTCAGAAGAAGTCGGTTTCAGCATTTTATCCGATATTCCACTGTTAAAGGAGATTTTTTTAATGAAAGACTTGCGCGTCGGGACTCAGCCGGCGCGGTGCGGCGGCACAGGAAAAATACCTCCGTGTTGATAACCATTTGTAAAATCCAGGCGGCTTTTGATGGCTTTCAGTGGAGTGAGTATATGAGAAATTGTTTAACAGCTGGACATGTTCCAACTTCTCCTTAAGGCTTCCAACGGAGGTGTTTTTCCTGTGGCGGAGTGTTGCGGCGGCTGCGAGCCGACGCTGCAATCCGCCCGCACGTCTTTCATTAAAAAAATCTCCTTTAACAGTGGAATATCCGCACGACGTCTCGCTCCGTGGGAAGTCCTTAAAGCGACAGAATCACCTCAAAATCTCTCATCAGCCGTTAAAATTTTCACTGAAAACCAGCTTAATTTTTCGAACCATGTCCACTTCGATGTGTCTCACAGGTTTAGAAAAAATTTTGATCAAAGAAAGCGACAGTCTCTCAGCAACTTCTCAGACAAAGGAATTCTGACGAGGGGCTGGACGACTCCTCCCACAAGGAGTGCTCACAGGCGAATGACGTCACCGACAGGCGTGGAAAAACTCACGCATGCGCACGAGGGTTCAAGCATGTCTGACGTAAAAACATATGAATGAAATCCATATAGTTTTTGAAAAAATAAAAAGGACCTATACTTTATGGACAGCCCTCGTATGTATGTATATATATATATCCGAATCAGACTTGGAAAAGTATTTAATACCTTCCATCCAGGAGACAGAGTCACATCTGGAAATGTTTCCTGAATCAGCTGCAAAAATCTGCAAAATGTAACAAAGAAAAAGAAAATATTCAACATACTATTGGAAACATTGTTGGAAAGCTACTTTCAAATAGCAGCAAGGAATGCTTTAAGTAACAAGAACAATCTGAGCTTTCTGATGTCTGCCAAACTGGATCCGGATCACCTCCAAAATTCAGTGGAGTGTTCTATGCCTGATATTTATCCGTGGTGCAAATTTGGTAAGAATCCATGAAGTTATTTTGATGTAATCTTTAAAACCCTATAAAGAGAAATCGTAAGCCAGAACCTGGATCCGAATCACCTCCAAAATTCAGTGGAGTCTTCCATGCCCTAATATCTATCTGTGGTGCGAATTTGGTGACAATCTGTGAAGTAGCTTTTTTTATTTTTTTACGTAATCTGTAAAGCCTATATAAAGTGAAATCTTGATCCGAATCCGGAATCATCTTGAAAGTGGGAATAGACTGCATCTGTCTGCTATCCAGGACTCGGGGTAGTTCCATTGTGTGGTGAATACTATGACCCGCTAGACTGGTGCATGTTCCAGAACTTCACATGATCTGACCTGTTTTTTTTTTTTTCTTGTCTTTTCATTAACCTCATTTCCTTGTTGTTATATGGACACTTTTCCTTGTTGCCATTATGACTGATACTGTTATTGTCACTGTCACAGTTTGTCTTAGGTTTGTTGGGTGTTTTCACCTTTAACACAAAAAATGGAGAGCTAATTGCTGCAGTAATATTAAAAAATGTATATGATCTTAATGGTCTGAGCCAGTTGTGTCTCGGTCTGGAGTAGGATCTATCTATTGACTGACCGATCAATTGATAGGGTGTGTGTGTGTGTGTGTGTGTGTATAAAATGTCTCCTTTTTGTGGTCCTGTGAGCTATACAATTTGTACTGAGAAGTAAGAAAGGAAACTTAAGTCCTATAGGTCAGAGGCGACAGATTTGTAAGGTTAACTGGATGAGAGTCGAGACTATGCCTGGACAGGATCTCGTCTGACATGGATTACTTCCCCAGGCATGGTTGGTACCCCTTACAACTGGTACTGGGTCAATGTAGATGAAGTGTTTTGTCAAGAATATAGACAGGTGGGAATCAAAGCTAGGTCTATATACTGGTCTCCTTCTCCCTGAGCTACTTGCGTGTACCTATGAGGAGTGTAACTAGTATTAGCTGTCCTCAGACCAAGTCTGGTTGACAGTGCAGATTGACACAAATGTGGAATTCCAAGAGCTAGCCGGAAAACCGTACAATGTCATTGGGGAAAATGCCTGTTGTTCATGGTGGACATATGTGTACTGAATAAATGTTACATGGTATATACTTCTCCAAATCTTCTGCTGGTGGTCACTCAAGAGAGAGTAAGACAGGGCCGGTAACATTGCTGGTGGGATATGAGCCCTATCCGGTGTGGCAGACTCTGCCACAAGAAGGGCAGGTGAGGGCTAGTGGTAGGATAGAGTCTGGGGAATGGGTTATGTCAGGGTCGTGGGTCATCTGCTCCTTTCGGCTGCCTCTGCCTCAAGCCGGACTTCAATGCGGGAGACAGTCCACAATGGCCACGCACCACTCGGGGCTGTCCTTGGCAAGAGCTTCCCAGGAGTCTACTTGGATGTCTCCAGCCTTAAGGTGGTGCTTTTAGGCAGCCTTTGTACCGCAGCTTGGGTCTGCCTACTCCTCTCTTCCTTCCATCATATTCTGTATAGAAGACTGCTTCAGAAGGCGGTGATCATCATGTGCCCATATGGTCACCAACGCAGTTGGCACTGGGAAAGGAGGGCTTCGACGCTCTGTATGTGGCACGTGCAACATCAGGGATGCGGTCCATCCAGGTATTTTCATGAGGTGCCTCAGCTGTTGCTTTTGGGTGCACTGGAGTCGTCATGTGGCAGCAGGTAAAGGATCTAATTCTCGCCTAAGTAAAGCAGACAGGAGCGAACCACAGCTCTCTACACTTACACTTGGTTTGCATGGAATTCCTGGCCTCTTACACATTTTTGCTTGTAGTTTACTGTACGCTGTGGCGCCAGATCCTTCTTTCGACTCCTTGCCAAGGACTGTTGTGCTGTGACAAGGTACTACCTAGGTATATGACGTGCTGGACCATTCCAAGTCTGGTGCCATTCAAGAGGATGTCATGGTTCGGTACAGTGACCTCAGAGAGGGCTGGAACATCACCTCTGTTTTCCTCACATTGATAGTGAGACCTAGGTCTCACGATGCTGCAGCATTGAAGTTATTGAGAAGGCATTGCAGTTCATCGGGTGAGTGTGCCACCATGGCTGAATCATTAGCATACAGTAGTTCCTTGGCACAGAAGGTTCTTGTACGGGTTTTGGCCCCAAGCCAAGCAAGGTTAAAGAGCTTACCGTCTGTCCAGGTAGACAGTGTCATTGAGGGGGCACAACTCGAGCACAGCAGTGAGGTAAAAGGAGAAGAGAGATGGGGCTAAGACACACCCTTGTTTCATGCCTTGGAGTCAGAGAGGGTGCCTGCAGAAGACACCTGGGCTTTCATGCCAGTGTGAAACTGCAAGATAAGTCTGACAATGCCTGTTGGGCAGCCAAAGTGTTTCAAGACTGCCCACAGGCACTCTCTGATGACATTATCAAACACTTTGGTAAAGTCAATAAACACCACGTGGAGGGGCAAATACTATTCAATGGCTTTCTCCTGCAGTTGGCGCAAAGTGATCATATCTGTTATGGAGTGATTGCTACAGAAGGCTGATCGCATTTCTGGAATCACTGCATCGAAGATGGGAGACATTTGGCTGAGGATGATTATTCCAAGGACTTTGCCAGCACTTGTTAACAGTGATATCCCTCTCTAGTTTCCACACTCTTGTTTGCTTCCTTTCTTCTTGAACACTGGGATGATGATGGCGTCCTTCAAGTCCTGGGGGATGATTCTTTCCATCCAGACAGTGGACAGTACATCATACAATGCATTGGTGATTCTTTCGCCACCATACTGGTAGATTTCGGTGGGGTTCCTGCCACTGCTGGGTGCTTTGTACCCCATTACTGTTGTAAGTTCCACAGCTAAACCTTCCAAGTACTCCAGGACATGAGGCACTGTCGCTACTAGGGCTGCCACAACTAGTTGACTAGTCACGACTATGTCGACTATTGGATCCGTCGACAACTAATTTATTAGTCGACGAGTCGTTTATTTTATTTAAGTCTTTGTTTTTCTCTCAATTCATAGTTTTAGGCAGCGAGCCGTCCTGCCGTCATTTGGACGTTCAAATTTTGGGAAAGACGGCTGATTAAAACAGTGGCCGTCTTGTTCAAAGCCATTTAAAATGCGCAGTTTACCGACAGAGCTGTCAGGGTGTGGGTGTGTGTGTGTGTGTGTGCGCGCGCGCTTGCGGAGTCAACTAGCTGCAGACTGCGAGCGAGGGAACCATCAGTGCACTTGAGACAGAGAGCGCAGAGCAGAGAGGATTTTAACCAGAGAGAACATGTAAAAAACACACACACACGCAGACACACCACACACACACAAACCAAAACATGGAGCTGCTCCTTTACTTCTCTTTCCACTTTCTCTACCTGCGTGGTTCTGATGGCACCGTCCTGTTCACACCATGTGCGTGTCGTGTACTGAATTTACGAGATCATGAGATGATATAAACTGTCAAATATCCTTAAAACATCCTAAAATGAGAATATATAAATGAACTGAGCAAAAATTACGTATACACTGGTTAAAAATAAAACCCTGCTGTGGAGAAACTGATGTCAGAGGCACAGATCACAAAAAGCAGGTGAGAAATCCGAACTTTAATAGCTGTTATTTTCCAAAGGTATGTATTTATTAAATCTTAAGCTTAATGCAGTGTTCAAGTACAAAACATGACTGATGAGGAGAAAGAAAAATTACTTTTAAAAATGACTTCATCACACTAAAATGAACTGGAGTCAGAATAAAAATACAAGCTGCTGATTTTTATTTTTCAAAGTTATTATAAGCTGCAGCTATATGTTTTATTCATTTCAAAGTGAGTTACCTCTTATTTTATTCTGACTTATTTATACAAAAAATAGGGTGGCCAAATCAGCCTGCATTGCTCTGTTCAGTTTACATCAAAGTTTTACTGCACGTCTGTGTATTTTTTCCTTCTTTATAAGAGTTTGGTACCACACTGTTTGTATTTCTGAATGATTTGATATAAATGAACTCTAAGAAATAGTCACTGATTTGGAAATGTTCATGTTTTCATCCCCTGACGTTTCTGGAAAATGCTGCAGGCCTTAATTTAGGAAATTACGTATGATCCGACTAGTCAACTAATCGCAAAAATAATTGTTTACTAGTCGACTATCAAAATAGTCGTTTGTGGCAGCCCTAGTCGCTACCAACCGTGCACTGAAGTCCCCAGCAACAGAACGGTGTCTGTGGGATATTACTGAGCGTGGTGCCAGTGCCAGTCCCAGTGCCATTCCGTGGACTGGCGGGCCTTCCTGGCCTAGGTCTGGTGGACACCAAAGCTACCCCTGCTTGGGTTACAGAAAATAACCCATGTAAATACAGCTTTCCTTAAGTAGTTCTAAATTGACAATGTGTCCAAAGTATACACCACTGTTAGCCATAAATGAGTCAGTGATAAATGTACAGATTTACTTTGTAATTGTTGATTCCCATCCCAGTCTTGTGTATTTGCCTTAATTGAGTCCAGGTGTGGGGAGGAGTGATCAGCTGAATGAAGGCACCTGGGCCCATTGCATCTATTACATCATAAAAGGACCTCAAGCTTGGGACCCTTTATTGTGCATTATTTGTTTTATTTTGTATTTTATTTCAAAATAAATGCACTTTCTCACTAAATTGTTCTGTATTCAAGATGGATGCAATAATGTCACCAACTGACAAACTCACTACAATAAAAAAGATGTATTGCACTTATTTTTTTGTGAGACATCATCTACCTGGTTCCATTGACTGGCTGCAGGAGTTTTGCACCGGGACCTCTGACAATGTCTGCATTGAGCCACAAAGGTCTGTTTATTCCTTTACTTCTGTTCTTTGCATTCAGTAGATCCAGTGACACACCAACTGACTCTATAGCCTTGAAGTCCAACTTGATGCCTGTCAAGGAAATTCAACATATTAAAATGACAACACAAATAAAGCGCTCTCGTCTGATTTGTGGGAAGTGACCTTTTCTGGAGTTGAGCACAGAATCCAGCCATTGGTCCAGAGTGTTGTCACTATAGATGTGAGGAGGATGGGCCATGATGGGGATAGGCTTCTCTAAAGCTGTCCCATAACCTTCGACAGTGACATCGGCCTCCAGTATCATGGCATCACCTGGGGCAATGTAAAGTTAAGCAAATATTCCTTGTGAAACAGCAGCTGTACTTAAGACCACCTGCATTTGTCTGTCTGCGTCTTATGTCTGGACCTGAATATCTATACAGAATCTAACAAAACATGTGCACAATAAGAGAAAGGCTCTGTGGCCTCTAGATTATGTGAAAACTCTGATATAACCCCCCCCCCCCCAAAAAAAGGTATTTTTTGGAATAGTCAAACTTGATTCAATGAAAGTGCGTGACCTTTCATTTAGTCTGTGAGGTGGAGAGCAACACATAGCGCTGTTTTTTTTTTTTTTTAAATGCACAAAACACACTGCTTGGCTTTAAAAAAAAAAATACAATAAGTCTATTTCAGATGATCAGCGTGGAGCCTTGCTCTCTTAAAAGGCTTTATTTTACTCATTGTGCTGCTCTGGAAAGTTGTAACTTCTACTGATACATTGATTAGCACCTTATATGAATGCTCTATTGTCTTCTTCTCTATTTTTTGTGGGAGTGTTACAGCGCCACATATAGGTCTGGCATATACAGTGTCTTCAGTGTTCCACAACTGACATGGAGCATTATTAACCAGTTCGGGAAAGATATTTTTGTTGTTCTAACGGTTCGAGAACATCCCAAAACCAGAAATGTTAAAATACTGTTTCTGTTCGGAACAAGAATGATCTTGGCCTTGTCATGTTAAGAGATACTGTAGAACCTTCAAATACCACATTAAAGATTTAAGTGAATGTGTTTATATATTGGAGCCTGTCTATATAATTTTGACCCTGATTGTGCACCCAGTACTTGTTTTTTAAAGTTATTAATGATGTCATTCCATGATGGAAAAACAACAGTTCAAAGACATCATTAAAAAGCCAAAATCTCCACTGACATTCATACCCATGATGAGTGTATGTAAACGTCCCACCACAACTGTACACGAGGCAAAATGAAAGAATGGATCCTGGAAAATTTCAGTTTGCTCTCAGGAAAAAAGTTTTACTAATTACTCAAATTATATGAAACTCACTGAAAGCATGAGTTTTGGATCAGGGACATTCAAAAATAATGGTTTTATAGTGGTGCAGCTTAGCTAAAATTTCCATAACAATTGTTCAGTTTGCAGATTATTGGATGAGTTAATAGCATCTTAAGAATGAATAGTTTGCACCATATGTCTTGCTTAGTTATCATGTTATGGGTTAACATATGTCACATGTCATAGAATCCAATGGACGTCGACCGTGTTTGACGTTTATGTTGGAGACTAAGCATTCAGCATAGTCAGAACTATTCCATTTATTAATCCTATTCGCTCAACCAATATTTTGTATCACTTTTTACCAAAATTGAGGTAACTTCAACTTTTGACCCCTGTACAAACTGAAACTGACCTTAGTCACCTTTTTTTTTTTTTTTTTACCATTTTCAGTCATAGATAGTCCAAACTATACCTTTTCAGAATTCTTATCACACAAATATGGTGGTATAGTTTTCAACATGATTGGAGCATTTGTAAATTTTGACCCCTGTGTAATTCTTTATTGATCCCTGGTAGCTCATTGAAGGTCAGTTCCAGGATGTCTCCATATCTGTAAATAAACATTAGTTCACTTAGAATATGTGTGCCAAATTTCATGCTTTTATCACAAACTGTGATTGTTTTGGTTATCTGCAGCACTATTAATCTTATGAGACAGAACACGTTTAGACACTGGCACACTGTAAAAAAGGAAAAAAAAAAACAATGAAAACTTTGAAATTTAAGATGACCTGCTGCACAGATGTTTTGGACTTATTCAATTTAGGAGATTAGTTTTGACAGTGAACTAGTTCAAATTAAATGTTTAAAATTGAATAAACTCAAAAAGTCTACGGAGCAGGTTGCAGAGTTAACACTGCAGTCCGTGCTCTTCATTAGAATAAATATTCATTAGTCTTGCAAAAACAAAAAAACATTCAAAGAATGTAGGCCTGTGTATATTTACTTGCTAGAGCCTGAGTCATTTCTTCTTTGGTGTTGGCTCGGTGATACCATGTGGCCAACAGGCCGTCAGGAGCGCCGATGTCACCCATCTGAACCAGAAAGTTCAGCATGTCTCCACCAGTAGAAAACGAAGGCTGACCTGAAGAACCTGAGTGGTCAGTCAACACACACACACACACACACACACACACACACACACACACACACACACACACACACACACACACACACACACACACACACACACACACACACACACACACACACACACACACACACACAGAGTCATGTGAAGATATTGTACAAAATTGCTGAAACTTATTGTTTAAACCCATCAAAATTCATTATTTTTCAACATCCATTTACTCCAATCAAGGGGCAGCGGGGGGGTAGGTGTCTATAGCCTATTACAACAGTCTTAGGACAAGAGGAAGGGTCCACTGTGGACAGGGCCCCGATCTATCGGAAAGCCACATATAGACAAAGAAACCCATTCACACACCTACGGTCCATTGAAAATTCCCAGTTCACCAAATCTGTATATCCTCGGAAGTGGGAGAAAGACAGAGCATCTGGGGGAGTCCACACAAACATGGTGAAAACATACAACCTACCCACAGAAAGGATAAGGGGGGAAGCGACAGGGGTAACATATGTCATATGTCAGAATCCAATGGATGTTGACCTTATTTGACTTTTACTTTAGAGGCCATGCATTCAGCACGATCAAAACTATTCCATTTATTAATCCTTTTAGTTCACCCAATAATCATGTATTTTTTATGTAGGCCATGGTACACTGAGGCTGCAATTCCCTTAAGTGATGCTGATTATGTCAAAATTGACTGCTGGCTCATAGACTATGTGAAGCAACAGCGTTAACCACTGAACTTACGAGTCCATTATTACATACACACACACACACACACACACACACCACACACACACACACACACACACACACACACACACACACACACACACACACACCACACACACACACACACACACACACACACACAGACATTTCGTATTTTCTGGAGTATAAGTTGCATGTATTTTTGTTTAGGAGGTCTTGTCATGTATATACCAATAAATATATAAAAATCACTAAAATATTGATTAAAAATAATGGCTGTTTGTGTAGGGCTTTCCCTGGAAACAAAGCATTAAATAAAATAAGATGCAGTAATACAATCATTAACACCAATAATAAAAGTACACTACAACAATCCACAAGAGTCCCTATTTCAAGACCTATTAAAAATCAGATGGACTCACATTTTTATTGCAGTGTTTTCAGTGCTGTAGCCCAGAAATCCCCGTTCATCTGAATCAGTAACACCCAACATGTTGTCCAACACACATTTATTTATTGTGGTGTTAACATGGCTTATCCTCTTTGAGGATCTCATATCAAGTCTCACAGCTGCATTCTGGATCATTTGTTAATGATCCAGAGAAAACTTGCTGAGCCAGAAAAAACAAAGAATTGTAATCAGTTAGACGACTCACATTTGATAACATTTATTGCGACAGCAGCACATAGTTAAGAGTTTGGCATCTAAAAGTGGTGGTTCTACACTAAATTACTCCTCAGGCGACACTGCCCCCCCCACCTAAAAAAAAAAAAAAAAAACAGACAAAATTTTGCACAAACAGCCATTTTAAATTATTATTATATTATTATTTTCGAAGTGCCCCTGAAATTGCAATTGAAATAGACATCAAAAGCCCACAGGCTGCAATATTACTTTATAATTTTTTTCAAAGGTGTTTAAGTGTAGCAGTGTAAGGTGACATTTTCTTTTTGTACCTGACTTCTTAGAGAGTGTAACAGATGTAACGGTGATGATGATGATGAGCAGAAGTGCCACCACTGCTACAGATATGATGATCAGCTGCTGTTTTGTGAGAATGCCCAAATAAAGTCTTTCATCGCTGTCCTTTCTTGAGTGTGACGCTCACTGTTAGGCCGCACCCTATAGATCACAGAACAATACAGAGGAATAAAACCAATCCATCGACTGAAAAGACACAAGGCAATGACCAAACCTCCAACTCATAATTATTATGGACGAGCTGAGTACTCTGTTGAAGTAGAGACATCTTAGGCTCATAATGATTTTCTCAACCATTTGCTTAATTAAAAAAATTAATGAGATTTAATGTGAATAATGAGCAGATGAGTAACTGGCCATAATCCACCTGTCCATGGAAGTAGCACATACGCTTTCATTTTAACCCTTTATCACCCGCCCCTACAATGAGACTACGGAGCCCAATTGTTTCATTTAGTGCTGTAAGTATTTTAAACTAGGATTATTTTCTCACTTGATCAACTTGGCCAACTGAAGTCACCTGCAATTAGCAGGTCCACGTCAGCAGACTGTAGGTAATGAGGCATACTACAGTAACGCTGGTGCATCTCACTAACTGTGCCAGTCATTGGAGGATTTTTGTTGCCTACCTGTGTATACAGCGTGTAAAAAAAAGTATGTAACCCATCACCATTTTCTCAGTAAATATATTTCTAAAAGTGCTACTGACACAAAATGTTCACTGGATGTCAGTCACAAACCAAGTAATACGCACATGCAAAGAAGAAGAAGAAAAAACAAAACAAAGCAAGTAAGTACAGAAATTAAGTTATGTGTAATAATGTGAAATGCCACAGGAAAAAAAGTATTGAACACATGAAGAGAGGGAGGTGCAAGAAGGCATGGAATGCCAAGACACCAGCTGAAGTCTATGAGTAAATAGAAAGTTATCCTGCCCCTTGTCATTGCAAATTAATATCAGCTAGTTCAGTCTCAACAGATGGCCTATAAAAAGGTGTTTCTTTGACAAAGTGTCACACAAGAAACATCTCATGATCAGTAAAAGCAAAGCGCTCTCTCAAGATCTTCGCAACCTTAATGTTGCAAAAAATAGTGATGTCACTGGTTACAGAAGGATTTGTAAACTTCCGAATGTTCCAGTGAGCACTGTGTGGGCCATAATCCAGTAGTGGAAAGAACATATACTGGCCACGATCAGGTGCTCCTTGCTTGATGGAGAGGAGTGAAAATAATTATCAGAGGAGTTGTCCAAGAGCCAAGGGCCGCTTGTGGAGACCAACTGAGCAATTGTTTCAAATAAATCAATAAGCAATGCACACAACCGCCATGGCCTGTATGTATGCTTACCACACAAGACTCCATTGCTGAAGAAAAAGCATGTTGAAGCTCATTTAAGTTTGCTGCACACCATTTAGACAAGCCTGTGAAAAACTGAGGTAATATAATCTGGTCAAATGAGACTAAAACTGAACTTTTTGAATGCCATAATACACACCATGTTTGGAGGTCAAATCAGAATCAGAATCAGAAGACGTTTATTGCCATTGCCAATGAACAGGATTCACAGACTAGGAATTTGCTTTGATATAATGGTGCAACATTAAGCAGAAAGCAATAAAAAATGCTAAGATAAAATATAAAATATGTGCTAAAATAAGATAAAATATAAGATAAAATATGAAATATGAAAGGCTGTGTGCAACAGAAAAATAGTGCAGTGGGAGGAGTGCAATTAAAAACCAAAGTACATTTGTCTAAAGTGACCCGTGATAAAATGATAAAGTGACAGAGTTAAGGTTAAGGTGACTGAGTTATGAGGAGTTCATGAGTCAAACGGCAGAGGGAAAGAAACTGTTCTTATGGCGGGAGGTTCTGGTCCGGATGGACCGTAGCCTCCTGCCCGAGGGGAGTGGTTTGAATAGACCGTGTGCAGGGTGAGAAGGGTCAGCTGTGATCCGACCTGCTAGGCCCAGAGTCCTGGAGACGTGCAGGTCGTGGAGAGATGGAAGGCTACAGCTGATCACCTTCTCAGCAGAGGCCACAATGCGCTGCAGTCTGTGTCTGTCCCTGGCTGTGGCCCCGGCGTACCACACCGTGATGGAGGAGCAGAGGATGGACTCAATGATGGCTGTGTAGAACTGCACCATCAGCTGGACAGGCAGCTTGGCCTTCTTCAGCTGCCACAGGAAGTACATCCTCTGCTGGGCCTTCTTGATGAGGGAGCTGATGGTTGACTCCCACTTGAGGTCCTGAGTAATGGTGGTGCCAAGGAAGCGGTGACAGTCCACAGTGGTGATGGGGCTGTTGGTGAGGGCGAGGGAGGGCAGGGGGGCTGTGGCTTTCCTGAAGTCCACGATCATCTCCACTGTTTTCTGGGCGTTTAGCTCCAAGTTGTTGCTGCTGCACCAGATCACCAGCCGGTCCACCTCCCTCCTGTAGGCAGACTCATCTCCATCCGAAATGAGTCCAATGAGGGTGGTGTCGTCCGCAAACTTGATGAGCTTCACGGAGTTGTGGCTGGAGGTGCAGCAGTTAGTGTACAGGGAGAAGAGCAGAGGGGAAAGGACACAGCCCTGTGGAGATCCTGTGCTGAGAACCTGAGTGTTCAAGACATTCTTTCCCAGCCTCAAATGCTGACTCTGGTCCGTAAGGAAGTCTGTGAACCACCTGCAGGTGGAGTCGGGCATGTGGAGCAGAGAAAGCTTGTCCTAGAGCAAAGTCAGAAGGATGGTGTTGAATGCAGAGCTGAAGTCCACAAATAGGATCCTAGCGTAGGTTCCTGGGGAGTCCAGGTGCTGCAGGATGGAGTGCAGGGCCAGGTTTATGGCGTCATCTACAGACCCGTTGGCTCTGTAGGCAAACTGCAGGGGGTCCAGGAGGGACTTCAGGTGGGATAAAACCAGGCGTTCGAAGGTCTTCATGACTACAGACGTGAGAGCCACAGGCCTGTAGTCATTAATTCCAGTGACGCGTGGTTTCTTGGGGACTGGAACTATGATGGAGGACTTGAAACAGACTGGAACATGGCATGACTCCAGGGAGGTGTTGAAGATCCCTGTGAAGACTGGGGCCAGCTCATCAGCGCAGTGTCTCAGGGTGGCAGGAGAGACACAGTCTGTGCCCGGGGCCTTACGTGGAGTCAGCCTTTTGAAACATCTTCTCACGTCCTCCTCTTGGACCGAGAGGGCAGCGGGGGGAGGGGGGAGGTCCAGAGTGTTTGAATATCCAGTTGTGTGGGGGGTGGGGAGGTGTGAGTCCATGTCTTCAAAACGTGAATAGAAGACATTCAGGTAGTTGGCCAGCTTCAGGTCGTCAATAGAACGAGGTGCTTTGGGCTTGTAGTTGGTGATCTCTTTCAACCCCCTCCACACAGAGGCCGAGGTCGTTGGCAGAGAACCTTTGCTGCAGACGTGAACTGTACATGGATTTAGCCTTTGCCACCTCCTTGCTAAATCTGTACTTTGCACCTCTATAGCTGTCTCTGTCTCCTTCTCTGAAAGCCACCTCTTTCTGCTGCTGGAGCTGCCGGCGTTTAGGTGTGAACCAGGGCTTGTCATTGTTATATCTCACCCTGGTGCGCTGTGGGATGATGCTGTCTTCACAGAAATGAATATATGACATCACAGTGTCCGTGTAGTCATCTAGACTGTCTGTTGAAGCCTCAAACATATCCCAATCCGTAGCGCCCAAGCACGCGCGTAGCTCCTCTACAGCTTCATTGCTCCACACTTTAGATGTCCTCACAACAGGTTTAGAGAGTTTTAGTCTCTGTCTGTACGTGGGGATCAAGTGGACCATCACGTGGTCTGAGAGTCCCAAAGCTGCACGGGCCACCGCGCGGTAGGCACCACTCACTGTTGTGTAACAATGATCTAACGTGCTCCCTTCTCTGGTCGGGCATTTAACAAACTGTTTGTATTTTGGTAATTCCTGACTGAGATTCCCTTTGTCGCTGAGAATTATAACAAGGGAGTCCGGAAAGTCTCTCTCCACGCTCATAATCTGATCCGCGAGCGTGCGCTCGGCCTCGTGCACGTCCGCGCTCGGTGGGATATACACGGAGCAAAGTATGAAGGAGTTAAACTCACGTGGAGAGTAGAACGGTCTGCAGTTTATGAGGAGATATTCCAGAGAGGGAGAGCAGTGTTGGGAGATCACAGTCACATCGGAGCACCAGGCGTTGTTGATATAGAAGCAGAGTCCTCCACCTCTTGTTTTTCCACCGGAGAGTGCTCGGTCTCTGTCTGCGCGGAGGAGTTGGAATCCCTCTAGTTGGAGCACGCAGTCTGGTGTCTGTGCATTTAACCACGTCTCCGTGAAGCACAGTACACAAGATGAGGAGAAATCTCTATTCTTCTTCATCAGCAGCCCCAAAAACAAGTTTAGATTTGGGAACATCATGGTGTGGGGCTGTTTTTCAGCAGATGGCACTGGCAACCATCACATCATTGAAGAAAAAATGAATGGAAAAATGTACTGGGATATTCTTGATAAAATCTGCTGCCATCTACCAGGATGATGAAGATGAAACAAGGGTGGACATTTCAGCAAGACAATGATGCCAAACACACAGCCAAGGAAACTGCGCCATTCTAGCAGCTTTGTATTCATTCTCTGAAACCAAATGAAAGAACTAAATTTCAGAGTTCAAAAAAAGACATCAACTGAACCTTGAAGATTTGAAGACTGTTTGTGTGGGAGAATGGCCCAAAATTACACCTGAGCAATGCATGACACTAGATTCTACATACAGGAGGCGTCTTGAAGGTGTCATTACCAACAAAAGCTTTTGTAAAAAGTATTAAATACATTTCAGTAAGTGTGTTCAATACTTTTTCCCGGTGTCACTCCATTTTATTACACATAATTTATGTACTTATTTATTTTGTTGTTTTTTTTGCATGTGTGGATTACTTGAGATGTTACTGACATCTGGTGAAAATTTCATGTTGGTAGAACCTTTAGAAATATATTTACTGTCTTCAGTACTTATTTTACCAACTGTATCTATGTTAATCCTGGGATTGTAAACACAGATCGAGTGTCTCTGGGTTGTCTGTTGCTCCATCATGGTGCCAGCGCTGATCTGCGCCTTCCTCTGGAATGAGTCTCCGTACGGTGTGTGAACTGTTCGTTCCATGTAACCCGTTGGCTGTCCTGATATCTATCTGATAGCTATCGGATTCTTGTCTCTCCAACTTATACTGTGACTATTAAGTAACTGGCTGATTCTATTTGCAAGACAGCCTTGTGGCTAAATTCAATATGCTATAAGCAAGGCAATGCCCTGGAGGCGAAATTGGGAACTATAATTGTAAACAATTGTTATGACCCTGGCGTCATATTTAGTATTTTTGTAGCGTATAGGTGTGTTTACCCTCTCCACCTAGGTGAGGTGCTGTTCATCCTGTGTGCTGTGTGTGTTCCTGCTTCGTATCCTTTCCTCATCATGTAGCGTGTCCTTGGTTTGGTCTGCCGTGCGCGGTGCCGGTCGTTCTTCCCCCGGGTCGTTAGGGGTCCCGCCCCCTCACGATCCAGCTCATGTTCATCCTTGTTGGGGTCTCTGTTAGTCCTATCGGTTGTTATTATTAGAAGAGGTTGGACGGCCGTGCTGAGTGTCAGGAGAGTAAGCACGACAGCCAGCTCGGTGTGGGATTCTGACAGCATTTCTTTGAGGGCTCTGTCCCCTCGTTCACAGTGTGGAGTTTTGTCAAATGTTTACTGTCTTTGATTTTCTTATCAGCATTTTGTTAGTCTGTTCTCTTTTGCTTTGTGATCAGGTTTTTTGTTGTCCTCCTCAGGTTGTAAATTTATTTTCTTTGTTGTACACTTTTCTGTCTCCTCCTACGCGTCTCCTCTGTTCCGATTGTTCTGCACACCTGTACCTTGTTACGGTTAGTTATGTTTGGGATTTAATGCTTTCCAGTTTGCTCTCTCACTGCTGGTCAATTGAATGTCCTGGTCATTCACCTTTGAACTTCAACTGTTTGTAAGTCTTCCACTCTGTCTTTTTTTGACAGTTGACTTTTGTTATCTGTTGTCACGTGGTCTGTTCTTTTCGACCGTTTGGATTTTGTCTCTCAGGAGAGTTTTATTTTTTCCTTTTTGACAGTCGCCTTGTGTTGTTCCTCATGTCTCAGCTTTCTTTTGGATCTCGGTCATTTTTGGGTTTTTGATATTTTGATGATCACTTTGTGTTTTTGGTGTTTGTCCTTTTTGAGGTTTTGGATTTGATGCTCACTATTATTCTGTGTTAAATAAACACCTCTTGTGTTTTTGGCTACCTGCATTTGGAGTCCAAACCTTCCTTCTTTGGGGTCTAAACCGTAACAGGCTGAATCCAACATCAAATGCTCCACCTTCTTCTTGCAACCACCGATGTTGTGTGTGTGTCTGAGGAAACTTGTCTTTTTTTTTCCTTTTGTAAATATTGTAACCACTTGCTTTGGAAAGCAGTCCAAGGGGAGTCACCTTTATGTTATGCCGTGGTTCACCCCTAGGCCGGGGCATAACACAAACCAAACTATAATGATGATGTGGTGACACGATTTAAATTGTCTTCCAACTCTTATTTCTTGGCCGATTTGATGATTTAAGAGTCAAAAATATGTATTCAAGGGTGTTCTCTTCGATTTTGTACAATCCCAATTCCAATGAAGTTGGGACGTTGTGTAAAATGTAAATAAAAACAGAATACAATGATTTGTAAATCCTCCTCGACCTATATTCAATTGAATTCACCACAAAGACAAGATATTTAATGTTCAAACTGATAAACTTTATTGTTTTTGTGTAGATCCTTGCAACATGGGGCCGTGCATTATCCTGCTGCAACATGAGGTGATGTTCTTAGATGTATGGCACAACAATGGGCCTCAGGATCTCGTCACGGTATCTCTGTGCATTCAAAATGCCATCAATAAAATGCACCTGTGTTCCTCGTCCATAACAGACGCCTGCCCATACCATAACCCCACCGCCAGCATGGGTCACTCGATCCACAATATTGACATCAGAAAACCGTTCACCCACACGACGCCACACACGCTGTCTGCCATCTGCCCTGGACAGTGTGAACAGGGATTCATCTGTGAAGAGAACACCTCTCCAACGTGCCAAACGCCAGCGAATGTGAGCATTTGCCCACTCAAGTCGGTTACGACAACGAACTGGAGTCAGGTCGAGACCCCGATGAGGACGACGAGCATGCAGATGAGCTTCCCTGAGACGGTTTCTGACAGTTTGTGCAGAAATTCTTTGGTTATGCAAACCGATTGTTTCAGCAGCTGTCCAAGTGGCTGGTCTCAGACGATCTTGGAGGTGAACATGCTGGATGTGGAGGTCCCGGACTGGTGTGGTTACACGTGGTCTGCGGTTGTGAGGCTGGTTGGATGTACTGCCAAATTCTCTGAAACGCCTTTGGAGACGGCTTATGGTAGAGAAATGAACATTCAATACACGAGCAACAGCTCTGGTTGACATTCCTGCTGTCAGCATGCCAATTGCACGCTCCCTCAAATCTTGCGACATCTGTGGCATTGTGCTGTGTGATAAAACTGCACCTTTCAGAGTGGCCTTTTATTGTGGACAGTCTAAGGCACACCTGTGCACTAATTATGGTGTCTAATCAGCATCTTGATATGGCACACCTGTGAGGTGGGATGGATTATCTCAGCAAAGGAGAAGTGCTCACTATCACAGATTTAGACTGGTTTGTGAACAATATTTGAGGGAAATGGTGATATTGTGTATGTGGAAAAAGTTTTAGATCTTTGAGTTCATCTCATACAAAATGGGAGCAAAACCAAAAGTGTTGCGTTTATAGTTTTGTTGAGTGTACAAAGTCACACTGTTGTAACACGTGCAGAATGTGGCTTGGCATTGTCTTGCTGAAATAAGCAGGGATGTCCCTGAAAAAGGCGTTGCTTGGGTGGCAGCATGTGTTGCTCCAAAACCTGGATGTACCTTTCAGCATTGATGGTGCCATCACAGATGTGTAAGTTGCCCATGCCATGGGCACTAACACACCCCCATACCATCACAGATGGTGGCTTTTGAACATTGCGCTGGTAACAATCTGGATGGTTTTTTCTCTTTTGTCTGGAGGACACAACGTCCATGATTTCCAAAAACAATTTGAAATGTGGACTCATCAGACCACAGCACACTTTTCCACTTTGCAACTGTCCATTTTAAATGAGCTCAGGCCCAGAGAAGGCGGTGGCGTTTCAGGATATTGTTGATGTATGGTTTTCATTTTGCATGGTAGAGTTTTAACTTGCACTTGTAGATGTAGCGACAAACTGTGTTAACTGACAATGGTTTTCTGAAGTGTTCCTGAGCCAACGCGGTAAGATCCTTTACACAATGATGTCAGTTTTTAATGCAGTGTTGCCTGAGGGATCGAAGGTCATGGGCATTCAATGTTGGTTTTCAGCTTTAGCGCTTACATGTAGAACGTTCTCCAGATTCTCTGAATCTTCTGATTATATTATGGACTGTAGATGATGGAATCCCTAAATTCCTTGCAATTGAACATTGAGAAATATTGTTCTTAAACTTTTGGACTATTTTTTCCACACAGTTGTTCACAAAGTGGTGATCCTCACCCCATCTTTGCTTGTGAACCTTTGAACCAGCCTTTTGGGGATGCTCCTTTTATATCCAATCGTGACACTGACCTGTTTTCAATTAGGTGTTCTTTGAGCATTCATCAACTTTCCCAGTCTTTTGTTGCCCCGTCCCAACGTTTTGGAAATGTCTTGCAGGCATCCATTTCAAAATGAGCAAATATTTGCAAAAAAAACAATAAAGTTTATCAGTTTGAACATTAAATATCTTGTCTTTGTGGTGTATTCAACTGAATATAGGTTAAAGAGGAATTGCAAATCGTTGTATTCTGTTTTTATTTACATTTTACACAACGGCCCAACTTCACTGGAAGTGGGATTGTATGTAAATGGTATTCAATGACCTGCAAATACAGATGTATAAGGCCTTTTGTATCAGTTAAAGACATGTAGGTTAGGTGAATTGGAAACTTAATAACTGTCCAGGTCTCCCTTGCAAAAGAGGTCTTGATCTCAATGGGACTAACCTGGTCAAATTAAATTAGAGAAGCCATCAGCTTTGACTAACACAGTAAACCCCTATGTATTCAAAGTTGCTCTCTATGATTTTGTTCATGTCTTTAAGCTAAAAATGTCCATAAACAAACAACAATGCTGGGTTGTGCAGTACGTGAATTCTGGTCATTTAAATCAACCTGCTCTGTGTTTGAAACTGTTCTTGTTATAATTAATTATGACTTCTCATACATGCAGATTTAGTGTACAGAAAGTAGAGGAGCATTATTCACATTAATTATTGTTAATGAGGGACAATTTATTTGTTTATTATGTTAATAGTTGCACTTAACTGATCAATGAGGATTTTGTTACTTCTTAATTTACTTGTATGCCCATTCAGTTGTTCATTAAGTCATTAATCAATCAATCAATCAATTTTTTTTATATAGCGCCAAATCACAACAAACAGTTGCCCCAAGGCGCTTTATATTGTAAGGCAAGGCCATACAATAATTATGTAAAACCCCAACGGTCAAAAACGACCCCCTGTGAGCAAGCACTTGGCTACAGTGGGAAGGAAAAACTCCCTTTTAACAGGAAGAAACCTCCAGCAGAACCAGGCTCAGGGAGGGGCAGTCTTCTGCTGGGACTGGTTGGGGCTGAGGGAGAGAAACAGGAAAAAGACATGCTGTGGAGGGGAGCAGAGATCGATCACTAATGATTAAATGCAGAGTGGTGCATACAGAGCAAAAAGAGAAAGAAACAGTGCATCATGGGAACCCCCCAGCAGTCTACGTCTATAGCAGCATAACTAAGGGATGGTTCAGGGTCACCTGATCCAGCCCTAACTATAAGCTTTAGCAAAAAGGAAAGTTTTAAGCCTAATCTTAAAAGTAGAGAGGGTGTCTGTCTCCCTGATCTGAATTGGGAGCTGGTTCCACAGGAGAGGAGCCTGAAAGCTGAAGGCTCTGCCTCCCATTCTACTCTTACAAACCCTAGAAACTACAAGTAAGCCTGCAGTCTGAGAGCAAAGCGCTCTATTGGGGTGATATGGTACTACGAGGTCCCTAAGATAAGATGGGACCTGATTATTCAAAACCTTATAAGTAAGAAGAAGAATTTTAAATTCTATTCTAGAATTAACAGGAAGCCAATGAAGAGAGGCCAATATGGGTGAGATATGCTCTCTCCTTCTAGTCCCCGTTAGTACTCTAGCTGCAGCATTTTGAATTAACTGAAGGTTTTTTAGGGAACTTTTAGGACAACCTGATAATAATGAATTACAATAGTCCAGCCTAGAGGAAATAAATGCATGAATTAGTTTTTCAGCATCACTCTGAGACAAGACCTTTCTAATTTTAGAGATATTGCGTAAATGCAAAAAAGCAGTCCTACATATTTGTTTAATATGAGCTTTGAATGACATATCCTGATCAAAAATGACTCTGAGATTTCTCACAGTATTACTAGAGGTCAGGGTAATGCCATCCAGAGTAAGGATCTGGTTAGACACCATGTTTCTAAGATTTGTGGGGCCAAGTACAATAACTTCAGTTTTATCTGAGTTTAAAAGCAGGAAATTAGAGGTCATCCATGTCTTTATGTCTGTAAGACAATCCTGCAGTTTAGCTAATTGGTGTGTGTCCTCTGGCTTCATGGATAGATAAAGCTGGGTATCATCTGCATAACAATGAAAATTTAAGCAATACCATCTAATAATACTGCCTAAGGGAAGCATGTATAAAGTGAATAAAATTGGTCCTAGCACAGAACCTTGTGGAACTCCATAATTAACTTTAGTCTGTGAAGAAGATTCCCCATTTACATGAACAAATTGTAATCTATTAGACAAATATGATTCAAACCACCGCAGCACAGTGCCTTTAATACCTATGGCATGCTCTAATCTCTGTAATAAAATTTTATGGTCAACAGTATCAAAAGCAGCACTGAGGTCTAACAGAACAAGCACAGAGATGAGTCCACTGTCCGAGGCCATAAGAAGATCATTTGTAACCTTCACTAATGCTGTTTCTGTACTATGATGAATTCTAAAACCTGACTGAAACTCTTCAAATAGACCATTCCTCTGCAGATGATCAGTTAGCTGTTTTACAACTACCCTTTCAAGAATTTTTGAGAGAAAAGGAAGGTTGGAGATTGGCCTATAATTAGCTAAGATAGCTGGGTCAAGTGATGGCTTTTTAAGTAATGGTTTAATTACTGCCACCTTAAAAGCCTGTGGTACATAGCCAACTAACAAAGATAGATTGATCATATTTAAGATCGAAGCATTAAATAATGGTAGGACTTCCTTGAGCAGCCTGGTAGGAATGGGGTCTAATAAACATGTTGATGGTTTGGATGAAGTAACTAATGAAAATACTCTATTATTAATTACTTAATAATATTAAGTCATTAAATAGATACCTCAGCTGGCTCCTTTCAACGAGAAAGAGCAGCGACTCTACTCTGAGCTCCCCACGGATGACCGAACATCTCACCCTATCTCTAAGGGAGAAACCAGCCACCCTCCTGAGGAAGCCCATTTTGGCTGCTTCTACCCGCAATCTAGTTCTTTCAGTCATGACCCAGCTCTCATGACCATAGGTGAGAGTAGGAACGAAGATTGACCAGTAGATCGAGAGCTGCGCCTTTTGGCTCAGCTCCCTTTTCATCACAACAGTATGGTAGAGCGAATGTAATACCACCCCTGCTGCACAGATTCTCCAGCCAATCTCATGCTCCATCACC
This sequence comes from Thalassophryne amazonica, assembly GCF_902500255.1. NCBI lineage: Eukaryota > Metazoa > Chordata > Actinopteri > Batrachoidiformes > Batrachoididae > Thalassophryne > Thalassophryne amazonica. The sequence continues at coordinate 20,291,358 of NC_047114.1, read as the reverse complement.
CCCTCACTTGTCCACAAGACCCTGAGGTACTTGAACTCCTTCACTTGGGGCAAGGCCATATTCCCTACCCGGAGTAGGCAATCTATCGGTTTCCTGCTGAGAACCATGGCCTCAGATTTAGAGGTGCTGATCCTCATCCCAGCCGCTTCACACTAGGCTGCAAACCGATTCAGTGAGTGTTGGAGTTCACTAGCTGATAATGCCAACAGGACCACATCATCTGCAAAAAGCAGTGATGAGACCCTGAGCCCACCAAACCAGAAACCCTCCTCCCCCTGACTACACCTTGATATCCTGTCCGTGAATGTCACAAACAAGATTGGTGACAAGGTGCATCCCTCTTGGAGGTCATCCTACACTGGAAGCGAGCCTGATTTACTGCCGAGCACCTGGACATAGCTCTCGCTTTGTAAGTACAGAGATTAGATGGCCCTGAGAAGGGACCCCCTCACTCCATACTCCCGCAGCACCTCCCACAGTCTCTCCTGGGGTACGCAATCATACACCTTCTCCAAGTCCACAAAACACATCCGTGACTAGCACAGAAGTCCAATAACAAATGACCATTCAGGTTTAGATCAGGGAGGCCGTTCCTCCCAATCACACCTCTCCAGCTGTCTCTGTCATTGCACACGTGTGCGTTGAAGTCCCCCAGCAGAACAATGCAGTCCCTCACTGGAGCCCCATACAGAACTCCATTCAGGGTCTCCAAGAAGGCTGAATACTCCAAAATGCTGTTCGGTGCATGCGCTCAAACAACAGTCAGAGTCCCCCCTACCCCCGCCACCCGAAGATGCAGGGAGGTGACCCTCTCGTCTACTGGAGTAAACTCCAACATAGCGGCGCTCAGCCGGGGACTTGTGAATATCCCCACATCCCCCCGGCGCCTCACACCCTGGGCAACTCCAGAGAGGAATAAGGTCCAACCCCTATCAAGGAGAGTGGCTCCGGAGCTGAGGCTGTGCGTGGAGGCGAGGCCCACCAGATCTAACTGGTATTGCTCCACCTCCTGCACAAGCTCTGGCTCCTTCCCCCACAGCAAGGTGACATTCCACACCCCCAGAGCCAGCCCTTGCCGCCTGGGTCTGGACCAATTTGCCATGGTAAACCCTACCAAGAGCACAAAGGCTCCAGACAGCACAGCTCTCGGGTCTATAGCGGTACACACACCTCTCCACTACGATAAGGTGATGGTTCCCAGAGAGGCAGATTCAACCTGTCATCTTTTATTACTATCATTATTATTTGGGGTTTATTGGGGGGGGTTGTCTTTTAAACTTGTTTTATGTCAAACACGGCACTTGATGCTGCAGGCTGAAAGGCGGACCCCTCCGCTGCGACTGAAGAGGACATCTCTTCCTGGTATGGCGCACCGCTACTTTCACCTCTGCAAACAGGCATTGCCCAATCAAATTTATTCTACTTTTATATTGTAGTAATGAGTAATCAAGATGTTTAAGGGAAATGTATCAGAGTAAAAGTATACATTTTATTGAGGAAATGTAGTGGAGTAAAAGTGAAATTTGCCAGAATTGTAAATAATGAAATAAAATACAAATACGTCAAAATTCTACTTAAGTACAGTAAAGAAGTATTTCTACTTCGTTACATTACAACACTGCCTACAGGACAACTTTTCTGTCCCCCTCCATCATAGAAGGAGCACTACCAAGGACTTCACCATCAGATTGCTCAGATGGAAATGCATTATCATGTTAAAAGGGAGTTTTTCCTTCCCACTGTAGCCAAGTGCTTGCTCACAGGGGGTCGTTTTGACCGTTGGGGTTTTACATAATTATTGTATGGCCTTGCCTTACAATATAAAGCGCCTTGGGGCAACTGTTTGTTGTGATTTGGCGCTATATAAAAAAATTGATTGATTGATTGATTGATTGATCCTTTTACTGTTGATATCAGGTAATATTCAATGCAATCCTGGCCCATTCGACTGCTCATACTTCAATAGTTGTCCTACAAGCAAATCTATACGTTCTGATGTACCCTCATTAACTTTTGAGTGTTTCTGTAATCGTAAAAGCCTTGGTCTAATGCACTTAAACACGTCGCCCCCTCTCTAAAGTTGCTGAGCTTACTGCATATGTTCACACAGGAAATCCTGATATTCTTGTCATCTCTGAATCCTTGCTTATGAAATCCATCTCCATCTCTGCTGTCTTAGTGGTGCTAAAATTTCTATAACAATTCTGAATTCTGTAATGAAAGCATAGAATTTGGTACACATACTGTATAGCCAAAGGTATTCAAAATAAAATAGGATATTGAGCCATCAAGAATGTTCAGTATGTCAACATTTTTTATAAATGTTAAAATTCTCCAAACATATTGGAAAAAAAAAAACACGTCAGATCATAAAGATTCTAAAAAGGTATATTTTGGAGTATATAACTTGGATTACCTGAATGTTAATGATTTAAGAGGTAAAAACAGCAAAATGGATGGCAAAGGTCAGTTTCAGTTTGTACAAGGGTCCAATTTTGGTAAAAAGTGATGCAAATTTTTGGTTCATTTAATAGTTTCAAAAAGGAATAGTTTGCACAATATGTCATGCTTAGTTTTCATGTTATGGGGTCACATGTGTCATATGTCATACAATCCCATGGACACTGACCTTGTTTGACCTTTAAAACATTCAACACAGTCAAAACTATTCCATTTATTAATCCTATTAGTTCAGCCAATATTGGATAACGATGATGTAGTCGATAGGTCTGCCTCAAAAACACTGCAGTCCACTTTGTGACATCAGCCACATGCAATAGAAATCCTAAAACTTTGGAAAAAATGGAAACTTTTTTGTATTCCCCATTTTATAAGCTTTGTCAAATTCAGTTCAATTTATTTATAAAGCACCAAATCACAACAAAATCATCCCAAGGCACTTCACATGAGTAAGGTCCCCTGAGCAAGCACATAGTGAGAATGAAAAAATTCCCTCTGACATAAAAATGTATAATTTACCAAATCTCAAAAATATTTTAATGAACCTATGAATCACTACATAAGGAACCAACCTAATGGCTTACCCATTATTTTGGCATATTTCTGACAGCTGGAGGTTTTGCTCAGCATAGCAGCCACTCATACAACTGTTCTGTGTGTATGTGTGTGTGTGTTTTAAATTGGTATTCAATTAAATTTCAATTGATAGAACAAGTAAGTTACCTGTGTGGCCGCTCCTCTGTGTCAAACCTCTGTCTCCGAGTGTCCTCATTGTCTGCCATTCTTTTGCACCCTCTGCCTCTGCTGGGTACTTGCCACCCAAATCTACTGTGAATTATGGAAGAGCATTCTGAACAGAGAGCAAAGAGACTGAGACAAATTATTTGGATTATCTACAGAGCAAAGATCGCAGCAATCTGACTGATAAGATGGACCTGCTCATGATAAATGAAGTGTATATCTCACTATCTCACCTTGTTAGACTAAACAAAACTTTAACTTCAAGCATGCAACTGGAATGAACAAAACCCAGCTGCAAAGATCCAAAATGTTCTGAATCCATTTAATAAAATAGAACAGAAATCAGATGAGTGTACTTGTCTTTCATTTAATGAGTGCACATAGTCAGATTAACCCCCAAGGGCATATAAAACACCATTTGGCTGATTAATGGTTAAACGAGTGCCATTTCCATATCAAATTTATTTTTCACATCATTTTAGATCATAAGAGAGTTGATAATTGAGATGAAAACTAAGCCAAGCAAGGGCAGTTTAAAAAAACAACAAAAAAAAACTGTTTATAATTTGATCCCCCCTTAGGGATCAAATTATAATGCAGATTTGTCTACAAGCATGAAATTTGGCCCAGATGTAGACCAGACTAATTTCAGTTTTGGAAGTTTTGGTGTGAACACCGTAAATGTAGCCACATGTGAGAATACTACCTCACAAGGGTGCTGAGCACCAATCACATAGCAACTATAAGAAAACCTCACTACCGCAAGATCTAATCTAGGTGTCATCATTGTTCACACATCCACCTTCACACTTGCACAACCCTGTGCAGTGGACTCCATCTCTACTGCATTTGCAGTTTCCTGTGCAAGAGCTCTCGGAGCCATAGAGCAGGTGGATGGAACATTCAATCAATCAATTCAATCAATTTCTTTATATAGCGCCAAATCACAACAAACAGTTGCCCCAAGGCGCTTTATATTGTAAGGCAAGGCCATACAATAATTATGTAAAACCCCAACGGTCAAAACGACCCCCTGTGAGCAAGCACTTGGCTACAGTGGGAAGGAAAAACTCCCTTTTAACAGGAAGAAACCTCCAGCAGAACCAGGCTCAGGGAGGGGCAGTCTTCTGCTGGGACTGGTTGGGGCTGAGGGAGAGAACCAGGAAAAAGACATGCTGTGGAGGGGAGCAGAGATCAATCACTAATGATTAAATGCAGAGTGGTGCATACAGAGCAAAAAGAGAAAGAAACAGTGCATCATGGGAACCCCCCAGCAGTCTACGTCTATAGCAGCATAACTAAGGGATGGTTCAGGGTCACCTGATCCAGCCCTAACTATAAGCTTTAGCAAAAAGGAAAGTTTTAAGCCTAATCTTAAAAGTAGAGAGGGTGTCTGTCTCCCTGATCTGAATTGGGAGCTGGTTCCACAGGAGAGGAGCCTGAAAGCTGAAGGCTCTGCCTCCCATTCTACTCTTACAAACCCTAGGAACTACAAGTAAGCCTGCAGTCTGAGAGCGAAGCGCTCTATTGGGGTGATATGGTACTACGAGGTCCCTAAGATAAGATGGGACCTGATTATTCAAAACCTTATAAGTAAGAAGAAGAATTTTAAATTCTATTCTAGAATTAACAGGAAGCCAATGAAGAGAGGCCAATATGGGTGAGATATGCTCTCTCCTTCTAGTCCCCGTCAGTACTCTAGCTGCAGCATTTTGAATTAACTGAAGGCTTTTTAGGGAACTTTTAGGACAACCTGATAATAATGAATTACAATAGTCCAGCCTAGAGGAAATAAATGCATGAATTAGTTTTTCTGTTGTGAAAGTGTTGGAACACGGACCCACAACAGGGGGCGCAATGAACGGACAATGGAGAAAGTAAATAACAAGTTTTACTGTTGTGAAAATGCACAACCAATACAACAATTGACAATTTGGGTTTACACCGAATTCCACTGGTGTCGTGTGGGCAGGCTCGAAGGTAGGAGACGTCCGTCCAAGTCGAGCCGGAACCACCCAGATTTCCCCTGCCACCGAACCCTGGAAATACTGGAACCGCCAAGTCCCGAATTCCCAGGTGGCCACTGCCTCCGCTCGTCGGATCCGGTACTGCTGGCAAGAGAACAAACACACAGGTGTGGATGCGGCTGCACCCAGTACACAGAGAGGGAAGAAGCTGACTCCACCTCACGTCAATACTGCAGAAAGGTGAGTACTTCTCCAAGCAATTTAGCTCACAATAATCAGCTGTCCTGCAAAGGTTTAACAAATCTTTTAGCCAGTTAATCAGAATATTAATGCAGAGAACGTTACCTTTAACGTAAGGCGATATCTCGGCACTGAGGTGGAGACGCCGTCCTCCTGATATACCTCTGTGCTGAGTGGAACAGCTGAGTCTGGTGATGGGTGACAGCTGTCACCCAGGCTACTCCCATTAGGCGGCAGCGCCCTCTGGTGCCTGGAGCCCGCACTCCAGGCAGGGCGCCCTCTGGTGGTGGTGGGCCAGCAGTACCTCCTCTTCAGCGGCCCACACAACATTTTCAGCATCACTCTGAGACAAGACCTTTCTGATTTTAGAGATATTGCGTAAATGCAAAAAAGCAGTCCTACATATTTGTTTAATATGCGCTTTGAATGACATATCCTGATCAAAAATGACTCCAAGATTTCTCACAGTATTACTAGAGGTCAGGGTAATGCCATCCAGAGTAAGGATCTGGTTAGACACCATGTTTCTAAGATTTGTGGGGCCAAGTACAATAACTTCAGTTTTATCTGAGTTTAAAAGCAGGAAATTAGAGGTCATCCATGTCTTTATGTCTGTAAGACAATCCTGCAGTTTAGCTAATTGGTGTGTGTCCTCTGGCTTCATGGATAGATAAAGCTGGGTATCATCTGCGTAACAATGAAAATTTAAGCAATACCGTCTAATAATACTGCCTAAGGGAAGCATGTATAAAGTGAATAAAATTGGTCCTAGCACAGAACCTTGTGGAACTCCATAATTAACTTTAGTCTGTGAAGAAGATTCCCCATTTACATGAACAAATTGTAATCTATTAGATAAATATGATTCAAACCACCGCAGCGCAGTGCCTTTAATACCTATGGCATGCTCTAATCTCTGTAATAAAATTTTATGGTCAACAGTATCAAAAGCAGCACTGAGGTCTAACAGAACAAGCACAGAGATGAGTCCACTGTCCGAGGCCATAAGAAGATCATTTGTAACCTTCACTAATGCTGTTTCTGTACTATGATGAATTCTAAAACCTGACTGAAACTCTTCAAATAGACCATTCCTCTGCAGATGATCAGTTAGCTGTTTTACAACTACCCTTTCAAGAATTTTTGAGAGAAAAGGAAGGTTGGAGATTGGCCTATAATTAGCTAAGATAGCTGGGTCAAGTGATGGCTTTTTAAGTAATGGTTTAATTACTGCCACCTTAAAAGCCTGTGGTACATAGCCAACTAACAAAGACAGATTGATCATATTTAAGATCGAAGCATTAAATAATGGTAGGGCTTCCTTGAGCAGCCTGGTATCTTACGAGCATCTGTGAGTGATGTCCAGTACGGTAACCAGATACCATTGTCATCCTTTTACCAGCCCCATTCACTGAAATCAGGGATTTCCTGGCAAACTGAGGTTGCTTGAGTCCAGTAAATGTTTTCCTGAAGCAGTGCCCTATTTATGTGCTGAAACAGCGTGCTTGAGTATGTTCACCATTACCTGGCTTTATTGGCCTTGGCTGAACCACATCCCTTACTTTACATGATTACCAATTCGTTCCAGCATATGCATGTGAAGAGACTCAAGGCTGAAGAGTTTTGACTCATGGGTGACGGCCACCAGTGTTTCAATGAGTCCTGGGGTGCTTTGCCAAGATGCCCAGGCAGTCTTGTTGCCACATCCAATGAACCGTGATGTCATGTCACATACTGTGAGGGCATGGAAGAGTGGCAATGCCAGAGACTTGGAGGGTCCAAGATGAGAGCAGATGTAATGGATGGCAATATCACAAACTTTTTTCTCACTACCGAAGCCCACCCACAGCTGTGAAAGACCACCACATTGCAGTCAACGATACGGACATAAGGCTGTCCTGTGACCCTGTGCTGCAGCATGTGCCAGATGAAGGCATATTGTATCTGCCTCAGTGGTTACAAGGTTGGAGAGCTGACACATCACAGGGTCTGTTGGAGAGCACATTCTCAAATTTTGTTTGAGGAAGAGTCTCCCATCCATATCTTTCCTGACACCTCAATAAAGAGGAGAATAGCTCCTTTTTGTTTTCCTGATTTTTGAGGAATGCACTGCTCCAATCATGCTTTGGGATCCGTGTGCTGTCATCCCTAACTCTAATGTTGTGTGGGCCGCTGAAGAGGAGGTACTGCTGGCCCACCACCAGAGGGCGCCCTGCCTGAAGTGCGGGCTTCAGGCAGGAGAGGGCGCAGCCGCCTCACGTGAGCAGCCGGGAGTGACAGCTGTCTCTCATCACCACCTGACAGCTGTCACTCATCACCACCTCATTATCATCTTCATAAAAGCCGGGCAGCAACTCCACCTCCCTGCCGAGATATCTTCAAGCCAAGAAGGTAAACTCTCAGCCGTTTGACTGTGCCGTACGCACGTGATCTTTTTCTCTGAGTTTTTGCAGGAGATCCTGTTGACTGCTTTCAGCTGAGTGCTGGGTTTTGTGGACTGTGTAGGAGTGACGCTCTTCACCCCTCACGCCAAAACGGATAAGTAGCTCTTAGTCTCTGCACAACTGTGTTACCGTGTTTGAGGTGGAGGTTTTTTCCCACCTGGAGAAGAACTGCTGGTTTTGCTGACTGTTTGCTGGGTGTATGCTCACACCCACCCTTGATTGTTTCTGCTTCCTGCCAGCAGTACCAGATCCGACAGCTGGAGACGGTGACCACCTGGGGACTCGGAACTTGGCAGCTCCAGTATTCTCTGGTTTCGGTGGCGGTGGAAATCGTGTGGGTTCCGGCTCCTCTCTGGACAGACGTCTTCTATCCTCGAGCCTGCCCACACGTCACTTTTGTAGATTGACTACATATAAGATTCTGTAATCGTCTGTATTTCGTTGTGCACATTCACAACAGTAAAGTGTTCTATTTTCGGCTCATTCATTGTCCATTCATTTACGCCCCCTGTTGTGGGTCCGTGTCACTACACTTTCCCAATATCTAACCCGTCATTCACATAATCGAAGGGGACTGTAATACCAGAAGGAACAGTACTGATTACCTTAAAGTCATTCAGGTCTCTCGTGTCAGAAGTCCTTCCTCTCTGTTCATTTTTATGACAAAGACAGCACAGTTCCCAGTTGATATTATCCATTGTTGACACAGTATTATGAATCAGTACAGATATCTTAAGCAGGTTCACTATTTAGCACCACCACCAGTCCATGTAATTCATCAATATTCCTCATCACCAATCCATCCAAACACATCTGAAAAAGCTAGACTATTTATTAGTACGTACAATCACATCAACATAAATTACCAGAATAAAAATTACAGAACAAGTAGTCATATCAGCAACACATACAGGTGCTGGTCATACAATTAGAATATGAAAAAGTTGATTTATTTCAGTAATTCCATTCAAAAAGTGAAACTTGTATATTATATTCATTCATTACACACAGACTGATATATTTCAAATGTTTATTTCTTTTGATTTTGATGATTATAACTGAGAACTAATGAAAATCCCAAATTCAATATCTCAGAAAATTTGAATATAACTTAAGACCAATACAAAAAAAAGGATTTCTAGAAATGTTGGCCAACTGAAAAGTATGAGCATGTACAGCACTCAATACGTAGTTGGGGCTCCTTTTGCCTGAATTACTGCAGTGATGTGGCGTGGCATGGAGTTGATCAGTCTGTGGCACTGCTCAGGTGGTATGAGAGCCCAGGTTGCTCTCATAGTGGCCTTCAGCTCTTTTGCATTGTTGGGTCTGGCGTGTCGCATCTTCCTCTTCACAATACCCCATATATTTTCTATGGGGTTAAGTTCAGGCGAGTTTGCTGGCCAATTAAGAACAGGGATATATGGTCCTTAAACCAGGTAGTGATAGCTTTGGCACTGTGTGCAGGTGCCAAGTCCTGTTGGAAAATGAAATCTGCATCTCCATAAAGTTGTTCAGCAGCATGAAGTGCTCTACAATGTCCTGGTAGACAACTTCGTTGACTTGGACTACCCTGCTCAGAGTGCCGCTCTCACTGGGCCAACATCTCTGCTATTTTGGACTTGTGGGATAGCTGGCGCCCACAGGTTGAGCTTGCCGGACTACTTTCACCACCCTGCTCAGTGTGCTGCTCTCATTGGAGTAACAACACAGAATGTGTCTCTTCCCAGATAGATCTCTTTCAGTGCAGCTTCTTGTTCTGACTTTAACACAAAGTTAACACCCAAGTCTTTCATCGCCAACTCTAAATGGTAATCAAAACATACCAATTGTATCTTTCTGAACTCTTCTGCATCAAACTCCATCGTGTCAAAGTTTACAATGTGCTTGAGCAATAACAGGTGAAGGTGCTCATAAACTTTAAGTTTCTTAAATATTTATTTCGGCCACTCTTAAAACTTCAGTTATCGTCATAATTTTATTACTGGTAAGTTTTAGAATTGATCTAAACCTTTATCTCATTATCTCACAGGAATATATCACAACTATCTGAGAATGACTTTTTGCGCAAGAATTCATCAAGCACTTTGGCCAAGGTGAGTACTAACACAGAATACCCAGAAACTGGCTAGATGTTCGACCAAAACAAGAGCATCCACTTTTAGCTTGCCATAAGCTAAGCTAGTAGCCTTGGACCTCAGAAAACACAGTGGACCAACCCCAGCAGATGACATGGCACCCCAAACCATCACTAACTGTGGAAACTTTACACTGGACCTCAACCAACGTGGATTCTATGCCTCTCCTCTCCTCTTCCAGACTCCGGAACCTTGATTTCTAAAGGAAATGCAAAATTTACTTTCATCAGAGAACATAACTTTGGAGCACTCAGCAACAGTCCAGTCCTTTTTGTCTTTAGCCCAGGAAAGACATCAAGTCAGCAGTCTTCCCCATGACTGTGTAGCCTACACAACTAGACTGAGAGACCAGTTAAAGGCCTTTGCTGTTGTTTTGAGTTAATTAGCTGATTAGAGTGTGCCACCAGGTGTCTTCAATATTCAACCTTTTCACAATATTCTAATTTTCTGAGATGCTGAATTTGGGATTTTTATTAGTTGTCAGTTCTAATCATCAAAATTATAGAAATAAACACTTGAAATATATCAGTCTGTGTGTAATGATTGAATATAATATACAAGTTTCATTTTTGGAATGGGATTACTGAAATCAACTTTTTCACGATATTCTAATTATATGACCAGCACCTGTATGCCACAGCCACCAGATGGCGATTTTTATGCAAGAACTTTACCTGACAGCTATTGAGCTCTATGGTGGAATCAAAAACTTGTGACGATTCCTCTCCCAACATGGCGGACTAACTTACGGCGGACACATGCTCATGTCCTCTCTGGTTTTCTTTATTCTCTATGCACACTCATTTGGACGTATTTTTTAACCAATCCTGACTAAGAAGATGGCCAGCCCCCGTGGGTTGCTATGGCACCTGAAGAAAACATAGGAAGACGAAAACATGTTTCCATCGGCAGTCAAAAAAGTAAAGAAGAAACACAGTCGGATGCTTACGCTGTAAGTTTTTTTTAGATGGTGTTCGTTTTTTTAAGTCTTTGCCCGCGGTCGTCTTTTTCACAATTTAGTGTAATAAACAGTAAACCCGCCGTCATTCAAGTTTATGCCGACAAGTCAGCAATTAGGCAGGGGCGCCGCCAGAGATTTTGGGCCCCATGAAAAGAACTCTTATGGCCTCCTTTCCCCCGTAGCCGGTCGCAGTGCTGGCGGAAAACTATGCATTTTAATGATATTTTTGACTATCATTACCATAATTGTGATTTGACAGTTTCTTGGTAGGAGAAGCACTAAAAATACAATGTAATTAATTTAGATTCAATTATTTGCTGCAAGACTGATATATATATATATATAATGAAGCTGATTGTTGTATTTAATATTCTGATTTCCAGAAAATGTAAATATTTCTGTGATTGGATTGAGTGCAGTCACCCAGTCTGCATGCACTAGAAATTTTCTCTGTTCCTACTGCAAAGCAGGGGGATGAGAGTCCCAAACATTATATTTCAGTGATAGCTGATGTTTTATAAACCATTAAAACCATTCTGAAATAAATACTAGGGCTGAAACGATTCATCAAGTAATTCGAATTGCCAAAAAATGTTCAAGGCAAATTCTTTGCCTCGAGGCTTCGTTTAAAGTTGTAGTACATATGCCAGCCCTGTATGTGGCACTGTAATGCTCCCACAAAAAGCAGGGAAGAAGACCATAGCACTAATCAATATAGCAGGTGATGCTGCAAGCATGGAAATATAGACCTGAAATGGACGTGCGTGCCTCAGTGTATTAGCGTTGCTCAGGACAGGAATGCGCCTTAATATGTTGTTGTCTTTTAATGACAACAACATATATATATATATATATATATATATATGATTTTTACTAGCATTAGCATTTTATTACAAGTAAATATAAAGCCATTCACCATCCCTGGTTCTCAAGACCGGGCACCACCTCTGCTCTACTCTTTTCTACTCTCCTATTTTACTCTAACCTTTTTAGATATTTAGATATACCTTTATATACTAGCATAGTTGCACCTTAGAATTGGAATATAATATATAAAATATACCTTACTGAATTTTCATATCATATTAAACAACAACTGCAAGTATATATATATATATATATATATATATATATATATATATATATATATATATATATATATATATATATATATATATATATATATATATATGTAAACATTTTTGTTTCCATATTTGTATGCATGTGAACACCGCTTAATGAAAAGAACTTATGGCGTTGAGTTATAGTCTCACTATATCAATATTAAATTGCGACATAATGATTTTAAAATAGACATTTGTTTTACATAATTACATTAAGGCTAGTGTACAGTTCATTTTAGTATTGGTGAATTTTTTTTTGTAGTTGGAGCAGTTGATGGTGAAGCACTGGCTGCCTTTTTTCCCCTCATTTGGCTCACAATATGCTAAACTGTTATGAAAGTGTAACACAAAGGTCAGTTTTTCAAGTTACATGTTTTTATTGCAAACTAGTTTGAAATTGTAGTACACATATATTTCTTTCATAAACCACAAAGCTCAAGATAATTCATTAACTATTAACTTTAAAAATTTCACTTTTCCATTATGGAAAATCGTGTCCAGTCATGTTATAATATGTGATGAAAAAAGTGGATTTTCCAAACTTCTTTTCAATTTTTCTTTATTTTACGAGCAACAAAATACACTCAAATTATGCATACTATATATACATTAGTTACATTAGTGTTAACAATAACAAACATTTATATTCAACAATCCATATTTAATAAACACATTCGTGAAGTACCTCAGGTGTAATATAACGGTTTAGCATATGGTGAGCCTTTTCGCTTCTGTTTAACAGGCTCAAGGTGCTCTCTCCACCGTTAGTAATAGCTGCAGTGCGGCACACCGCTAGTCACGTGACGTCTATTCCAGGTCTCTATTGCCATGGCTACAAGTTTACAAAGCCACACACTGAGTAAAATAAAGCCTTTTAAGAGAAAGGGTCCATGCGGATTGTCTGACACGGACTTATTGTGCAATTTAAGTGAAGCAGGGTGTTTGTATATAATTTTTAAAAAATATGGTTTGCTCCAGTGGCCGTTCTCCACCTCCGCAGATGAAAAGAAAGGACGCGCACATTAAATGAGCCATGTTTAATGATAAAAAAAGCCTTTATTCAGATTTGGTAAGAGTTTTTATCAACAGGTAGCTTTTGTGGAAATGTTGCACTCCACAGCCGTTTTTCAAAGGCTGTGCTATTCGCCAAGTATCCACTTCGGTTTGAGCTGCACTCTGTATGGCATGTAGAAATACACACTAAACACTGAATAAATTACGGTAATAAAAAGTGCAAATGAAATGTGCAAAAAGAGAAAAAGAAAGAATGTCCTGTCCGCAGACTGAAGATTTCACAGACTGCCTGGCTTATGGTTTGGCAGAGCTCTAAAACTCTTAACAATGTGAAAAAATAAATAATAACCTGGGAAAACAGAGAGAGAGGGAACACCCTAAACTTAAAAAATCTACATGATGGCACATTGTGCCATTGCTTAGGGAGAGTCCTGCCACTACTGACATTTGACTTCTGATTACTCGATTAATTGATAAAATAATCAATAGAATTCTCAATTCCAAAAATATTGGCTAGCCGCAGCCCTGATAAATTTATTTCAGAATGATTTTTTTTAGTCTCTAATTTTTTTGTCCATAATAATTGATTCATTCAACACAGCTGCTCACCTCAGAGGTTCCTGTATTTGCCCTATTAAGATATCCCATCATCTCTTTGCGCGCTGGAAAGGTGCTGCAGTCACAAAAACATGGAGAAACCACACCTTCACAGCAAATCCAAGGTGGATCTGCATGTTGAATTGGCACAAATTTTATGCCGGATGCTCTTCCTGACGCAGTTCCACGTTACATGGAGATATGTAGCAGGGGCGGGGTTTGAGCCGGGAACCTTCCACACTGAATCCAAGTGCACTAACCACTTGACCACCACATAATAATTGCAAATGAACATTATATTACCAAAATGTAAATTGTTATGCCTTTCATCACATTTATAAGAGACAGCATGCATGAGACCCCTGAACACTTGCTAAAACAAATATTCTAAATATTCCATGTCTGCTTCCTTCAACCTGTGTGGAACTTCATGAATGCAAACCGAATTTCAGACATCTGTATTACTCTAGAACAAACAGCACAAACAGTGTTGTAAAGGACAATAAGCAGGGCGTTAAAGAGTAAACTTCACTTTCCACCAGAACGACATGAACAGGAAGCGATCGCGGCTCACAGCAATTCCCATTGTAAATAATGGTAAAATCAATTGAGATTCTCACGTTTAGCTTCACAAAACAGTCATAATAACACCATCTAAAAACCTAGAAAATATTTTTCACAAGAGTTAGGTAAAGCCCGACTGATATACGAGGTCTGTCCATAAAGTATCGTACCTTTTTATTTTTTTTTAAACTATATGGATTTGATTCATATGTTTTCACATCAGACAAGCTTGAACCCTTGTGCGCATGCGTGAGTTTTTCCACGCCTGTCGGTGATGTCATTCGCCTGTGAGCACGCCTTGTGGAAGGAGTGGTCCCACCCCGTCGTTGGATTTTCATTGTCTGGAAATGGCGGAATGATTTGGGTTTTTTTTCCATCAGAATTTTTTCAGAAGCTGTTAGAGACTGGCACCTGGAAACTATTCGAAAAATTTATCTGGCTTTCAGTGAAAATTTTACAGGCTTCACAGAGAATAAGGTCTGTTAGTACAGCTTTATGGACCCCTTTACACGCCGAAACGGATGTGTTCCTTTGTCTCGCTTCCAAAGCGAATCGTTCGTGACGCGCGAAGCCTCCGCCCGGCTTTCCATGACAAAATCTCTTGTTAAAAGTGAAATCTGCCGGAAAATGGCTGATGTCTAGCTCTTGTGATAACCAGAGAAAGAGCACACGACGGTCTCGTATCCACAGAGCCATCAGCTCAGAAATGGTCCAGTGGCTTGTGCTGTGTCGTCGGAGCGCGGCGCGCTGAGCATCCTTAAAGGGGTCCATAAAGCTGTACTAACAGACCTTATTCTCTGTGAAGCCCGTAAAATTTTCACCAAAAGCCAGATAAATTTTTCTAATAGTTTCCAGGTGCCAGTCTCTAACAGCTTCTGAAAAAATTTTGATGGAAAAAAACCCCAAATCATTCCGCCATTTCCAGACAATGAAAATCCGACGACGGGGCGGGACCACTCCTTCCACAAGGCGTGCTCACAGGCGAATGACGTCACCGACAGGCATGGAAAAACTCACGCATGCGCACAAGGGTTCAAGCTTTTCTGACGTGAAAACATATGAATCAAATCCATATAGTTTAAAAAAAAATAAAAAGGTACGATACTTTATGGACAGACCTCGTATCAGCCGGCCGATATTATCGGCCGATATAAGCCCTTTTCAAATTACTCACTATCGGCCGAAATCTTGCCGATAGAACGCCCATAATTTCTCATAAACAGAACAGTTACTGAAATAATGTTTGTGTCAGCAATGTAAAATGTCCTTGCACCGTTTGTCCAGTAGATGGAGCTCTGACTCCATTCAACTGAGAGCTGCTTACACCCCAGCTTAAATGTGTTCATCGCCGTCACGCTGCACTGATCGGCTGACAAAAGCATACAGATAAGTTTATAAGGATCTATATCCTTATCCTGAACCTGTATCTAAGTTGCAGCAACAAGAGGTACAAGATAAGATGTATTTCACAACTCTTTTTAAGGATATGTAATTGTAAATTTGCTAATTTCACAAAGGTTTAATTCTTGGTTGCATTTTTTGAACTTGAAAATTCTTCTCTTTTATAAAGTTAATCAGTATGAGGACAAAGCGTCAGCTTTTATTTCATACCTTTTTTTTAACGGTCCAAAAAAGAACATTTTATTCATTAAAAAATTTAAATAATATCATTTGATTTATCGGCTATCGGCAAATCAGCCGATTTATCAATTATCTGCATTTTTTTCATCCAGATATCGTTATCGTCATCGACCTCAAAAAATCCATATCGGTCGGCCTCTAATTTTAGGCACAATATGCTGTTTTCTGTTTGCAGCGGTTGAATTGCAACGCGTTATCTGAACACCTCAGTGCAGTAGTCAATGTTGTTGAAATCTCGCAGAGCGGTGAACTCTCTGAGATTTTGCAGGATTTGAAGCCTCAATCTGGCCATTGTAGCAAAAGTATTTGCAAATGTGTATTTTGATCTGTGTGTAACCAGATCCACAAATGTGTAAAAAAAAATCCATCTGTGTGGATTTCAGTCTGTGCATGTGTAATCAGATCCACAAATGGGTAAAAAAAAATCTGTGTGTGTGTGTGTGTGTATATATTTCAATCTCTGTGTGTAACCAGATCCACAAATGTGTAAAAAAAAAAAAAAATCTGTGTTGGATATGTTCTTACATGTGACTTTTACTACACTCCTGTTGCGGAAGATCCACAAATTTGTGCAGCGATTTGTACCTGTGGGGAGACAACTGTCTGTGTGTCTCCATGGCTATACAGCTTCACATGACCAGGGGCTGCAGTCACCGATACCACTCACCCCTACTATTTTAAGCCTGGCTGCCAAAAACCTGCTATGTGACTAAACACCTCACTGTTGAACATCCTCCACTGATATTAACTGAAGCGTTCATGTATATTTCACACTCATAATCCAGAAAAGGACAGACTCACAGATGTAGCACAATGCTATTTGGCACAATCATGGGGAAACTAGTGGACATACACTGCATCCGGAAAATATTCACAGAGCTTCACCTTTTCCATATTTTGTTATGTTATATCCTTATTCCAAAATGGAATAATTTCATTTTTCCCTTCAAAATTCTACTCACAACACCCTGTAATGACAACATGAAAAAAGATTGTTTTGATTTTTTTTTGCAAATTTATTAAAAAAAAACAAAAAACTAAGAAATCACATGTACATAAGTATCCACAGCCTTTGCTCAATACTTTGTTGATGCACCTTTGGCAGCAATTACAGCCTCAAGTCTTCTTGAATATGATGCCACATTGGACAGTTTTGCCCATTCCTCTTTGCAGCACCTCTAAAGCTCCATCAGGTTGGATGGGGTGCGTTGGTGCACAGCCATTTTCATATCTCTCCAGAGATGTTCAGTCGGATTCAGGTCTGGGCTCTGGCTGGGCCACTCATGGACATTTACAGAGTTCTCCTGAAGCCACTCCTTTGATATCTCAGGTGTGTGTTTATGGTCATTGTCCTGCTGAAAGATGAACCGTCGCCCCAGTCTGAGGTCAAGAGCGCTCTGGAGCTGGTTTTCATCCAGGATGTCTCTATACATGGCGGCATTCATCCCTCAACCCTGACTAGTCTCCCAGTTCCTGCTGCTGAAAAACATCCCCACAGCATGATGCTGCCACCATGCTTCATTGTAGGGATGATACCTGGTTTCCTCCAAACATGATGCCTGGCATTCACACTAAAGGGTTCAGTCTTTGTCTCATCAGACCAGAGAATTTTGTTTGTCATGGCCTGAGAGTCCTTCAGGTGCCTTTTGGCAAACTCCACACGGCTGCCATGTGCCACGTAGTGGCTTCCGTCTGGCCACTCTACCATACAGGCCTGATTGCTGCAGAGACAGTTGTCCTTCTGGAAGTTTCTCCTCTCCACAGAGGAATGGTGGAGTTCTGACTGAATGATTATCAGGTTCTTGGTCACCTCCATGACTAAGGTTCTTCTGCCCGATCGCTCAGTTTAGACGGGCGGCCAGGTCTAGGAAGAGTCCTGGTGGATCCAAACTTCTTCCATTTAGGGAATAACCCTGTTGTGTCTGATGATTTGCGGATGTTCATGCTGGTTATACGGTCACAAATAGGGCTTTACCAGTGACGCGCTAGCGGAGCTGATAAATAGCAGTAGTAATGGAGATGCATTAGTGAATATTTGCGACCGTATAACAGCATGAACATCCACAAATCATCAGACACAAAGGGAGCTATTTCCATTCTAATCCAATAACATTATTTGCATGATTTTACAGTGAGGAAAATAAGTATTTGAACACCCTGTGATTTTGCAAGTTCTCCCACTTAGAAATCATGGAGGGGTCTGAAATTTTCATCTTAGGTGCATGTCCACTGAGAGACATAATCTAAAAAAAAAAATAATTCGGAAATCACAATGTATGATTTTTTTTTATAATTTATTTGTATGTTACTGCTGCAAATAAGTATTTCAACACCTGCCAATCAGCAGAAATTCTGGCCCTCAAAGACCTGTTAGTCCACCTCTAAAAAGTCCACCTCCACTCCACTTATTATTCCACTTTAGAAGCACCTATTTGAGGTCGTTAGCTGCATAAAGACACCTGTCCACCCCACACAATCAGTAAGACTCCAACTACTAACATGGCTAAGACCAAAGAGCTGTCCAAAGACACCAGAGAGAAAATTGTAGACCTCCACAAGGCTGGAAAGGGCTACGGGGCAATTGCCAAGCAGGCTGGTGAAAAAAGTTCAATTGTTGGAGCAATTATTAGAAATTGGAAGAAGCTAAACATGACTGTCAGTCTCAATTGGACTGGGGCTCCATGTAAGATCCCACCTCGTGGCATATCAGTGATCCTAAGAAAGGTGAGGAATCAGCCCAGAACTGCACAGGAGAAGCTGGTCAATGACCTGAAGAGAGCTGGCACTACTGTTTCCAAGGTTACTGTGGGTAATACACTAAGACGTCATGGGTTAAAATCAAGCATGGCACGGAAGGTTCTCCTGCTTAAATCAGCACACGTCCAGGCCCGTCTTAAGTTTGCCCATGACCATTTGGATGATCCAGAGGAGTCATGGGAGAAAGTTATGTGGTCAGATGAGACCAAAACAGAACTTTTTGGTCTTAATTCCACTCGCCGTGTTTGGAGGAAGAAGAATGCTGAGTACCATCCCAAAAACACCGTCCCTACTGTGAAGCATGGGGGTGGAAGCATCATGCTTTGGGGGTGTTTTTCTGTACATGGGACAGAATGACTGCACTGTATTAAGGAGAGGATGACCGGGGCCATGTATTGCGAGATTTTGGGGTACAACCTCCTTCCCTCAGGTAGAGCATTGAAGATGGGTTGTGGATGGGTCTTCCAACATGACAATGACCCAAGCATACAGCCAGGATAACCAAGGAGTGGCTCTGTAAGACGCATATCAAGGTTCTGGAGTGGCCTAGCCAGTCTCCAGACCTAAACCCAATTGAAAATCTTTGGAGGGAGCTCAAACTCCGTGTTTCTCAGTGACAGCCCAGTAACCTGGCTGATCTAGAGAAGATCTGTGTGGAGGAATGGGCCAAAATCCCTGCTGCAGTGTGTGCAAACCTGGTGAAAAACTACAGGAAACATTTGACCTCTGTAATTGCAAACAAAGGCTACTGTACCAAATATTAACATTGATTTTCACAGGTGTTGAAATACTTATTTGCAGCAGTAAAATACAAATAAATTATTAAAAAATCATACATTGTGATTTCCGGATTTTTTTGTTTTAGATTATGTCTCTCACAGTGGACATGCACCTAAGTTTGAAAATTTCAGACCCCTCCATGATTTCTAAGTGGGAGAACTTACAAAATCGCAGGGTGTTCAAATACTTATTTTCCTCACTGTATTTTTCTGTAGGTAACTCTGTCGGTGAGGCTTACCGCGTCACTCCAACGGCGGTCAGGGCGCGGAGTAATCCATCAAATGTGAAAATCCATCAAATGTGAAACGGTAATTCTGTGTCAGAATCCACATCAATACTTTCGTATGGTAGCTTAAATTCACCCATTTCAGCAGCGGGGTGGTACGCAACTTTCTTTCGCTCTCAGCTAACAACACCATTATGACATCTGCAAAGCAGTGTGCACAGCTGGTGTTCTGTTGAATTGTGTGTCTCGTCGCATAAATCGACTGTTCCGCGTCCCGACAATATTATGCGCAGGGCTGGCCTGTCGACAGGAATGACATCTCGTCAGAACACCGGTCAGGGTGCAGAGTAATACATCAGTACACATCTAAATGTGAAATGGCTGAATATTTTGCCACTGTTACCCCAATATTATACAGTTTGAAATCTCACAAGATTAACCAATCAGATTTGCCGTAAAAATGTAATTGGAATAGAATTATGGATGATGGAGGCCACTGTGCTCATTGGGACCTTCAAAGCAGCAGAAATGTTTCTGTACCCTTCCCCCGATTTGTGCCTCGAAACAGTCCCAGAGTCTGCAGACAATTCCTTTGACTTCATGCTTGGTTTGTGCTCTGACATGCACTGTCAACTGTGGGACCTCATGTGTAGACAGGTTTGTGCCTTTCCAAATCAAATCAAATCAATTTTATTTATATAGCACCAAATCACAACAAACAGTTGCCCCAAGGCGCTTTATATTGTAAGGCAAAAGCCATACAATAATTACAGAAAAACCCCAATGGTCAAAACGACTCCCTGTGAGCAAGCACTTGGCGACAGTGGGAAGGATAAACTCCCTTTTAACAGGAAGAAACCTCCAGCAAAACCAGGCTCAGGGAGGGGCAGTCTTCTGCTGGGACTGGTTGGGGCTGAGGGGAGAGAATCAGGAAAAAGACATGCTGTGGAAGAGAGCAGAGATCAATCACTAATGATTAAATGCAGAGTGGTGCATACAGAGCAAAAAGACAAAGAAACACTCAGTGCGTCATGGGAATCCCCCAGCAGTCTAAGTCTATAGCAGCATAACTAAGGGATGGTTCAGGGTCACCTGATCCAGCCCTAACTATAAGCTTTAGCAAAAAGGAAAGTTTTAAACCTAATCTTAATCTTAAATCATGTCCAATCAACTGAATGTACCCCAGGTGGACTCCAGTTAAGCTCTAAAAACATCTCAAGGATGATCAGTGGAAACTGGATGCACCTGAGCTCAGTTTTGAGCTCCATAGCAAAGGCTATGGCCACTTACAGTATGTGCATGAATTTTTTAAATACATTTACAAAAAAATCCAAAACAAAACAAAACCCCTTTTATCACATTGTCATTATGGGGTATTGTGTATAGAATTTTGAGAAAAAAAAAAAAAAGAATTTTATTCCACTTTGAAATCAAGCTGTAACATAAAATGTGGAAAGTGCAGCCCTGCGGATACTTTCCGGATGACCTGTCGTGGTAACTTTTCTGCTTAAATCCCAAAATGTGAGAAGATTGCACACAGGTTATACACATTGTGTAACATTGAAATAATTTCACAATCTGTGAAGTGTTTTAAAAATCCTGAGGAAATGATGGTCCAAGGTGTCATAGGATGAGCAAACATCATGTGTTTATGCGTATCAATATTTTAATAAATTGAACAAGGTGTTCGTAAAGTTAGTAGTGTTAGAAGAAAAATGTTGTTGCCATCTAGTGGATATATGCAAATCTGCCCTCTTGTGCAACAGTCACTATCAAAACCAATTTTACATGCATTCACAGATATGAAAATGGCACATGTTGAACTATACAAGGAAGACTTTGAATTCCAAAGGGGTCTTTTGTTTAGTTTGAGCAAAACACTGTATTTTAGGCCTCCTTAATTGCTCCTGTTTGCTTGGATTGGTGTTTAGTTGCATCACAGGTTGGTTGCTTCCGCCATAGTTTTGAGTTATCTGGTTAATTTGGAACATCAGGGCTCTTTTTAAAATTAAACAGATAATAAAAATGCTTATTCAGAAAAAAAACAGAACCAATTTTTCTGATTTAATGAGTTAACCATGTCATTAATTCAGAAAAATGGAATATTTAATTTTTTCCTCTCAACTGAGTGTATTACACTTCTATAAGGTTTGCATGGCATTACTTTGCCATGGTGACTTGTTTAAAAAACAAAACAAACCCTGATTGGTATGGATCACGGATCAGTTATGATCTGTAACGGTACTAAAAGTTACATTTTGTAAAGTAACTTGATAATGATGGCCCATGGTAGCTACTGAAACCCCTGGAATGGAATTAGGAAATTATCGACATCATGATTTGCACCCCTGTGTGTGTGTGTGTGTGTGTGTGTGCACGTGTGCGTGCATTGGATCTGCAGTAAAATCAGTGAGTTTAACGGCAACTTGTTTTTCTCTGTTGTTAGATCATCTCAAACAGTACATAACTCCGTATCAGGAGTACATGGAGGCAACCAAAGTACGAGACTCACAGCAAACCGAAGAAGCATCAGCATGGGTGCTGGAAGCAAACTTGTGGATAAGACCGTCACTCAAATCCCAAAGCAAGGATTTCGGGTAATTTTTTAAACCAGTGAACAGTGTTCTTGGCCTCACTCAACTCTGTTTCTTACTCTATTTTGGTGATTGTCAACATTGTTAGTCCAGTTGCTCCTTCATGGAGATGCTTTGGTTGAATGACTACCTTGAAGAGGAAGGTTATGAAAAAAAAACTTTGTCCCAAATTATTTGTGTTTAGATTGTGGTACAGGATGCATTTAAATTTTCATCCATTCATTTATTTTCTTTTCCCCATTACTCTGGTGAAGGGTCATGGGGGCCTGGGGCCTGTCGTAGTACAGGCTCTAAGGTGCCACAAATGGGCCAATTGTTCACATTTTGAAGAAAGCATGAACCTTCTCCCATTCAATCTTTGGGTTATAATTAACAGTTTTAGGGGTTGACATCAGTGAAGTGGGCGTGACATGCGGTTTTCAAAATGGCCACCGAAAGAAACTGAACGTGAATACATACAGATGATAAACGCACTTTATTTGCAAATCACACAGCTTGAACTTGTAAAAATCAACATTACTCACTAATATAGGTTCCATACCAGTAAAAACTGAACAAATTTTAATTAATGTGGCCATTATACAAATAATATACAGCGGCAACAATAACCAAAATTTACATTTTCTGTGTAGTTTGTATCTGATGCAGTCTTCATAAAAGAAATAACCAAAGGTGTTACTGCAAATAATAATACATTGAAATAGAACTGGCTCATCATCTGTGTGGTGATAAACATAACTAATTGGGGTAATCATGTCAATGTATGTACAGTGGGGCAAGAAAGTATTTAGTCAGTCCCTAATTGTGCAAGTTCTCCTACTTAGAAAGAGGAGAGAGGTCTGTAATTTTCATCATAGGTACACTTCAACTATGAGAGACAAAATGAGAAAAAAAAATCCAGGAAATCACATTGTAGGATTTTTAAAGAATTTATTTGTAAATTATGGTGAAAAATAAGTATTTGGTCAATAATAAAAGTTCAACTCAATACTTTGTAAAATAATCTTTGTTGGCAATGACAGAGGTTAAACGTTTCCTGTAAGTCTTCACCAGGTTTGCAGACACTATAGCTGGTATTTTGGCCCATTCCTCCATGCAGATCTCCTCTAGAGCAGTGATGTTTTGGGGCTGTTGCTGGGCAACACGGAGTTTCAACTCCCTCAACAAATTTTCTATGGGGTTGAGGTCTGGAGACTGGCTTGGCCACTCCAGGACCTTGAAATGCTTTTTACGGAGCCACTCCTTTGTTGCCTGAGCGGTGTGTTTGGGATCATTGTCATGCTGGAAGACTCAGCCACATTGCATCTTCAGTGCTCTCACTGATGGAAGGAGGTTTTGGCTTAAAATCTCACGATACGTGGCCACGTTCATTCTTCCCTTAACACGGATCAGTCTTCCTGTCCCCTTTGCAGAAAAACAGCCCCAAAGCATGATGTTTCCACCCCCATGCTTCACAGTAGATATGGTGTTCTTGGAATGCAACTCAGCATTCGTCTTCCTCCAAACACAATGAGTTGAGTTTTTACCAAAAAGTTCTATTTTGGTTTCATCTGATCACATGATATTCTCCCAATCCTCTTCTGGATCATCCATATGCTCTCTGGCAAACTTCAGATGGGCCTGGACATGTACTGGCTTAAGCAGGGGGACACACCTGGCACTGCAGGATTTGAGTCCCTCTCTGTGTAGTGTGTAGCCTTTGTTACTTTGGTCCCAGCTCTCTGCAGGTCATTCATCAGGTCCCTCCGTGTAGTTCTGGGATTTTTTTTCACCGTTCTCATAATCATTTTGACCCCACGGGATGACATCTTGCGTGGAGCCCCAGATCGAAGGAGATCATCAATAGTCTTGTATGTCTTCCATTTTCTTACAATTGCTCCCACAGTTGATTTATTTACTCCAACCTGCTTGACTATTGTAGATTCACTCTTCCCAGCCCGGTGCAGGGCTACAATTTTCTTCCTGGCATCCTTCGACAGCTCTTTGGTCTTGGCCATGGTTGAGTTTGGAGTCTGACTGTTTGAGGCTGTGGATAGGTGTCTTTTATACAGATAACAAGTTCAAACAAGTGCCATTAATACAGGTAACAGGTGGAGGACAGAAGAGCTTCTTCT
Organism: Thalassophryne amazonica; assembly: GCF_902500255.1. Classification (NCBI taxonomy): domain Eukaryota; kingdom Metazoa; phylum Chordata; class Actinopteri; order Batrachoidiformes; family Batrachoididae; genus Thalassophryne; species Thalassophryne amazonica. Next base: position 20,266,999 of record NC_047114.1, on the reverse strand, counting down.
TATTATTAAAATGCATAGTTTTATGTATAACTGTCAAATTTTTCCAGCAGCCAAGTATGGGGGGCCCAGTAAGATTTCTTTTCATGGGGCTCAAAATCCCTGGCAGCACCCCAGGAGGCAGAGTACACCCTGGACAGAATGCCAGTCTGTCACAGGGCTGCATGTATACAGACAATCTCAGTTAATTACACAGTTAATTTGGAGTCACCAGTCACCTAACATGTATGTCTTTGGAAGTGGGGAGAAGCCGGAGCATCCAGGGGGAACCCACGTGAATTCCACACAGAAAGCACCAGGTGGGAAGTGATCCCACCACCTTCTTTTTGTGAGGCCGCCCTGTTTAAATTTTTGGAATGAGTAATATATTGATGATGGATTATTGTGTGTTTGTTTATATTTTCTTCTTTCAACTCATCCTTGGATTCATACAACGCTCTATAATGCAACACTATATACATGGAGAAAGAACCTAATGTGCATGGTTTTTAGTGCTGGAAGAAAACTGGAATTTTAGAGGTTAGGTCAGGGCTATGCAAGGTTGGGTTTTAGACAGTCTAAAAGCTGTTTTTACCAGGACATCAGCAATAATCTGTCTAAAACCAGGTTTATCCAGTTTTGCATACCTAAAACTGGCAGCAACTGGTGAAAACCTACAAAGTCCTGGTATAAACTTACATTTAAATGTAATCTACTCCGTTAATAACCCTTTTTCAGTGTACTATCTGGACATCAATTTCCTTTTGTTTAATAATTTTGGTTTACAGGGTATTTATAATGTTGCAAAAGGTGGGGAATTTGTGTTCTGGGGAGGGGCCAAATTGGCACAGTATTAATAACATGCAAAATGATTTGTAACACTTGTTTTAGAATATTTTATTAAACCCTTTTTATAGAGCTAATCCAATCAGATCATAATTACTAAGATTCCAATCTGATCTACTACCAGTATGATTTCAGAAATCACCACTTGAAAATTGTAATCCTAATTGATGATAACAGCACTGTTGGGAAAGTGTAAGTACACGGACCCACAACAGGGGGCGCAAATGAACGGACAATGAAGAAAGTCAAATAACAAAGCTTTACTGTTGTGAACACGCACAACAAACACAACAAATTACAATTTCGGTCACAAGTCGAATTCCAACGGTGTCGTGTGGGCAGGCTCGACGATAGGAGACGTCTGTCCAAGTCGAAACGGAACCACCCGATTTCCTCCGCCACCGAACCCCGGGAATACTGGAGCCGCCAAGTCCCGAACTCCCAGGTGGTCACTGCCTCCGCTCGTTGGATCCGGTACTGCTGGCGAGGAACAGAAACAGTCAGATGTGGGTGCGGCTGCACCCAACAAAACGTGGGGTGGAAAACACCACCTCCACCTCTAATCAGACACAACACTGTAATGTAGGAATAAGAGTACTTATCCAAATACGTCCTTCTCAGTCTTCAGTTGTTTTACGCACAAGCAACAAGGTATTAATCCGTATGGCTGGCTGAGTTCGTTACCTCCTTGGTAGAGCGATATCTCGGCAATGAGGTGGAGATGCCGTCCAGCTGATATACCCCTCCGCTGATGGATGTCAGCTGTCTTAGTTGATAGGTGACGGCTGTCATCTTGGCTGCTCCTGTGAGGCGGCAGCGCCCTCTGGTGCCTGGAGCCCGCACTCCAGGCAGGGCGCCCTCTGGTGGTGGTGGGCCAGCAGTACCTCCTCTTCAGCGGCCCACACAACAGGACCCCCCCCTCAACGGGCGCCTCCTGGCGCCCGACCGGGCTTGTCCGGGTGGCGGCGGTAGAAGTCGGCCAGGAGGGCCGGGTCCAGGATGAAGCTCTTCTTCACCCAGGAGCGTTCTTCGGGGCCGTACCCCTCCCAGTCCACCAGGTATTGAAAGCCCCGGCCCATCCATCGGACATCCAGAAGCCGGCGCACAGTCCAAGCCGGCTCGCCATCGATGATCCGGGCAGGAGGTGGCGCTGGACCGGGAGTACAGAGGGGCGAGGTGTAATGTGGTTTGAGTTTTGACACATGGAACACGGGATGGATCCGCAGTGAGGCCGGAAGCTGAAGCCTCACTGCGGCGGGATTGAGGATTTTGAGGATCTTGTACGGTCCTATGTATCGGTCTTTTAATTTTGGGGAGGCCACTTGCAGTGGAATGTCCTTGGTGGACAACCACACTTCCTGCCCGGGGCGATACGTAGGGGCCGGGGTCCGCCGCCGGTCTGCATGGGTCTTCGCCCTCGTCCGGGCCCTCAACAAAGCAGAACGGGCGGCACGCCACACCCGACGGCACTTCCGCAGGTGGGCCTGGACCGAGGGCACACCGACCTCTCCCTCAACCACTGGAAACAATGGGGGCTGATACCCCAAACACACCTCAAAAGGGGAGAGGCCGGTGGCTGACGACACTTGACTGTTGTGGGCGTACTCGATCCAGGCCAGATGAGTACTCCAGGCCGCCGGGTGCGCGGCTGTCACACAACGTAGTGTCTGCTCCATCTCTTGATTGGCCCGTTCTGCTTGCCCGTTGGTTTGGGGGTGATACCCGGACGAGAGACTGACCGTGGCCCCCAGTTCCCGGCAAAAGCTCCTCCAGACGTGCGAGGAGAACTGCGGACCGCGATCGGAGACGATGTCTGATGGTATCCCATGCAGCCGGACGACGTGGTGGACCAGGAGGTCCGCTGTCTCCTGGGCCGTTGGGAGCTTCGGGAGGGCCACGAAGTGGGCCGCCTTGGAGAATCGGTCCACTATTGTGAGGATGACGGTGTTTCCCTGGGACAGCGGGAGGCCCGTGACAAAATCCAGGCCGATGTGAGACCAGGGGCGATGAGGTACGGGCAGCGGCTGTAGTAATCCTGAGGACTTGCGGTGGTCGGCTTTGCCCCTGGCGCAGGTGGTACAGGCCTGGATATAATCCCGGACGTCGGTCTCCAGGGATGCCCACCAGAAGCGCTGCCGGACGACTGCCACAGTTCTTCGCACCCCAGGATGACAGGAGAGCTTAGAACCGTGACAGAAGTCCAGGACCGCAGCCCTTGCTTCTGGTGGGACGTAGAACCTATTCTTCGGCCCGGTTCCGGGATCCGGGTTTCGTGCCAGGGCCTCCCGGACGGTCTTCTCCACGTCCCAGGTGAGGGTGGCCATGATAGTGGACTCCGGGATGATGGCATCCGGGGGATCCGACGACTCCGTTCTGACTTCGTCTTCATGTACCCGGGACAAAGCATCCGATCTTTGATTTTTGGTCCCGGGACGGTAGGTGATCCGGAAGTCAAAACGGCCGAAGAACAGTGACCAGCGGGCTTGCCTGGGATTCAGCCGCTTGGCGGTCCTGATATACTTCAGGTTCCGGTGGTCAGTGAAAATGGCACGGACGTTCCCTCCAACAGATGTCTCCACTCCTCAAGAGCCTCTTTCACCGCAAGGAGTTCTCGATTGCCGACGTCATAGTTCCGTTCGGCCGGGGTCAACCTGCGGGAAAAATAGGCACACGGGTGAAGGACCTTATCGGTCTTCCCGCTCTGGGACAGCACGGCTCCTATCCCTGAGTCCGAGGCGTCCACTTCAACCACTAACTGGCGACTAGGATCGGGCTGCACCAGAACGGGTGCAGACGAGAAGCGCCGTTTCAACTCCTTGAACGCAGCATCGCAACGATCCGACCAGGTGAAGAGAACTTTTGGCGAGGTCAGGGCTGTCAGGGGGCTAACTACCTGACTGTAGCCCTTAATGAACCTCCTATAGAAATTAGCAAAGCCTAGGAACTGTTGCAGCTTCCTACGGCTTGTGGGTTGGGGCCAGTCTCTCACCGCCGCAACCTTGGCCGGATCAGGAGCGACGGAGTTGGGGGAGATGATGAACCCCAGGAAGGACAAAGAGGTGCGGTGAAACTCACACTTCTCGCCCTTAACAAACAGCCGGTTCTCCAATAACCGCTGCAGGACCTGACGTACATGTCGAACATGGGTCTCAGGATCCGGAGAAAAGATGAGTATGTCGTCAAGATATACGAAGACGAATCGGTGCAGGAAGTCCCGCAAGACATCATTAACCAACGCTTGGAACGTCGCGGGAGCGTTTGTAAGACCGAACGGCATGACCAGGTACTCAAAATGACCTAACGGGGTGTTAAATGCCGTCTTCCACTCGTCTCCCTTCCGGATCCGAACCAGGTGATACGCATTCCTAAGATCAAGCTTGGTGAATATCTTAGCTCCATGCAGGGGCGTGAACACCGAATCCAACAAGGGTAAGGGGTATCGGTTACGAACCGTGATTTCGTTCAGCCCCCTGTAATCGATGCATGGACGTAATCCGCCATCCTTTTTCCCCACAAAAAAGAAACCCGCACCCATCGGGGAGGTGGAATTCCGGATCAACCCGGCAGCCAAAGAGTCCCGGATGTAGGTCTCTATTGATTCGCGTTCAGGTCGTGAGAGGTTGTACAGCCTACTGGACGGGAACTCAACACCTGGAACCAAATCAATGGCACAATCATACGGGCGGTGCGGGGGAAGGGTGAGCGCCAGATCCTTGCTAAACACCTCCGCAAGGTCATGGTACTGCACCGGAACCGTCCCTAGATTGGGCGGGGCTCTGACCTCCTCCCTGGCCTGGGAACCGGGAGGAACCGAGGAACCTAAACATACCCGATGGCAGGTCTCGCTCCACTGAACCACTACCCCGGACGGCCAATCGATCCGGGGATTGTGTTTTAACATCCAAGGGAACCCTAAAATCACACGGGAGGTGGCCGGAGTCACAAAAAACTCGATCTCCTCCCGGTGATTCCCCGACACCACCAGAGTTACTGGTGGTGTCTTGTGAGTGATTGGAGGGAGTAGGGAGCCATCTAGCGCCCGTACCTGCACAGGCAAGGTAAGCGCCACCAGAGGGAACCCTATCTCCCTGGCCCATTTGCTGTCTAGCAAATTCCCTTCTGAGCCCGTGTCCACCAGTGCTGGGGCCTTCAGGGTTAAATCCTCATACAGGATGGTAACTGGGAGTCGTGTGGCGATGTGGGTGTGTCCCACGTGAATGTCTCGGCCCACCCCTAGCCCAGTTTCTAGGGGCGGGCGTTGGTGTTTAACCGCTCGGGGCAGTCTCTTAATTGATGCTCAATCGAGCCACAAACAAAACACGCCCCGTGGGCCAGCCTCCTTTGTGTAACCGGTGCCCTAAATGTTGCCCTACTCGTGTCCATAGCTTCGTCAGCAGGGGGGGCTGTAACCGCACGGAGCACAGGGGCAGTGGAGCGTGGGGAGGGCGGAACGCGGTCGGAACCGGAAGGGAGAGGGACGACGCGTGCCCGGCCACGCCCTTCGTCTCGTTCCCGACGGCGCTCTTCTAACCGATTGTCTAATCGTATGACAAGATCGATGAGCCCATCTAAATCCCGCGGTTCGTCCTTAGCCACCAGGTGCTCCTTGAGGACCAACGACAGTCCGTTTACAAAGGCGGCGCGGAGGGCAGTGCTATTCCAGCCGGACCTCGCAGCCGCGATGCGAAAGTCGACTGCATTGAGCGCCTTGGGGCAACTGTTTGTTGTGATTTGGCGCTATATAAGAAAAAAGTTGATTGATTGATTGATAGGCAGCTGCGCTCCGGCGCCCCTGTCTCATTGACAGCAGCACGGCTGAAGCGGTTTCTCCTCTATTAGGGTGATCGAACACTGTTCTGAACTCCCTCACAAACCCATCATATGTCTGAAGGAGCCGTGAATTTTGCTCCCAGAGCGCTGTAGCCCAAGCACGTGCCTCACCACGAAGCAGATTTATCACATAAGCTACTTTGCTAGCGTCGGTCGCGTACATGACGGGACGCTGTGCGAAGACGAGCGAACACTGCATAAGGAAATCCGCGCACGTCTCCACACAGCCTCCGTACGGCTCTGGGGTGCTTATGTATGCTTCAGGGGAAGGTGGGAGGGGTCGTTGAACGACCAGTGGAACGTCACTGTTACGCACAGGGTTGACGGGAGGGAGAGCCGCAGCGGCCCCGGAGGGCGCGCTTCCACCTGCGCGGCGAGAGCCTCCACCCTGCGGTTCAGGAGGACGTTCTGCTCGGTCATCAAATCCAACCGAGTCATGAAAGCGGTGAGGATCCGCTGCAACTCACCGATCACCCCTCCTGCAGACGCCTGTGCGCCCTGTTCTTCCATTGGCCGTTCAACAGCCGGTTGACGCCCCTCGGGATCCATGACGCTGGCCGAGATATCCTGTTGGGAAAGTGTAAGTACACGGACCCACAACAGGGGGCGCAAATGAACGGACAATGAAGAAAGTCAAATAACAAAGCTTTACTGTTGTGAACACGCACAACAAACACAACAAATTACAATTTCGGTCACAAGTCAAATTCCAACGGTGTCGTGTGGGCAGGCTCGACGATAGGAGACGTCTGTCCAAGTCGAACCGGAACCACCCGATTTCCTCCACCACCGAACCCCGGGAATACTGGAGCCGCCAAGTCCCCAACTCCCAGGTGGTCACTGCCTCCGCTCGTCGGATCCGGTACTGCTGGCGAGGAACAGAAACAGTCAGATGTGGGTGCGGCTGCACCCAACAAAACGTGGGGTGGAAAACACCACCTCCACCTCTAATCAGACACAACACTGTAATGTAGGAATAAGAGTACTTATCCAAATACGTCCTTCTCAGTCTTCAGTTGTTTTACACACAAGCAACAAGGTATTAATCCGTATGGCTGGCTGAGTTCGTTACCTCCTTGGTAGAGCGATATCTCGGCAATGAGGTGGAGATGCCGTCCAGCTGATATACCCCTCCGCTGATGGATGTCAGCTGTCTCAGTTGATAGGTGACGGCTGTCATCTTGGCTGCTCCTGTGAGGCGGCAGCGCCCTCTGGTGCCTGGAGCCCGCACTCCAGGCAGGGCGCCCTCTGGTGGTGGTGGGCCAGCAGTACCTCCTCTTCAGCGGCCCACACAACAAGCACTACATATACTCTAGGTGTATGGCAGCACATATGTCTGCTCTGCATAATTAAGTGAAACTGATTGTTGTTGAGGAGGTGATGGTCTAGTGGTTAGGCATTGGACTTGAGCCCAGAGGATCCTCGGTTCAAACCCCAGCCTTCTTGGAAAAGGTCCTTCATCCCCAAGGTGCTCCTGGTGTGTAGTGGGCGCCTTGCATGGCAGTACCCTGGCATCGGTGTGTGAGTGTGTCTGTGTGAATGGGTGAATGTGAGGCATAATTGTAAAGCACTTTTAGCTTCTGATGCAGATGGAAAAGTGCTGCATGAAAAAGCAGTCCATTTTATACTTATGTCAAAGAATCACACCTGTTTAAAGTAGACCTGCTTTGAAATAAATGTGGTCAGATCTCAGAAAGAAATAGTTGATATATATTTCTAAGACCCTTATGAATGCAGTAAAGTAAATGTGCAAGCCCAAATTTGTAATTCAACGGAGAAATCTTTGTTTAAAAATGACAAATTTGCAGCTAAAATTTGGCCCTCCGCGAAAACTGTTTGTACATCTGGGACATTGCCGTGACGAAAGAGAGAAGACAGAGCACTAGCGCCTTCAGTCCAGTCCGTGTTGAGTGAATGCAATACTAGCTATTTCTCAATTCGAACGCTTGAAAATGACCGCCGAATTGTCGGACAATGAGATCGATCTCGACATGGAAGTCGACGTAGAGGATCCTGATGATCTTAGCAGTAGCTCAGATAGCTCAAATAGTGACCAAGATGATGGTGATATCGGAGAATTTGATGAGGAAAATGACGGTGGAGATCAGGGTGGAGAAGCAGCAAGGCTGGCAGACACACAGCTAATACCCTATCAGCACGAACCCGAGCCGTGAGGGGTGGGAAGCCACTGATCCAGGCACCGAAGTGTGTGGTGAACCGGCAGATCCTGGTTTCATCATCCAAAAGTCCAAGTTCTTCTACATTAACATCAGACGTTGAAGCCTCCACATGCTCTTCATCAGTGAATCCACCAGCAAAAACAATGGTTTTGTTTGGTGGAGCCTGAAGAATCTGTTGTTGAGAGAGAAATCGAGAAAGGTCTGCCTTGTTTTCCTCACTGGCCATGAAATTCTCCCACTTCAGAGGCAGTGGTACATCCCTACGTCTGATCTCCTGCTGAACTGGGACTGTCTTCTTGGCATGTTTAGTGTGAGTGCCAGACTTTATTCACAGGTCATAGTATCTATCAAACACAATGTGTATGTACTTGAAAGGTTCCCCAGCTTGCATGACAGATGAATCTTGGAGCATGCACGTGGTCTCTCTGCTGCAGAGTCGACACTAGCAGTGGCTGGCCTCCTCATCCAGGTTGACTAAAATTAGGTCAAGCTAGGCCACAGTACAGGGTTCTGCATAAATTCATAAACAACAGGTTTAAAAAGCGGTTTCCATGTCTGTTAATTAGTCCTCATAGGATTGATATTTTTAGGTCTTGATTTATTGTGGTATGTTCAGATAGCTGCATAAGTAATTATAACTCAGATATGTGTTTTGTGCTCAACAGGGCTGAGATAATCATGTCTTCAGTGAAACATGCGGATTTTGTGTTATCAGAATTTGAGCTTCAGGAAGATAAGTGATAAAACAAAACAGAGCTTCTGAAGAGAATATAAGTACAAATAATATCATGAAATAATGGGAACTAAACAGAAACATTAACTGGAAGGTCAGTTACGTCCAGAGGTCGCTAGAGGTCATCCAGGTTTTTGCAGTTGAGAGTTTTAGGTTGAAAAGGAAGAAATACTGAACATTGTAGGAGGTTGTGTAAGCAAGAGATCAACAGATTGTCATGATCTAGACATGTTTCTAATTAAGAACATTATTGAATCAGTCATTGTACCATTTACTTATATTTGTAATCTGTCATTTTCAATGGGAGCTTTTCCTGATAGAATGAAAACAGCTAAGGTAATTCCACTGTATAAAAACGGGGATAAATGTTTTTCTAATTACAGACCAGTTTCCTTGCTTCCACAATTTTCCAAGATATTAGAGAAATTATTTGTAAATCGAATGGATAAGTTCCTTGATAAATATAACATTCTAAGTAATAGTCAGTATGGTTTTCGAACTAGTCACTCTACAGCCATGGCAATTATGGAACTAACTGAACAAATATGCACTGCAATAGACAATAAGGAGTTTTTTGTGAGCATTTTTGTGGACTTCAAAAAAGCTTTTGATACCATTGACCATACTATACTTCTTCAAAAATTAAACAAATATGGAATCAGAGGGGTTGCTCACAAATGGGTATCAAGCTATCTAGTCAACAGAAAACAGTTTGTACAGGTAAATGATGTAAGATCTGGATTATTAAGTGTTACCTGTGGGGTACCTCAGGGGTCGGTCCTTGGACCAAAACTTTTTACACTGTATGTCAATGACATTGTTAATGTATCTAAGATGTTACTTGTATTCTGTTTGCTGACGATACCACATTTTTCTATTCTGGTAAAAATTTACAACATGTGTTGAGAGTAGTCAAAAAATAATTCATGGGAATAAAAACTTGGCTTAACATTAATAAATTATTGCTTAACTTTGACAAAACTAATTTCATGATATTTAGTAATAGAGAAAAAAGTATGAATACCCCAATTATTATAGATGGTGTAGAAATTAAAAGAGTGATGGAAACAAAATTTCTGGGTGTCATGATTGATGAGAACTTGAGTTGGAAATTATTAAGAAAATTGGAAATTGGAAATTATTAAAAATGATTGCTATACTACACAAAGTCAATCAATCAATCAATCAACTTTTTTCTTGTATAGCGCCAAATCACAACAAACAGTTGCCCCAAGGCGCTCCACATTGCAAGGCAAGGCCATACAATAATTATGAAACACAGTCTACGTCTAAAGCAACATAACCAAGGGATGGTCCAGGGTCACCCGATCCAGCCCTAACTATAAGCCTTAGCGAAAAGGAAAGTTTTAAGCCTAATCTTAAAAGTAGAGAGGGTATCTGTCTCCCTGATCTGAATTGGGAGCTGGTTCCACAGGAGAGGAGCCTGAAAGCTGAAGGCTCTGCCTCCCATTCTACTCTTACAAACCCTAGGAACTACAAGTAAGCCCGCAGTCTGAGAGCGAAGCGCTCTAATGGGGTAATATGGTACTACGAGGTCCCTAAGATAAGATGGGACCTGATTATTCAAAACCTTATAAGTAAGAAGAAGAATTTTAAATTCTATTCTAGCATTAACAGGAAGCCAATGAAGGGAGGCCAACACGGGTGAGATATGCTCTCTCCTGCTAGTCCCCGTCAGTACTCTAGCTGCAGCATTCTGAGCCAACTGAAGGCTTTTTAGGGAACTTTTAGGACAACCTGATAATAATGAATTACAATAGTCCAGCCTAGAGGAAATAAATGCATGAATTAGTTTTTCAGCATCACTCTGAGACAAGACCTTTCTGATTTTAGAGATATTGCGTAAATGCAAAAAGGCAGTCCTACATATTTGTTTAATATGCGCTTTGAATGACATATCCTGATCAAAAATAACTCCAAGATTTCTCACAGTATTACTAGAGATCAGGGAAATGCCATCCAGAGTAACGATCCGGTTAGACACCATGCTTCTAAGATTTGTGGGGCCAAGTACAATAACTTCAGTTTTATCTGAGTTTAAAAGCAGGAAATTAGAGGTCATCCATGTCTTTATGTCTGTAAGACAATCCTGCAGTTTAGCTAATTGGTGCGTATCCTCTGGCTTCATGGATAGATAAAGCTGGGTATCATCTGCGTAACAATGAAAATTTAAGCAATACCGTCTAATAATACTGCCCAAGGGAAGCATGTATAAAGTGAATAAAATTGGTCCTAGCACAGAACCTTGTGGAACTCCATAATTAACTTTAGTCTGTGAAGAAGATTCCCCATTTACATGAACAAACTGTAATCTATTAGACAAATATGATTCAAACCACCGCAGCGCAATGCCTTTAATACCTATGACATGCTCTAATCTCTGTAATAAAATTTTATGGTCAACAGTATCAAAAGCAGCACTGAGGTCCAACAGAACAAGCACAGAGATAAGTCCACTGTCCGAAGCCATAAGAAGATCATTTGTAACCTTCACTAATGCTGTTTCTGTACTATGATGAATTCTAAAACCTGACTGAAACTCTTCAAATAGACCATTCCTCTGCAGGTGATCAGTTAGCTGTTTTACAACTACCCTCTCAAGAATCTTTGAGAGAAAAGGAAGGTTGGAGATTGGCCTATAATTAGCTAAGATAGCTGGGTCAAGTGATGGCTTTTTAAGTAATGGTTTAATTACTGCCACCTTAAAGGCCTGTGGTACATAACCAACTAACAAAGATAGATTGATCATATTTAAGATTGAAGCATTAAATAATGGTAGGACTTCCTTGAGCAGCCTGGCAGGAATGGGGTCTAATAAGCATGTTGATGGTTTGGATGAAGTAACTAATGAAAATAACTCAGACAGAACAATCGGAGAGAAAGAGTCTAACCAAATACCGGCATCACTGAAAGCAGCCAAAGATAACGATACATCTTTGGGATGGTTATGAGTAAAGTAAAGTAAAGTAAAAGAGATGTTAGATGAGAAAGGACTATATATATATATATATATATATATATATATATATATATATATATATATATATATATATATATATATATATATATATATATATATATATTATACTGTTCTATGATTGTTCCACATCTGTCCTACTGTATTGAAATATGGGGAAATGCCTGCAAAACATTCACACATTCATTTTTCATTTTACAGAAAGGAGCAATAAGGATAATTAGTCGGAGGCATTATAGAGAACACACGAGTCCAAGATTCCTGCAGTTACATTTGTTGAAATTTCATGACCTGGTTGATTACGCTATTCTCCAGACAATGTTTAAGGCTCACAAAAAAATACTACCAACTAACATCCAGAACAAATTTGAAAAAAGAGAAAGCCAGTACAACTTAAAAGGAACAGAGATATTTAACAAACCAAGATTCAGAACCAAATTGAAGGGACATTGCATTTCTATCAAGGGAGGCAGTTTATGGAATGATCTGAACAAGGAAATTAAAGAAGCTAAATCAAGCAATATATTTAAAAAGGCAGTTAAAATTAATATGATTCAGAAATACAACCTGATGTTGTAACAATGAAACCGCATGTATACTTTTACTGTATATTTTTTCTTTTCCTTTTATAGACATTCTGATTGTAATGTTAATAATGTGATTATTATTTAATTTGTAAAGTAATCTTCTGTAAAAGGGGGTAGATAATATAAGTTCGCTTCTTTCTACCCCCTTTCATTCAAACGTATTGTTACGTTTGTTATGTTTTCTTTTAGAATGATTGTTGGTTGTGTGGTTGGAACTGAAATAAATAAATAAATAAATGTAAATACTACCCAAAATTCTCACCATGAAACTATTTGCCAACTTAAATATCATTTTAGCACATATGTAATGGCTTTATGAAGACAAGAAACTGTATTCAGTTTGCCATTTTTGGTTGTAAAAATCAGTTACCTGTAGAAGTCACCAGAGGTCAGATAGAGTTCTGAAAAATTTGAAATCACCACCCTACAACTGACAAAAGGAAGCCATTTGTAATACTTCTACTACTACTACTACTACTACTACTAATAATAATAATAATAATAATAATAATATTATTATTATTATTATTATTATTATTAGTAGTAGTAGTAGTAGTACAACCCCTGGCAAAAATTATGGAATCACCGGCCTCGGAGGATGTTCATTCAGTTGTTTAATTTTGTAGAAAACAAGCAGATCACAGACATGACACAAAACTAAAGTAATTTCAAATGGCAACTTTCTGGCTTTAAGAAACACTATAAGAAATCAGGAAAAAAAATTGTGGCAGTCAGTAACGGTTACTTTTTTAGACCAAGCAGAGGGAAAAAATATGGACTCACTCGATTCTGAGGAAAAAATTATGGAATCATGAAAAACAAAAGAACGCTCCAACACATCACTAGTATTTTGTTGCATCACCTCTGGCTTTTATAACAGCTTGCAGTCTCTGAGACATGGACGTGATGAGTGACAAACAGTACTCTTCATCAATCTGGCTCCAACTTTCTCTGATTGTTGTTGCCAGATCAGCTTTGCAGGTTGGAGCCTTGTCATGGACCATTTTCTTAAACTTCCACCAAAGATTTTCAATTGGATTAAGATCTGGACTATTTGCAGGCCATGACATTGACCCTATGTGTCTTTTTGCAAGGAATGTTTTCACAGTTTTTGCTCTATGACAAGATGCATTATCATCTTGAAAAATGATGAAATGACTGTGGAAATTTACATGTTCTCTTCAGGCAGTCATCTTTATAAATCTCATTGGAACGGCACCAAACAAAAGTTCCAGCATCATCACTTTGCCCAATGCAGATTCGAGATTCATCACTGAATATGACTTTCATCCAGTCATCCACAGTCCACGATTGCTTTTCCTTAGCCCATTGTAACCTTGTTTTTTTCTGTTTAGGTGTTAATGATGGCTTTTTTTTAGCTTTTCTGTATGTAAATCCCATTTCCTTTAGGCGGTTTCTTACAGTTCGGTCACAGACGTTGACTCCAGTTTCCTCCCATTCGTTCCTCATTTGTTTTGTTGTGCATTTTCAATTTTTGAGACATATTGCTTTAAGTTTTCTGTCTTGACGCTTTGATGTCTTCCGTGGTCTACCAGTATGTTTACCTTTAACAACCTTCCCATGTTGTTTGTATTTGGTCCAGAGTTTAGACACAGCTGACTGTGAACAACTAACATTTTTTGCAACATTGCGTGATGATTTACCCTCTTTTAAGAGTTTGATAATCCTCTCCTTTGTTTCATTTGACATCTCTCGTGTTGGAGCCATGATTCATGTCAGTCCACTTGGTGCAACAGCTCTCCAAGGTGTGATCACTCCTTTTTAGATGCAGACTAACGAGCAGATCTGATTTGATGCAGGTGTTAGTTTTGGGGATGAAAATTGACAGGGTGATTCCATAATTTTTTCCTCAGAATTGAGTGAGTCCATATTTTTTTCCCCTCTGCTTGGTCTAAAAAAGTAACCGTTACTGACTGCCACACTTTTTTTCCCTGATTTCTTATAGTGTTTCTTAAAGCCAGAAAGTTGCCATTTGAAATGACTTTAGTTTTGTGTCATGTCTGTAATCTGCTTTTTTTTCTACAAAATTAAACAACTGAATGAACATCCTCCGAGGCCGGTGATTCCATAATTTTTGCCAGGGGTTGTATTAGTAGTAGTATTATTTACTGCTACTACTACTACTACTGCTACTACTACTAATTGTTGTGTGTTGGGGAGTGTGGCTGGACATTTTGGTGTTCTTTTCTTTTCTTTGCTCTCCAGGTGGCATGAAAACTGATTTGTCTGTGGAGAGGGTGCTGGCTGAGGAGTTCTTCACCCTCGTCAACATCGTGTGTAGCGCCTGTGGGTGGTGCTCACGTGCGGCCTTGAAGACTTTCAGCTGAAGCAGATGGTTGGATGGCGTTCTGCATTTGAGTCATGTGTGATTCAGGCGGAACTGCCGGGGGCTCGACCTTGTGATGTTCGTTTGTGAGACGCTGAGGACCGCGCCTGGGTTTGACACATCGAGCCTGTGAGGCAGGGGGGGTGAGGGACACATGCTGTCGGCACACATCGGAGGTGATTGAGTGTTTGACTGGTTGTTGATAGTGACTTGGTGTTTTGTTGCGCAGTATACTTGAATTGTGATGAGAATTGTGCAGCTTGCTTCTCACTGCTGTGGCGTGCGGACAAGTGATCCTCCACCTGTTGTGAGAAGCTGCTCATTTGCATAAAGCTTAAAATACAGACCTGAATGTGTTGCTGATAGTGTGTGTCTTTTGAAGGATATTAGTTGTAACTGCTGACTTACCTCACCTCTTCTATGCTTCGCAGAGAGTCGGTTTGTCGTGTCCACCTGGGGGGTGTTTGGCGGTGGTAGTGGGTCCAGGAGCGCCGGGCTTCGATCCTTTTGGGCGCTGGAGAGCGTGCCAGCCTTCACTCCACCAGAGGGACGCTATTTTGGTTTTTACACTTTGTTGTGCACCAGCGGGTGAAATAAATAAATTGTTTTTGTTATTGGAACCGCTTTCTGGTTATTTTTAGCGCTGGGTTCCGTCTGACGCAGGTCCGCTTCTCAACCCGCGTCGACACATAACACTAATAATAATAATAAATGGATGATTTTCCAGTACATAAGTTGCACTGGATCACACAGTGATCACAGGATCTCCTAAATTACGTATGTGTGTATGTACACATATAAATATCTGGGAATGCATGGCGATTGTTTTTCTTCTTTCTCTACATATTTAACAAGAGCAATCAGATTTCTGACATCCGCCATTCCAGATCCAGATCACCTCCAACATTCAGTGGAGTCTTCCATGCCCTAATATCTATCTGTGGTGCAAATTTGATGAGAATCTGTGACATAGTTTTGACGTAATCCTTCATAGTCTATATAAGGTGAAATCTTGATCCAGAATCCGTATCCAGATCCATATCAACTCCAAAATTTAATGTAGTCTTCCATGGCCTAATGTCTGTTTGTGGCAGTCCAGTAGATGTCAATGTTCATGACAATGTGAATACCAATTGCCACACATTTGCTATACAGCCTGAATCACACTGAACAAACAGAATTTTCAGTTTTCAAATTGCCTTTTTTACATATGAAAGAATATGACAGATTTATAAATACAGATTTATTTGTAAAAAACAAAACAAAACACACATTACAGTAACATGTGTTGGTTTTTACATATAAATAAACTGACCAATCACTGATGACAGGAAGCTCATTTTCCCATAATGCCTTTTGGCATGTTTGTCTGTAAATGCTCAAACCTTCACAATTAGCGCATTACTTTAAAACTAAAACATATAGCTGATATTTTCACTTTGTAAAATGACAGAGGTGATGTTAATTAATAATGTTAATAACTGTTATGTTTCGGATGCGGTCGGAGCACCGACCCAGCGTTTGAAAGGAGCCAGCATAAAATAAGCAGAGCACGGTTCAAAGGATAACAGAATTTAATAAACATAACAGTGAGTGATGTGCTAAACAACTAAAAAGTCCGCGGTCTGGTGAGGTGGAAACACGGCGCGCTCTCAACAGTGCAAACGGTCCGGAGCCACAGCAGTTCGGACCCAGGGACCCCGCCGACACCCCCCAGGTGGCCGCGACAAACCAAGTCTGTGAAGAAAGAAAACATGGAGGTGAGTCCAACTCCACACAGAGAGACACAACTCAAAGGTGCACACAATCAGCAAACACTTCCTGGCTTAAATCTATACATCAGCTTCTCACCCTGCAGGCACGGAACAACTCAGTTCAAATCTCCACTGCAGCAGAAGCTGATTAGACAATTAGCATAACGTGACAGCTCAATAACACAAGGTGTGAGGGACACCAAATCCACTGTCATTACTTCATAAACGTCACCAAAACCAAATTACCTCAGGAAGTGTGCTGAAGAGCGTGAGACCTCACCCAATCCTCCTTCACAGACTGTGGCGTCAAACCTGGAGCGGTCTCTGCGTCCGTGATGGTGAGATTGTTCTCCTGACGTCGATCTCACACGTCTGCTCACAAGGTCGAGTCTCTGGCAATCACACACTGTGCATTCAAGGTTTAAATGCAGCAATCTCTGATCAAGACAAAATACACCACAGCTGTGAGTCCTGATGACCTGCACGTGAAAACAAGCCTCAGGTGTTCAGGGTGAGGTCCTAATGCTCAGCCACTCAGTCCTGAATGCATACCACCTGGTGGGAGAAACAGAAAACAAAAACCAAGCCAGCCAAACACCACAGCCCACAACAGTACCCCACCCTCACAGGAAGCCTCCTGGCGACCACACGGACCTGGGCCAGAAAAAACAAAGCCCCCCTCTAGGGACCATGGCTGGAATGTTGGCTGGGATCAAAAAACACCTCCTGCAGCTTCAGTTTCAGCTCCTTGTGCTGACGATCCAGCTGGGAAAGGCCCGTCTCCAGGAGCTGTGCGTTACTGTGCTCTGACGACAGCTCCATCATCAGCTGCTCAACCTGCAATGTTAATTTCTTCATGCAGTCATTGATCATCTCAATGTTGAGCTTCTCTAGTTCTTCCTTCAGCTGGATAATGCACGCTTCCAGCCGCCTCTTCTCTGTCAACAGGGAACTTTGTGCCGAGACTATCACTCTCATCCTGGAGCTCATCCTTTCTCACGCTGAGCCTGTCTGCAGTAGACTGCTCCGCAGCTGACGCTCCAGTGCAGAGATATCCTTTGTTGACTTTAATGGTCTTGCCCTCTGTTTCATTTAGCAAACCTGTTAGAGTCTCCACCTCTGACTGCATCTTTGCGTTCATTCCTGTCGACTCTTACTTTAGTTGTTCACATGTAGGGACCAACACCCCCCAGAGGACATCCCGCCAGCTCCAGGAATAATAACCACAGCCGAGGTCCCTCTGGGATCCAAAGTCACCCACGGGGACTCCCAGCGCCTCCCAGAGGACCGTTCCATCAAACTCCAGGAGACGCCCCCCCCATGACTAACAGACCCAGCCCCGGCCGTCTATGGCTAGATGGACCCACAGTCCTTTCCCCCCCAGAGGACACCACAGTCACACCCTGAGGGCGGAAACTGGGGGAAAAAAAAAAACATACAAACAAAACAACAACCCCAACCCCACCCCCTCAGCGCAGTGGAAACTGGAAGTACGTCCAGTGTCACCAACCACGACTATACCCCAAAAGTCAACTGGGAGGAGTGGAACAGCGGTAATGGTGTACGGCACAAGACGGCGCCACCCCTCCGACTTTTAAACCAGCCACCAGCTGCGGGTATATTCCACTGCCCCAAACCTCAGCTACGCCGATGGCATACGGCTCAAAGGCGCGCTGAAGCCGGAGGTGGAACAGGGAATCAACAAAAAAGCAACACCCCAAACACCCCCCGGATGCAGAGGTTATCTGGGAAACGCCCAGCACAACCAAACTGCACCACTCCAGCAACGCCGACAACATACGGCTCACACGGCTGGGGCCAGAGGAGAAGACAGGGAAGTAAAGAAAATAAAAAAAAATACCCCCCCCCCCCCCTCCCGGGTGCAGAGGTTACCTGGGAAACGCCCAGCATAACCAAACTGCACCACTCCAGCAACGCCGACAACGTACGGCTCACACGGCTGGAGCCAGAGGAGAAGAGAGGGAACAAAAAAAAAAAAGAAAAAACAACCCAATTACCCCCCCATCACCCCCCAGAGGGCCGTCCCATCAAACCCTGGGAGGTGAAACCAAAAGAAATAAAAAAGAAAGACCAACAGACAAACATAAAGTCACCTGGGTCCATGCCATGCTCCAGACAGCCTGTATTTCAACTCCACCAGACCACTGACAGTGCTATAATCCACAAAAACAACAAATTAACCCCTGATAAAAACACCACATACTAAAACAAGAAACAGATAATAGACCAATAAAAAAAACTAACATTGGCCTACATCGTCAAGTGCAAAGAATGGAAAAACGTATTTTCCATCCTTTGAACCTAGACGGTAATGTGACTCTGTCACCAACAGAGGGAGCCAAAGTGCCAAATAAGAAAATCCCTGTGGTAGCAGAGTAAAAACCAATACACACTGCTGTAAACGACAGCAGGTTATAACAAACAGCTTAAAGTGCAAACTAAATACCACCGGGGCTGCTACAACAGGCGTCGGAGACAGCTGCATGGGAGGAGACGGGGCTACAGCCGTAACAGCGGGGTGCGACACGACCCAAGCTGTAAACTCTGCCATGCGCGCACCAATGCGCACAACCCGGGCGGAGAGCACCTGCAACTGATCCCGGATCAACTCCAACATCTGCTGCAGCCTTCCCGGCAAAAATACTGTCTCTGCTTCCGCTGGTCCATTGTTAAATGGCCAGAGACTACTGTTATGTTTCGGACGCGGTCGGAGCACCGACCCAGCATTTGAAAGGACCCAGCATAAAATAAGCAGAGCATGGTTCAAAGGATAACAGAATTTAATAAACATAACAGTGAGTGATGTGCTAAACAACTAAAAAGTCCGCGGTCTGGTGAGGTGGAAACACGGCGCGCTCTCAACAGCGCAAACGGTCCGGAGCCACAGCAGTTCGGACCCAGGGACCCCGCCGACACCCCCCAGGTGGCCGCGACAAACCAAGTCTGTGAAGAAAGAAAACATGGAGGTGAGTCCAACTCCACACAGAGAGACACAACTCAAAGGTGCACACAATCAGCAAACACTTCCTGGCTTAAATCTATACATCAGCTTCTCACCCTGCAGGCACGGAACAACTCAGTTCAAATCTCCACTGCAGCAGAAGCTGATTAGACAATTAGCATAACGTGACAGCTCAATAACACAAGGTGTGAGGGACACCAAATCCACTGTCATTACTTCATAAACGTCACCAAAACCAAATTACCTCAGGAAGTGTGCTGAAGAGTGTGAGACCTCACCCAATCCTCTTTCACAGACTGTGGCGTCAAACCTGGAGCGGTCTCTGCGTCCGTGATGGTGAGATTGTTCTCCTGACGTCGATCTCACACGTCTGCTCACAAGGTCGAGTCTCTGGCAATCACACACTGTGCATTCAAGGTTTAAATGCAGCAATCTCTGATCAAGACAAAATACACCACAGCTGTGAGTCCTGATGACCTGCACGTGAAAACAAGCCTCAGGTGTTCAGGGTGAGGTCCTAATGCTCAGCCACTCAGTCCTGAATGCATACCACCTGGTGGGAGAAACAGAAAACAAAAACCAAGCCATCCAAACACCCCAGCCCACAACAAATAACTTGTCCGGAATTAGTTTGTCTAAAATTGTAACCATAGGTCAAAACTGTCTTGCTGTGTATGTCTCCTGTGATACATCTGCAAGTCTGTATGGCTGTGAAAATAAATGATTTTTTTTTTGCTCCCCTTCCTTTCTCTCTGGTCACCAGGTCTCTTTTGCTGAGAGAAGGCTGATTTGAGACAGAAGCGCTTGCTTGTTGTTGTGTCAGTAGCTGCGAGTGTACTGGAGTCAATACTAAAACTTATTGGTTTAGCTTTTAGCTGTAACCTTAATTGTAATTGTTTAGGAGTTTATTGGTTTAGCTTTATAAAAGTTAACTTTTCAGTTATAAACCATGCCCAATCAACTGAATTTACCCAAGGTGGACTCTAATTATGCTGTAGAAACATCTCAGTGATGATCAGTGGAAAGAGGATGCACCTGAGCTTCATGGCAAAGGCTTTGAATTCTTAAGTACATG
Organism: Thalassophryne amazonica; assembly: GCF_902500255.1. Taxonomy (NCBI): domain Eukaryota; kingdom Metazoa; phylum Chordata; class Actinopteri; order Batrachoidiformes; family Batrachoididae; genus Thalassophryne; species Thalassophryne amazonica. The sequence continues at coordinate 20,246,690 of NC_047114.1, read as the reverse complement.
TGATTGCTTAGTTTTTTATTTTAATAACATTGGGGTGCTGTGTGTCAAATTTTGAGGAAAAAAATGAATTTCATCCTTTTTAGAATAAGGCTGTAACATAACAAAATGTGGAAAAAGTGAAGCATTGTGAATACTTTACAGATACACTGTACGTACCTGTGTTCCTGACATAGTTATTTAATGATAAGGCATTACTAAAAATGCTGTAAATGAGCAACTGTCAACATCTGAATTAATTTTTTAATGTTTCTTTCTTTGATTTTTTTCAGAGCTCTAATTGTGTATAAGTTTAACAGACATAACTTAGTTTTTCTTGTCCTCTTGGCAGGTGTTTGATGAAGATGGCAATGATGTCACTCCTCAGTCATTGTACAAATCAGAACCGGGAGTGGTTCAGGGCAAAACCAACAAGTTCTTAATGGATGAACTCTCTGTTGGTCCAGCATCAGAGCAGACAAGTTCCATGAGGAGCTTCACAGTGTCCTTGTCCAGGTATTATCCACTCACACGTCTTGATCCAGTGATTAAACAGGTTTAGCTGGTGAGAGGTAGGATGGGGTGTGCTGTGTAACCATCAAGGCTTAAAGCTATCGGGCCAACCAAATTTCACTAAACTGACAAAATTTAGTTTCAACAGAATAATTATCATTATAATGTCAGTTTACACCCAAATATACTTCAAATGATGTCAAATCACATCAAAACATAGTTTTACCAAAATCATATTAATATACTCAACAAAAATATAAATGCAACACTTTTGGTTTTGCTCCCATTTTGTATGAGATGAACTCAAAGATCTAAAACTTTTTCCACATACACAATATCACCATTTCCCTCAAATATTGTTCACAAACCAGTCTAAATCTGTGATAGTGAGCACTTCTGCTTTGCTGAGATAATCCATCCCACCTCACAGGTGTGCCATATCAAGATGCTGATTAGACACCATGATTAATTCAATTTAATTAATCAATCAATTAATTAATTTTTTTTTTTTATATATAGCGCCAAATCACAACAAACAGTTGCCCCAAGGCGCTTTATATTGTAATGCAAGGCCATACAATAATTATGTAAAACCCCAACGGTCAAAACGACCCCCTGTGAGCAAGCACTTGGCTACAGTGGGAAGGAAAAACTCCCTTTTAACAGGAAGAAACCTCCAGCAGAACCAGGCTCAGGGAGGGGCAGTCTTCTGCTGGGACTGGTTGGGGCTGAGGGAGAGAACCAGGAAAAAGACATGCTGTGGAGGGGAGCAGAGATCGATCACTAGTGATTAAATGCAGAGTGGTGCATACAGAGCAAAAAGAGAAAGAAACAGTGCATCATGGGAACCCCCCAGCAGTCTACGTCTATAGCAGCATAACTAAAGGGATGGTTCAGGGTCACCTGATCCAGCCCTAACTATAAGCTTTAGCAAAAAGGAAAGTTTTAAGCCTAATCTTAAAAGTAGAGAGGGTGTCTGTCTCCCTGATCTGAATTGGGAGCTGGTTCCACATGAGAGGAGCCTGAAAGCTGAAGGCTCTGCCTCCCATTCTACTCTTACAAACCCTAGGAACTATAAGTAAGCCTGCAGTCTGAGAGCGAAGCGCTCTATTGGGGTGATGTGGTACTACGAGGTCCCTAAGATAAGATGGGACCTGATTATTCAAATCTTATAAGTAAGAAGAAGAATTTTAAATTCTATTCTAGAATTAACAGGAAGCCAATGAAGAGAGGCCAATATGGGTGAGATATGCTCTCTCCTTCTAGTCCCCGTTAGTACTCTAGCTGCAGCATTTTGAATTAACTGAAGGCTTTTTAGGGAACTTTTAGGACAACCTGATAATAATGAATTACAATAGTCCAGCCTAGAGGAAATAAATGCATGAATTAGTTTTTCAGCATCACTCTGAGACAAGACCTTTCTAATTTTAGAGATATTGCGTAAATGCAAAAAAGCAGTCCTACATATTTGTTTAATATGCGCTTTGAATGACATATCCTGATCAAAAATGACTCCAAGATTTCTCACAGTATTACTAGAGGTCAGGGTAATGCCATCCAGAGTAAGGATCTGGTTAGACACCATGTTTCTAAGATTTGTGGGGCCAAGTACAATAACTTCAGTTTTATCTGAGTTTAAAAGCAGGAAATTAGAGGTCATCCATGTCTTTATGTCTGTAAGACAATCCTGCAGTTTAGCTAATTGGTGTGTGTCCTCTGGCTTCATGGATAGATAAAGCTGGGTATCATCTGCGTAACAATGAAAATTTAAGCAATACCGTCTAATAATACTGCCTAAGGGAAGCATGTATAAAGTGAATAAAATTGGTCCTAGCACAGAACCTTGTGGAACTCCATAATTAACTTTAGTCTGTGAAGAAGATTCCCCATTTACATGAACAAATTGTAATCTATTAGACAAATATGATTCAAACCACCGCAGCGCAGTGCCTTTAATACCTATGGCATGCTCTAATCTCTGTAATAAAATGTTATGGTCAACAGTATCAAAATCAGCACTGAGGTCTAACAGAACAAGCACAGAGATGAGTCCACTGTCCGAGGCCATAAGAAGATCATTTGTAACCTTCACTAATGCAGTTTCTGTACTATGATGAATTCTAAATCCTGACTGAAACTCTTCAAATAGACCATTCCTCTGCAGATGATCAGTTAGCTGTTTTACAACTACCCTTTCAAGAATTTTTGAGAGAAAAGGAAGGTTGGAGATTGGCCTATAATTAGCTAAGATAGCTGGGTCAAGTGATGGCTTTTTAAGTAATGGTTTAATTACTGCCACCTTAAAAACCTGTGGTACATAGCCAACTAACAAAAATAGATTGATCATATTTAAGATCGAAGCATTAAATAATGGTAGGGCTTCCTTGAGCAGCCTGGTAGGAATGGGGTCTAATAAACATGTTGATGGTTTGGATGAAGTAACTAATGAAAATAACTCAGACAGAACAATCGGAGAGAAAGAGTCTAACCAAATACCGGCATCACTGAAAGCAGCCAAAGATAACGATACGTCTTTGGGATGGTTATGAGTAATTTTTTCTCTAATAGTTAAAATTTTGTTAGCAAAGAAAGTCATGAAGTCATTACTAGTTAAAATTAATGGAATACTCAGCTCAATAGAGCTCTGACTCTTTGTCAGCCTGGCTACAGTGCTGAAAAGAAACCTGGGGTTGTTCTTATTTTCTTCAATTAGTGATGAGTAGAAAGATGTCCTAGCTTTACGGAGGGCTTTTTTTATAGAGCAACAGACTCTTTTTCCAGGCTAAGTGAAGATCTTCTAAATTAGTGAGACGCCATTTCCTCTCCAACTTACGGGTTATCTGCTTTAAGCTACGAGATTGTGAGTTTGTGTGCACAGGTGTGCCTTAGACTGCCCACAATAAAAGGCCACTCTGAAAGGTGCAGTTTTATCACACAGCACAATGCCACAGATGTCGCAAGATTTGAGGGAGCGTGCAATTGGCATGCTGACAGCAGGAATGTCAACCAGAGCTGTTGCTTGTGTATTGAATGTTAATTTCTCTACCATAAGCCATCTCCAAAGGCGTTTCAGAGAATTTGGCAGTACATCCAACCAGCCTCACAACCGCAGACCACGTGTAACCACACCAGCCCAGGACCTCCACATCCAGCATGTTCATCTCCACGATCGTCTGAGACCAGCCACTCGGACAGCTGCTGAAACAATCGGTTTGCATAACCAAAGAATTTCTGCACAAACTGTCAGAAACCGTCTCAGGGAAGCTCATCTGCATGCTCGTCGTCCTCATCGGGGTCTCGACCTGACTCCAGTTCATCGTCGTAACCGACTTGAGTATGCAAATGCTCACATTCGCTGGCGTTTGGCACATTGGAGAGGTGTTCTCTTCACGGATGAATCCCGGTTCACACTGTCCAGGGCAGATGGTAGACAGCGTGTGTGGCCTCGTGTGGGTGAGCGATTTTCTGATGTCAATGTTGTGGATCGAGTGGCCCATGGTGGCGGTGGGGTTATGGTATGGGCAGGCGTCTTTTATGGACAAAGAACACAGCTGCATTGTTGTGCCATACACATCCAAGAACATCACCTCATGTTGCAGCAGGATAATGCACGGCCCCATGTTGCAAGGATCTGTACACAATTCTTGGAAGCTGAAAATGTCCTAGTTCTTGCATGGCCGGCATACTCACCGGACATGTCACCCATTGAGCATGTTTGGGATGCTCTGGACCGGCGTATACGACAGCATGTACCAGTTCCTGCCAATATCCAGCAACTTCGCACAGCCATTGAAGAGGAGTGGACCAACATTCCACAGGCCACAATTGACAACCTGATCAACTCTATGCGAAGGAGATGTGTTGCACTGCATGAGGCAAATGGTGGTCACACCAGATACTGACTGGTATCCCCCCAATAAAACAAAACTGCACCTTTCAGAGTGGCCTTTTATTGTGGACAGTCTAAGGCACACCTGTGCACTAATCATGGTGTCTAATCAGCATCTTGATATGGCACACCTGTGAGGTGGGATGGATTATCTCAGCAAAGGAGAAGTGCTCACTATCACAGATTTAGACTGGTTTGTGAACAGTATTTGAGGGAAATGGTGATATTGTGTATGTGGAAAAAGTTTTAGATCTTTGAGTTCATCTCATACAAAATGGGAGCAAAACCAAAAGTGTTGCATTTATATTTTTGTTGAGTGTATATGTTTTTCCATAACATGGGTGGTAATCAGTTTAATTGTTTTATGGAATGCCCCTTTAAGGTACCTAAAATTTGTCAATTTGGTACTAATAACAGAAAAAAAAAAAATAATGTCAGTGGGTGTATTGAACTTATTTTGACTGTTTCTGATACTTGAGGTATGAAGTGTATGTTGTGTAATGGAAACAATGAATCATAAAAATGATTTTAATAAATTAGCCATAGTGTACTGTAAAATGTCTCTGTCTTCTTTGCTTTTGTATTATGATTTTCTTTATATTCACAAAAAACATACTTATGCAATTTTTATATTTAATTAATGTGCTTGATGTAAAATAGGCCAGTTATGATCAATTTTGATGTCATAACCATTTTGAAGTTGGATAAAGTTAATCAATAGACCCATCTTATCTGACATAATTGTATTTTCATAGCTAAGACTGGCATAATGGTCTATGTAAGTTGTCTTATTGGTTTTCTTGTGCAAGAAAACATATAATTAGACACCAAAATTGTCATAATCGGACCATCATAACAGATTTTATGAATTTGACCCTTCACAAAAAGTACGTTGACCTTTCCACATTTTCGGTCATTGTGACATAACGCAAGGTCAGAAATAGGTCAAACTATATATTTTTGAACTCTACTCGTCAAGACGAGTAATTTGATATGCATATCAAAAGGATTGGCCCATTTTTGAATTTTGACCCAAGAATGGGGGTTTTTGGCCCAAAAATGGCCAAGAAATGATTTTTATTTTTGGCATTGCCCCTGATGTAAAACCTTACTACGTAAGGACTTGATCTAGCATAGATGCCTGCTTGTAACAAAAAATGCCGAAAAAAAAAAATTTTTGAAGCACTTTTCTGCCTTCTGCTGGCTGTCTGCTGTAATTCACTTCAAATGTGTCCCATATAAACCCCATATGGCGCAGCTGGTGTGGCATCCGAACGGACAGCCATGTGACACGTGATCGCAACGTCCGTCTGTCATGTGGAGCATTGAATGACAGTCAGCCGTGAGCCAAAGGGGATGTGTCGCGCAGATCATGTCAGTGTAGGAGCACCGAAGCTGTCAGATGATAACACGCAGGCGAGAGTGCGAGTGACAGTGGAGTGTTCAATTAAAAGAAAAAGTGGTGGTAAATAAATACATACATACAATAAGGAGAACGGCGTGAGCTCATTCATGTGTGTTGGCTTTGCTTCACACTCCGGACATGGGGGCGTGTCCAGCTCAGACTTAATCTCTGAGCTGACACTGACAGCATAAAATGATACAATAATTAAATACATAATTACATAACATATACATAACTAAAATAAAACAATAATTAAATCAATAAATGAATAACAAACAAATATAGACAATAAGGAAATGAACTTGATAAATAAAGTACAAATAACATAAATCATAAATAAATAAATAAATAAATAAATAATCGTATAAATAGATAATCAAAGGCAGAAGAGGGAGAGGACCACAGCGCTCCCTCTGACATGCCCCCCCTTACTCATTCATGTGAACTCGTCAGTGATGTGATGTCTGTACTGACATGATCACATTTAAAATCAAGTAGGGAGGGAGCTGATCACTGCCCACGGCCAGTGAATGCTTTCCTCAGCTGTTTGCGCCGCTCCAGCTACCCGCCACATCAGCGCAACGCAATGCTGGGGTACACATATTGTGAAATGTGCTCCAACGTGCAGGGCACAGTGGTGTATGAGTGTGTGCGAACAGTGACGACGTGGAAAATAAAAACAAATGATATCACCTTTGGATGTTCCACAGCCATGTCTCAGCAAGCACGGCGATGATGTATTCACCATCAGAGTCCACAAAATCAATCAAACAAACAAACACAGATTTCACACTGTAAAAAAATTCAGTTTTTCCCATTCATTTCAACAGAGGCTCTTGAGGGGCCGTTAACATATATGATGTCATCAAAGTCCACATTCCTCATAGCTTCACATTTCTGAGCATTTATCAGCAGGAGGTGAAATCAGGCTAATTTCCCCATGTTTATGACTTAATTTCTCAGGGCATCTGGCACCAAAAATAAAGAGCAATACATCAATATTTTGATAATTCTTCATATATTTATAGAATAGTCAGCTCATTTGACATTTTATTTACTGGTGATATGCACTTTGTTCCATGTTCCAAAAAATAATGCTTACCTGCCATGGTGAGAATTTAATCATTTACAGTCCTGTGTGTGTATAAAATATTTTTGTGATTTTTCCATGCTAGGAAAGACAGTTTAGCTCCTTCGAACCAGTGCCTCAATTTCTCCAGTGCCATTTTGACTGCCAGCAATTTGCAATTTACAATATTGTGGTCATATTTTGTGGGAGACAGGCAAGGAGAACGCTCTCCCTCACATCAGTGACCACATCCATATGCATCTCTCTGAGAGAGAGCAGCTCCTGTGCCATTGTCAGAGGTGTCACCATTGTCCATGAACTGGTGGGTTGGATTGGGCTTGATAAAGACTGGGGCAGAGGTGAATAGTTGTTAACTGGGTGAAGGAGGGGAGCTAACAAAAGGGTGACATTGGTAAAGTGAATCAGGAGAGTGTGGCTGGAACTTAACTGTAGTTCTGTTCTGTATCAATACCATAGAAACAGGCCATTCAGTAACTGCTCTGATCTTTTCTGGATCTGCCTTCATTTGTCTCTTCCTAAAAATGAACCATAAAAATGACAGAAAGTATAGATGAAATTAATTTATCTTCTTTAAGAAAGTACTCTGTGGACATGAGATGTGCTTGGTAGGTGTTTTGGCATAAATGAGGATGTCATCAAGATAAAAAAAACACAAAGTGGACACAAGAATACAAGGGAAAGAGGCAAAGTGATCAGCTGCCTTTCATTTTCAATCAGTGTGACCAAGTGGTGATGCAGTCCCAGCCATGCTTGACAGCATTGTAAATGATGCCTTTGGAAACACTACATAATGATACCATTTGCAACAGCCAAAGTGTTTTTTGGAATAGTTTATTTGGTAAAATAAAAGTTTTCATATCTGCAAAAATAACATCCAAATGATGTTCATGAAAGCCTCATATCAGCCGATATTAAAGGGTTATTAACCGAGCGTGAGATCTGTACGGGAAAATATCAGACCAAGGTCTTGACAGACCTCGCTGCTTAGCTTAGCATGACTGCGTTCGGTCCATACAAAACATACCGAGGTCTGATATTTTCTCATACAGACAAAGCATGCGAGGTTAATAATCAATCAATCAATCAATTTTTTTATATAGCGCCAAATCACAACAAACAGTTGCCCCAAGGCGCTTTATATTGTAAGGCAAGGCCATACAATAATTATGTAAAACCCCAACGGTCAAAACGACCTCCTGTGAGCAAGCAATTGGCTACAGTGGGAAGGAAAAACTCCCTTTTAACAGGAAGAAACCTCCAGCAGAACCAGGCTCAGGGAGGGGCAGTCTTCTGCTGGGACTGGTTGGGGCTGAGGGAGAGAACCAGGAAAAAGACATGCTGTGGAGGGGAGCAGAGATTGATCACTAATGATTAAATGCAGAGTGGTGCATACAGAGCAAAAAGAGAAAGAAACAGTGCATCATGGGAACCCCCCAGCAGTCTACGTCTATAGCAGCATAACTAAGGGATGGTTCAGGGTCACCTGATCCAGCCCTAACTATAAGCTTTAGCAAAAAGGAAAGTTTTAAGCCTAATCTTAAAAGTAGAGAGGGTGTCTGTCTCCCTGATCTGAATTGGGAGCTGGTTCCACAGGAGAGGAGCCTGAAAGCTGAAGGCTCTGCCTCCCATTCTACTCTTACAAACCCTAGGAACTACAAGTAAGCCTGCAGTCTGAGAGCGAAGCGCTCTATTGGGGTGATATGGTACTACGAGGTCCCTAAGATAAGATGGGACCTGATTATTCAAAACCTTATAAGTAAGAAGAAGAATTTTAAATTCTATTCTAGAATTAACAGGAAGCCAATGAAGAGAGGCCAATATGGGTGAGATATGCTCTCTCCTTCTAGTCCCCGTCAGTACTCTAGCTGCAGCATTTTGAATTAACTGAAGGCTTTTTAGGGAACGTTTAGGACAACCTGATAATAATGAATTACAATAGTCCAGCCTAGAGGAAATAAATGCATGAATTAGTTTTTCAGCATCACTCTGAGACAAGACCTTTCTGATTTTAGAGATATTGCGTAAATGCAAAAAAGCAGTCCTACATATTTGTTTAATATGCGCTTTGAATGACATATCCTGATCAAAAATGACTCCAAGATTTCTCACAGTATTACTAGAGGTCAGGGTAATGCCATCCAGAGTAAGGATCTGGTTAGACACCATGTTTCTAAGATTTGTGGGGCCAAGTACAATAACTTCAGTTTTATCTGAGTTTAAAAGCAGGAAATTAGAGGTCATCCATGTCTTTATGTCTGTAAGACAATGATGCAGTTTAGCTAATTGGTGTGTGTCCTCTGGCTTCATGGATAGATAAAGCTGGGTATCATCTGCGTAACAATGAAAATTTAAGCAATACCGTCTAATAATACTGCCTAAGGGAAGCATGTATAAAGTGAATAAAATTGGTCCTAGCACAGAACCTTGTGGAACTCCATAATTAACTTTAGTCTGTGAAGAAGATTCCCCATTTACATGAACAAATTGTAATCTATTAGACAAATATGATTCAAACCACCGCAGCGCAGTGCCTTTAATACCTATGGCATGCTTTAATCTCTGTAATAAAATTTTATGGTCAACAGTATCAAAAGCAGCACTGAGGTCTAACAGAACAAGCACAGAGATGAGTCCACTGTCCGAGGCCATAAGAAGATCATTTGTAACCTTCACTAATGCTGTTTCTGTACTATGATGAATTCTAAATCCTGACTGAAACTCTTCAAATAGACCATTCCTCTGCAGATGATCAGTTAGCTGTTTTACAACTACCCTTTCAAGAATTTTTGAGAGAAAAGGAAGGTTGGAGATTGGCCTATAATTAGCTAAGATAGCTGGGTCAAGTGATGGCTTTTTAAGTAATGGTTTAATTACTGCCACCTTAAAAGCCTGTGGTACATAGCCAACTAACAAAGATAGATTGATCATATTTAAGATCGAAGCATTAAATAATGGTAGGGCTTCCTTGAGCAGCCTGGTAGGAATGGGGTCTAATAAACATGTTGATGGTTTGGATGAAGTAACTAATGAAAATAACTCAGACAGAACAATCGGAGAGAAAGAGTCTAACCAAATACCGGCATCACTGAAAGCAGCCAAAGATAACGATACGTCTTTGGGATGGTTATGAGTAATTTTTTCTCTAATAGTTAAAATTTTGTTAGCAAAGAAAGTCATGAAGTCATTACTAGTTAAAGTTAATGGAATACTCAGCTCAATAGAGCTCTGACTCTTTGTCAGCCTGGCTACAGTGCTGAAAAGAAACCTGGGGTTGTTCTTATTTTCTTCAATTAGTGATGAGTAGAAAGATGTCCTAGCTTTACGGAGGGCTTTTTTATAGAGCAACAGACTCTTTTTCCAGGCTAAGTGAAGATCTTCTAAATGAGTGAGACGCCATTTCCTCTCCAACTTACGGGTTATCTGCTTTAAGCTACGAGTTTGCGAGTTATACCACGGAGTCAGACACTTCTGATTTAAAGCTCTCTTTTTCAGAGGAGCTACAGCATCCAAAGTTGTCTTCAATGAGGATGTAAAACTATTGACGAGATACTCTATCTCCCTTACAGAGTTTAGGTAGCTACTCTGCACTGTGTTGGTATATGGCATTAGAGAACATAAAGAAGGAATCATATCCTTAAACCTAGTTACAGCGCTTTCTGAAAGACTTCTAGTGTAATGAAACTTATTCCCTACTGCTGGGTAGTCCATCAGAGTAAATGTAAATGTTATTAAGAAATGATCAGACAGAAGGGAGTTTTCAGGGAATACTGTTAAGTCTTAAGTCATATAATAAATAAGTCATTTATTATATGACTGTTTTTTTTTTTTAGCTGCATTGACAAAATTGACTAGATATTTATGGAGTATGTTCATGTCCAACTTGGTTTTTCTAATTGTGTTTTTAGCTTTTTGGTTTGTAACAAAGATTTCAATCTGTTCTTGATTGTTTGGAGCTGTGTTTTCATCTTGTTGGTCCTCATTTTGCATGTCCACTTCAAGATCGTTTGCAGTTAATTCCTCCAATTCAAACGCGTAAGTGTAATAAAATAAGCTCGGAGAATAGTCCTCTTCATTGCTCATAATTTCATTGTTCACTTTTTGTTTTATTTTGCTTTTAGATTTATTATTTAATGAGGAAAATGTCAAATTTTGCGCAGTGAAAACTGTAAACAAAGTCACAAATTTGATGCGCCATGCGGACCAATTGTCAGTGTAACAGTCTGAGATGGGAAAATCTCAGACCAGAAATTAGCCAATCAGAGCATGTGTACTATGGTAGCCATATAATAATGTACAATATGTATGTTTTACAATACAGGGCCCACGCTGTGGAGTTAAAACTGTGCTGTGGCCCACTGTTACCATTGTTTTCCAGATCAGTACTGGGTAGCAGCAGAATATCCAACCATTCCACTACAGAATCACCAAAAGAAGATGTTGAAGATACACTGACTAAACGGGACACGTCCATCAACGTACCAGTTACACAAAGTTGGATTTTTTTCTTCAGTCTTTCATTTGAAGCTGTTTTTTTTTTCAATAGTCATTTTTAGTTCTATTTATGCATGCTGGTGAAAGTATCCCTCATTATACTGTTAATAAATACCTTAGAAATACCTAAGGTATTTCTTAACAATACTTTACACTTTAATTTTTATTTAACTGCATTTTAATTTTAATTACTTGACAGTTGTTACAGTGTAATTTACTGGATGTAAATATTGACATATACAGCACACTATATACTGTATGTATAACACTGATAATGTTTTGAAATGTTACATTTCTGTAGCACATAGCTGTGACATTTTACATCTTTTTTGATTATTAATTGACATTCTTCATGACTTTCTTTCCTTACTAGATGTGCAGATGAAAAAAGACATTCTAACAGTGCACTTGACAGAAGACATATTAGAAGAAATCATAGACATCCATATATCTGAGACAGATAACATTTCACTGTTGGACATACCCAATACCTTTGTGTCTGTGGAAGCTGAGGATGCAGAACATATTATGTAAGTAAAGTCTCACATTTATTAATATTATTATTATTATTATTATTATTTTATGAAATATCTGGCAAGATCAGGTATGTAACAGATGACAGAGGTTTACAGGTTTCTCTGCGTCAGTGGTGGGCACAGCTCCGCTAATCCGTTAACCGCTAATTAGCAAAGCTACCTTTTTTGTTAGCTGATTAGCTTTTCAGCTAACTTTGAAAATCATGAGCGGACCAGTTAACTTCCGCTAAATTTAGTTCCAATAACTTTTAGACCACGACTATCTTTTTGCAGCCATAGTGGACAAAGCTTCACAGTTAAAACATTTGTAAAGCCTGAAATAATACATTTTAGTTCCTGCCTGTTATGTGTTTTGTAGCAGACAGACAGCTATGAGAGATAGAGCTCAATCCTCTGCCAGCAGAGGAGACCTGGCTACCAGAGAGAAAGGAAGAGAAGAAAAAAAGATCATTTATTTTTCATTCAAAAAAAGGCAATCCAGTAGATGGCAGTGTTTATGGCAGTGTGAATACCAGTTGACACACATTTGCTATGCATGCTGAATCACACTGAACATATTTTTTTCAAATTTCCATTTTTTTTTTTTTTTTTTGCAAATGGCACTTTGAAGTTGTAATGTGATGTACCTGGATGGCACTCAGATGATTGTGTTCCACGCAGCTGGCTCGGCTCAGCTCAGCGTTGACTGGCACACTCCTGACTGATCGGCCAGCTCATGCTGGAATGCCCCTCTTGCCAGGAAGTGCAGCATGGTCAGCACTTGTGTGGGCACAGACAACTGCCTGGCGTGCATCTCCAGTATCAGTGGCCTTGATAAACGGAATCATTTTATGAGTCAGTTATTGTCATTTGCAAGAAAATCCTTGCATTCCCTGAATACACGCTCACATCACATTGCACCATTTGCAAGGTCCTCTGACACTAATGCAGCCATTGTTAGTGCCATTTTACACATAATTTTGCGCATGCTCTTATATCCACCCCCATAATTGCAAACATGTGGGTGTGTTAAATGCTCATCACTGTGTCACTGATGTGCACATCACTCTGGTGACTTCTTGTTTTCACACTATTAACGGTTCTCAGCATCACCTTGTCAAAATGGGAGAGTAAAATTTCAGGATCAAAGCTGAAAGTCAGCACCATCACTTGAAATGGATTACTTGGGAGGCATTGACAAATAGGACCATCACTTGGGCAAATGACACCGTCGGAGATACGGTATGTAGAAATACCAAGCAGGTGGAATGACCTGTGCTTACATCAGACATTTCACATTCAGGTAAGATGAAATCTTTTCAAGCCTGGTCAACATGAGACCAGATCAACTAGATGAAACCGAGGAAAAAGAACATTTAATTGGGTTAGAGTTGCTCTAAGTTATGAATGTCCCTGCTATCAAATAACAGTGAATATCCTGATATATGTAAAATTCTTCCACTACATTGCCACATTGCTTGCTTATGGGTAAGGCCAATACCTTTGTAACTTATGTTGTCATGTCATTTGTTGCTGTACAAATAAATTGAGCTTGGGTTGCGCTCACCACCGCTCCTCTTAAAGCCTTACTCCTTTTTGCCAGAGAGACCATCCTCAGCGGGGCAAAATTTCAATTTTTACAGGAATTGCTGAACCTGTTTATGGGTTATCTGCTCCTTGAATGACCACAGTGATTCACCACCTTGCAAAAAAAAAAAAGTCAAACATATTCACATTCTCAATGATTTTTGATGGACCATCTCTCATAAGAATGTCAGTGCCTCAGGATTACATTATACTGACATCGTCTTCAGATTGTGACCTCCATTGCACACTGGGAGGGCTTAATTAGAGGACAAGTGCCTTCACATTTGAGATCATTGTACTCTGACATAAATCATTGATTGTGCATACTGAAGTAGGTTATATTAAGTTTTTTGTTGTTTAACTGAGTTTTGCACAGTTCTTTTTGATGAAGTTATTTCTTATGCTAAGGATTTGTGTCAGTGTTGTTGGCAGACCTATTGTGAATTTTGGTTAATGTTGACTACTGGGTTCAGCAATCTAACAGCAGTCCAACGGCATTAACATTTAATGTTTCAGTGCCAATTTATAACATGCAGAAATTTCTTCTTGTTAAGGAACACATTTTCATAAATGGTGGTAACAGTGTTTCAACCTTTATGTTTCAGAAGAAGAAACCATTGCTATGATGAGGTTTGCAAGAAAAGTAAGGACAGTGAAGAGTATGTAGCGCGATCTATGCAGACATTCAATGGTGCAGTTAAAAACAAACTCATCCAGACTGACAAGGCTGTCATGGTGAATACAGGTGAGACTTAAGGAACATTTTTTAAGGCCCCTTCACACATAGCACAAATGAGGGCGAATGGCACACGGAGGAGGATTCGGGTGACAGTTGTGCAAATTTGAACTGCACTTGAATGCCTCGTACAGCAGTCTAACAGCAGTTGGCATATCTGTTCGGCTACAGCACATGCACACCACATTCGCGTCATGCTCACATTGGAAACCCAATCAAACGGCCATCGTACCACTATGTGACTGCAGTTGCAACAATCGTATGGCAAGCAGCAGCCTGTGCTGAACACCCTCCAATCCCGCAGTCAGCTCCCAACCTCACAAAAGCATCGCCCACCACGACATATAATCCCATATGACACGGCATTCCGCGGCCAGCGCACCATTCCACCAGACAGTGTGACAGCTCGTCGCGTGTCATGGCATGTACCACGCGATCGCAACGTCCAGACAGTCTGTCCGTCATGTGGAATATTAACTGACAGCCAGGACACACGCAGGTACCACAGTGTGGCCGGCTCATTGGCCCCGCATCCTGCAAAGGGGAAAGATGTGAGCTCATTAGTGTGATCGCTTTGCTGGTCTGGACAGAGGGGCGTGTCACTGACCACTGGACAGCTGATATCCTGGAGGCTGAGTGAGAGTGAAAAAAGGTGCACAATAGGAAGCAAAGAGAAAGGACTGAAGGAGTTAAAAATAGTGTAACATGAAAAACAAAGAGGAAAGAGAGAAGGAGTGACACGGAGAGAGGGCGAGAGCACGAGCGTGTTGGGGGGTGTGTTGATTACAGAATCTGCTTTACCTGGCTTCTGGATTATGTCTTTGATCCACTATATGGGCTGATGTATGTGAACCATGGTCTCATGATCCTTGGTTGACTGTCTGCGATGCACCACAGACTGGTTTGCCGGTAATAACGGCTGTGGGTGTCCACGTCGGTGATGTGATGTCCGTATTAATATGATCACATGTGATCGCATCCACTACAGTTACGCGTTCATCATGGGACCCTGGTTGACATGTACTCATTTCGAGAGAGAGGGGGGAGACAGAGAAGAGAGAGAGGGAGAGACAGAGGGTGCGCATGCAACGGGGGTGGGCATCCAGCCCTTTTACTGACATGTAATGTGGGACACGGCAGGTGTTCTGATGAGTGCTTGTCCTGGCATGCCCCCCCCCCCAGGAGGGTTACTTTACTACAAACAATGGCATAAATGAAATTAATGATGGATAGTAAAAGACTGTTCATTGTAGTTCTATCAGGTTGGGTTGTTGTTGTGATTGAAGTATGCTTTAGTTTTGTTGTCTGAGTCTGTCTGTCATTGACTATGTCTGTGTGGTTGCACATGGCGCATCATTCAGTCTTGATCCCTGGTCTGTCTCTACACCTGTGTGTCATTCATTCAACTATGGACCTGCTTCTGTTCCCAGTTCCACTCATTACCTTCTCCGTTCTTCAGTCCCTGGTTTTCACACACTTCTCTTCTTTGAACTTTGTTGGAGCTTCTTGCTACTGTTTGGTCGCATCTATTCATGTTTGAGGTTTTAGACCTGTTTGCTTATATGAAGTCTTCACACACTACTTCATCTCTTTGTTACCAACATATGTCATGGTTACCCATAACCTCTGTCCTCAGTTCTGTTTGTCTCTGTCAATCTTCCTTGCTCATCTGTTCAACAGCCTACCTGTCTGCACACTATCTGTAAATCATCTCCCTTGTACCATCTGTTTATCTGTATTGTGAGGAAAAAAAAATCACTTTTCATCTGCAAAACCCTGTGTTTGCATTCTGTATCTGGGCTCAAAATTCTTTTAATCCTGACAGTTTATAGTAAACCCAGTATTACCCCTGAAGAACTTTCTAATTTTTCCACAGCCACAAATTGTATAGAATGGGACATAAATGACAGATTGTACGGTCTTGAGCAGACTGAGATGGTTCCCGGCCATGAATCAGAGAAGACGGATGTAATTCCTATTCTGAATGGGAGCAGTGATCCAGATGGCAGCACGTCAGTGGGCAGCATAACCACTACAGGTAACAGTACCTTGGGAATATAGTGGAAGTCACAAGGCGCATCAGTCTGGCGAGGGACAAGAACATACAGTGAGCCTTAAATAACCCTAGGTGATGAGCTGCAGATTAGAAACAGGTGTGCATAGAAAGCACCAGAACAAGGGTTTGGCTAGACAGAGAGAAAGGCCCACCACCAAGCACCAAGAGACAGACAAGAGAGATAGGGACAGAAAAACCCAAGCAGTAAAAAAACAACAAGAGAACTAACACCAGACAAAAAACAATAAAACAAATCAACTAAAACAGAGCATACTAAACAAAGAGAAAAATCCAAATCCTGACAGTTTTGGGAATCATCTTTTTACTCACATTGATGTTGTCCATTCGGCTGCTCCCGTTTTGTGGTCAGGGTCGCCACAGCGGTCGCCACAGTGGATACAGCCAGATCAGCAAGTTTTACGATGGATGCCCTTCCTGACGCAACTCCAGTTTTACTTGGAGAAACACACACAGCCGCTGGTGTTCCAAAGAGATCTCCCATCCAAGTACTAACCAGGTCCCGCACTGCTTAGCTTCTGAGATCTGACGGGATCAGGCTTACACAAAGCAGATCGGCCGTGCATTGTTTCACTCACATTATAATAGTTATATTTTAGCACAGTGTTAGCAAGCAGGGGCTAACGGTGCTAATTGCTAATATTGTACAAAACAAAAAGAACTCAGTATAAACTGGTTCTTGTCAAACTGAACAAATGAAAATGCCAGAGACAGATATTAATAAAGGTGATATGATCACTTGCCCAGGATCACAACTTGGAGCAGGAGCACTCACAAAACAGAGGCTTTCATTTGCATAAACAGTTTTCAGTCATTGATTTGCAAGACAAGTCGATCCGTATTACTTCACAGTGCGGGGAGTGGGCACCGTCTGTTCCATGCAGGCACCTCTGCTTGTTGCTGACTAAGAATCCTGCTGTGCTGATACTGTTGAATCTCACAGCAGCCTTTGATACTGTGAACCACACAGTACTTGTTTCCCATTTAGATCATTTTGTTGGCATTCACAACACCGCACAAGTGGTTTAAAACCTATTTGGCAGAGAGTTTTTCAGTTATGATGGGTGACCTTTCCTCATCAAATGCTCCTCTTTCTTGTGACATGCCACAGGGTGCTATTCTAGGCCCTATTCTATTTTTATTCTCCATGGTGCCATTAGGGTCAGTCATAACCAAGCATAATCTGTTCTTTCATTGTTATGCGTATGATCTGCAAATTTATCTGCCTATGAGGACTAATGGAAGTGATGCATTGAAATAATTCTTTAATTGTATTGGTGATATAAAGCAGTGGCTGTCTCAAAATTTCCTTTTACCTGAATGACAGTAGAGCAGCCGTTGACTTAGTGGTTAGCACTGTTGCCCCACAACAAGAAGGCCATGGGATTGCTTCCCAGCTGGGGCCTTTCTGTGTGGAGTGTCTCGGTGTGTTTAATTAGATGCATTTCTCATCCAAATTAGTTTCTTCCCTTACTGTTTGTTTGCCACAGTGAACACATGAACACAGGATTTTCAGATTTTACAGTGTCAATTTGAAGATGACTGTGACACACTAAAAATTAGATAATTCTAGGTCAGTTGTTTCTTGTGATATTAAAGTTACTATATGTGCTGTTTTCAAAATATGTTGTTTCAGGCAGTGGCACCAGTTCACTAAAACAAATGGACACATTTGGGGAATTCTTAAATGCTGAGTCAGAGCTCCAACGGTCAAAAACATTCCGACACAGCCTTTTAATAATGGAGAGATGCATCCTGGGAAACATTTTCCACCCTAAGCTGGCTGTTTATAGAAATCTGCCCATAACAGAAGGTAAATTTATTGCATTAATTACATTCAGAAGCACAGATGCAAAAGAAGTGATGGGTAGGCATAATTTTATCCTCTCCTCATGCCCACACAATGTAAGAGAGCCAGTGATCTTATGCACCAATTACATCAGACATTACAACACATTTATGTTCTAAAATGTGCGATTTGTTATTTATATTTTCTTAAAAGATAATTGATCATTAAATGCTGTTATTCCTCCAAATGGAAATTTGGTTGAAGTTTTGTAAGCACAAGCCATTACAACCCCTTGCAATAATTATGGAATCACCGGCCTCGGAGGGTGTTCATTCAGTTGTTTAATTTCGTAGAAAAAAAGCAGATCACAGACATGACACAAAACCAAAGTCATTTCAAATGGCAACTTTCTGGCTTTAAGAAACACTATAAGAAATCAAGAAAAAAAATTGTGGCAGTCAGTAATGGTTACTTTTCTAGACCAAGCAGAGGGAAAAAAATATGGACTCACTCAATTCTGAGGAATAAATTATGGAATCACCCTGTCAATTTTCATCCCCAAAACTAACACCTGCATCAAATCAGATCTGCTCGTTAGTCTGCATCTAAAAAGGAGTGATCACACCTTGGAGAGCTGTTGCACCAAGTGGACTGACATGAATCATGACTCCAACACGAGAGCTGTCAATTGAAACAAAGGAGAGGATTATCAAACTCTTAAAAGAGGGTAAATCATCACACAATGTTGCAAAAGATGTTGGTTGTTCACATTCAGCTGTGTCTAAACTCTGGACCAAAGACAAACAACGTGGGAAGGTTGTTAAAGGCAAACATACTGGTAGACCAAGAAAGACATCAAAGCGTCAAGACAGAAAATTTAAAGCAATATCTCTCAAAAATCGAAAATGCACAACAAAACAAATGACGAATGAATGGGAGGAAATTGGAGTCAACGTCTGTGACCGAACTGTAAGAAACCGCCTAAAGGAAATGGGATTTACATACAGAAAAGCTAAACAAAAGCCATCATTAACACCTAAACAGAAAAAAAAAGGTTACAGTGGGCTAAGGAAAAGCAATCGTGGACTGTGGATGACTGGATGAAAGTCATATTCAGTGATGAATCTCAAATCTGCATTGGGCAAGGTGATGATGCTGGAACTTTTGTTTGGTGCCGTTCCAATGAGATTTATAAAGATGACTGCCTGAAGAGAACATGTAAATTTCCACAGTCATTGATGATATGGGGCTGCATGTCAGGTAAAGGCACTGGGGAGATGGCTGTCATTACGTCATCAATAAATGCACAAGTTTACGTTGATATTTTGGACACTTTTCTTATCCCATCAATTGAAAGGATGTTTGGGGATGATGAAATCATTTTTCAAGATGATAATGCATCTTGCCATAGAGCAAAAACTGTGAAAACATTCTTTGCAAAAAGACACATAGGGTCAATGTCATCGCCTGCAAATAGTCCGGATCTTAATCCAATTGAAAATCTTTGGTGTAAGTTGAAGAAAATGGTCCATGACAAGGCTCCAACCTGCAAAGCTGATCTGGCAACAGCAATCAGAGAAAGTTGGAGCCAGATTGATGAAGAGTACTGTTTGTCACTCATTAAGTCCATGCCTCAGAGACTGCAAGCTGTTATAAAAGCCAGCGGTGATGCAACAAAATACTAGTGATGTGTTGGAGCGTTCTTTTGTTTTTCATGATTCCATAATTTTTTCCTCAGAATTGAGTGATTCCATATTTTTTTCCCTTTGCTTGGTCTAAAAAAGTAACCGTTACTGACTGCCACAATTTTTTTTCTTGATTTCTTATAGTGTTTCTTAAAGCCAGAAAGTTGCCATTTGAAATGACTTTAGTTTTGTGTCGTGTCTGTGATCTGCTTTTTTTCTACAAAATTAAACAACTGAATGAACATCCTCCGAGGCCGGTGATTCCATAATTTTTGCCAGGGGTTGTACTCTGAAAAGACTTTGAATGTGTGAAATGCAAATAGTTGAAGCAAATATCATTTCAAATGTAGCTTGGCCTTTGTTTAAATTATACTGTTAAGAATAAAGCCATAATATTTGACCATAATTACTTAGATGTTGGCTGCATCAGGTTTCCAGATTGGCCATTCTGGCTCCTGTCATCTGTTATTATGTAGCCATACTATGTGGCTTGGCATGATCAAGTTGAAATGTAATATTTCACTGAAAACTGTTCATGTTTGCATTTCACCTGCTGTCTTATTTTTGAAATTAAGATTGATATGAATGCATTGATTGTGCCAGACCCAGACTTTACAGTGAGGCCTGGCACTAAGATGGATGTGGAAACCTCTCTGACTCCAGAACTGGAGCATCTCTGGACTTTCAGTTGTGAGCTCAGTAGAGGACACAGTGTGAGCAGCATGGCCTGGAACAAGAGGAACCTGGTAAAACTACGACACACCACTAGTCATTCATAATGTGAAACTTTAAATAAAAATATGAGCTGTGATCTCATACTAATACTTTTAGTCAGTTATTAGTCACTTACTGATTTTGAATTCTTCATGGTTGGTTCATTTATTTCTCATTCCAACCATATCCATAACAACCACATACAGTGGAACAAAAACAACACACACAAACAGTTAAAAATACAGTTAAAATACACTATGAGAAGAAAAATGGATATATTTAATGTGCAGTCAAGTTGAACAAACAAAAACAAAATCTTTGAAGACAAAAAATAAGATAATGGTCATAATACGAGGTCTGTTAGAAAAGTATCTGACCTTTTTATTTTTTAAAAAACTATATGGATTTGAATCATGTGCGCTTGCATCAGCCAAGCTTGAACCTTCGTGCGCATGCGTGAGTTTTTTCACACCTGTCGGTTGCGTCATTTGCCTGTGGGCAGGCTTTGAGTGAGCACTGGTCCAGCCCCCTCGTCGGATTTTCATTGTCAGGAAGATGGCTGAGCGATTGGAGCAGCGCTGAATCAAATTTTTCCAGAAACTGTGAGAGACAGCCAGGTGGAAACCATTCGGAAGATTCAGATGGCTTTCGGTGAAGATACTCTAGGCGCTACACAGATTAAGGATCATTACAACCGGATTAAAGACGGCCCACAGCGGCGCAGGGCGCACCGCGCTCTGAGCGGCCATCGACAGGCTGAAACGGCCAGATCATTTCCAAAGTGAAGGCTGTGTTGATCCGTGACGTCGTCTGACTACCAGAGAAATTGCAGAAGAGGTGTACATCAGCACTTTTGCGGCACATTCCACTGTTACAGGAGATTTTGTAATGAAAGACGTGCGGAGGAATTCACGCGTCGGCACGGACCTGCAATGGCGCACAACAAAAAACACGTCCGTGTTGGAAACCATTCGGAAGATTTAGACGGCTTTTGGTGGCTTTTCAGTCGAGTGAGTATCCGAGAAATTGTGTAACAGCTGGGCATGTCACAACTTGTCCTGTGAGACTTCCAACATGGACGTGTGTTTTGTTGTGCGCCATTGCGGCTCCGTGCCGACGCACGAATTCCTCCGCACGTCTTTCATTACAAAATCTCCTGTAACAGTGGAATGTGCCGCAAAAGTGCTGATGTCCACCTCTTCCACAATTTCTCTGGTAGTCAGACGACGTCCCGGATCAACACAGCCTTCACTTTGGAAATGATCTGGTCGTTTCAGCCTGTCGATGGCCGCTCGGAGCGCGGTGCGCCCTGCGCCGCTGTGGGCCGTCTTTAATCCAGTTGTAATGATCCTTAATCTGTGTGACGTCCAGAGTATCTTCACCGAAAGCCGTCTGAATCTTCTGAATGGTTTCCACCTGGCTGTCTCTCACAGTTTCTGGAAAAATTTGATTCAGCGCTGCTCCAATCGCTCAGCCATTTTCCTGACAATGAAAATCCGACGAGGGGGCTGGACCAGTGCTCACTCAAAGCCTGCCCACAGGCGAATGACGCAACCGACAGGCATGAAAAAACTCATGCATGCGCACCAAGGTTCAAGCTTGGCTGATGCAAGCGCACATGATTCAAATCCATATAGTTTTTTTTTTAAATAAAAAGGACGGATAGTTTTCTAACAGACCTCATAATAGTGAAAATAAATTGCTTGACTATGCAGGCTACATAGTATTAAGCAGTCTTACGACCTGAGGAAAGAAACTATAACAGCCTGACAGTCCTTGTTTTTTCAGAGCAATATCTCCTGAAGATAACAGGATGTGAAAAGGATAAGAAATGTCTTTTACAGTGCAGAGGGCTTTCTTTCTGCATCTGCTCCCGTATACAGTGCCCACCAAAAGTATTGGGCCCCTTGGTATTTCCATTTTAATTTGTTTATGTCATTTCAAATGCAAAAAGTAAATCAGCCTTGTCAATATAAAAAATTCTAAAATTATCTTTCTTAAACTCATACTCAAAGCAAATCTCTACAACTTGATATAAATTAATTAAAACTACAAAACCCATAAATAATAGGTTTTAGTACCAGTTTCCTTCAGACAAGCCAGGGGATGGATACATGAACATTTCCAAGTCACTGGATATGTGTTGAACTTTATTTATATCAGTTATGAAGAAATACAAGCAGTATGGCACTCTATTGAAAATCTGTGTGGAGTAGACAGTTCTCAAAAACTGAGTAACTGTGCAAGAAGGAGAAGAGTGAGGAAAGCCACCAAGACACCCAGACAATTCAGAAGAAGTTCTAGTCTTCTGTGGCTGTGATTGGAGAAATGGTGCATAGTGCATGTTTTGCATTTTGTATCCCCAGTTATACAGCTTCATGATGAAGTGGGAAAGAGGAGGGATGTTTTCTTTCTTCACAGACTTGGTTTGTCGCGGCCACCTGGGGGGTATTGGCGGGGTCCCTGGGTCCAAACTGCTGTGGCTCCAGACCGTTTGCGCTGTTGAGAGCGCGCCGTGTTTCCACCTCACCAGACCGCGGACTTTTTAGTTGTTTAGCACGTCACTCACTGTTATGTTTATTAAATTCTGTTATCCTTTGAACCGTGCTCTGCTTATTTTATGCTGGGTCCTTTCAAACGCTGGGTCGGTGCTCTGATCGCGTCCGAAAAATAACAGTAGTCTCTGGCCATTTAACAATGGACCAGCGGAAGCAGAGACGGTATTCTTGCCGGGAAGGCTGCAGCAGATGTTGGAGTTGATCCGGGATCAGTTGCGGGTGCTCTCCGCCCGGGTTGTGCGCGTTGGTGCGCGCATGGCGGAGTTTACAGCTTGGGTCGTGTCGCACCCCGCTGTTACGGCTGTAGCCCCGTCTCCTCCCATGCAGCTGGCTCTGACGCCTGTTGTAGCAGCCCCGGTGGTATTTAGTTTGCACTTTAAGCTGTTTGGTATAACCTGCTGTCATTTACAGCAGTGTGAATTGGTTTTTACTCTGTTACCACAGGGATTTTCTTATTTGGCACTTTGGCTCCCTCTGTTGGTGACAGTCACATTACCGTTCAGGTTCAAAGGATGGAAAACACAATGTTTTTCCATTCTTTGCACTTGACAACGTAGGCCACTGTTTTTTTTTATTGGTCTATTATCTGTTTCTTGTTTTAGTATGAGCTGTTTTTATCAGGGGTTAATTTGTTGTTTTTGTGGGTTTTAAAGCACTGTCTGTGGTCTGGTGGAGTTGAAAATGCAGGCTGTCTGGAGCATAGTTTGACCCAGGTGACTTTATGTTTGTCTGTTGGTCTTTTTTATTTCTTTTGGTTTCACCTCCCAGGGTTTGATGGGATGGTCCTCTAGGGGGTGATGGGGGGGTGATTGGGTTGTTTTTTCTTTTTTCTTTTTTTGTTTTTGTTTTTGTTGTTCCCTCTCTTCTCCTCTGGCTCCAGCCGTGTGAGCCGTACGTTGTCGGCGTTGCTGGAGTGGTGCAGTTTGGTTATGCTGGGCGTTTCCCAGGTAACCTCTGCACCCGGGGGGGTTTGGGGTATTTTTTTTATTTTCTTTACTTCCCTGTCTTCTCCTCTGGCCCCAGCCGTGTGCATCCGGGGGGGGGTTCGGGGTGTTGTTTTTTTGTTGATTCCCTGTTCCACCTCCGGCTTCAGCGCGTCTTTGAGCCGTACGCCATCGGCGTAGCTGAGGTTTGGGGCAGTGCAATATACCCGCAGCTGGTGGCTGGTTTAAAAGTCGGAGGGGTGGCGCCGTCTTGTGCCGTACGCCATTACCGCTGTTCCACTCCTCCCGGTTGACTTTTGGGGTATAGTCGTGGTTGGTGACACTGGACGTACTTCCAGTTTCCACTGCACTGAGGGGGTGGGGTTGGGGTTGTTTTGTTTGTATGTTGGTTTTTTTTTTCCCCAGTTTCCGCCCTCAGGTTGTGACTGTGGTGTCCTCTGGGGAGGAAAGGGCTGTGGGTCCATCTAGCCGTAGACGGCCGGGGCTGGGTCTGTTAGTCATGAGGTGGGGCGTCTCCTGGGGTTTGATGGAACGGTCCTCTGGGAGTCCCCGTGGGTGACTTTGGATCCCAGAGGGACCTCGGCTGTGGTTATTACTCCTGGAGCTGGCGGGATGTCCTCTGGGGGGTGTTGGTCCCTACATGTCGTCCGGGGGGGGGGGGGTGTAAGAGTTTTTTTTTCCGGAAAGCTTAAGTTTGGGTTGTGTTTTTTCTTTTCTCCTCTTCCCGGGGTTTGATGGGACGGTCCTCTAGGGAGGGGGGGTTGGTATGGTTGTTTGTGTTTGTCTTTTTTTTCTTTTTTTTTGTCTTATGACTAAGCAGACTTTAACACACAGTCGGAAGAAGGCTGAGTGCACAGGTTCAAGAACTCCTGGCCAAAATTATGCAAAGTGAACAACTAAAGCAAGAGTCGACAGGAATGAACGCAAAAATGCAGTCAGAGGTGGAGACTCTAACAGGTTTGCTAAATGAAACAGAGGGCAAGACCATTAAAGTCAACAAAGGATATCTCTGCACTGGAGTGTCAGCTGCGGAGCAGTCTACTGCAGACAGGCTCAGGGTGAGAAAGGATGAGCTCCAGGATGAGAGTGATAGTCTCGGCACAAAGTTCCCTGTTGACAGAAGAGGCGGCTGGAAGCGTGCATTATCCAGCTGAAGGAAGAACTAGAGAAGCTCAACATTGAGATGATCAATGACTGCATGAAGAAATTAACATTGCAGGTGGAGCAGCTGATGATGGAGCTGTCGTCAGAGCACAGTAACGCACAGCTCCTGGAGACGGGCCTTTCCCAGCTGGATCGTCAGCACAAGGAGCTGAAACTGAAGCTGCAGGAGGTGTTTTTTTGTTCCCAGCCAACATTCCAGCCATGGTCCCTGGAGGGGGGCTTTGTTTTTCTGGCCCAGGTCCGTGTGGTCGCCGGGAGGCTTCCCGTGAGGGTGGGGTACTGTTGTGGGCTGGAGTGTTTGGCTGGCTTGGTTTTTGTTTTCTGTTTCTCCCACCAGGTGGTATGCATTCAGGACTGAGTGGCTGAGCATTAGGACCTCACACGGAACACCTGAGGCTTGTTTTCACGTGCAGGTCATCAGGACTCACAGCTGTGGTGTATTTTGTCTTGATCAGAGATTGCTGCATTTAAACCTTGAATGCACAGTGTGTGATTGCCAGAGACTCGAACCTTGTGAGCAGACGTGTGAGATCGACGTCAGGAGAACAATCTCACCATCACGGACGCAGAGACCGCTCCAGGTTTGACGCCACAGTCTGTGAAGGAGGATTGGGTGAGGTCTCACGCTCTTCAGCACACTTCCTGAGGTAATTTGGTTTTGGTGACTTTTATGAAGTAATGACAGTGGATTTGGTGTCCCTCACACCTTGTGTTATTGAGCTGTCACGTTATGCTAATTGTCTAATCAGCTTCTGCTGCAGTGGAGATTTGAACTGAGTTGTTCCGTGCCTGCAGGGTGAGAAGCTAATGTATAGATTTAAGCCAGGAAGTGTTTGCTGATTGCGTGCACCTTTGAGTTGTGTCTCTCTGTGTGGAGTTGGACTCACCTCCATGTTTTCTTTCTTCACAGACTTGGTTTGTCGCGGCCACCTGGGGGGTGTCGGCGGGGTCCCTGGGTCCGAACTGCTGTGGCTCCGGACCGTTTGCGCTGTTGAGAGCGCGCCGTGTTTCCACCTCACCAGACCGCGGACTTTTTAGTTGTTTAGCACGTCACTCACTGTTATGTTTATTAAATTCTGTTATCCTTTGAACCGTGCTCTGCTTATTTTATGCTGGGTCCTTTCAAACGCTGGGTCGGTACTCCGACCGCGTCCGAAACATAACAAGGGTTTTATTAAAATGAAGACCTGAAAATTCAGCTATAATTTGCCAGAAGGTACATCAGCGATGCAAGCTTAGGTTTGATGTTTTGGTGAAAGAAAATCCTTCTCTGCTCCATTTCATCATGAAGCTGTGTAACTGACACACAAAATGCAAAACATGCACTGTGCACAATTTTTAATTTCTAATTCTAATTTATATCAAGTTGTAGAGATTTGCTTTGAGTTTGCATTTAAAGAAGATAATTTTAGAAATTTTTATCTTGAGAAGCCTGATTTACTTTTTGTATTCATGGGGAGGTGATGGTCTAATGGTTAAGGTGTTGGGCTTGAGACCAAAGGTTCTTCTGTTCAAACCCCAGCCTGACTGGAAAATCACTAAGAGCCCTTGCTCAAGGTCCTTAATCCCCTTGCTTCCGGTGTGTAATGAGAGCCTTGCATGGCAGCACCCTGATATCGGTGTGTGAGACTGCATTCATGAATGTGAGGCATGATTGTAAAGTGCTTTGAGCGTCTGATGCAGATGGTAAAGTGCTATATAAATGCAGTCAGTTTACGATTTATTTGAAATGGCATAAACAAATTAAAATATGTGAAAATCCAAGGGGTCCAATACTTTTGGAGGGCACTGTATGTCCTCCATCAAGGAGAGTGAAACCCCAGTGACCTTTAAAGTCATCCTCACACGTTGTAGGATGGCGTCCTGTATGTTGCAAAGGCTTCCTTTTGGACAGTCAGCAACTTCCAGCCAAGATGCAATGCAGCTCATAAGGATACTCTCCATAGTGCACTCACATAAAGTGAGTAGGATGGGGGAGGGAATTCTCACCTATTTCAGCCTCTGCAGGAAGCATAACCTCTGCTAAGCACTGTGCGGCATTTAGTGCCCAGGAAAGATGCTCAGTGATGTGGCTGCCAAGGAATGTATTGGTACTAACCCTCTGCACAGTGGAGCCACTGATGTACAAAGTGGAATGCTTGAGCTTTTACCAGAAGTCCGTGATAATCTCTTTGGTCTTTTCAACATTAAGAGACAAGTTGTTATCTCTATACCAGGCAACCAGCTGTTCCAACGCCGCTCTGTTAGATGTTTCGTCATCACTGCTGATCACCCCCATTAGAGTGATGTCATCCACAAATTTGATGAGCTAGTTTGTGCTACTGTCAAGAATCCAGTTTGATGACTTCAGAGTTGCATCTCTGCTTTTTGTGGATGATGTGGTTGTGTTAGCAGTGACCTCCGATGCACACTGGGCAGGTTTGAAGCAGCGTGTGAAGACAGCACCTCCTATTCTGAGACCATGGTCCTCTGTCACAAAATGGTAGATTGTCCCTTCTGGTCAGGAGAGAGTTATTGCACCCAAATGGAGGAGTTACTTTGACTGAATGAAGGTCCAGAGGGTATCTGAGCTTACACCAATAACAGGGTGAGAAATGGGAGGGACTCAACTGACTGAGCAGAACACACAACTGTCACAGTGAATTTAGAAAATAATAAGTGATGTAAACCTAGAGGAAGGATTAATTTCAACACAGATAGCTGGACACTTTAGTTTAATTATCTATCATCTATTGGCAGCTGTGGTGGCCAAGTGGTTAGTGCGCTTGGCTTCAGTGCAGATGGTTCCTGGTTCAAACCCCATCCCGCCACATTTCTCCATGTACTCTGGAGTTGCGTCAGGAATATGGACAATTTAAAGATTCCAGTCCACCTAACCTGCATGTCTTTGGACGTGGGAAGAAGCCGGAGCACCCAGAGGGAACCCATGCAAACACAGGGAGAACATGCAAAACATCCCATGACCTTCTTGCTGTGAGGCAAGTTCAGGTGGTTCCCTGAAGCTAAAATTACCTGTCCAGTAATGTTATTTGAGTTACAATTAAGACCTATACTCTAATGACTCATGCTGTAAAATTGTGCAGAGTGAATGTTTACCTCTTGCATTGACACATCAAACATATTTCTATTTGTTTTGTTAGGACCTTCTGGCAGTGGGCTATGGTGGTAAAGACTCAGACAACAAATCAGGATTGGTCTGCTGCTGGTCCCTTAAAAATCCCATGGTAGGGCTGTACCTTTTTGTTTTGTCTTTTATTGATTGTTTCAAAATTGCATGTCATTCCCTACTTTTGGTAATTTATCAATGACGTACTTCCTTCCATACAACAAACCTGCATACACATTTTCTCTAAATCCAAACTCGTGCATTGAATGTGTTGGTGTGTTGCATTTAAAGTAGACCTGCATTGAAATAAATGCAGTCAGATCTTTGGACCAAAAAATGACTTATATTTACACATAAGAAGGATCTTCTGAATGTAGTAAAGTAAATCTTCAAGCCCAGATCTGTCATTCAACGGAGAAATCTTCATTTAAAAATGACAAATTTACAGCTAACATTTAGCCCTCTGCAAAACGGTCATCTCATCATGGACGCTGCTGAGACGTCACGGAGAAGACCCTATCCTAGCATGCATTGTGCGCGCCAACTGTAATTTGTGGATTTACGTCAGTTTGCATCTGCACCTTTTTCTTGTCTTATACGGAAAGATCTACTTTTTTTTAAACTTCATCTTGTCTTGCGGTACGCTTGGTGAGTACACATTTCTTTTATTTGTGCTTGAAAATTATTTTGGGGGACTTTTTCATACGCCCGTTTGATTGAGTGGTGTCGCATTGAAAATCTACTGTCTTTCGCCTCCGGTGTACCGTCGCGGGGTACGGAGGTGAGACCGACGCCCCTGCCGTATCGACAGCAGCACACTTGAAGCGGTCTCGCCTCTATGAGGGTGGTCGAACACCTGTCGGAGCTCCCTCACAAACTCAGTATAAACCGTTAGGAGCCGTGAATTCTGCTCCCAAAGCGCCGTAGCCCAGGCGAGTGCCTCTCCTCGAAGCAAATTGATTACATAAGCCACCCGGCTGGCGTCTGCTGCGTACATGACGGGACGCTGTGAAAAGACGAGCGAGCACTGCATCAAGAAGTCCGCGCACGTCTCCACACAGCCTCCGTACGGCTCCGGAGGGCTTATGTATGCTTCAGGGGAAGGTGGGGGGGTTCGTTGAACGACCAGCGGAATGTCTGTTTCTGGCACACGGTCAGCAGGAGGAGGTGCTGCAGCAGCGCCCTGAGCACGCGCTTCCACCTGGGCGGTGAGAGTCTCCATCCTACGATTGAGAACACTGCTCTGCTCGGTAACTAAGTCCAACCGAGCGGTAAAGGCGGTTAAGATGTGCTGCAGCTCACCCAACACGCCTCCTGCTGGCGCCTGTGCACCTCGCTCTTCCATTGGCTGTTCAAGCGATGGTTGACGCCCCTCGGGATCCATGACGCTGGCCGAGAAATCCTGTTGTGAAAGTGTCGTGACACGGACCCACAACAGGGGGCGTTAATGAACGGACAATGGATAAGCCAAAAGTAACAATTTAATGTTGTGAATCGCACAACGAAGTACAGACAATAACAATATGGTGGACTGTCAATCATACACCAGGTGACGTGTGGGCAGGCTTGACGATAGAAGACGCCTGGCGAGAGAAGAGCCGGATCCCCACACAGCTTTCACCACCAACGGAGCTGAAGAACACCGGAGCCGCCAAGCCCTGTGCCCCAGGTGGCCGCTATCTTCAGCAGTCAGACCCGGTACTGCTGGCAGAAAACAGAGACAGTCCTGATGAGTGGGAGTTCGCACACTCAGTAATCCCACAGTCAGTGTTTAGCTAGGAGGGAGCACCTCCACCTCCAATCACACACCCGTGCAGCTCCTGTCTAACCACTCATCTGGTTGGAGTGTGAAGCGAAGCCGTCGCCGACCACACCAAACGCCAATCCCACAGACAAGGACACACCACAGGAAAACGGCTGCAAAGAAGCACAGATTACTACTCAATGTTTTGAGTCAGCAGAGAAAGTTACCTGAATGGTAGCTGATTTCTCGGCGAGGAGGTGGAGTTGCAGTCCGGTCTTTGTAGTGGTGGTGATGGGTGACAGCTGGTGTTGATAGATGACAGCTGTCACCTCCAGCGGCTCCGACGCCCTCTCGTGCTTGGAGCCCGCACTCCAAGCAGGGCGCCATCTGGTGGTGGTGGGCCAGCAGTACCTCCTCTTCAGCGGCCCACACAACAGGACCCCCCCCTCAACGGGCGCCTCCTGGCGCCCGACCAGGTTTATCCGGGTGCCGGGCGTAGAAGTCGGCCAGGAGGGCCGGGTCCAGGATGAAGATCCTTTTCACCCAGGAGCGTTCCTCGGGACCATACCCCTCCCAGTCCACCAGATAGTGGAAGCCCCGACCCTTGCGACGGACGTCCAGAAGCCGACGCACGGTCCACGCCGGCTCCCCGTCGATGATCCGGGCAGGAGGTGGTGCAGGTCCAAGGGTGCAGAGCGGTGAGGTGTGGTATGGTTTGATACGAGAAACGTGAAAAACAGGATGGATCCGCAGTGAAGCTGGCAGCCGTAGCTTCACTGCGGCCGGGCTGAGGACTTTGGTGATGGGAAAGGGTCCGATATATCTGTCTTTCAGTTTCTGTGATTCTACTTGAAGTGGGATGTCCTTCGTCGACAACCATACCTCCTGCCCGGGCTGGTATGCAGGGGCCGGGGAACGCTGGCGGTCTGCATGGGCCTTGGCCCTCGTCCAGGCCTTCAACAGGGCAGAACGGGCGGTCCGCCACACCCGGCGGCACCTCCTGAGTTGGGCCTGGACCGAGGGCACACCGACCTCACCCTCCACAAGCGGGAACAATGGGGGCTGGTACCCCAAACATGCCTCGAACGGGGAGAGGCCGGTGGCAGACGACACTTGGCTGTTGTGGGCGTACTCGATCCAGGCCAGATGGGTGCTCCAGGCCATTGGGTGCGCGGAGGTAACGCAACGGAGGGCCTGCTCCAACTCCTGGTTCGCCCGCTCTGCCTGTCCGTTCGTCTGGGGGTGATACCCGGACGAGAGACTCACGGTGGCCCCCAGTTCCTTGCAAAAACTCCTCCAGACCTGAGAGGAGAACTGAGGGCCACGGTCTGAGACGATGTCCGCTGGTATCCCATGCAGACGCACGACGTGGTGGACCAGGAGGTCTGCTGTTTCCTGGGCCGTAGGGAGCTTCGGGAGGGCCACGAAGTGAGCCGCCTTGGAGAACCGGTCCACTATCATCAAGATGGTGGTGTGGCCCTGGGACGGCGGGAGGCCTGTGACAAAGTCCAGGCCGATGTGGGACCAGGGGCGATGACGCCCACCAGAAGCGCTGTTGGACTACTGCCATGGTCCTGCGCACTCCGGGATGACAGGAGAGTTTGGACCCATGGCAGAAGTCCAAAACCGCACCTCTGGCCTCTGGTGGGACGTACATCTTGTTCTTCGGGCCGGTCCCCGGGTCCGGGTTCCGTGTCAGGGCCTCCCGGACGGTCTTCTCCACGTCCCAGGTGAGGGTGGCCACGACAGTGGACTCGGGGATGATGGTCTCTGGGGGGTCTGACAGCTCGGCCTTGGCTTCCTCTTCATGCACCCGGGACAGTGCATCCGACCGTTGGTTCTTGGCCCCGGGACGGTACGTAATCTGGAAGTCAAAGCGCCCGAAGAACAGTGACCAGCGGGCTTGCCTGGGGTTCAGACGCTTCGCGGTCTGGAGGTACTCCAGGTTCCGATGGTCCGTGAAAACCGTAAATGGTACCGATGCTCCCTCCAACAGGTGTCTCCACTCCTCAAGAGCCTCCTTCACCGCAAGAAGTTCCTGATTGCCGACGTCATAGTTCCGATCAGCTGGGGTCAACCTGCGGGAAAAGTAGGCACATGGATGGAGAACCTTGTCGGACTCCCCGCTCTGGGATAGCACGGCTCCTATCCCTGAGTCAGAGGTGTACACTTCAGCTACGAACTGGCACTTGGGATCGGGCTGCACCAGAACTGGTGCAGTCGAGAACTGGCGTTTCAACTCCCTAAACGCGGCTTCGCACCGATCCGACCAGGTGAAGGGGACTTTTGTGGAGGTCAGGGCTGTCAGGGGGCTAACTACCTGACTGTAGCCCTTGATGAACCTCCGGTAGAAATTTGCAAAACCGAGGAACTGTTGTAGTTTCCTACGGTTCCTTGGTTGGGGCCAATCTCTCACTGCCGCAACCTTGGCCGGATCAGGGGTGACAGAGTTGGAGGAGATTATGAACTCCAGGAAAGACAAAGAAGTGCGGTGGAACTCACACTTCTCGCCCTTCACAAACAGCCGGTTCTCCAACAACCGCTGTAGGACCTGACGTACATGCTTGACATGGGTCTCAGGATCCGGAGAAAAGATGAGTATATCGTCTAGATATACGAAGACAAACCGATGCAGGAAGTCCCGCAAGACGTCATTAACCAACGCTTGGAACGTCGCGGGCGCATTGGTGAGGCCGAACGGCATGACCAGGTACTCAAAGTGACCTAACGGGGTGTTAAATGCCGTCTTCCACTCGTCTCCCTCCCGGATCCGAACCAGGTGATAGCATTCCTAAGATCCAATTTCGTGAAAATTTGGGCTCCATGCAGGGGCGTGAACACTGAATCCAACAGAGGTAATGGGTATCGGTTGCGAACCGTGATCTCGTTCAGCCCTCTGTAATCAATGCATGGACGGAGTCCGCCGTCCTTCTTGCCCACAAAAAAGAAACCAGCACCCATCGGGGAGGTGGAGTTCCGGATCAACCCGGCAGCTAACAAGTCCCGGATGTAGGTCTCCATTGATTCGCATTCCGGACGTGAGAGGTTGTACAGCCTGCTGGACGGGTACTCAGTGCCCGGTATCAAATCAATGGCACAATCGTACGGACGGTGCGGGGGCAGCGTGAGTGCCAGATCCTTGCTGAAGACGTCAGCAAGGTCATGGTACTCGGCTGGCACCGCTGCCAGATTGGGGGGGACTAAAACCTCCTCCTTAGCTGTCACACCGGGTGGAACCAAGGATCCTAAACACTCCCGGTGGCAGGTTTCGCTCCACTGAACCACAGCCCCAGACGGCCAATCAATCCGGGGATTGTGTTTTAGTACCCATGGAAAACCCAAAATTACTCGGGAGGTAGAAGGTGTTACATAAAACACAATCTCCTCCCTGTGATTCCCAGACACCACCAATGTCACTGGCTGTGTCTGGTGTGTGATCAGTGGAAGAAGGGTGCCATCTAGTGCCCGCACCGACAGTGGTGACGGTAAGGCCACTAGAGGGAGCCCAACCTCCTTTGCCCATCTGCTATCCAGCAGATTCCCCTCTGACCCCATGTCCACCAGTGCTGGGGCATGAAGGGTTAGATCCCCGTCGGTGTTCCGTTAATCAGTTGTCTAACCGTATAACCAGGTCGATAAGCCCGTCTAAATCCCGCGGCTCGTCCTTCGCCACCAGGTGCTCCTTAAGGACCAGAGACAGTCCGTTTACAAAGGCGGCGCGGAGCGCAACAGCATTCCAGCCGGCTTGCACTGCCGCGATGCGGAAGTCGACTGCATACTTCGCTGCACTCCAACGCCCCTGCCGTATCGACAGCAGCACACTTGAAGCGGTCTCGCCTCTATGAGGGTGGTCGAACACCTGTCGGAACTCCCTCACAAACTCAGTATAAACCGTTAGGAGCCGTGAATTCTGCTCCCAAAGCGCCGTAGCCCAGGCGCGTGCCTCTCCTCGAAGCAAATTGATTACATAAGCCACCCAGCTGGCGTCTGCTGCGTACATGACGGGACGCTGTGAAAAGACGAGCGAGCACTGCATCAAGAAGTCCGCGCACGTCTCCACACAGCCTCCGTACGGCTCCGGAGGGCTTATGTATGCTTCAGGGGAAGGTGGGGGGGTTCGTTGAACGACCAGCGGAATGTCTGTTTCTGGCACACGGTCAGCAGGAGGAGGTGCTGCAGCAGCGCCCTGAGCACGCGCTTCCACCTGGGCGGTGAGAGCCTCCATCCTACGATTGAGAACACTGCTCTGCTCGGTAACTAAGTCCAACCGAGCGGTAAAGGCGGTTAAGATGTGCTGCAGCTCACCCAACACGCCTCCTGCTGGCGCCTGTGCACCTCGCTCTTCCATTGGCTGTTCAAGCGATGGTTGACGCCCCTCGGGATCCATGACGCTGGCCGAGAAATCCTGTTGTGAAAGTGTCGTGACACGGACCCACAACAGGGGGCGTTAATGAACGGACAATGGATAAGCCAAAAGTAACAATTTAATGTTGTGAATCGCACAACGACGTACAGACAATAACAATATGGTGGACTGTCAATCATACACCAGGTGACGTGTGGGCAGGCTCGACGAAAGAAGATGCCTGGCGAGAGAAGAGCCGGATCCCCACACAGCTTTCACCACCAACGGAGCTGAAGAACACTGGAGCTGCCAAGCCCTGCGCCCCAGGTGGCCGCTGTCTTCAGCAGTCAGACCTGGTACTGCTGGCAGAAAACAGAGACAGTCCTGATGAGTGGGAGTTTGCACACTCAGTAATCCCACAGTCAGTGTTTAGCTAGGAGGGAGCACCTCCACCTCCAATCACACACCCGTGCAGCTCCTGTCTAACCACTCATCGGGTTGGAGTGTGAAGCGAAGCCGTCGCCGACCACACCAAACGCCAATCCCACAGACAAGGACACACCACAGGAAAATGGCTGCAAAGAAGCACAGATTACTACTCAATGTTTTGAGTCAGCAGAGAAAGTTACCTGAATGGTAGCTGATTTCTCGGCGAGGAGGTGGAGTTGCAGTCCGGTCTTTGTAGTGGTGGTGATGGGTGACAGCTGGTGTTGATAGATGACAGCTGTCACCTCCAGCGGCTCCGACGCCCTCTCGTGCTTGGAGCCCGCACTCCAAGCAGGGTGCCATCTGGTGGTGGTGGGCCAGCAGTACCTCCTCTTCAGCGGCCCACACAACATTTACTTTACTGCATTCACAAGGGTCTTATAAATACATATCAACTATTTCTTTCTGAAATCTGACCACATTTATTTCAATGCAGGTCTACTTTAAAGATGTAAATAACCTTGAATGAGGTACAGTTTCTTTAAAATTAAGCTGTACATCAGTATAAACAACCTTTGTTTTGAAGACAAATAAAGCTCATCTCCAGTTTATGTCATTAATAACGGTAATCAATACCTTTCCATACTAAAGATGTTCTAGCATGTTGCCCGTGGGGATCCACAGGCTTTGGATTGGGTGTTTATGAAATAGGTAGCTAACATTTTTCAAGGGTGCAATGAATTAAGCAATGAGTTGGAATGGCAAGTGAGGCCAGAATGTTTTTAGAACCTTAGACCTCAACAATTTATAGAAGAGGAAGTCAACACTTTTATTTCATGTTAATGTTAATGTACTGTCTTAATGTATTTATAAAATGTTTAGGTTTTTGCTATCATATATATACTGTTATTATTATTATTATTATATTTTATTATTATCTCTGTTTTGTCATTTGAATTTTAAATTGAACACAATGGAAATAAGTGTTTTCACTTTCTTGTGTCATCCATGTATTTTTAAAGTAGACCTGCACTGAAATAAATGCAGTCAGATCTTTAGACCAAAAAATGACTTATATTTACACATAAGATCCTTCTGAATGTAGTAAAGTAAATCTGCAAGCCCAGATCTGTCATTCAACGGAGAAATCTTCATTTAAAAATGACAAATTTACAGCTAAAATTTAGCCCTCTGCAAAACTGTCATCACATCCGGGACGCTGCCGAGACATCAGGGAAAAGACCCTATCCCAGCATGCATTGCGCGCGCCAACTGTAATTTGTGGATTTATGTCAGTTTGCATCTGCACCTTTTTCTTGTCTTATACGGAAGGATGTACTTTTTTTAAAACTTCATATTGTCTTGCGGCACGTTTGGTGAGTACACATTTCTTTTATTTGTGCTTGAAAATTATTTTGTGGGACTTTTTCATACGCCTGTTTGATTGAGTGGTGTCGCATTGAAAATCTACTGTCTTTCGCCTTCGGTGTTACCATCGTGGGGTACGGAGGCGGGACCCGCAAAGAATCCAAGTCATTAAAAGATATAAACCTCTCTCAGTGGCCACGGAGCTCTGCGGCTCCGATTACCGAGACGTGCGGCGCTGCGGAAAGTCTGTCCTTGCAGCAACAGGTGTCACCGGCCGCTCCGCATCAAAACAGCGAGCGTAGTCTCTGGACTTTTGCCAAGTTGGCTGCACCTCCATTCAGTAGACAGGGACGTGGTGCCAGCTGCACAGCAGACACGGAGGTGATTTGAGTGGCCCGCTTTGGTGTTGACCGAGCACGCAGACTCAGTAAGTGCAGAGAGCGAGGCGTCGGGGAAGAACGTCGCCCGCTGTCGATGTCGCCGCTGATCTGAGCATGCAGAGCTGTATCTCACATTCATTGAGCTAACTTTTGGATGCTGAAACCAGGATGTGTATAACAGTAACATTACTAACAGATAAAATCAATTTCAATGCGGGATCGGACTGAAGGCGGGACGTCACTGCAATGTCCCAGATGTACAAACAGTTTTTGCTGAGGGCCAAGTTTTAGCTGCAAATTTGTCATTTTTAAATGAAGATTTCTCCGCTGAATTACAAATTTGGGCTTGCAGATTTACTTTACTGCATTCATAAGGGTCTTATAAATACATATCAGCTATTTCTTTCTGAGATCTGACCACATTTATTTCAGTGCAGGTCTACTCTAATGTATTTACAATTATATGAACTTACACTTACGCTTTTAATATAAAGATGATTTATTGCCCCCTGCTGGAAAGGCGTGAGTCCAAAATGTAATTAGCATTGTTAGCTAATATTCATAGCTTCTCCAAAACTATTACTCCTATCAGTGTTCTGTTTTGGTGCTGTTCATCCTTGACACAAAATACATAAGGGCCCTGTCCCACTGGGGAGAGGATTAATTGCGCATGAACTGAGTAAACAAATTGCAGGCATTCGTTGTCATCCGCAAAAAAATTGGCCAAAAATGACAAATGTCCCAGTATTAATTACAGATATATTAATAATATATAGCGAATATATGATGAACAATCACGGTTATATAACGCATGTAGTGAGGAAACTGATCTGACACATTGAGATTATCACGGCAGTATTCCGGGTATATTATGAATGCATCGCGCACGTGTTGCGCGTACACGGCATCTGCATTGCGGTCATAAAATAAGCACACTCGCTCCTTTCGGCATCACTTTTCACACCAACAATACAGCCTCTGGAGCATTTGCTGGACTTGGACAAGTTGTCATGCGAGGGTTAATGAGGGTTCATGAGTTTGGGGAGCGGGAGGGGGGAAGCTGCTCGGGGTGTGAGACGGTGTTTTTTTTTTTTTTTTTGAGAGTGTCATAGAAAACAGATGTGAGTTGTGGCTAAACAGCAACTCTTACTTTTGTTGGTGTTAAATAAAAGTCCTGGATTGCAGCAGCTACGTCTTTGTGGATTTACACAGTTTTTTCATTCCAAGGAAAAAGACGGAACGACTGGAGCAGTGCCGCATCAAATTTTGCCAGAAACTGGGCGACAGCCAGGTGGAAACCATTCGGATGATTCGGACAGCTTTCGGTGACTTTTCAGTTGTGTGACTATCTGAGAAATTGTGGAAGAGGTGAGCATGTCACAGCATGTCCTGTGAGACTTCAACATGGAGGCGCTTCTGCTCCGCCATCAGAAGCTTCAGGAAAGAATTTCGCCGCCACTCTTTTCATGGCAAAATCTTCTTTCACAGTGGAATGTACCGAAAAAGTGCTGATGTCCCCCTCTTCCGCAATTTTCGGATAGTCACATGACGGTCCCGCATCACCACAGTGTTCACTTTGGAAATGATCTGGTCATTTCAGCATGTTGATGGCTGACCGGAGTGCGGCTGTCGTTGTGTGGACGTCTTTAAACTGGTTGTACCGCTCCTTAATCTGTGTGATGCTCATAGGATCGTCACCGAAAGCCATCTGAATCATCCGAAAGGTTTCCACCTGGCTGTCGTCCACTTTCTGGCAAAATTTGATGCGGCGCTGCTCCAGTCGTTCCGTCTTTTTCCTTGGAATGAAAAAACGCCGAGCGCATGACACACACCTCACACAAAGGCTGCTTACCAAGAAATGATGCAATTGACAGGCGTGAAAAGGTTCACGCATGCGCACAAAGGTTCAAGGTTTGCTCATGCAAGCACACGTGATTCAAATCCATCAGGTTTTTGAAAAAATAAAAAGGTCCGATACTTTTCTAACAGACCTCGTATCTGTTTTACACACTGTCCCAGTCCGCTGCCAAGCCGCAAATCCCTGTCAGTTGCGGATATCAGCGGTTAATGGCAGGTATACATAGAGTGAGTATATATTGTGTATGAATTGAGTATGTATGGAGTATGTAAGGCGGATGTCATCCGCATTCAGATTTTTGAACAGCTCAAAAATCCTGGCTGCGGACATGCGTGCCTCTGCGGATGATCACGGGCGTGTTCGGATGACGACCGACTCATACAGGCATGTTACACAGATATTGCGGATGTTTGGCGAATATGGGCCAATTTTGTGCGCAATCCATATGCAAATCCTCCTAAACGCCAGTGGGACAGGGCCCTAAGCATGCCACACAGCAAATGTCAGCTGTGCTCTGTCCCTGATCGAAGTTGCAGTCACGCACGCACAGCTGCTTTAAGCAGTTGGTTTTAAATCGACAAACAAAGACAGTGGCTTTGTGGCATTAAAACCACTAAACATTTCACTCATGGTACCAACATGAAACAAGTCACTCATGGTAATAGCAAAATGAGACTTATCTAAACTGACTAACCCAGTGGAGCTATAAAACACATTAAATCAATAACACTAACACTGTTAAACTAACATAACATTTAAAACCTCCAAACCCCGAAATCCCATGGTGCACTGCAGCACAGCAACCATTGTTTTTTGGTTAGTTAGTTTTTTGGTTTCTGTTTTTGCAGTGTGCAAATTATGTAGAGAGGCACAATGGCACACATACTGCCTGGGTGCAGGATTGCACTTGGCCAGGGGAGTTACAGATGGCATCATGATGAGGTCCTCAGGGCATTGGCTTGCATGTTGGAGTAGGAGAGACTAAAAACATGTCAAACCCATGAGAAACCAGTTCCATTTATTCAGTTTATAAGGGAGGAGAAGAAAATACCCCCCTCAAACACCACCAGCAGGAGCCTCCTGCAGGCAGCTAATTTGTGGGAGATCAGGGTGGACCTGGAAAGAATGCTCCACTTCTTCCAGGTTGTCCAAATGTCCCTGAGGCCTGATATGATCACATGGTCTGAGGAGGAGAAGATCGTCCTAAATGAGGTGATGGTCCCGTGTGAAGCTGCATGTGAAGAGGCCTCAGAGATGAAGAATCTTAAGTACCTTAACCTAGTCCAAGAAAGTAGGGATAAAAGGTGGCAGTCCTGGTTAGTCCCAGCGGAGGTTGGCTACAGGGGTTTTCCAATCCAGTCTGTGTGGAAGACTCTTACAGCTCTGCAAATGTTAGGGAGGGAGAGGAAGTCAGCGAGTCTTAGGTTGTGGGATGCTGCAGAGACAGCCTCTTACTCCAGAACACGCAAGAAGAGTTGAGCTGTAAGCCAGGGAAAGATGGATAGTGACTGGCCATCACTGTCGACCCACCAACTGGAGGATATTGTGTAGTAGCTGGACTGCATCTGAACATTTGCTCATCTCCATTTTACTGTATTGATGTTTTTATTGTAAATTCGGCAGATGATTTAAAATTATGATACTGATACTTTTTGGTGTCTGGTGGTACTATTGGTAGGGAGCTTACCTCTGACAACCCACTTGTGTCCTGATTTCCATATACATATTGCGTTGTGTCAGGAAGGGTATCCGGTATGAAACCTGTGCCAAATTAAAATGCAAAAGAAAACCAAGATCTGACAGAATTTAGCATCAGCCAACCAAGACGCTATCATACATTCATTATATGTTAACGATGGCTCTTTGCAGTGGCCTGAGCGAGTCTTCCATTGTGCCAGTCCTGTGTCTTCGCTGGATTTCTCAGCCAACAACCCCAGCCAGCTGGCTGTGGGGATGCATGAGGGCACCATCACTGTCTTCAGTGTGCAGAGTCAAGACAACGCATTTGTCATCAGCAGCAAGTAAGGACTGTGCGTGTTGTTGCATCACACTTCAAGAAGAGAACAAAATAATCACATAAACAGCAGTCAGAGATTTCTGATGTCCACCAATCCGAATCTGAATCACCTCCAAAATTCATTAGAGTCTTCCATTGCTTAATATGTATCTGTGGTGAAAATTTGATGAGAATTGGTGAAGTAGTTTTTATGTAATCCTTCAAAGCCTATATAAAGTGAAACTTAATCAAGAAGCTGGATCCGGATCACCTCCAACATGCAGTGGAGTGTTCCATGCCCTAATATCTATCTGTGGTGCAAATTTGGTGAGAATCCATGAAGTAGTTTTGACGTAATCCTTCAAAGCGTATATAAAGTGAAATCTTGATCCAGAATTTGGATTCGGATCTGGATCACCTTCACAATTTAATGGAGTCTTCCATGGCCTAATATGTATCTATGTTGAAAATTTGGTGAGAATCCATGAAGTATTTTTGATGCAATCCTTCTAAGCCTATATAAAGTGAAACTTGATCCAGAATTCGGATCCAGATCGAGATCACCTCCAAAATTTAATGGGTTCATCCATGGCCTAATATGTATCTGTGGTGAAACGTTCGTCAAAATCTGTGCGGTAGTTTTGACATAATACTGCTAAGAGACAGAGAGACATACAGACAAATAAATAAATGCAGATGATTTAATTACATCCTTGGTGGATGTAATTAAAACAACCCCCATTTGCCAAATTCTTAAAATTAAAATTGGAAATACAAATTAGAATTATTTTAGACAACATCACTCTGGTCTCAGTGACAGTCCATAATATACAAATAATGATGAGTGCAATGTAAGAATATTTTCATTTATTAAAAGATCAACTCAAATCAATTTTATTTATATAGCGCCAAATCACAACAAACAGTTGCCCCAAGGTGCTTTATATTGTAAGGCAAAGCAATACAATAATTACGGAAAAACCCCAACGGTCAAAACGACCCCCTGTGAGCAAGCATTTGGCGACAGTGGGAAGGAAAAACTCCCTTTTAACAGGAAAAAACCTCCAGCAGAACCAGGCTCAGGGAGGGGCAGTCTTCTGCTGGGACTGGTTGGGGCTGAGGGAGAGAACCAGGAAAAAGACATGCTGTGGAGGGGAGCAGAGATCAATCACTAATGATTAAATGCAGAGTGGTGCATACAGAGCAAAAAGAGAAAGAAACACTCAGTGCATCATGGGAACCCCCCAGCAGTCTAAGTCTATAGCAGCATAACTAAGGGATGGTTCAGGGTCACCTGATCCAGCCCTAACTATAAGCTTTAGCAATTGGATGGAAAAGATGGAATGTTTCATTCAGTGAGCGAAACCTTCAATTGCACGAATGGAAAACATTCATATTTTGTTCTTTATGACATCTAAACAGATCATTGTCATTTGATATTTGACCTAAAATTAGACAGGTGTTTCTTCTCAGAGCAGCAAGCTGAAAGCAGCAGGGCAGAGGCAGCCCTGTTTTTATACAGTAATTCACTCCGACTCGCAGACGAGCCGCCGACACACTGAGCTCAGCGAGAGCTGCTGAAGACCAGAGCAGACTGTGGAAACATGTCTGCTTTCCTCAAGGCACTTAAAAATCATGATAGGAACTTGTTAAGTTCTTCATGTAACAGTACTTCAGTGCCCACTAAAGATGTCCCTGTGAACACTGCGTAAGCCTGTAACCGGCTTATGGTGTACTAACTTTAGCTTCATTGAATCATGGGTGCATTTTTACGAAAAAGTAGATGAGTCGTTCAGTAAAGTGAAATTTATCGGACAGAAATGCACAGTAAATTACATCAGTCATACAGTGCACTATTGCTATATACAAGAGGACAATGACATACAGTTGTGCTCAAATGTTTACATACCCTGGCAGATTTTGTTTCTCTCTTTTTTGGTCATTTTTCAGAGAATATGAATGACAACACAAAACCTTTTTTTCACTCATGGTTAGTGGTCGTGTGAAGCTATTTATTGACAAACAAGTGAGTTGCTTATTAAATCCCTAGTGCAGTCCCCATGGGAAATTTGTATTCCTATAGAAAATTGGGAGCTTAAGTAGATTTTTCATGGATGGTCGTATGAGGCTATGCTTGAAGGTGGGATGTACAAGGAGGTGTACTTGCTCTTATATAGTTTTAACAGACAAAGTGTATGTTAACCCCTTAATGCCCGAATTTATATAGCTGTATATAAAAAAAATGTTTTGTGTGTGTTTTTGCCTTTAAGTAGATGGTAAATAATGTTGAGATTATTAATTTCACTTTTGCACAAAAACTAGATAGTAATATTGGGTATTCTGGTAATGACTTTATGTTATAATAATAATGATGGTATGTTGCAAATTTGCAACAACAGGCATACAGGTCAATTTGGTAAGTTGCATATTTGAGTCAGAGATTGTAGCAGATATGCGACGATGGGCGTTAAGGGGTTAATTAAGACATGGTTGCCATTGAGATACAAAAAGACATGCAAATACAGTTATTTTAAGAAAAAGATCGGCATTCATCCAACATGGTCAGACATATATACACACATAGAGATATAGGAAGACATAAACAGTTAGTGTACATGAAGCACAAATATGGATGTGAATACAGTAGTTATTGATAATGTGAGTCAGGGACATTTATACCCCCATCACACATACCTGGAACCACACAGAATGGTGTCAGAATTATGAATGGGTGCAGAGTTGGTCAAAATCGGCCAGCGGCCCCAAGTGTGATGCACATGTTCAAAACCCTCCGAGCACCGTCAAGATGGGATACCTATCTGATGGCGGTCCATGTGTAATTCGAGGACCATCTGACCACAATTTACATATTCTGACGGCATCAAAACAGCATCTGAAATGCTCTGATCACGATTGATTGAGCTCTGAGCTCAAACAGTCACAGTCACTGCTGACATGTTTTGCCACGTATGTCCACCTCCACTGGACCCTGGTCAGGGAGGGCGAAGGAAATGTTGTTATGTAATAACATGTAGGGGAAACCAGGGCACTGTGAATCACGGGGCACAGTGAATCAGTAGCTATATCTGCAAAACTATACGAGGAGTGTCAATAAAGTGTAGGTCCTTTTTATTTTTTTCAAAAACTATATGGATTTCATTCATATGTTTTTACGTCAGACATGCTTGAACCCTCGTGCGCATGCGTGAGTTTTTC
The DNA here is from genome assembly GCF_902500255.1 of Thalassophryne amazonica. Lineage (NCBI taxonomy): Eukaryota > Metazoa > Chordata > Actinopteri > Batrachoidiformes > Batrachoididae > Thalassophryne > Thalassophryne amazonica. The sequence goes on along the minus strand of NC_047114.1, from coordinate 20,203,121 downwards.
CACGCCTGTCGGTGACGTCATTCGCCTGTGAGCACTCCTTGTGGGAGGAGTCGTCCAGCCCCTTGTCGGAATTCCTTTGTCTGAGAAGTTGCTGAGAGACTGGCGCTTTGTTTGATCAAAATTTTTTCTAAACCTGTGAGACACATCGAAGTGGACACAGTTCGAAAAATTAAGCTGGTTTTCAGTGAAAATTTTAACGGCTGATGAGAGATTTTGAGGTGATACTGTCGCTTTAAGGACTTCCCACGGTGCGAGACTTCGCGCAGCGCTCTCAGGTGCCGTCATCAGCCTGTTTCAAGCTGAAAACCTCCACATTTCAGGCTCTATTGATCCAGGACGTCGTGAGAGAACAGAAGTTTCAGAAGAAGTCGGTTTCAGCATTTTATCCGGATATTGGGCGATTTTAACATCCACACAGATGCTGAGAATGACAGCCTCAACACTGCATTTAATCTATTATTAGACTCTATTGGCTTTGCTCAAAAAGTAAATGAGTCCACCCACCACTTTAATCATATCTTAGATCTTGTTCTGACTTATGGTATGGAAATAGAAGACTTAACAGTATTCCCTGAAAACTCCCTTCTGTCTGATCATTTCTTAATAACATTTACATTTACTCTGATGGACTACCCAGCAGTGGGGAATAAGTTTCATTACACTAGAAGTCTTTCAGAAAGCGCTGTAACTAGGTTTAAGGATATGATTCCTTCTTTATGTTCTCTAATGCCATATACCAACACAGTGCAGAGTAGCTACCTAAACTCTGTAAGTGAGATAGAGTATCTTGTCAATAGTTTTACATCCTCATTGAAGACAACTTTGGATGCTGTAGCTCCTCTGAAAAAGAGAGCTTTAAATCAGAAGTGCCTGACTCCGTGGTATAACTCACAAACTCGTAGCTTAAAGCAGATAACCCGTAAGTTGGAGAGGAAATGGCGTCTCACTAATTTAGAAGATCTTCACTTAGCCTGGAAAAAGAGTCTGTTGCTCTATAAAAAAGCCCTCCGTAAAGCTAGGACATCTTTCTACTCATCACTAATTGAAGAAAATAAGAACAACCCCAGGTTTCTTTTCAGCACTGTAGCCAGGCTGACAAAGAGTCAGAGCTCTATTGAGCTGAGTATTCCATTAACTTTAACTAGTAATGACTTCATGACTTTCTTTGCTAACAAAATTTTAACTATTAGAGAAAAATTACTCATAACCATCCCAAAGACGTATTGTTATCTTTGGCTGCTTTCAGTGATGCCGGTATTTGGTTAGACTCTTTCTCTCCAATTGTTCTGTCTGAGTTATTTTCATTAGTTACTTCATCCAAACCATCAACATGTTTATTAGACCCCATTCCTACCAGGCTGCTCAAGGAAGCCCTGCCATTATTTAATGCTTCGATCTTAAATATCATCAATCTATCTTTGTTAGTTGGCTATGTACCACAGACTTTTAAGGTGGCAGTAATTAAACTATTACTTAAAAAGCCATCACTTGACCCAGCTATCTTAGCTAATTATAGGCCAATCTCCAACCTTCCTTTTCTCTCAAAAATTCTTGAAAGGGTAGTTGTAAAACAGCTAACTGATATCTGCAGAGGAATGGTCTATTTGAAGAGTTTCAGTCAGGTTTTAGAATTCATCATAGTACAGAAACAGCATTAGTGAAGGTTACAAATGATCTTCTTATGGCCTCGGACAGTGGACTCATCTCTGTGCTTGTTCTGTTAGACCTCAGTGCTGCTTTTGATACTGTTGACCATAAAATTTTATTACAGAGATTAGAGCATGCCATAGGTATTAAAGGCACTGCGCTGCGGTGGTTTGAATCATATTTGTCTAATAGATTACAATTTGTTCATGTAAATGGGGAATCTTCTTCACAGACTAAAGTTAATTATGGAGTTCCACAAGGTTCTGTGCTAGGACCAATTTTATTCACTTTATACATGCTTCCCTTAGGTAGTATTATTAGATGGTATTGCTTAAATTTTCATTGTTACGCAGATGATACCCAGCTTTATCTATCCATGAAGCCAGAGGACACACACCAATTAGCTAAACTGCAGGATTGTCTTACAGACATAAAGACATGGATGACCTCTAATTTCCTGCTTTTAAACTCAGATAAAACTGAAGTTATTGTACTTGGCCCCACAAATCTTAGAAACATGGTGTCTAACCAGATCCTTACTCTGGATGGCATTACCCTGACCTCTAGTAATACTGTGAGAAATCTTGGAGTCATTTTTGATCAGGATATGTCATTCAAAGCGCATATTAAACAAATATGTAGGACTGCTTTTTTGCATTTATGCAATATCTCTAAAATCAGAAAGGTCTTGTCTCAGAGTGATGCTGAAAAACTAATTCATGCACTTATTTCCTCTAGGCTGGACTATTGTAATTCATTATTATCAGGTTGTCCTAAAAGTTCCCTAAAAAGCCTTCAGTTAATTCAAAATGCTGCAGCTAGAGTACTGACGGGGACTAGAAGGAGAGAGCATATCTCACCCATATTGGCCTCTCTTCATTGGCTTCCTGTTAATTCTAGAATAGAATTTAAAATTCTTCTTCTTACTTATAAGGTTTTGAATAATCAGGTCCCATCTTATCTTAGGGACCTCGTAGTACCATATCACCCCAATAGAGCGCTTCGCTCTCAGACTGCAGGCTTACTTGTAGTTCCTAGGGTTTGTAAGAGTAGAATGGGAGGCAGAGCCTTCAGCTTTCAGGCTCCTCTCCTGTGGAACCAGCTCCCAATTCAGATCAGGGAGACAGACACCCTCTCTACTTTTAAGATTAGGCTTAAAACTTTCCTTTTTGCTAAAGCTTATAGTTAGGGCTGGATCAGGTGACCCTGAACCATCCCTTAGTTATGCTGCTATAGACGTAGACTGCTGGGGGGTTCCCATGATGCACTGTTTCTTTCTCTTTTTGCTCTGTATGCACCACTCTGCATTTAATCATTAGTGATCGATCTCTGCTCCCCTCCACAGCATGTCTTTTTCCTGGTTCTCTCCCTCAGCCCCAACCAGTCCCAGCAGAAGACTGCCCCTCCCTGAGCCTGGTTCTGCTGGAGGTTTCTTCCTGTTAAAAGGGAGTTTTTCCTTCCCACTGTAGCCAAGTGCTTGCTCACAGGGGGTCGTTTTGACCGTTGGGGTTTTACATAATTATTGTATGGCCTTGCCTTACAATATAAAGCGCCTTGGGGCAACTGTTTGTTGTGATTTGGCGCTATATAAAAAAATTGATTGATTGATTGATATTCCACTGTTAAAGGAGATTTTTTTAATGAAAGATGTGCGGACGGATTGCAGCATCGGCTCGCAGCCGCCGCGACTCTCCGCCACAGGAAAAACACCTCTGTTGGAAGCCTTAAGGACAAGTTGGAACATGTCCAGCTGTTAAACAATTTCTCATATACTCACTCCACTGAAAGCCATCAAAAGCCGCCTGGATTTTACAAATGGTTATCAACACGGAGGTGTTTTTCCTGTGCCGCCGCACCGCGCCGGCTGCGTCCCGACGCGCGGACCCGTCCGCACGTTTTTCATTAAAAAAATCTCCTTTAACAGTGGAATATCCGGATAAAATGCTGAAACCGACTTCTTCTGAAACTTCTCTGTTCTCTCACGACGTCCTGGATCAATAGAGCCTGAAATGTGGAGGTTTTCAGCTTGAAACAGGCTGACGACGGCGCCTGATAGCGCTGCACGACGTCTCGCACCGTGGGAAGTCCTTAAAGCGACAGTATCACCTCAAAATCTCTCATCAGCCGTTAAAATTTTCACTGAAAACCAGCTTAATTTTTCGAACCGTGTCCACTTCGATGTGTCTCACAGGTTTAGAAAAAATTTTGATCAAACAAAGCGCCAGTCTCTCAGCAACTTCTCAGACAAAGGAATTCCGACGAGGGGCTGGACGACTCCTCCCACAAGGAGTGCTCACAGGCGAATGACGTCACCGACAGGCGTGGAAAAACTCACGCATGCGCACGAGGGTTCAAGCATGTCTGACGTAAAAACATATGAATGAAATCCATATAGTTTTTGAAAAAAATAAAAAGGACCTATACTTTATTGACAGACCTCGTATATTTAATTGCAGCACTTATGCAATATTTATATGCATAAAGACATCCTCCTTATAAATTAGTGTTTTGTTTTTGGATACATTAAGGGTAAAACTAAGTGGGAAGTGAAGTCAGTTTTCTCTTGTCAAAAGTAGATTTTGTGGATATCAGTGTCTTTGTATTTATTTCTCACAACAGAGTTAAGGTGGCCCAGAAAATTGTCATTAGTTAGAAGACTACCCCATCCAACTGATGAGCATGTGTTATGTCTTCTCCAGACTATCAGCTATTTGACAGCATGACTTGTGTGTCACATAGCAGGGCCAGTGGTTAATGCGCTTGGTTTCAATGCAGAAGGTTCCGGGTTCAAATCCCACCCCTGGCACATTTCTCCATGTAATGTGGAGTTGCATCGGGAAGGGCATCCGGTGTAAAACCTATGCCAATTCAACATGCAGATCCACCTCGGATTTGCTGTGGCGACCCCAAGTGCAAACAAGGGAGCAGCCGAAGGGACTTTTACTCATGTGTCACATGCACCTGGGGCACAGTGAACACAATATACATAGTATATTGTGAATGCACAGTGAATCAGTCTAGAAAGTGTCAAGTGGATGACAAATAGTACTTGTTGAAGCTTATACATTTATTTTTCCATGAATTATTTCTATAATTTGTGTATATAAACAACTGTTTGCACATTTGAACAGAAAAAAAATAGTTTCTAAAGGATTTATATCACTATATAAGACACTCACATTACATAGCTGGCTTGCTGGATTATAATTAGTATATGCATCAGCATACAGTAGTGTTCAGAATAATAGTAGTGCTATGTAACTAATAAGATTAATCCAGGTTTTGAGTATATTTCTTATTGTTACATGGGAAACAAGGTACCAGTAGATTCAGTAGATTCTCACAAATCCAACAAGACAAAGCATTCATGATATGCACACTCTTAAGGCTATGAAATTGGGCTATTAGTAAAAAAAAGTAGAAAAGGGGGTGTTCACAATAATAGTAGCATCTGCTGTTGACGCTAAAAACTCAAAACTGTTATGTTCAAACTGCTTTTTTAGCAATCCTGTGAATCACTAAACTATTATTTAGTTGTATAACCACAATTTGTCATGATTTCTTCACATCTGCGAGACATGGAGTCAACCAACTTGTGGTTGATTCACTGTGCCCCGTGAATTAGTGTCCGGGCCACAGTGAATCAAAAATTTTTAAATCGATTTTAAACACCTGTAAATTACACTTGGGGTAACATAAATAACACAGCCTTATAATCAATAACTTGCTGTATTAAATCCACAATAGAATGACCTAAACCTTTGCATAATGTGTTTATGCTGTCATAAAACATTTCTGATCCGCTGTGCTCAGGCTTCCCCTATGCGAGCCACATACTCACACTCACACAGACTTTTTTTGCTTTCTACATACAACTCCAATTCCAGTGAAATTGGAACATTGTGTAAAATGTAAATAAAACAGAATACAATGATTTGCAAATCCTCTTCAACCTATATTCAATTGAATACACCACAAAGACAAGATGTTTAATGTTCAAACTGATAAACTTTATTGTTTTTGTGCAAATATTTTCTCATTTTGAAATGGATGCCTGCAACACATTTCGAAAAAGCTGGGACAGTAGTATGTTTACCACGGTGTGACATCACCTTTCCTTCTAACAACACTCAATAAGAGTTTGGGAACTGAGGACACTAATTGTTGAAGCTTTGTAGGTGGAATTCTTTCCCATTCTTCCTTGATGTACAACTTCAGTTGTTCAACACTCCGGGGTCTCCGTTGTCGTATTTTGCACTTCATAATGCGCCACACATTTTCAATGGACGCCAGGTCTGGACTGCAGGCAGGCCAGTCGAGTACCTGCACTCTTTTACTATGAAGCCATGCTGTTGTAACACGTGCAGAATGTGGCTTGGCATTGTCTTGCTGAAATAAGCAGGGACGTCCCTGAAAAAGACAGGATGGCAGCATGTGTTGCTCCAAAAACCTGGATGGACCTTTCAGCATTGATGGTGCCATCACAGATGTGTAAGTTGCCCATGCCATGGGCACTAACACACCCCCATACCATCACAGATGCTGGCTTTTGAACTTTGCGCTGGTAACAATCTGGATGGTCTTTTTCCTCTTTTGTTCGTAGGACATGACGTCCATGATTTCCAAAAACAATTTGAAATGTGGACTCATCAGACCACAGCACACTTTTCCACTTTGCGTCTGTCCATTTCAAATGAGCTTGGGCCCAGAGAAGGCGGCAGACTTTCTGGATGTTGTTGATGTATGGCTTTTGCTTTGCATGGTACAGTTTTAACTTGCTTTTGTAGATGTAGCAACGAACTGTGTTAACTGACAATGGTTTTCTGAAGTGTTCCTGAGCGCACGCGGTATGTTGTTGACTATTTTTTTCATGCAGTTGTTCACAAAGTGGTGATCCTTTTTGCTTGTGAATGGCTGAGCCTTTTGGGGATGCGCCTTTTATACCCAGTCATGACACTCACCTGTTTCCAGTTAACCTGTTCACCTGTGGAGTGTTCCAAAAAGGTGTTCTTTGAGCATTCATCAACTTTCCCAGTCTTTTGTTGCCCTGTCCAAGCTTTTTTTTAAGTGTGTTGCAGGAATCCATTTCAGAATGAGCAAATATTTGCACAAAAACAAACAAAAACCTCTATCAGTTTGAACATTAAATATGAAGAGTTCAGATGCAAAACCCAGTAAGTACTTTTTTTTTTAATAGAGAAAAATGCAGCTGAAAATGGAGATTTAAAGGAAACCATATGTGGAAATGGTCCCCTCGACAGCCAAGTACATGTTGGACTCAACTAAAAATTTATGGTTTTGGAGATACTGGGTTTTGCATCTGAACTCTTCATATCTTGTCTTTGTGGTGTATTCAGTTGAATATAGGTTGACGAGGATTTGCAAATCATTGTATTCTGTTTTTATTTACATTTCACACAATGTCCCAACTTCTGTTGTGTGGGCCGCTGAAGAGGAGGTACTGCTGGCCCACCACCATCAGAGGGCGCCCTGCCTGGAGTGCGGGCTCCAGGCACCAGAGGGCGCTGCCGCCTTATGGGAGCAGCCTGGGTGACAGCTGTCACCCATCACCGGACACAGCTGTTCCACTCAGCACAGAGGTATATCAGGAGGACGGCGTCTCCACCTCAGTGCCGAGATATCGCCTTTAGACGAAGGTAACGTTCTCTGCATTTATATTCTGACTACATAGCTAACAGATTTGTTAAACCTTTTCAGGACAGCTGAATTGCTTAGATAAGTACTCACCTGCCTGTCATACTGTAACTGGAGGTGGAGGCGGCTTCTCCCCTCTCCGTTGCTGGGTGCTGTCGCATCCACGCCTGTGTTGTTGCTCTCTCCCGCCAGCAGTACCGGATCCGACGAGCGGAGGCAGTGGCCACCTGGGAATTCGGGACTTGGCGGTTCCAGTATTTCCAGGGTTCGGTGGCAGAGGAGATCTGGGTGGTTTCGGTTCGACTGAGACGGACGTCTCCTACCTTCGAGCCTGCCCACACGACACCAGCGGATTCGACCCCAAATTGTGATTGTTGTATTCATTGTGCTCGTTTCACAATAGTAAACCTTGTTATTTACCTTCCTCCATTGTCCGTTCATTGCGCCCCCTGTTGTGGGTCCGTGTTCCTACACTTTCACAACAGGATATCTCGGCCAGCGTCATGGACCCCGAGGGGCGTCAACCGGCTGTTGAACGGCCAATGGAAGACCAAGGCGCGTCGGCGACTTCGGGAGGGGTAATCGGTGAGTTGCAGCGGATCCTCACCGCTTTCACCTCTCGGATCGATTTAATGACCGAGCAGCACGTTCTCCTAAACCGCAGGGTGGAGGCTTTCGCCGCACAAGTGGAGGCGCGCCCTTCGGGCGCCGCTGCGGCTCTACCTCCCGAGGACCCTGCGCGTGAAAGTGACGTTCCACTGGTCGTTCAACGGTCCCTTCCTCCGTCCCCAGAAGCATACATAAGCCCTCCAGAACCGTACGCAGGCTGTGTGGAGACGTGCGCGGATTTTCTGATGCAGTGTTCGCTCGTCTTCGCACAGCGTCCCGTGATGTACGCGACTGATGCTAGCAAAGTAGCTTATGTAATAAATCTGCTTCGCGGGGAGGCACGCGCTTGGGCTACAGCGCTCTGGGAGCAGAACTCACGGCTCCTTCATACATACGTTGGGTTTGTACGGGAGCTCAGAACGGTGTTCGACCATCCCAACAGAGGAGAGTCCGCTTCAACCGCGCTACTGTCAATCAGACAGGGGCGTCGGAGCGCAGCTGCCTATGCAGTCGCCTTCCGCATCGCGGCGGCGAGATCCGGCTGGAATAGCACTGCCCTCCGCGCCGCCTTTGTAAACGGACTGTCATTGGTCCTAAAAGAGCACCTGGTGGCGAAGGACGAACCGCGGGACTTAGACGGGCTCATCGATCTGGTCATACGACTCGACAACCGGTTAGAAGAACGCCGTCGGGAACGAGGCGAAGGGCGTGGCCAGGCACGCGTCGTCCCTCTCCCTTCCGGTTCCGATCGAGCTCCGCCTTCCCCACGCTCCACAGCCCCTGCGCTCCGTGGGGTCACAGCTCCCCCTACTGACGAAGCTAGGGACACGAGTAGGGCAACATTTAGGGCACCAGATGCACAGAGGAGATGGACCCACGGAGCGTGTCTTGTTTGTGGTTCCATAGAGCACCATGTGAGAGACTGCCCCGAGCGGCCAAACGCCAAACGCCCGCCCCTAGTGACTGGGCCAGGGGTGGGCCAAAACATTCACGTGGGACACACCCACATTGCTACACGACTCCCAGTCACGATCCTGTTTGAGGATTCAACCCTGAAGGCCCCAGCACTGGTGGACACGGGCTCTGAGGGGAATCTGCTTGACAGTAGATGGGCCAGGGAGATAGGGCTCCCTCTGGTGGCTCTTACCTCGCCTGTGCAGGTTCGGGCGCTAGATGGCTCCCTACTCCCACCAATCACGCATAAGACACCTCCAGTAACTCTGGTGGTGTCAGGTAACCACCGGGAGGTGATCGAGTTCTTTGTGACTCAGGCCACCTCCCGTGTGGTTTTGGGTTTTCCCTGGATGCTAAAGCACAATCCCCGGATCGATTGGCCGTCCGGGGTAGTGGTTCAGTGGAGCGAAACCTGCCATCGGGAGTGTCTAGGTTCCTCGGTTCCTCCCGGCTCCCAAGCTAAGGAGGAGGTCCGAGTCCCGCCCAATCTGAAGGCGGTGCCGGCGGAGTACCATGACCTCGCTGACGTGTTCAGCAAGGATCTGGCTCTCACGCTTCCTCCCCACCGTCCTTATGATTGTGCCATTGATTTGGTTCCAGGCTGTGAGTACCCGTCCAGTAGGCTGTACAACCTCTCACGGCCGGAGCGTGAATCAATGGAGACCTACATCCGGGACTCATTAGCTGCCGGGTTGATCCGGAATTCCACCTCTCCGATGGGTGCTGGTTTCTTTTTTGTGGGTAAAAAAGACGGCGGGCTTCGTCCATGCATTGATTACAGGGGGTTGAACGAAATCACGGTTCGCAACCGATACCCGTTGCCCTTGTTGGATTCGGTGTTCACCCCCTTGCATGGAGCCAAAATTTTCACCAAGCTGGATCTTAGGAATGCGTATCATTTGGTTCGGGTCCGGAAGGGAGACGAATGGAAGACGGCATTCAACACCCCCTTAGGTCATTTTGAGTACCTGGTCATGCCGTTCGGTCTCACTAATGCTCCCGCGACTTTCCAAGCATTGGTAAACGATGTCTTGCGGGACTTCCTGCACCGGTTCGTCTTCGTATATCTAGACGATATACTCATCTTTTCCCCGGATCCTGAGACACATGTCCGGCATGTCCGTCAGGTCCTGCAGCGGTTGTTGGAGAACCGCCTGTTTGTGAAGGGCGAGAAGTGTGAATTCCACCGCACTTCTTTGTCCTTCCTGGGGTTCATCATCTCCTCCAACTCCGTCGCCCCTGATCCGGCCAAGGTTGCGGCGGTGAGAGACTGGCCCCAACCAACAAGCCGTAGGAAGCTGCAACAGTTCCTCGGCTTTGCTAATTTCTACAGGAGGTTTATTAAGGGCTACAGTCAGGTAGTTAGCCCCCTGACAGCCCTGACCTCCCCAAAAGTCCCCTTCACCTGGTCGGATCGGTGCGAAGCCGCGTTCAAGGAGTTGAAACGGCGCTTCTCGTCTGCACCAGTTCTGGTGCAGCCCGATCCTAGCCGCCAGTTAGTGGTTGAAGTGGATGCCTCGGACTCAGGGATAGGAGCGGTGCTCTCCCAGAGCGGGAAGACCGATAAGGTCCTTCACCCGTGTGCCTATTTTTCCCGCAGGTTGACCCCCGCTGAACGGAACTATGACGTCGGCAATCGGGAACTCCTTGCTGTGAAAGAGGCCCTCGAAGAGTGGAGACATCTGTTGGAGGGAACAGCCGTGCCATTCACGGTTTTCACTGACCATCGGAACCTGGAGTACATCAGGACCGCCAAGCGGCTGAACCCCAGGCAAGCCCGCTGGTCACTGTTCTTTGGCCGTTTTGACTTCCGGATCACCTACCGTCCCGGGACCAAGAATCAAAGATCGGATGCATTGTCCCGGGTGCACGAAGACGAAGTCAAAACGGAACCGTCGGATCCCCCGGATCCCATCATCCCGGAGTCCGCTATCGTGGCCGCCCTCACCTGGGACGTAGAGAAGACCGTCCGGGAGGCCCTGACCCGTGACCCGGACCCCGGAAACGGACCAAAGGACAGACTATACGTCCCACCAGAGGCTAGGGCTGCAGTCCTGGACTTCTGTCACGGTTCTAAACTCTCCTGTCACCCTGGGGTGCGAAGGACCGTGACAGTCGTCCGGCAACGCTTCTGGTGGGCATCCCTGGAGGCCGACGTCCGGGACTACGTCCAGGCCTGTACCACCTGCGCCAGGGGCAAGGCCGACCATAGAAAGACCTCAGGGCAGCTACAGCCACTGCCCGTGCCTCATCGCCCCTGGTCCCACATCGGCCTGGACTTTTGTCACGGGTCTCCCGCCGTCCCACTTCACGATAGTGGACCGTTTCTCCAAGGCGGCCCACTTCGTGGCCCTCCCGAAGCTCCCAACGGCCCAGGAGACAGCGGACCTCCTGGTCCACCACGTCGTCCGTCTGCATGGCATACCATCAGACATCGTCTCCGATCGCGGTCCCCAGTTCACCTCGCACGTCTGGAGGAGCTTCTGCCGGGAACTGGGGGCCACGGTCAGCCTCTCGTCTGGGTACCACCCCCAGACCAACGGGCAGGCAGAGCGGGTGAATCAGGAACTGGAGCAGACACTTCGCTGTGTGACAGCCGCGCACCCGACGGCCTGGAGTACCCACCTGGCCTGGATCGAGTACGCCCATAACAGCCAAGTGTCATCTGCCACCGGCCTCTCCCCGTTTGAGGTGTGCTTGGGGTACCAGCCCCCCTTGTTTCCGGTGGTTGAGGGAGAGGTCGGTGTGCCCTCGGTCCAGGCCCACCTACGGAAGTGCCGTCGGGTGTGGCGTGCCACCCGCTCTGCCTTATTATTCACCTTCCTCCATTGTCCGTTCATTGCGCCCCCTGTTGTGGGTCTGTGTTCCTACACTTTCACAACAACTTCATTGGAATTGGAGTTGTAGATAATGAGTGTATTGCCACGTTTAACAGCAATGACAGCTTGGAGTCTTTTGTGGTACAACCCCTGGCAAAAATTATGGAATCACCGGCCTCAGAGGATGTTCATTCAGTTGTTTAATTTTGTAGAAAAAAAGCAGATCACAGACATGACACAAAACTAAAGTCATTTTAAATGGCAACTTTCTGGCTTTAAGAAACACTGTAAGAAATCAAGAAAAAAATATTATGGCAGTCAGTAACAGTTACTTTTTTAGACCAAGCAGAGGAAAAAAATATGGAATCACTCAATTCTGAGGAAAAAATTATGGAATCACCCTGTAAATTTTCATCCTCAAAACTAACACCTGCATCAAATCAGATCTGCTCGTTGACATTGACCCTGTGCCATGACATTGACCCTACGTGTCTTCTTGCAAGGAATGTTTTCGCAGTTTTTGCTCTATGGCAAGATGCATTATCATCTTGAAAAATGATTTCATCATCCCCAAACATCCTTTCAATTGTCCAAAATATCAACGTAAACTTGTGCATTTATTGATGATGTAATGACAGCCATCTCCCCAGTGCCTTTACCTGACATGCAACCCCATATCATCAATGACTGTGGAAATTTACATGTTCTCTTCAGGCAGTCATCTTTATAAATCTCATTGGAACGGCACCAAACAAAAGTTCCAGCATCATCACCTTGCCCAGTGCAGATTCGAGATTCATCACTGAATATGACTTTCATCCAGTCATCCACAGTCCACGATTGCTTTTCCTTAGCCCATTGTAACCTTGTTTTTTTTCTGTTTAGGTGTTAATGATGCCTTTCGTTTAGCTTTTCTGTATGTAAATCCCATTTCCATTAGACAGTTTCTTACAGTTCGGTCACAGACGTTGACTCCAGTTTCCTCCCATTCGTTCCTCATTTGTTTTGTTGTGCATTTTTCGATTTTTGAGACATATTGCTTTAAGTTTTCTGTCTTGAGGCTTTGATGTCTTCCTTGGTCTACCAGTATGTTTGCCTTTAACAACCTTCTCATGTTGTTTGTATTTGGTCCAGAGTTTAGACACAGCTGACTGTGAACAACCAACATCTTTTGCAGCATTGCATGATGATTTACTCTCTTTTAAGAGTTTGATAATCCTCTCCTTTGTTTCAATTGACATATCTCGTGTTGGAGCCATGATTCATGTCAGTCCACTTGGTGCAACAGCTCTCCAAGGTGTGTTCACTCCTTTTTAGATGCAGACTAACGAGCAGATCTGATTTGATGCAGGTGTTAGTTTTGGGGATGAAAATTTACAGGGTGATGACATAATTTTTTCCTCAGAATTGAGTGATTCCATATTTTTTTCCTCTGCTTGGTCTAAAAAAGTAACCATTACTGACTGCCACAATCTTTTTTCTTGATTTCTTATAGTGTTTCTTAAAGCCAGAAAGTTGCCATTTGAAATTACTTTAGTTTTGTGTCATGTCTGTGATCTGCTTTTTTTCTACAAAATTAAACAACTGAATGAACATCCTCCGAGGCCGGTGATTCCATAATTTTTGCCAGGGGTTGTAGTTGTAGCAGAGGCTCTCTGATGGTAAAGCTGCCACTGACTATGTCTTGGACTTTATTTAGATCAATTATGAAGAAATACAAACAGTATTTCAAACAGTACAGTAAATACAAACAGTACAAACAAACAAACATCATGCCTACATAATGTTGCATGGAAGTCGGGGACAATATCTGTAGATTGGCAGACGGAGGTGGCAGCCCCCATCATTACAAAAGGGGACTGGAGTGTGTGTTCCAGTTATAGAGGAATCACACTTCCCAGCCTCACTGGGAAAGCCTGTACAAGGGTACTATAGAGGAGACTTAAGCTGTGACTGGTGTTTGGGCTATGCACTAAACAGCAGTTTGGAGCATTCCTGCTTATTGGAGTTGCTGATTGGAGTACTACATGGGCCTTCGGTGGAGGACTCCATTGTTCTGCTGGGGGACTTGAATACACACGTAGGCAATGACAAAGACACCTGGAGAGGCGTGAATGGGAGGAACGGCTTCGCTGATCTAAACAAGAGCGGTCATTTGTCAATGGACTTCTGTGCTTGTCATGGGTTGTCCATAAAAAACACCATGTTTGAACATAAGGATGCTCATAAGTGTGCATGATACCAGAGCACCCTAGATGATTGATGATGATTGATTTTGTGATTATATCATCTGATCTGAGGCCACATGTCCTGGACACTCGGGTGAAGAGAGGAGCAGAGTTGTGAACTGATCACCATCTGGTGCTGAGTTGGATCAGAGGGTGAGGGAAGATTTTGGACAGAGCTGGTAAGTCCACACAGATAGTACAGGTGAACAGGGAATGTCTGGTGGAGCCCACTGTCTGAAAGATCTTCAACTTACACCTGTAGTGGAGCTCTTCTGGCATCCCTGTGGAGATTGGGGGCAATGAACCAGAATGGGCAATGTTCAAAGCTTCCATTGCTGAAACTGCAGGAGGGAGCTATGGCCTGAAGGTCTTAGGTGACTCAAGGGGTAGCAACCCTCGAACACAGTGGTGGACCCCTGTGGTCAGGGAAGCTGTCTGACTGAAGAAGATGTCCCTCTGGGGTATGTTATCTTGGAGGACTACAGAGACAGTTGCAAGGTACCGACAGGCCAAAAGGGTGGCAGCCTCTGCTGTGGAGGCAAAGCAACGGGTGTGGGAGGAGTTCAGGGCAACCATGGAGAAGGACTTTCTGTCGGCACCATGGTGCTTCTGGTGGATCCTTTCCTCTCACAAGGATCCTGGAGGGGGCCTGGGAGTATGCCCGTCCACTCTACATGTGTTTTGTGGACTTGGTGTATAATTAGGTACCCTGGGAGATACTGTTGGAAGTGCTGCAGGAGTATGGCATGAGGGGGTCCCTTCTCAGGGCTATCAAATCTTTGTCCTCACAAAGCTAGAGCTATGTTCGGTATCTTGGCAGTAAGTCTGACTCATTTCCGGTGTGGGTTGGCCTCCGCCAGGGCTGTGCCTCCGCCAGGGCTGTGCCTGGTCACCAGTCTTGTTTGTGATATTCCTGTCTGTGACCTCTCAATTTGCAGCCGAGTCTGAAGCAGCTGGGATGAGTATCAGCGCCACTAAATCTGAGGACATGGTTCTCAGCAGGAAAATGATGGATTGCCTACTCCAGGTAGGGAATTAACTCTTGCGCCAACTGAAGTATTTCAAATACCCCGAGGTCTTGTTCACGAGTGAGGGGACAATGGTGCATGAGATTGACTAGAAAATTGGCGCAGCAGGGCCAGTATTGCATTTGCCCTCAATCTACAGGTCAGTCTTTGTTCCTACTCTCACCTATGGGCTTGAGGGTTGGGTTATGACTAAAGAACTAGATTGTGGGTATAAGCGGACAAAATGGGTTTACTCAGGAGAGTGGCTGGTGTCTCCCTTAGAGATAGGGTGAGAAGCTCGGCCAATCATGTGGAGCTTCCTTCGCATTGAGTGTATCAAGATGAGATGGTTTGGGCATCTGGTAAGGATGCCCCCTGGGCACCTGTCTAGGGAGGTGTTCTAGGCACATCCAGCTGGGAAGAGACCCCGGGGAAGACCTAGGACTAGGTGAAGAGATTATATCTCCACACTGGCCTGGGAACACTTCTGTATTCCCCAGTCAGAGGTGGTTAATGTGGCCCAGGAAAGGAAAGTTTGGGGTCCCCTGCTGGAGCTGTTTCCTCTGTGATCTAATCCCGGATAAGAGGATTGAGGATGCATGGATGTATGATGTTCCATCACAATGCAAGAGTCTGGGTCTCATTTATATAACTAATCATTTGTCACAGTCATTCCAAAGGTACCCAAGGATTCTTATACCAAGGGCATACAGCCATCACCTTTACAGAGTGGGACAAGCCCTTTCTTCCAGTTCATACAGGTGATAGACATCTCCCAGAGTGAAACAATGATTGTTTACAATGCCAGGAGGACAGCTTCTCCACCCGCCTTGAGGAGCTCAGCTTCAATGCAATAGAATCCTGAAACTTTCCTTACTCTCACCTGTTTCACAACCTTTGTGAGGTCAAAAGTATTTGCTGGTTTTGCAGTTCAGTGGAGAATCAGCCACAAGAACATTGGCACTGGATATGGTTAATATCCCATCAGAAAGAACAGCTTTATACCGCTTTTATTAGGTGCACCAGGTATCCTTTTTATACTGTTATACCTTTGTATTTATTTACTCAAGAGCTCTGCCCAAGAATTCTAGTGTTCTCAAACCTTGTGTGCGAGTACAAATGGCAAGTAAAATCTCTATCTATTTATCTTCTCAAAGTAGTTGGCCCAGTGTTAGGGCCCTGTCCCACTGGCGTTTAGGAGGATTTGCGGATGGAATGTGCACAAAAGTGGCCCACATCCGCCAAACAACCGCAATAACCGTGTAACATTCCTGTATGAGTCGGCCGCCATCCGAACACGTCCGTGATCATCCGCAGAGGCACGCATGTCCGCAGACAGGATTTTTGAGCGGCTTAAAAATCCTGCTGCCGATGAGATCCGCATCACTGCAGGACATACACAACCAACGCACCGCATATCCCTTGTCATCCGCTGATATCCGCAACCGACGGGTTGGCGCGGCTTGGCGGCAGACCAGAACAGCGTGCATAACAGATATGACGCGTGCCCAGCACGGCCACATCACGGTCGCAAATGGTATGTCGCGCATGCAGACAGAGTGGGCACGGATGAAGCGAGTGCATCACGGCTGTGCCCCTCATGGGGGCGCCTTCGCTTCTGTTCCCTGTTATATCCGCTTTTCTTCCTCATGTATTCGCTGATCCACCCCGGGACATTTGTCATTTCCGCCCACCTTTGTTGCGGACGCTCAGCTTTTGTCTCCTCATTTCATGCGCAAATCCTCCTAAACGCCAGTGGGACAGGGCCCTTAGTTGTCAACTCTCTACATAACAGCACTGATGTCAAACAATGCACAGAAAGGGAAGAGCCAGTGCAGGTTTTGATTTCTGCTGTCTGCAGGCAATGTCGCTGATAAATGTTTTTTCTTGACTTAGTGTTGCACAGTATCACAGTCATGCATGGGATTCTTGAAACTGGCATGAAAATGTGCACCCTCTGAGCCAGTTTGAGGCCTCTGCTCTGCACTCACATCAATTATGATTGTCATGTAACTTTTCTTCTTCAGTGAATGTCCCGACAAGCACTTTGGTCCTGTGTGGCAAGTCAGATGGACTCAAGAAGGTGTAAGCTTAAATGGAGATGACAAGGAAGAAGCTCTATTTTCTGTGGGTGCAGATGGCAGAGTTTGCAAATGGATTGTCTGCAACAGTGGTCTGACATGCACAGGTAACTGAACTCTGCAACAGGCTGTGCTGTCATTGTCATTTTAGATCATGCACAGATTCACAAGTAACCCAAATTCCATTTCATTCCATTCATCACAAAGGCACACTGATGTTATTGTGGTCAAATATTGTTAGGTCCAGCTAGAAATGACAAGTAAAAAAAAAGCAAGCTAAAGCATTTAACAAAACATTTACTTGAACCTAAAATGCAAAATTAAAACAAAGAGTGAGCAATGGAGATTCTCAGATTCTCACAGGCAGCAGCTCATCCTCTGTAGCTGAAACATAAACTACATACAGTATATACTGGACAAATCTTCTCTCATGTTACCCATAGGTTTTGTGAAGTGACTGCGAAGAGCTATTTGGAAGCTAAAAAGTGTCATTCTGGATGTTGGCATGATGGCATAATATACATACAACCCCAATTTCAGTGAAGTTGGGATGTTGTGTAAAATGTCAATAAAAACAGAATAAGAATTTGCAAATCCTCTTCAACCTATATTCAATTGAACACACCACAAAGACAAGATGCAAACAAGTCAATGCTGCTAAAAATACAAACTTGCAGAAACAAAGATACTATTCTGATGTGGTTTTGCACATTAGACTGACATGGTTTGCACATAAGACTGGCATGTTTCAAGTACACACATATATGTCAGAAGGTGGGGGGGGCATACCATATTCTGTCCCCCCTGGTTGAAAAGGTGGGGGGGACATGTCCCCCCTATCCCTCACCAAATTGCGCCTATGTACCCATCGGAGCCAAGAAGCGCATGCGTTCTCTGTTAGTGGTAGGTAGCGAATACTTTTGTTTTTTTTTTATTTTTTGGACACTTCAGTCATTCCTGTCCCAGTAGTGTGTACAAGATCAGTCACAGTCACTCTGGCTAACTCACATTTTACCAGATTGGTTTGTGAGATGTGCAGCAGCCAACTGTTTAAAAGGTGAATTCAAATGCATCTTTGGACCTCCCTGTCACCACTAAAGATGATCACATCATCAATACAGTCAGAAGAACCTTCAGAGGAATCGACCAGTAACATTTTAACAGATCAAACTGACAAAGATTGCTGATCATACTTAGTCAGTGCAATCATTCTTATGTGGAAATGGGTATGGTGTCATTTTCAAAAATAAGAACAAAACTTTGGAGTCATCCATTTTGGATATCATTATATATGGTGTAGCACAAGTGATGCAGCAGCTATACAGAGGACCTCAAAGTAGAGAACAACAATGCTGGTAGGTGAAAGCTGGTTTATTGATGCACATGCATGTCAAGGCAACAGTTAGTAAACAGTAGGCATAATGCTTTGTTGCTACACAGGCTGAGGTCAGGCACACAGGAGATCAGTCCAACAGGCAACAGTCTTCCAGAGGAAGCAGCAGAAGACTTATTCAAAATACAAGCAGAAGGTCAATGCAAGTTCAAACTTACCAGGTAAGTTCAAACTTACCAGGCAATCAAATCCAGAATTCGCAGGCAAAACGCAACTAGCATGGGATCTCAGTTTGGGTCTGTAACAGGGAGGCAAACAGGAGAATGCCCTGGAAATTATAACACAAGAGTGCAGGTATGAGCCGAGGTAATCCGATAATAAGGCAACATTCTGACAGTGCTTATAAAGGCAGCAAACAATCAAATGTGGAAGTGTGGAGACGGGAGAACCCAGAAGACAAGAGCATCAGCGATAATCTAACATGGGAAAGATAACTGGAGAACACAGAGAATAACTGAGTGAGCGTAACAGAGATCAAACACTTGCGAAACACTGCCTCTTAATCAGGTGCTCTACACTCAAACCCTCCTCCTTGTAAAAATATAATTAAAAATCAATGCTTGGAGATGATGCTGTCATGTGTATGTCTATTAACAGATCTGATTCAATGCTGTATCCTGTTCAAGGACTTAAATGTTCATATTTAATGCTGTAGTATGAACAAATACATACAGTACAACTATTACAACTATTGATCTGTTACTTAAAGTTCAAACTGACTTTTCAGAAAGTCAATTACACATACAGTGTGATTGTTGTGTGGGCCGCTGAAGAGGAGGTACTGCTGGCCTACCACCACCAGAGGGCGCCCTGCTTGGAGTGCGGGCTCCAAGCAGGAGAGGGCGCCAGACCTAGAAGAAGTGACAGCTGTCACTCATCCCCTGCACCAGCTGTCACTCGTTCATCATCATCACCACCATAAAAGCCGGACTGCAACTCCACCTCCTCGCCGAGAAATCGACTACCAGTACCAAGGTAATTTCTCTGCTGACTAACACTGTGTGTGTAATAACTTGAACTTCTATTGCAGCCGTTTTCCTGGAGTGTTGCCTTATATCTGGAGGATTGGCGTTTGGTGTGACAGCGACGGCTTCGCCTCAAACCCCATCTCAGATAAGTGGTTGACCAGGAGCTGCACGAGTGTGTGTGATTTGGAGGTGGAGGTGCTCCCTCCTAACTGTGTTTAGACTGTGAATTACTGAGTGTGCAGACTCACACTCACACATCATATCTCTGCTTTCTGCCAGCAGTACCAGGGTCGACAGCCGAAGACAGAGGCCACCTGGGGACTCGGGACTTGGCGGCTCTGGTGATCTTCAGGCCGTTGGGGGTGGAGGCCGTGTGGAGCGCGACTTCTCTCTCCTCAGGGGTCTTCTATCTTCGAGCCTGCCCACACGTCCCCTGGTGTTTATTGACTGTGAAGATTACTGCACGTTTCGTTGTGTATTATCACAACATTAAATTGTTACCTTTTGGCTTACTCATTGTACGTTCATTTGCGCCCCCTGTTGTGGGTCCGTGCTACGACATCTTCCCAACAGTGATAGATTTGCTCAAATTTATTGAGTTGTTGTTGTTATTGTAATTATTTTTTATCTATGAAGCATCTTTCTACAGAAATGTGATGCATTCACTTGAAAAAAGGTAGTTTTTGGACTTAGTGAGTGTTTTGTTAATTCAGAAATTCAAAATGACAGTTTTTCTGATGTCTTTTTTCTGAATTACCAAGATAAAGAAAAAAGGGTTTCCCCCCTCAATTGAATACTATACTTCTGTACTTTTCAAATCTTTTGCCTGTCTTTTGGCTCAGACCTGTTGAAGCTCAAGAAGATGCCTAAATCTCTGAAGAAGGCTGCTGAAACCAACAAAGAAAACACAGATTCTTTTCTATCATCATTATCACCTGGCCTTTGTTTTGATTTCCATCCAAAGGTGGGTTGAACCAAGAAATGTTCATCATATATTGGCTTTAACTGGTCTAAGTGACAGCATCTTCCTCTGTTTTTTTTTTCTTTTTAAGAAAAGTGTTTTCTTGTGAGTCTGATTTTCATATGGCTTATAACAGCTCACATGTCTCGTTCCCATAGGATACCAGCATCTACTTGGTGGGCACATGGGAGGGTCTCATCTACAAATGTTCAATTCAGTGCAACACTGAGCAGTATCTGGAGACTTTTATGAAACACTTTGTAAGTAATTTCTGAATAAGATCCTTGGTTCAAAGAGACATCAGCATCAGTTTGACCAGCTAATGCTTAACCTTGACTCATACATCATGCTGCCAGAATTTTGACAAGAAGCAAAAAAATTGACCACATTACACTGATTTTGGCCTCACTTCATTGACTTTCTGTCTCTGTGAGGTCTCATTTTAAGGTTCTGTTGCTAATTTATAAGATTATTCATGGACTAGCACCTCCCTACCTTGCTGACCTAATTACACCCTGTGTACTGGCCCCTGACCTGCATTCTGAGGAAGCAGGACTACTTTCCTGTTCCTAATGTTAAACAAAAGTCAGCAGGCATAGATCCTTCGCAGACTCTGTTTTTGTTGCTTCTCTGTTTTTTTCTGTTTCTACTGTTTTTTTTTTTCCTACATTGTTTGTAAAAACCTTGCAACTGTTAGAATGGCCCAAGCAGTGGCTCACCCCCTGTGTCTGGTCTTTCTTGAGGTTTCTTCCTTGTAAATGCCAGAGGGAATTTTTCCTTACCACTGTCGCCTGTGTGCTTGCTCAGGGGGGTGGTAAACTTTGACCTTAGCCATGTTAATATAAGATAAAATAAGATTAACTTTATTTATCCCCAAGGAAATTATTTCACCACAGTAGCGAAACAGTGAACTGTGTGGTTTTTTTTTTTTTTTTTTTACAATAGCTACAACAAATTTACTCTGAATAGCTCTGCTCATTGTGTATTCATCCTGCAGAAGGGGGAGGAATTACAGTCTGATTGCCAGAGGTAGGAAAGACCTCATGTGGTGTTCTGTGGTGCACCTCTGTGTTCTCAGTTTATGGCTGAAGGTGCTCTGACAGGACGTCAGTGTGGCATGCAGGTGGTGGGAGGGTTGTCCAGGATGCTGAGGAAGCTGCTGAGGAGCAGCTTCCTCAGCATCCTCCTCTCTGACACCTCCGCCACGGACTCCAGCTCAACCCCCAGGACAGAGCCAGCTCTCCTGATGAGTTTGAGTCTGTTCATGTCAGCTGACTTCAGCCTGCTGGCTCAGCACACTACAGCATAGAAGATGATGCTGGACACCACTGAGTAATAAAACATCTGCAACATATTTCTGCATACATTGAAAGAGCTCAGCCTCCTGAAGAAGTACGGTCGGCTCTGACCCTTCTGATACACAGCGCATGTGCTTACAGTCCAGTCCAGTTTGTTGTCAATGTGGACACCCAGATACTTGTAGTAGTACACAATGTCCACCTCAGTTCCGTTGATGGTAACTGGGTTTGGACAGATCTTTCATCTTCTGAAGTCCACCACCAGCTCCTTCGTCTTAGATACGTTGAGCTGCAGGTGATTGAGTCTACATCACTCTACAAACCTGTCCACCACACTCAGCCTCCTGGTCACTGCTGATGCAGCCCACATTTGCAGTCATCCAAAAACCTCAGCAGGTGGCAGGACTGTGACCAGAACCTGAAGTCTGAGGTGTAGAGTGTGAACAGAAAGGCAGACATGACCATCCCCTCTAGTGCCCCTGTACTGCTCTTGATGGTGTCGGATGTAATGGCCCGAAGCGTCACATACTGTGAGCGGCCCGTGAGGTAGTTGGTAATCCAGGCCACCAGTGGAGCCTCCACCTTCATATCACATAGCTTGGTGTTAAATGCACTGGAGAAGTCAAAGAACGTGACTCTCACAGTGCTGCCTGCCTCCTCCAGGTGAGAATAAGCTCTGTGTAGCATGAAGATGATGGCATCCCTCACTCCCCTGTTGGGCTGGTATGCGAACTGCAAGGGGTCCAGCAGTGATTCGACGTCTGTGCAGAGGGGCCTCAGGACCAGCCTCTCAAGTGACTTCATAACATGTTTGGTATTCTGTCGTCATTAAGTGTGTTGGGGTTCTTCTTCCTGGGCACAGGGACCAGGCATAAGGTTTTCCACCACTCAGGAACAGTCAGGCTCAGGCTTAGGTTCAAGTTGAAGATGTGCTGGAAAATCCCACACAGCTGGATAGCACTTCCATTCAGCACTCTGGGGCTGAGGCTATCAGGACTCGCAGCCTTTCCTGGACACAGGCGATGAAATTCTCTTCTCACATCCTCAGCAGTGGTGGTGATGGGAGATGGTGATAAATTAATTTTTTCCCTCAAAATTCTACTCACAGCACCCCATAATGACAACATGAAAAAAGTATTTTTTGAAAAATTTTTAAAGATAAAAACTAAAACATCACATGTACCATGTATACACACATATACACATAGATAGATAGATAGATATGAGGTCTGTTAGAAGAGTATCGGACCTTTTTATTTTTTGCAAAAACCTGATGGATTTGAATCACGTGTGCTTGCATGAGCAAACCTTGAACCTTCGTGCGCATGTGTGAACTTTTTCACGCGTGTGTATTGCATAATTTTTTGGTAAGCAGCCTTTGTGTGAAGACATGTGGTGTTCATTCATATGTTTTTACGTCAGACATGCTTGAACCCTCATGCGCATGCGTGAGTTTTTCCACGCCTGTCGGTGACGTCATTCACCTGTGAGCACTCCTTGTGGGAGGAGTTGTCCAGCCCCTCGTCAGAATTCCTTTGTCTGAGAAGTTGCTGAGATCCGGATATTCCACTGTTAAAGGAGATTTTTTTAAATGAAAGATGTGCGGACGGGTCCGCGCGTCGGGACGCAGCCGGCGTGGTGCGGCGGCACAGGAAAAACACCTCCGTGTTGATAACCATTTGTAAAATCCAGGCGGCTTTTGATGGCTTTCAGTGGAGTGAGTATATGAGAAATTGTTTAACAGCTGGACATGTTCCAACTTGTCCTTAAGGCTTCCAACAGAGGTGTTTCTCCTGTGGCGGAGCGTCGCAGCGGCTGCGAGCCGACACTGCAATCCGTCCGCACGTCTTTCATTAAAAAATCTCCTTTAACAGTGGAATATCCGGATAAAATGCTGAAACCGACTTCTTCTGAAACTTCTCTGTTCTATCGCGACGTCCTGGATCAATAGAGCCTGAAATGTGGAGGTTTTCAGCTTGAAACAGGCTGACGATGGCACCTGAGAGCGCTGCGCGACGTCTCGCACCGTGGGAAGTCCTTAAAGCGACAGTATCACCTCAAAATCTCTCATCAGCCGTTAAAATTTTCACCGAAAACCACCTTAATTTTTCGAACCGTGTCCACTTCGATGTGTCTCACAGGTTTAGAAAAAATTTTGATCAAACAAAGCACCAGTCTCTCAGCAGCTTCTCAGACAAAGGAATTCTGTCGAGGGGCTGGACGACTCCTCCCACAAGGAGTGCTCACAGGCGAATGACGTCACCGACAGGCGTGGAAAAACTCATGCATGCGCACGAGGGTTCAAGCATGTCTGAGGAAAGCAGACATGTTTCCACAGTCTGCTCTGGTCTTCAGCAGCTCTCGCTGAGCTCAGTGTGTCGGCGGCTCGTCTGCGAGTCGGAGTGAATTACTGTATAAAGACAGGGCTGCCTCTGCCCTGCTGCTTTCAGCTTGCTGCTCTGAGAAGAAACACCTGTCTAATTTTAGGTCAAATATCAAATGACAATGATCTGTTTAGATGTCATAAAGAACAAAATATGAATGTTTTCCATTCGTGCAATTGAAGGTTTCGCTCACTGAATGAAACATTCCATCTTTTCCATCCAATTGCTAAAGCTTATAGTTAGGGCTGGATCAGGTGACCCTGAACCATCCCTTAGTTATGCTGCTATAGACTTAGACTGCTGGGGGGTTCCCATGATGCACTGAGTGTTTCTTTCTCTTTTTGCTCTGTATGCACCACTCTGCATTTAATCATTAGTGATTGATCTCTGCTCCCCTCCACAGCATGTCTTTTTCCTGGTTCTCTCCCTCAGCCCCAACCAGTCCCAGCAGAAGACTGCCCCTCCCTGAGCCTGGTTCTGCTGGAGGTTTCTTCCTGTTAAAAGGGAGTTTTTCCTTCCCACTGTCGCCAAATGCTTGCTCACAGGGGGTCGTTTTGACCGTTGGGGTTTTTCCGTAATTATTGTATGGCTTTGCCTTACAATATAAAGCACCTTGGGGCAACTGTTTGTTGTGATTTGGCGCTATATAAATAAAATTGATTTGAGTTGATCTTTTAATAAATGAAAATATTCTTACATTGCACTCATCATTATTTGTATGTTATGGACTGTCACTGAGACCAGAGTGATGTTGTCTAAAATAATTCTAATTTGTATTTCCAATTTTAATTTTAAGAATTTGGCAAATGGGGGTTGTTTTAATTACATCCACCAAGGATGTAATTAAATCATCTGCATTTATTTATTTGTCTGTATGTCTCTCTGTGTCCTAGCAGTATTATGTCAAAACTACTGCACAGATTTTGACGAATGTTTCACCACAGATACATATTAGGCCATGGAAGACTCCATTAAATTGTGAAGGTGATCCAGATCCGAATCCAAATTCTGGATCAAGATTTCACTTTATATACGCTTTGAAGGATTACGTCAAAACTACTTCATGGATTCTCACCAAATTTGCACCACAGATAGATATTAGGGCATGGAACACTCCACTGCATGTTGGAGGTGATCCGGATCCAGCTTCTTGATTAAGTTTCACTTTATATAGGCTTTGAAGGATTACATAAAAACTACTTCACCAATTCTCACCAAATTTTCACCACAGATACATATTAAGCAATGGAAGACTCGAATTTTGGAGGTGATTCAGATTCAGATTGGTGGACATCAGAAATCTCTGACTGCTGTTTATGTGATTATTTTATTCTCTTCTTGAAGTGTGATGCAACAACACGCACAGTCCTTACTTGCTGCTGATGACAAATGCGTTGTCTTGACTCTGCACATTGAAGACAGCGATGGTGCTCTCATGCATCCCCACAGCCAGCTGGCTGGGGTTGTTGGCTAAGAAATCCAGCGAAGTCACAGGACTGTCACAATGGAAGACTCGCTCAGGCCACTGCAAAGAGCCATCGTTAACATATAATGAATGTATGATAGCGTCTTGGTTGGCTGATGCTAAATTCTGTCAGATCTTGGTTTTCTTTTGCATTTTAATTTGGCACAGGTTTCATACCGGATACCCTTCCTGACACAACGCAATATGTATATGGAAATCAGGACACAAGTGGGTTGTCAGAGGTAAGCTCCCTACCAATAGTACCACCAGACACCAAAAAGTATCAGTATCATAATTTTAAATCATCTGCCGAATTTACAATAAAAACATCAATACAGTAAAATGGAGATGAGCAAATGTTCAGATGCAGCCCAGCTACTACACAATATCCTCCAGTTGGTGGGTCAACAGTGATGGCCAGTCACTATCCATCTTTCCCTGGCTTACAGCTCAACTCTTCTTGCGTGTTCTGGAGTAAGAGGCTGTCTCTGCAGCATCCCACAACCTAAGACTCGCTGACTTCCTCTCCCTCCCTAACATTTGCAGAGCTGTAAGAGTCTTCCACACAGACTGGATTGGAAAACCCCTGTAGCCAACCTCCGCTGGGACTAACCAGGACTGCCACCTTTTATCCCTACTTTCTTGGACTAGGTTAAGGTACTTAAGATTCTTCATCTCTGAGGCCTCTTCACATGCAGCTTCACACGGGACCATCACCTCATTTAGGACGATCTTCTCCTCCTCAGACCATGTGATCATATCAGGCCTCAGGGACATTTGGACAACCTGGAAGAAGTGGAGCATTCTTTCCAGGTCCACCCTGATCTCCCACAAATTAGCTGCCTGCAGGAGGCTCCTGCTGGTGGTGTTTGAGGGGGGTATTTTCTTCTCCTCCCTTATAAGGCACAACTGAGTGGACACCATTCGATAAATTCAGCTGGTTTTCTGTAAAAATTTTAACGGCTGATGAGAGATTTTGGTCTGTAAGTGTCACTTTAAGGACGGCCCACGGCGCCTGACGGCGATCTACTCTTCAAGGCGGCAGCGTCTCGCCGTTTCAAGTGGAAAACTTCCACATTTCAGGCTCTGTTGACCCAGTAAGTCCTCAGAGAACAGAGAACTTTCAGAAGAAGTTGGCATGAGGAGTTTATTCGGACATTCCATTGTTAACGAACATTTTGTAATGAAAGAACGTGCGGGCAGAGTCACATGTCGGGCCGGACCCGACCACGGGGGGTCGCGACAGGAAAAACACCTCAGTTGGAAACCTTAACGGGCAAGTTGGAACATGCCCAAGCTGTTAAACAATTTCTCAGTTACTCACTTGTTGAAAGCCATCAAAAGCTGCCTGAATTTTACAAATGGTTTTCAACACGGAGGTGTTCTTCCTGTCGCGGCGCACACACATTCGCCACGTCGTTTCCGTGACGCACGTCTTTCATTAAAAAATGTCCTTAAACAGTGGAATGTCCGCATAAAGTCCTCATGCCGGCCTCTTCTGAATCTTCTCTGTTCTCTACCGACGTCCTGGGTGAATTAAGCCTTAAATTGGGATGTTTTCAGGTCGAAACAGGCCGACGACGGCGCCTGGAAGCGCTGCAGGACGTCCTGCTCCGTGGGAAGTCCTTACAGCAACAGAAACACCCCATAATCTCTCATCAGCCGTTAAACTTTTCACCGAAAACCAGCTTAATTTCTCGAATAGTGTCCACTCGGATATTCCTCACAGGTCCAGAAAAAATGTTGATAACGCAACGCGCGCCGTCTCGAGCAGCATGTGAAACAAAGGAATTCAGCCGAGAGGGCTGAACCACATCTCACTCAAGGCCTGCCCACAGGGAAATGACGTCACCGACATGCGTGAAAAAACTCACACATGCGCACGAGGGTTCAAGCATGATTGGTGTAATCGCACGTCATTCAAATCCATATAGTTTTTTTTTTAAATAAAAAGGTAGGATAGTTTTCTAAGAGACCTCGTATATATATATATATATATATATGTATGTGTGTGTGTGTATACATGGTACATGTGATGTCTTAATAATAATAATATGTGATTATATATATATATATAGTGTGTATGTGGGTAAAGGGTCAAACATGTCATAGATATACTTTTCTCAGCAGTGACATTCACATCTCCAGGAGGTTGGTGTATGAGGTTGAGAGATGTCTCGGAAGAGCTTATGGAGTCATGGAGTTGCTGGATAGAGGTGTGTTGTGATGCTGATATCTTTGTAGGAGAATGAAGGTCAAAATACGAGGGCTGTCAATAAAGTATAGGTCCTTTTTATTTTTTTCAAAAACTATATGGAATTCATTCATATGTTTTTACGTCAGACA
The DNA here is from genome assembly GCF_902500255.1 of Thalassophryne amazonica. Classification (NCBI taxonomy): domain Eukaryota; kingdom Metazoa; phylum Chordata; class Actinopteri; order Batrachoidiformes; family Batrachoididae; genus Thalassophryne; species Thalassophryne amazonica. The sequence goes on along the minus strand of NC_047114.1, from coordinate 20,175,306 downwards.
TGCTTGAACCCTCGTGCGCATGCGTGTTTTTCCACGCCTGTCCGTAACGTCATTCGCCTGTGAGCACTCCTTGTGGGAGGAGTCATCCAGCCCCTCGTCGGAATTCCTTTGTCTGAGAAGTTGCTAAGAGACTGGCGCTTTGTTTGATCAAAATTTTTTCTAAACCTGTGAGACACATCAAAGTGGACACAGTTCGAAAAATTAAGCTGGTTTTCGGTGAAAATTTTAACGGCAGATGAGAGATTTTGAGGTGATACTGTCGCTTTAAGGACTTCCCATGGAGCGAGACGTCGTGCAGCGCTCCCAGGCGCCGTCGTCAGCCTGTTTCAAGCTGAGAACCTCCACATTTCAGGCTCTATTGATCCAGGACGTCGTGAGAGAACAGAGAGGTTTCAGAAGAAGTCGGTTTCAGCATTTTATCCGGATATTCCACTGTTAAAGGAGATTTTTTAAATGAAAGATGTGCGGACGGGTCCGCGCGTCGGGACGCAGTTGGCGTGGTGCGGCGGCACAGGAAAAACACCTCCGTGTTGATAACTATTTGTAAAATCCAGGCGACTTTTGATGGCTTTCAGTGGAGTGAGTATATGAGAAATTGTTTAACAGCTGGACATGTTCCAACTTGTCCTTAAGGCTTCCAACGGAGGTGTTTTTCCTGTGGCGGAGCGTCGCGGCGGCTGCGAGCCGACGTTGCAATCCGCCCGCACGTCTTTCATTAAAAAAATCTCCTTTAACAGTGGAATATCCGGATAAAATGCTGAAACCGACTTCTTCTGAAACTTCTCTGTTCTCTCACGACGTCCTGGATCAATAGAGCCTGAAATGTGGAGGTTTTCAGCTTGAAACAGGCTGACGACGGCGCCTGATAGCGCTGCACGACGTCTCGCACCGTGGGAAGTCCTTAAAGCGACAGTATCACCTCAAAATCTCTCATCAGCCGTTAAAATTTTCACTGAAAACCAGCTTAATTTTTCGAACCGTGTCCACTTCGATGTGTCTCACAGGTTTAGAAAAAATTTTGATCAAACAAAGCGCCAGTCTCTCAGCAACTTCTCAGACAAAGGAATTCCGACGAGGGGCTGGACGACTCCTCCCACAAGGAGTGCTCACAGGCGAATGACGTCACCGACAGGCGTGGAAAACTCACGCATGCGCACGAGGGTTCAAGCATGTCTGACGTAAAAACATATGAATGAAATCCATATAGTTTTTGAAAAAAATAAAAAGGACCTATACTTTATTGACAGACCTCGTATATTTAATTGCAGCACTTATGCAATATTTATATGCATAAAGACATCCTCCTTATAAATTAGTGTTTTATTTTTGGATACATTAAGTGTAAAACTAAGTGGGAAGTGAAGTCATTTTTTTCTTGTCAAAAGTAGATTTTGTGGATATCAGTGTCTTTGTATTTATTTCTCACAACAGAGTTAAGGTGGCCCAGAAAATTGTCATTAGTTAGAAGACTACCCCATCCAACTGATGAGCATGTGTTATGTCTTCTCCAGACTATCAGCTATTTGACAGCATGACTTGTGTGTCACATAGCAGGGCCAGTGGTTAATGCGCTTGGTTTCAATGCAGAAGGTTCCGGGTTCGAATCCTACCCCTGGCACATTTCTCCATGTAATGTGGAGTTGCATCAGGAAGGGCATCCGGTGTAAAACCTATGCCAATTCAACATGCAGATCCACCTCGGATTTGCTGTGGCGACCCCAAGTGCAAACAAGGGAGCAGCCGAAGGGACTTTTACTCATGTGTCACATGCACCTGGGGCACAGTGAACACAATATACATAGTATATTGTGAATGCACAGTGAATCAGTCTAGAAAGTGTCAAGTGGATGACAAATAGTACTTGTTGAAGCTTATACATTTATTTTTCCATGAATTATTTCTATAATTTGTGTATATAAACAACTGTTTGCACATTTGAACAGAAAAAAATAGTTTCTAAAGGATTTATATCACTATATAAGACACTCACATTACATAGCTGGCTTGCTGGATTATAATTAGTATATGCATCAGCATACAGTAGTGTTCAGAATAATAGTAGTGCTATGTAACTAATAAGATTAATCCAGGTTTTGAGTATATTTCTTATTGTTACATGGGAAACAAGGTACCAGTAGATTCAGTAGATTCTCACAAATCCAACAAGACAAAGCATTCATGATATGCACACTCTTAAGGCTATGAAATTGGGCTATTAGTAAAAAAAAGTAGAAAAGGGGGTGTTCACAATAATAGTAGCATCTGCTGTTGACGCTAAAAACTCAAAACTGTTATGTTCAAACTGCTTTTTTAGCAATCCTGTGAATCACTAAACTATTATTTAGTTGTATAACCACAATTTGTCATGATTTCTTCACATCTGCGAGACATGGAGTCAACCAACTTGTGGTTGATTCACTGTGCCCCGTGAATTAGTGTCCGGGCCACAGTGAATCAAAAATTTTTAAATCGATTTTAAACACCTGTAAATTACACTTGGGGTAACATAAATAACACAGCCTTATAATCAATAACTTGCTGTATTAAATCCACAATAGAATGACCTAAACCTTTGCATAATGTGTTTATGCTGTCATAAAACATTTCTGATCCACTGTGCTCAGGCTTCCCCTATGCGAGCCACATACTCACACTCACACAGACGTTTTTTGCTTTCTACATACAACTCCAATTCCAGTGAAATTGGAACATTGTGTAAAATGTAAATAAAACAGAATACAATGATTTGCAAATCCTCTTCAACCTATATTCAATTGAATACACCACAAAGACAAGATGTTTAATGTTCAAACTGATAAACTTTATTGTTTTTGTGCAAATATTTTCTCATTTTGAAATGGATGCCTGCAACACATTTCGAAAAAGCTGGGACAGTAGTATGTTTACCACGGTGTGACATCACCTTTCCTTCTAACAACACTCAATAAGAGTTTGGGAACTGAGGACACTAATTGTTGAAGCTTTGTAGGTGGAATTCTTTCCCATTCTTCCTTGATGTACAACTTCAGTTGTTCAACACTCCGGGGTCTCCGTTGTCGTATTTTGCACTTCATAATGCGCCACACATTTTCAATGGACGACAGGTCTGGACTGCAGGCAGGCCAGTCGAGTACCCACTCTCTTTTACTATGAAGCTCTGGTTGACATTCCTGCTGTCAGCATGCCAATTGCACGCTCCCTCAAATCTTGCGACATCTGTGGTATTGTGCTGTGTAATAAAACTGCACCTTTCAGAGTGGCCTTTTATTGTGGGCAGTCTAAGGCACACCTGTGCACTAATCATGGTGTCTAATCAGCATCTTGATATGGCACACCTGTGAGGTGGGATGGATTATCTCAGCAAAGGAGAAGTGCTCACTATCACAGATTTAGACTGGTTTGTGAACAATATTTGAGGGAAATGGTGATATTGTGTATGTGGAAAAAGTTTTAGATCTTTGAGTTCATCTCATACAAAATGGGAGCAAAACCAAAATTGTTGCATTTATATTTTTGTTGAGTGTAGATGAGATGCAGTACTTCCATTGTGAGGGAATGTCAGTCATCACTTCATGGCCATGTGTTACTCTCAGACTCAGAATCAGACCAGCCTTTATTCGCCAAGTATCCACAAAGATACAAGGAATGTGGCTTTGGTTTGAGCTGCACACTCTCTGTACGGCATGTATAATTATACACCAAACACTGAATAATTCACAGTAAAAAAAATGTGCAAATGAAATGTGCAACTATAAAGTGTGCAATAAGAGAAACACGTGTGAAACAGACAAACAGATTGAAGTTGTACATGAAGTAGATGAATTAGTGAGTTTTTTTGGCAGGTTAAATTGTTCATCAGTGTGATGGCCTGTGGAAAGAAACTGTTCCTGTGTCTGGTTGTTTTGATGTACAGAGCTCTGTAACATTGACCAGAGGGGAGGAGTTTAGATAGTGTGTGTCCAGGGTGTGAGGGGTCTGCAGAGGGGTTACCAGCTTGCTTCCTGGTCCTCTACCGGTATATGTCCTGGATGGAGGGCAGGCTGGCTCTGATTATTTTTTTCTGCAGACCTGACAGTTCGTTGAAGTCTGTGCCTGTTATGTTTAGAGGCATAGGGAAACCAGAGACAGAGTTGCACAGGACAGACTGGATGACAGATGTGTAGATGATAATGAGCAGTTCCTGGGGCAGGTTGAACTTCCTGAGCTGTCTGAGGAAGTAAATCCTCTGCTGCCCATTTTTCCTGAGTCTATGTGGGAGGTCCACTTCAGATCTTGGGAGATGGTGGATCCCAGGAACTGGAAAGTGTCCACAGTAGGCACAATGTTATTGAGGATGGAGAGGGGGGTAGTGATGGTGGGTTCCTCCTGAAGTCTACTATCATCGCTATAGTTTTGAGCGGGTTCAGCTCCAGGTTGTTCTGACCACACCAGAGGACCAACTGTTCCTCCTCCTGTCTGTATGCAGTCTCATCACCATCCTGGATGAGTCCAGTTATGGTGGTGTCATCTGCAAACTTAAATTAGAACTGTCTCAGTAGTGTAAATTCAGCTCAAAGGTCTTGAAATTGAAATTATAATTGAAATGAAAACATGAACATTTCCTAGCCAGTGAACCTGTCTTGGACTTAATTTACCAGAATCATTCAGAAACATGTGGTACTGTAGCGTAACTCTGCCTGGAGTAGATAGTTCTCAAAAAACATATGACTGTGCAAGAAGGAAGCTTGTGAAGGAGGCCACCACAGCACCCATGACTGCTCTGAATGAGTTATATAGGCTTCTGTGGATGTGAATGGAGAAACTGTCTTTAGTGCAAATTTGGCCTCTTGTGTCACTGAGGTAAGTGGAGTGGAAAAGAGAAGGATCTCAATACATGAAAACAGGGGGCTTAATATTCCAGCGTGCATTTTGGCAAACTGCAGCTAAAATTTCAGACTTTCTTTTTAAACAGAAGTGAAATCATCTTCTTTTTAAGGACATCTCACTGGTTTCCTACTTGCCCTGATAGTGTCACATTTATTTTTATGATTGGCAGTTATATCAAATGAAAGCAATGATTACAATCTCATTTCAAAGATTTATATAAATCAACAGTTTCATGATATGACATTGATGTTCTGCTTGTTTGCAGTGCTGTGTAAACCAGATTGCATGGTGTCCACTGAATCCTGATGTGTTTCTGACCTGCTCCTCTGACTGGACCATCCAGCTGTGGAACCAGGACCACCACAGGCCCATATTAGAATTTACCTCCAACCAGAAGGCTGTGTACAGTGTCCAGTGGTCCCCTAAGTGTGCAACAGTGTTTGGGGCTGTTAATGGAGGACACGTGGAAATCTGGGACCTGAATTCCAGTGTGTGAGTCAGTATGGTGGAGAACATGTCTGTATTGGGCTGTGCTTCCCTCAATTTCTCCTCATTTGCTATGCTGAAGTCAGCAGTAATCCTGTGTTCTGTCCTCCAGTTTGGATCCAGCCATTGTGCACATTGCTGACCCTGGTGTGGCACTGAAGACCCTATTGTTTGCCACAGCGACAGAATGTGTCCTGATTGGAGACAGTGAAGGACAAGTGACTGTGTACCATCTGAAGAACCTCAATGTTGGAGAGAACAGCCAGGTACACTGCAGTGCTATTTTTCTTTAAAATAACCATTATTGTAAAACAGCTTTATACTAAACAGATGCAGTGATATTCCAGTGAGTGTGAAGTGTGGTTTTTCCTCAAAAGACATATCGATAAATCCGCTATGAGCCCCGTGGACATGTAGATCAGAAATGACCATAAAATTAAACTAGGCATGTCCTGTTCTGATCAAATCTGATTAGAATTGGCTCAATAAATGCATTTTTGATTGGTCAGTATGGGATAAATGAAATCAGACTCACTAAATCACTGCACATTTCTTCTCGCTTCTTTTCATATGTGTGGTGTTAATCAGTAAAGTGAGCAGCCAGTCTGTGCTGATGCTGACAGTGTGCAATGCATTAAATTAAAAAACATTTAAAAGTACATTAACACACTCCTGCACCTTAAACACAAATAAGTTGATTTGTCAAAGCACAGCGAGATGCATAGCATGCCAACTGCAACAGCCAGTGAACCCACTTTCCTGCTGTTCATACAGACTATGCAGGTGCATAGCCAGAGGTGCGAGGGGTGTGAATGCCTCCAGACCCCTCACAGTAGAGGTTCACTTTTGAAAACATTTTAAAAGTCATTTCTTCAAGAAATAAATAAATAAACATGTTTTCAAAGGTGTAGAATGCTGTCATAGTGGATATTGTGGGTGCCTTGCTCCAGCCCCAATTCCAGTGAAGTTGGGGCGTTGTGTACAATGTAAATAAAAACAGAATACAATGATTTGCAAATCCTCTTCAACCTATATTCAATTGAATACACCACAAAGACAAGATATTTAATGTTCAGACTGATAAACTTTATTGTTTTTCTGCAAATATTTGCTTATTTTGCACAAAACAATAAAGTTTATCAGTTTGAACATTAAATATCTTGTCTTTGTGGTGTATTCAATTGAATATAGGTTGAAGAGGATTTGCAAGTCGTATTCTGTCTTAAAAAAAAAAAAAATATATATATATATATACGAGGTCTGTTAGAAAAGTATCGGACCTTTTTATTTTTTTCAAAAACTATATGGATTTGAATCACGTGCGTTTACATCAGACAAGCTTGAACCCTCGTGGGCATGCAAGAGTTTTTTCACGCCTGTCGGTTACGTCATTCGCCTGTGGGCTGGCTTTGAATGAGGAGTAGTCCCCTCCCGTCGGAATCTCTTTGAGAACTTCCTGAGAGACTGATGCTTTGCTTGATCAAAATTTTTTCAAAAACTGTGAGGCACATCGAAGTGGACATCATTCGAGAAATTCAGCTGGTTTTCTGTGAAAATTTTAACGGCTGATGAGAGATTATGGACTGTTGCTGTCGCTTTAAGGACTGCCCACGGAGCGGGACGTCGCGATGCGCCCTGAGCGGCCGCTGTCTGCTTGTTTCGAGCTGAAAGTGTTGGGGAAAGTGTAGTGACACGGACCCACAACAGGGGGCGCAAATGAACGGTCAATAGATGAGCCAAAAGGTAACAATTTAATGTTGTGAATGTGCACAACGATAATACAGACAATCACAGAATCTGATAGCAGTCAATACACCAAGGTGACGTGTGGGCAGGCTCGAGGATAGAAGCCATTTGTCCTGAGAAGAGCCGGGACCACACGATTTCCACCGCCACAGAACCCGGTGAATACTGGAGCCGCCAAGTCCCAAATTCCCAGGTGATCACCGTCCCCGACTGTCGGATCTGGTACTGCTGGCGAGGAGCACAAACAGTGAGATGTGGGTGTGTGCACACCCAGTAACAAAAACAGTCAGAAGGTGGAAAGTCACCTCCACCTCTAATCACACACTCGTGCAGCTCCTGTTAAACCACTTATCTGGTTTGGGTGTGAAGCGAAGCCGTCGCTGTTCGCACCAAACGCCAGTCCAGCAGATAAGGCACACCACAGGAAAACGGCTGCAAAAGGGTTCAGACTATTACTCAGTTTTAAGTCAGCAGAGAAATTACCTTCACAGGTAGATGATATCTCGGCAACGAGGTGGAGATGACGTCCGGTCTTTATGGAGTGAGATGATGAAGTGTAGATGGGTGACAGCTGTCAAGAGATAATGAGTGACAGCTGTCACCCCCGGCTGTGTCCGTGGCGGCAGCGCCCTCTCGTGCTTGAAGCCCTCACTTCAGGCAGGGCGCCCTCTGGTGGTGGGCCAGCAGTACCTCCTCTTCTGGCGGCCCACACAACAGAAAGCTTCCAAATTTAAGCCTCTGTTGACCCAGGACGTCGTGAGAGAACAGAGAACTTTCAGAAGAGGTCGGGATCAGCAGTTTTTCCGGACATTCCACTGTTAAAGGAGATTTTGTAATGAAAGAAAGTGCGGACGGGTCCGCGCGTTGGGACGCAGCCACATTAAAAACACCTCCGTTGGAAGCCTTAAGGACCAGTTGGAACATGTCCAGCTGTTAAACAATTTCTCAGATAACTCACTCAACTGAAAGCCATCAAAAGCCGCCTGGTTTTTACAAATGGTTATCAACACGGAGGTGCCTTTCATTAATAAAATCTCCTTTAACAGTGGAATGTCCGGATAAACTGCTGATCCCGACCTCTTCTGAAAGTTCTCTGTTCTCTCACGACGTCCTGGGTCAACAGAGGCTTAAATTTGGAAGCTTTCAGCTCGAAACAGGCAGACAGCGGTGGCTCAAGGCGCGTCGCGACGTCCCACTCCGTGGGCAGTCCTTAAAGCGACAGCAACAGTCCATAATCTCTCATCAGCCGTTAAAATTTTCACAGAAAACCAGCTGAATTTCTCGAATGATGTCCACTTCGATGTGCCTCACAGTTTTGGAAAAAAGTTTGATCAAGCAAAGCGTCAGTCTCTCAGGAAGTTCTCAGACAAAGAGATTCCGACGGGAGGGGTGGACCATTCCTCACTCAAAGCCAGCCCACAGGCGAATGACGTAACCGACAGGTGTGAAAAAACTCACGCATGCACACGAGGGTTCAAGGTTGTCTGATGTAATCGCACGTGATTGAAATCCATATATTTTTTGAAAAAAATAAAAAAGTACGTTAGTTTTATCACAGACCTCGTATATACCAGATTATGAATCATTACTGTTCACAAGTGAGGGGACAATGGAGTGTAAGATTGGCCGAAAATAGGCACAGCAGGGCAGTATGGCATTTGCTCTGCTGTACTGTTGTGACAAAAATGGAGCTGAGCCAAAAGGCAAAGCTCTCGATCTACTGGTCATAGGGATGTGAATCTTACAACAACTCACGATTCAATTCGATTCCGATTCTTGGGGTGACGATTCTACTCAGAATGAATTTTCGATTGAAAGAGCTCTGAGAAATAGTTATATTACTCAAAAAATGTTTATGTTTAAGAAAATGCAATTACAAGGTTAATCAAGTGATTCTAAAGATGTAAATTTACTTATCTGCTTTACTCGTTCAGAGTTGGCTGGCAGTTTAGTGAAGTGATGGAGTGTGCGCTGGTCAGTAGTCGGCAGAGACCGCTGCTCCGCTTCTTGTAGCTCCGGGTGATGGCGTCGCATGTGGGCTCGAGGATTTGAAGTGTTTCCAAAGTACTTAACTTTCATTTTGCAGATTTTGCACACTGCATATGTCATGTCAAGCTTCTTAACGCAGCAAATAATAAAATCCAAAATGCACCCAAACATTTGCCTTCAGCAAAGATGGTGCTGGCTGAATTAGCTCTTCGTCTGCCATGCTAAGCTGCAGCTCACGAATGTTTGAAGCACATCGGACCCTCCCCTCGCGGGCACGCTGCAATACAGAAGCCATTGCCTGACAAACAGTACACACAGCGAGTAAGCAAAAAAATGTTTAAAAAAATGCTTTTTAAAAATCTATTCTTGGACATTTTGGACAATTTCAGAATCTTAATAAATAAGAATCGCGATTCGGACATGAATCGATTTTTTTCCAGCACCCCTAACTGGTCAGTCTTCTCTCCTGCTCTCACCTATGATCATGAGGGTTGGGCCATGGCCGAAAGAACTAGATCGCAGGTACAAGCGGCCAAAATGGGTTTCATTAGGAGGGTGGCTGGTGTGTCCCTTAGAGATAGGGTGAGAAGCTCAGTCATCTGTGAGGAGCTTGAAGTACTGCCACTGCTCCTTCATGTTGAAAGGAGCCAGCTGAGGTGGTTTGGGCATCTGGTAAGGATGCCCCCTGGGCACCTCCCTAAGGAGGTGTTCCAAGCGCATCCACTTGGTAGGAGACCCCGTGGAAGACCCAGGACTATGTGAAGAGATTATATCTCCACACTGGCCTGGGAACGCCTCAGTATCCCCCAGTCAGAGGTCATTAATGTGGCACGCGAAAGGGACGTCTGAGGTCCCATGCTGGAGCTGTTGCCCCCGCGACCTGATCCCAGATAAGCGGTTGAAGATGAGTCAGTGAGTGAATCATTATTTCCAACTTTTTAACTTGTATAAGTCCTGATGTTGCTAATAAAAATAAAATTAGCCATACACCATCTGAAAAATGCAAACAGATTCAGAGCTATTTTAGCCATAAAAGTGATGTAACCTAAGTTAACAATTACCTGTCTGAAGGTCGCTCCACCTGTGTTCAGCTGCAGTCCACATCATGACTCACTCCAGTACACACTTCAGTCTAATCTGTTTTTTGTCTCCAAATGTAATATGGCTTTAATATGGTTTTAATTTAGCTTTCGTATCAAATTATTTTATTTTGTGATCAAAAGGTACCTGTCTCGTATCTTTGTAACCTGCACTGTATTCAGAAAAAACAAAACAACAACATCACATACGTCTGCTGCTGTTTGTACAAGATGCACCATAAAAAGACCTCTCACTTTCCTTCTCAAAACATTATCTTTGGAAAGTCTGTCCACCTAATAAGCAATACTCATCATGTGACTACATCCTTGCAAAATGCATATTTTATGTCAGTATTTACAGTCAAAATCTGCAAAAAACACTAATTTCACACAGCATAAGCTTTCCCCCATTCATTTTATGGGCACGACTTGAGTTGATGTCACCAAAATTTATACAGCTTGAGGTTTCTGAGTGTTTATCAGAGGCAGTGCAATCATGCCAATTTCCCCATTTATGAGTTAATATCTCTTGGCATATAGCACCAAAAATAAAACAAAATACATTGATATTTTCATAATTCTTTATTTATTTAGAATAGTCAGCTCATTTGACATTTTATTTCCTAGTGATATCCACTTTAAGAATAAAGTGATGTAGTTTGAACCACATTGCCTTTGAAACCAAGGCTTCCTCCCATATTCAAAGACATGTAGGTTAAGGGGATTTAAAACTTTAAATTGTGCATGGGTGTGCATGCGGGTGTGAATGTGTTTGTCTATTCGTGGCCGTGCGACAGACTGTCATCCTCTCATCCTGGAACGCTGGCGGTTGTGTGTCTGCATGCATTTTGAGTTTTAGCATTGTTTTTCTTGCATTGGCCAAAAGAAATGCTGCTGCACTGTACTGTTCTGTACGATGCTGAAAACTGGCCCACAAACAGCTCAGTGTGTCACTGAACATTTTCTTTTCAGGTGGATATTCTGGAGGGAATAATCCAATCTGCAGTTTCCAGACAGCTTTAGAGCCCACATGGCCTGACAGAGATACAATGTGGTATGCTTTTGTCTTGGATGATGACTAATACCTTCAATGCAAGTGTAGTATATTTTTGGTTTATTTCATAGTTGTGATTTTAATTGTTCCTGTTCGCTGAAGTTCGCACAATCATTAGTAAATGTCCAAAGAAGGCATTTAGTCCTTTGTTAAGAGAAGTATGCACATAACTGTGCCAGTAAGTGAGTGGTCAGCTTCCACATCTAGACTGTTTGGAGTCAGTTATTTGTAATATACACTTGAAATCAGCTCTCAAACTTTTAATTGCCTGATTTGTCTGTGAAATAAGAAGAAAATAAAACACAGCTGGCCATGAAGAAGCTCAGGAGCCAGCTGTGCAGTAACTTGTGGTCTCTTAAAATGGAGGACTGCACACAAGAGTCCTCATTTATGCATTGTTCACTGTGTGGATCAGTCGATATCTCCCAATTAAAGCTGAGGTCTGCACTATGAGCTCGTGTTCATTCTTTCCTTTTAGTGCTGTGATCGATAGATAAATGAGAAAAAAACAACCTCTGTCACTGTCGACCTATCTGTATTGACACGGGGAGTTGTCACATCACATCACCAAATACAGTGCATCTGAAAAGTATTCACAGTGCTCAATTTTTCCACATTTTGTTATGTTACAGCCTTATTACAAAATGGAGTAAGTTCATTTTTTCCCTTAAAATTCTTCTCACAGCAACCCATAATGACAACTTGAAAAACTTTTTTGCAAATTTATGAAAAAAAAAAACTAACTAACTAAGAAATCACATAAATATTCACACCCTTTGGTCAGTACTTTGCTGATGCACCTTTTGCAACAATTACAGCCTCAAGTCTTCTTGAATATGATGCCACAACCTTGGCACACCTATCTTTGGGAGGTTTTGCCCATTCCTCTTTGCAGCACCTCTCAAGCTTCATCAGGTTGGATGGGGAGCGTTGGTGTACAGCCATTTTCAGGTCTCTCCAGAGACATTCAATTGGATTCAGGTCTGGGCTCTGGCTGGACCACTCAAGGTCATTCAGAGTTGTCCTGAAGATAATCCCTTGATATCTTGGCTGTGTGTTTAGGTTCATTGTCCTGCTGAAAGATGAACTGTCGCCCCAGTCTGAGGTCAAGAGTGCCTTTTCAAATCATGCCCAATCAACTGAATTTATCCCAGGGGGACTCCAGTTAAGCTGTAGAAACATCTCAAGGATGATCAGTGGAAACAGGATGCACCTGAGCTCAGTTTTGAGCTTCATGGCAAAGGCTGTGCATACTTGTGTACATGTGATTTCTTGGTTTTTATTTTTAATAAATTTGCAAAAATCTAAAAAAAAAAAAAAAAAAACACCAAAAAAACCCACATTTTTTACATTGTCATTATGGGGTATTGTGTGTACAATTTTGAGGGGAAAAAAGTGAATTTCATCCATTTTGGAAAAAGGCTAAAACATAAAATGTGGAGATATTGAAGTGCTGTGAATATTTTCTAGATGCAGCGTATTTGTCAGATTAATGTGTTCACTGTCTGACTTGCTGAGGAAAAGCGCACACGTGCGTGAAGTGTGTGCGCAATTCCTTTTGCCAAATTTAACTTCAGTCTGACTAAAAAATGTCTAATTAATGTCTGATTCCTGCACTGTATAGAAAAGCACAACATCAGAGTTCTGAGTGTTGCATCATTTTGTTTGTTTAAATGTTTGTTTGAAGTGGCAGCAGACTATAGATGTCCGAATGTCACTGTCACGTCAGTAAATGACAGGTTCAGTCTGAAGGGTCTGCGGGGGAGAGAGAGAGCATTAGTGTGAAACTCCTGTTGAACAATAAACACTTTACAATCTCTTCACTAATTAAAGTGAAGACTGGGTGAAAGCACACAGTAACAGGCACATTACTTTTTAGTTTATAACTGAGTTTGGTTCATTGTTAAATTATTCATTCTGTATGGATATTAAATCAATACACTAGTGAGAAAAATAAAAAAGTATGCTTCATGGTGCTGTTGTCCAAGAGGGGGCCAAGCCTTTTTCCCCAGCTCTGTGTGCACTGCAGGGACATTAAAAGAAATAAAGTCCTGGGAGCGAAGACTACAATAATTTGTCCTGAGTATAAAATAACATGACAAGTAAAAGGGCACCAGATGGAGTATGGATTCATAAATAAATAAATACCAAAACAGATGATCCATGGTCTGTGACCATGGGTCATCTACAGGGAAACAGACGGATCATACTTGTATCCTTGATAAGAAGGATTCAATACAATGTGATGTTTTTATATGGTGTGTGTGTGTTTTTTTTTTTAATATGTCCATGCCCTTCCTGATATCAGACAGTTTCCCACACTTCTCACAGGACAGCGATGGTAGCTCAGTGGTTTCTGACTGGCAGTCAGAGCTTTTAGAAAGTGTGGGTTCGATTCCTGTGGGTGGCATGTAATTTTTTTTTTTTTTTGTCACCAAGCTACAGATTAAAAAAAGAAAAAAGTATTTCATGGCCATCTTATACATGGTCCTGTACTGTAATAGGTTATATGCCATGATATCAATAAAACCAAAACACTCTGACACACAGGATAGAAAAAGAATTGAAGAGGAAGAAAAATGGAAAAATATAGAAATAATGACATGGTGACTGATGACAAAAGACAATGACACATAGTTTAACAACACAGTAACAAAAAAGTATACGTACATTTGATTTTTTAAAAACTTAACCTTTAACAACTGTAAAATCTTCGTGTAAATATGTCATTGTACAAATTATAAAAACAATTATTGTATCTATACTTTGTGTTACTGTATGGCCATTTTATTGCTCTTTTCAGGCTTTGTTTCTAAAATAATGGAAACAACACAAGCTATGCTGTTTCTGTGCAAGTGTATGGACACAATAATTGTTGGTTGATTAGCTGCGATGTCAGGGCACCAGATAAAAATGTAGTTTAGGGCACCAAATTGGTCCCAGGCAGCTCTGTGTGACAGTGCTAGCAGGAAGTGTTCAGAGGGGCATTGGTTAAAGTCAGTATTGGTGCTGTTGCCAGCAGAGGTTGTCACTGGTACTTTTGAAGGTAAAAAGTACCAGCCTGCAGTACTGCCTGCCTGACAACAGTAATTATTTGTGTATAAGCATTAACAAGATCATTGCTTTGTAATAGTAGAATTTTACTGCCCCTCCCTGGAGCAGTAGCTCCTGTTACAGCTACGTACCTTTAACAAATTGGTCCCAGGTGAGGAGACAGATAAAAGGCAATCTTTATGACGCTTTATGATTGTCACAGTTAGGGATGGAGTCACCCCGCCTGGATTAGGAAGGCCAGGGCCTCTTCCTGGTGACAGGACTGGTGGCTGGGTAGTGGGATTCAATTGGGCTCAGCTCAAAGAAATGATATGGTGTCATCTCCATGCGGGCTCACCACCTGCAGGGAGTCTGGAGAAGGTCTGGTGCACTGCTTCTTTTCTTGCAGTGGACAGGGGCAAATGCCCACACAGACTGACACTCAGTTATGGAACTTAACGCTTGGAACATGGAAAATTACCTCTCGGGTGGGGAAAGAGTATGAGCTTGTGTGGGAGGTCAAGAGATACCAACTAGAAATAGCTGGGCCCACCTCCACACATAGCACGGGTTCTGGAACCATACACCTGTAGAGGGGCTGGACTCTCTGTTTTTCCGGAGTTTCCTGAGTAAGAGGCACCAGGTGGGTGTGGGGATACTCACAGGTCCCTGGCTGAGTGTCATTCTTTTGGAACTTTCCCCAGTGAACAAAAAGGCTACATCTATGCAACTTTGTTTTGCAGAGAGGAATCTGACTGTTGTTTGTGCATATGCACCAAACAGCAGTTCAGAATATGCAGCCTTCTTGAAGATTCTGAGTGGGATCCTGGAAAAGGTTCCTGCTGGAGACTCCTTAGCTCTACTGGGTGAATTCAATGTTCACGTGGGCAACAATGGAAAAACTTGGAGGGGAGTGATTGGGAGGAATGCTCCCCTGATATGAATCTGAGTGGTGTTTTGTTATTGGACTTTTGTGCTGGTATTGTGCTTAACAAACACCTTATTTGAGCACAAGGGTGTTCATAAGTACATGTGGTACCACAGCACCCTAGGTCAAAGATCGATGATGGATTTTGTAGTCATGTCATCAGAGCTACGACCATGTGTCTTGGACACTCAGGTGAAGAGAGGAGCGGAGCTGTCAACTGATCACCATCTGGTTAAGAGTAGGCTCAGATGGTGGCATAAGTCACCTAGGTGTCCTGGAAGACCTAAACTCCAAAGAACCTTCTCCCAGATCCCGTGGGAGGTTGGGGACATGGAAGCAGAGTTGTCCATGTTCAAGGCCTCCATTGCTGAAGCGGCTGCTTTGAGCTGTGGGCATAAGGTTGTAGGTGCTTGTTGCAGCAACCAAAGAAAACCAATGGTGGACTCCAGCGGCAAGGGAAGCTGTAAGGCTGAAGAAGGAGGCTTTTCATGCTTGGTTAATACAAAGGTCTCCAGAATCAACGGATAGGTACTGGAAGAACAGAAAGACTACAGTCTCAGTGGTTGCTGAGGCAAAAACGTGGGCATGGAAGGAGTTTGGAGAGGCCATGGAAAATGACTTTCAGTCAGCCTCAAAGTGAATCTGGCAAACTGTCAGGTGCCTCAGGAAAGGGAGGCAATTCTTAGCCCAGGCTGTGTTCAGCAGGGGAGGAGAGCTGCTAAACTGGACTGAGGATATCATCAGAGAGTGGAGAGAGCACTTTGAGGCTCTCCTTAACCCTACTGACATACCCCCCATCGACGAGGCAGGGATGGAAGACTCAGGTGAATCTGGTGCCATTATCCGAGCAGAAGTCACAGAAGTAGTCAGAAACGCCTCGGTGGGAAGTCGCTGGGGCCGGATGAGATTCATCCTGAGTTTCTGAAGTCTCTGGATGCTGTTGGGCTGTCATGGCTGACACGATTATGCAGCGTTGCATGGAAGTCAGGGACAATGCCTCTGGATTGGGAAACTGGGGTGGTGGTCGCCATCTTGTTTGTTCATGTAAATGGGGAATCTTCTTCACAGACTAAAGTTAATTATGGAGTTCCACAAGGTTCTGTGCTAGGACCAATTTTATTCACTTTATACATGCTTCCCTTAGGCAGTATTATTAGACAGTATTGCTTAAATTTTCATTGTTACGCAGATGATACCCAGCTTTATCTATCCATGAAGCCAGAGGACACACACCAATTAGCTAAACTGCAGGATTGTCTTACAGACATAAAGACATGGATGACCTCTAATTTCCTGCTTTTAAACTCAGATAAAACTGAAGTTATTGTACTTGGCCCCACAAATCTTAGAAGCATGGTGTCTAACCAGATCTTTACTCTGGATGGCATTTCCCTGACCTCTAGTAATACTGTGAGAAATCTTGGAGTCATTTTTGATCAGGATATGTCATTCAAAGCGCATATTAAACAAATATGTAGGACTGCCTTTTTGCATTTACGCAATATCTCTAAAATCAGAAAGGTCTTGTCTCAGAGTGATGCTGAAAAACTAATTCATGCATTTATTTCCTCTAGGCTGGACTATTGTAATTCTTTATTATCAGGTTGTCCTAAAAGTTCCCTAAAAAGCCTTCAGTTAATTCAAAATGCTGCAGCTAGAGTACTGACGGGGACTAGCAGGAGAGAGCATATCTCACCCGTGTTGGCCTCTCTTCATTGGCTTCCTGTTAATTCTAGAATAGAATTTAAAATTCTTCTTCTTACTTATAAGGTTTTGAATAATCAGGTCCCATCTTATCTTAGGGACCTCGTAGTACCATATCACCCTAATAGAGCGCTTCGCTCTCAGACTGCAGGCTTACTTGTAGTTCCTAGGGTTTGTAAGAGTAGAATGGGAGGCAGAGCCTTCAGCTTTCAGGCTCCTCTCCTGTGGAACCAGCTCCCAATTCAGATCAGGGAGACAGATACCCTCTCTACTTTTAAGATTAGGCTTAAAACTTTCCTTTTCGCTAAGGCTTATAGTTAGGGCTGGATCGGGTGACCCTGGACTATCCCTTGGTTATGCTGCTTTAGACGTAGACTGTGGGGGGGTTCCCATGATGCACTGTTTCTTTCTCTTTTTGCTCTGTATGCATCACTCCGCATTTAATCATTGGTGATCGATCTCTGCCCCCCTCCACAGCATGTCTTTTTCCTGGTTCTTTCCCTCAGCCCCAACCAGTCTCAGCAGAAGACTGCCCCTCCCTGAGCCTGGTTCTGCTGGAGGTTTCTTCCTGTTAAGAGGGAGTTTTTCCTTCCCACTGTTGCCAAGTGCTTGCTCACAGGGGGTCGTTTTGACCGTTGGGGTTTTTCATAATTATTGTATGGCCTTGCCTTACAATATAAAGCGCCTTGGGGCAACTGTTTGTTGTGATTTGGCGCTATATAAAAAAAAAGTTGATTGATTGAAGTTGATTGATCTTGATATAAGTACATGTGTTCCAATTATAGGGGAATCACACTTCTCGGCCTCCCTGGGAAAGCCTATGCCAGGGTACTAGAGAGGAGACTTATACCATTAGTCAAAGAGAATATGACTAACTAGTCTACGTGTGTTTTGTGCACATGGAAAAAGGCGCATTTGGGTATCCTGTGGGGGGTGCTGCAGGAATATGGGGTACCGGATTCACTGCAACGTGTGATCCAGCTTCTATATGATCAACGTAAGAGCTGTGTCTGCATTCCCTGCATTACATTAGATCTGTTTCCGGTGGGTGTTGGACTCCGCCAGGGCTGCCCCTTGTAACCAATCCTGTTTGTGATATTCATGGATGGGATTTCAAAGCACAGTCGGGGATCGGAGGGTGTCTAGCTTGCTGACCTCAGAGTTGCATCTCTTCTTTTTGCAGATGATGTGATTCTGTTGGCTTCATCAGACGACGACCTCTGGTGTACACTGAGCAGGTCAGACAGAGTGTGAAGCGAATGGGATGAGAATCAGCACCTCCAAATCTTAGACCATGGTCCTCGGTCTGACAATGGTGGATTGTCCCCCCGGTTATAGGAGAGTTACTGCCCCAAGTGGAGGAGCTTACATATCTCCTGGTCTTGTTCATGAGTGGGGGTAAGTTGGAGCGTGAGATCAATAGATAGACTGAGAAAGCGTCTGAAATCTTGTGGATGCTGTTCTGGGCTATCATGGTAAAAAAGGAGCTGAGCCAAAAGGCAATGCTCTCAATTTACCAGTTGATTTATGCTCCTATTCTCACCTATGATTAAGCAGTGTTGATTATAACCTAGTTAAATGGGCCATTTTAATTTAACCATGTTAGTCCCATTGAGATCGAGACCTTTTTTGCAAGGGAGACTTGGACATTTATAAAGTTTCCAATTCACCAAACCTGTATGTCTTTAAATGTGGGAGAAAACCAGAGCACCAGAGGAAACCCACACAAATATGGGGAGAACATGCAAACTCCACAAAGAAAAGCCACAGGTGGGAATCTAACCCATGACCTTCTTGCTGTGAGGCAACAGTGCTAACCACTACCCCACCGTGTTGGCAATGATCATGAGTGTTGGGTAATAACTGGAAGAATATGCAGATACAAGTGGCAGAAATTAGATTCCTCTGTTGGGTATCTAGGCTTACACTCCCAGGACAGGGTGAGAAGCTTGACTATCCAGAAGGGACTCAGAGTAGAGCAGCTGCTTCTTTGCATCAAAAGGAGCTACTTTAGATGGTTCGTGCACCTGCTGTGGATGCCCCCTGTTCGTCTTCCAGGCACGTCCAACTGGGAGGAGGTCCCTGGGAAGACTTAGGATACGCTGTAGAGATTATATTTTCCAGCTGGCTTGGGAATGCCTTGGGATCCCCTGGGAAGAGTTACAGGACTTGGCCAAGGATAGGGAAGTGTGGGATGAGCTGCTTGCTCTGCTGTCACAGCGATCCAGACCCAGATAAGTGGTTGAAAATGAATGAATGAATGAATGAATGAATTTTACTAATCCATCTACTGCAAATTTATTCTTCAGTATCAATAATTCTGTTAATGTCTTCAGAATGTTAGTATTTGTTGTTGAGCCTTTTCTGTTTGTTAGCATTGTAACATTTGAAAATTGCTTACAAAATGGAAACATCTACCTCTTTTTGCATATGGTGGATGAAGCAGATTTTATTTCCAGGTCCTCTGAAGAGGAGGACGATGACAAGGAGAGGGCAGCTTTTGCTGATTTGTGAGGTGGAAGGATGGTGCCACGTGATGCCTTGGACAGCTGTATTCTGAACGAGACACATAAACAAGTCATCAGAAGTGTTTGAAAGGGTTAGATAGGCTGTTTTTACTTAAAAATAATGTGTAGTAACCAGAGAATGAGAAGGCGGTTGAGCTACAACATCAGTTCACACCCTCTGAATCAAATTCCATTCTAAGTAATAAATTCTGTTTATTTTCTTGAATGCAACAATTTTCTCATCCACAAAGTTTACCTGAAATGCCTGTATTTCTGGGTATAGAGTTAACCACCGATGATACTAATTAATGGAAAGTTGACATGGTGTGTTTTACTGATGTTGGGCAGTCTTTAGATTAGGTCATGTCTGGGAACATGTGTTGGTGTCACACCTCGCTGCATCCACCACGTCAGGGATCACCAACCCTGTTCCTGGAGGGTACCTGCCCTGCATGTTTTCTAACTCTCCCTGTTCTGCTTCCAGGCAATTAACTTTATCAGGTGTGCTCAGCCAATCAAGAGCTGGAAAACACCACTTTTAAAAAATCAGGTGTGATGGAGTAGGTAGACGTGGAAAACATGCAGGGCAGGTGCCCTCCAGGAACAGGGTTGGCGACCCCTGCACCACACTATGGAACCTCCTCCAGAACCAGTCCATCCCCACCAGTCAAAACACCAGCTATCTGTTGCAGCTAGGTTTGTTCCACTTGTTAGGGTCACCAGCACTGATGCACCTGTGTCCTGGACCACTTGGCTCAAATGTTAACATTCTCCCACTATGCAAGTGATACTCTTCATGTGTACTTCATTTATGTTACGTCTTCATTCATGGCATTCATGTAAATCGTAGATACAGTGTAAAACTTCACAGCCCCACTTCTCTGACTCAAAGAGCTGTGACAAGTTTTGGATTTTGAACTCAATTGTTGAACTTTTAGAAATTTAAACTTACATTGGTTGTGTTGACAAGTTTTGAGTATTTGTTGATTGTACATTGTTAAGTTATGAAGTGGGAAAAGAAAAGGAGGCAAAGAAATAATTGCCTTGACCTAAGAGTTTGAGAAACTGTCTTCTTTAAACCACTGGTGAATCATTGACACACTCAAAAAGTCATGGCCCACAGATATGTCATCTGTATTGTAGTTCCAACTAAGGGACATGTCACACCTTGAGGATTTAAGCTGCGTTTCCACATAGCGATGACAATTCACAAATGACACGAAGTATACATTCTTGGCTGCTGATCACGAATGTGATGATTTGGGGCAGAGGCATCAGGAGTCCTCAGGAACGCTTGCAGCCTGTTACCACGTATTACGATTAATGGCATGTGTCACTGGCGAATTATCACAAACCATTACGCACGGTCAATAATAATGTTGTGCACTGTTACGCGCAATGTCGGGAATGTTGTGAATCAGGTGACTTGCCTCCATACACCCCCAGTATTCATCCTACCATCAGCTGCTGAACAGTTCACATCATTCCAGATTGCTCCTCAACATCCAGATGAATAAATTCACAGCAGAAGAAGAACTTTGTGATTGCATGCTTAGTGGGGCTCTGTGCCGTGGACTGCACAGAAAGGAGGAGGAGGAGACGGAGAGAGACAGATGTCTGTCAGCACGTTGCTGTCCTCTGGCTCAGACTTATTCTCCCGAACATTAAGCACAACAGCAGGTGGAACACCTGCAGGAGTGCGCTGAGAAGCATTGGAACGAGACTTAGCCGACTTGGTGTCACTGTCCTTCTTCAGTATACTGCAGCAACGAAAACTGAACACGGTGCAGCAGGATTTAATTGTGAGCACATGAGAGAAGTGATACATAGTGGCACGCAGTGAAATGTGACACCGCGTTACAATTCGCGTCAAAACTGGATAGTTTCCGTGTCAATTTGTAACAATGCGTGACAGTGTGAGCTCCAAGAACCATCACAGGAAAAACTATGAATACTGTCACGTTCTATTAGGATCACCACTATTCAAGACGTATCAACACGCTCAGTTGCGAACTCCACGACATGAGGTGAAACGAGACTGGTGCGTGATATTCGGGGAAGATTTTTTTGACATTCAGATGCGCTAAGTCACGTTAACAATGTCAGGAATGTGCCACAAATGACAGAAATATGACATTCGTAACACGTCCTGCCTATGTGTAAATGCAGCATTAGCCAGCGTGTGCCGACCATAATAAAATCACTGGCATACACGGGCGTACGTCTAATAAATTTTGCAGCTGTCGCACCTTATCGATTTAGCCAGTGCATGCTGACTGCCCCATTTCCACCGAGTGGTTTGGGACGGTACTGCATGGTTTGATACATGTCGGAACGGTTACGTCTGGCTTGGTTTGCATTTAATTACTCATCCAACTAGGATAACTAGGAATTCATCAACACTTATTGACCATATATTGACAAACATTACTATGGGAAACATAATGGGTGGACTCCTCATTAGTGATATCAGTGACCATCTGCCTGTTTTTGTTGTTTTCAATTCATTAGTTGATAAAATTGACCATATTAATATTACAAACTTCACAAGGAAAATAACAAAGGAAACAATGGAAAAGCTTAGGACGGATTTAAGACAGCAAAATTGGAGTGACATTTACATTGAAGATGTTGATCAATCTTAAGAATTATTCATTTCTATTAGTTCCAGTTTATATGATAGACATTGCCCTTATGTGTTAAAAAAATGGAAAAAAGCTAAGCAAAGATAAACCTTAGATCACTAAGGGACTTCAGAATGCATGTAAAAAGAAAATTTTTTAGTATAAGCAGTTTTTAAAATCTAGAACAATTGAAGCTGAGATAAGATATAAGTCATATAAAAACAAACTAACACATTATGCGATCATGTAAAAGGCAGTATTATAGTGATTTCTTGGAAAAAAATAAAACGAATATAAAGGGTACTTGGAGGTTCTTAAATGAAATCATAAATAAGAAAAAAGATGTCAAAGAATGTCCTGCCTATTTTTATACAAATACTGACACAATTGTTAAAGAAAACAAAGCTATTGCAGATCATTTTAATGATTATATTGTTAACGTGGGTAAAAACTTAGCAAATTCAATTGTTCCTTCCAAAACGTGCTCCTCGAATCACAGCAAAACAATAGAAACAGTTCGTGATTCAATGTTTGTTAGAGGAACGGATGAAAAAGAAATTACTGATATAGTTCACAAACTTAAAGGGAAAAAAAAATCAACTGATAGTGACCGTTTTGATATGTTTTTGGTTAAAAAATATTATTGATTGCATTGTTAAGCCTTTAACATATATCTGTAATTTGTCATTAATGACTGGGAAATTTCCTTTCAAAATGAAAATAGCTAAAGTGATCCCATTGTTCAAATCTGGTGACAAGCATGTCTTTTGCAATTATAGGCCAATCTCCCTCTTACCACAATTTTCCAAAATTCTGGAAAAGGTATTTGAAATTAGGTTAAATGATTTTTTTTAACTAAACAGCATACACAAGGGTGTAAAATACAGCTTCTGTGTAGTAAACAAAAAGGACTATTTCAACTGTTTCACAGCAAACACTGTCTTAAAAATGAAACTTTTGATGGCGTAAAGAAAGGGCAAAAACACAGCTGTGTACCTTGGGGAGGAAGGTGACGCTGATCTCAGTCTCCTGTTTCCCTTTAGAGCTCTCAGATTGTCTCCCTGAGTTGTTTCTCTCCAGTCGTTCTAAACAAACACATTTAACAAATACTTTCATGAGGTTGTGTTGACCTTCACGGAGTTCACATCACCATCTATATAACGTCCTCTGTCATTCACAAAATGACAAAGAAGATGTGACATTCGGCACTGGCAGACTGACTTTTTAAACATGAACTAAAGTAATTAAATCAGTGAAAGTAAAGGAAACTGTGGTCAAAGGTGGAATCAGACACTGAAGCCTCACCTCGTCGGAGCTGCATGACTTGTAGAGGGTGGTGTTGACTGACAGGTCGCACATACTGGAAAGCAGACGTGACATATCGTCATGTTTGCTGCCGGCAGGCATCGAGCCGTCACGCTGTTGTTGGCGTTGCTTCTGGGCGTGACTCAGTCGCTGCTGAAGCAGTTTGTGTTTGGTGCGATGGACATCGCCCTGGACCCACAAACTGTGCTGTTTCCTGAAAACAGATCAAATAATGAGTGAGGGGTCCTGTGTGCTAACATTATCAGATCTCTCTAACTGCTGCGTGACCTACATCTCTTCTTATGCTGTCTTCCGGATATCACTGATCTCCAAAATTACCCACCTCCTACACGCCCGCATTATTACTAGGTAAGTTGTTTTTCTGAGGATTAATTATACAGTGGAACACATACAGAGCCCTCAGTCAATCCAAAATATGAATAAACTTCAGACTTAATGTTTAACAAAGCAAAGGTCAGTTTTGGCTTTCTCGGGAATGTATGTATCCAAAATTATTAAGCAACTAAAAGAAATACTACATTTTTCAAAAAAAAAAAAAAACCCCAAAAAGAAATAAACTTAAAATTAACAAACACTTTTAGCATTGCAGAAATATTCAGTGACCAATATAGAAACTCTTTTTTCAATAACTGTCATACGTCTTCCATCCTTGTAGTCTCAACTTCTTGATTTGTTGATCAACTTTTCGCGCAACAGCAACCACAGTCTTCCACATGCTGTTTAAAGAGGTGTTTTCCTCAGTGTAAATCTCAAGTTTAAGAAGGACCCACAAGTCCTCAGTAGGGTTTAAGTTTGGTGAGGAAGGGGCCGTGTCATCTCTGAGGCCTTTGCTGGCTAGCCACACAGTGCAGTACTTGGATGCATGTGATGGAGCATTGTCCTGAATAAAAATCATGGCCTTCTTGAATGATGCAGTCTTTTTCCTTGAGCACTGTTTGCACAATTCAGCACAAGCGGACCTGCAGCTCGACTGTCACCGAAAGCATGCATCACATCAGACAAGTAATCTGTGTCCCGATTACTGTTGACAACCTGCAGCACTAACTAGCTAAAAACCTGTCACCATGGAAGATAAATATTAAATGAATCCCCCTTCCATGTTTCTGTACGTGCACATTCAGTTTGGATTATATGTGCATGTGTGTGTGTGTGTGTGTGTGTGGCCCCACCTTTTAATATATAAGTAGGTACATTAGGTTCATTGTGGACTCACTACAGTTTTGTCTTTTTTTCCATGAATTGTATATTCCAGTGTTACTCCAGAGTTGTCCTGTAAAAGTACAGGACAACAGTCACGTGACTTTTTTCAATTCTTGCAATGGTTTTTAAAATATCTGTTTATGTTTTTCCATGGCTCAGTTGTTTTTCAGCTATAAAATGTCCAGTGAAAAGTGTTAATTATCCAATAATGTCATTTTTCTGCAGATTTAGCTGACATGCCCCTGAATTTCGGAGAAAAGAATACGCTAACATGTTTCACATGCACACAACATAAATCCAAACTGACGAGTGTGAAAAATTAACCATTTAATATTTTTGTGCACTCTCTCTTTCTCAGTCTCTTTTTTGGAGCGTGTATGCACAGTGAGGAAATATGATGGCAAACTGCTCAAAACACAGCTTACATGTCAAAAAAGTGGCAGATCTCTGTGAAAATGTGACGT
The DNA here is from genome assembly GCF_902500255.1 of Thalassophryne amazonica. Classification (NCBI taxonomy): domain Eukaryota; kingdom Metazoa; phylum Chordata; class Actinopteri; order Batrachoidiformes; family Batrachoididae; genus Thalassophryne; species Thalassophryne amazonica. The sequence continues at coordinate 20,150,300 of NC_047114.1, read as the reverse complement.
CATCTGTAGTGCACAAACTCCACGTGAGACACCAACACGCACAAATACCGCTGAAGCAGTGACACAGAAAGGTGTTTTTACATCACCTCTGGGGATCGGGTGTGTTTTAAGCTGAATGTAGCGGGATGAAGGTCCGGGGTCCTGATTCAAAAGACATTCCCGCTAGCTTGGCTAACGGGGAATTCCCTTTTGGCCGGCCACAAAAGTCCTGCGGTCACAATTTGGCGTCACGAACAGGATGTGGGTAGTCACAGTACATGCTTAAATGCACCTGTGACTTCAGGACGAAGTCAAAAATGGTGGGAAGATATGTAGTGGGATGAATGTCCTGGGTCTTGATTCAAAAGACGTTCCCGCTAGCTTGACTAACGGGGAATTCCCCTTTGGCTGACCTGGTAGAGGAATGGTCTTTAGCGCGAGCCGTCTGGGTTCGATCCCATCGCCGTGACCGGCCACAAAAGTCCTGCGGTCACATGAATGACAGACTCACAACTGCTGTTGTCTTATGTAAAGGGGGCCTCTGTCACAATGACTGTTGGAATTAAGTATTTGTGAGATCCTCTCTCAAATGATAGTTATTGCCAGAGGACAAAACCCGACAGCCCCATTTCATCAGTCAGTACTGTCATTTCGCTTTAGAGTTTTGTTGACATTCTCAAAATATTGAACTTTTACCTAGATCTGTAATGGAAGCCCAGCTGCTGATGCCTAATCCAAACATACAGGGGTATTTCCAAATACTGTACAGTTTTTTTTTTTCATGCATTTTAACATTACACCAAAACTAAATTTTTAGCTCACCAAAAATGGAGCTTTTGTAAATCTTTGGCCAAGCAGAAGCCTTTGAACAGAGAAACCAGAGTTTTGGGTTTTGCAATGTCACAGTGAAGCAACAGGAAATGCATTGCTTGATGACAGGTTTCTGACCTTTGTTTAATTTGTGACGATGGATGCTGTCAGTGCTTTTTCACGTTCTTACAGAAACTTTTTGACTGCTTGCACTTACACATGTCACACACCATTTAGAGGAGCGGTGGTGAACGAGAGTCTTATAGGTGGTCAGTGAAATTTTCACTCCAACTTCAACTCCAGCGATGAGGATTCTGATTTGCTGGCATGGCTATTCAGTTACATTACCGCCTATTGGTTTGGTGTGGTCACGACAGCACTCGACTGTTCGTTAAGATACATGTGGACGAGGATTTTTTTTGTTTTAATCTTGTAAGAAGAGTTATTTTCAAAAACGAACTAAGAAAATCTCTGTATTTAAAAATGCCCATGTACATGTGGACTAAGTCTGAGTGTAGCAGTAATGTAAAAAATCAGAGAGCTACCCAGGTCAGGTCAGTTCTGTGAGCACATCACATGTATCAGCATTAACAAACACCTCTTCCCAGGCAACCACATCACTCCACAAGGTCAGTGTTCCCAACTCCTCAGTAAGAAAAGTAGTTATTGGCTGTCCAAAAAGTCGCTAGAAGTCGCTAAATGACGCCATCATCTAATTTGCAGAGTATGATGTGATAACAGATGCTGTAGGGAAAACAAAACATGGGAGAGACCATTGAATACATTATCAACATTTTAATATTGTTTGGTAAATACCACATTCATAAATGAAGAGCATTGAAAGGAATCAATCAATCAATTTTTTTATATAGCGCCAAATCACAACAAACAGCTGCCCCAAGGCGCTTTATATTGTAAGGCAAGGCCATACAATAATTATGTAAAACCCCAACGGTCAAAACGACCCCCTGTGAGCAAGCACTTGGCTACAGTGGGAAGGAAAAACTCCCTTTTAACAGGAAGAAACCTCCAGCAGAATGAACACAGATGTCTGGCTGAATTTGAACAATATATAAGTAGACTCTCCCAAATGTCACAAAACTGTCACGCTCTATTAGGAACTTATTAAAGAGAATTAATGTTAAATAATCCCTTTACTTTTGTTACTGTACAATTTATTTTATTTTCTATCTCTGTCTATTTATAATGATAATACTGTGAATGTTATTGTGGCCTTAATTGTTTGTTTACTGTTTGTTAATGCACTTGTGGAAATACAAGTTTTGAAAAAAATGTGGAAGAGACAAAAAAGTGAGTAAAACCACCTTAAAATATTTACAACTACAAATGAACCTGATTCTTGGTTTGTTTATGTATTTTGCCATTAAAATTGGCCATCACTTCTTAAAATAAAATAAATACTCAAGGACAGGGCTTTTCAAAGTCTGGGGACTAATTAGTCACAGCGCAGCAAAGGAGGTAAGTAGGCTGACTCAGTCCGAGTGAGGTTCGACATTCACTGCAGGAACAGCCACGGAGGCATCGCGTGTGAGTGTTTGAATGCGGGGGATTGTAGATATTCCTGCGCTCAGCGCTTTAAAGTCAGCTGCAGCAGGGGGGCGCTGCAGCTCGGTGACAACAGAGACTTTCACTTTTGAGTTCCCAAATACCAGAAAAGTCTCCAGTGACGCCAGGAAAACTAGCTAGATCTGTCGTTAGTCGCTTTTCAGAAAATAACTCGAGGGTTTGGAAATTTGCCAGATTTAGAGAGAAAGTTGCCAACACTGTACAAGGTCCCCAGCAGCTTCCTGATCTCAAGGGCTGAGGTCCCACAGAAATAAGTGAATCTCGAAACAGGTTTGACACTTTCACTGCCTGCAGATATTCTGTGATGGTTGGGTCCAGGAAGTCAGTGAAAACGGGATCTTGGTCTTGATTCAGGACTTTTACAAAAACCCTTGTTTGTAAAAAAATTCCCAACACTTAACTCACCTTCACAATGCTGCAATCAAGATGTTTGTGATTCCACAAAAGCTCACAGCATCATCCATGAAGTCAAGGTCAGTAAAATGTTACTAGCTGACAAAGATACCTGTGCTGCTGGACTCCAAACAACCCCACACCCAGTTCATCTAAGTACTCCACAGAGTAAGAGCCAGTGAAGGAGTCAGAGACTGTGATTCCACTCACACTACCTGTGTCTGGTCTGGCTATGGTGTCCGGCAACATATTCGGAATCCTTTAATTTCCTGGGAAGCCTGAAGAATTGATTCAAATGCTTTGCAAAACTATGAGGCTGCCAATGAAGCAATGCTGATATTCACGCTTACATTTAACTGACTTCACCCTCTCATAATCTGTGCTCCTTGTCAATCAAACTGCACGTAGTAAAGTTCTGAATTCTGACATATGAACAAAATTTATTATGTTTAAGTGTGTAAGTACAAAAAACAATCTGTATTCATCAAACAGATTCATGCCTGTCATTTGCACATCACTAAGTACCAGCTGCTGATGAATTGCACATGCTCTAAACCACATGCCTGTGCATGTTCATTGGCATTTGCACTCAGAAACACCCTCAGGAGGCAACAATAAATCCACAAATAATTTTGAACACAACAATTCATGACATCCTTTCACTTATGGTGTCACATGTTGCTTCTTAATTGAGACATCACAGTCACTTATGGGCATGATTTTAAGAAGCTTTAACAAACTCACCACAAGAACCAGCGTAAAACAATTCACTTAACAGAATAAACAATTATTTATTGTTAGTTGTCCCAGAATCTTGCATAACCCTGTGACCTTCACTGTGTTGCTTTCTTTATTAAGATGAAATCTTTCCTCATGAATTTTAAACAGTGAAAATAATGTGAGGGCATTTTTAATATAAAATTCCAGGAGGGAAACTATTTGATTCATGTCTTGTAGAAACATCATGGATGCTTATTCATCGTCTTTGGATTTCTGTCTTTTTGCAAAATCTCGCCGTCTAAAAGAACTAGCAAAACATTCATTTTTATTTCCTCAAATCCTTGAAATGGCATTTTAGCAGAAAAACTCCAAATCGCTGAGAAATTTATCATAAAATAGTGGTGTGTTCAGGGTTCTAGCTAGCTAACCGTTTCTGCAGCGCGACTCCAGTTTGAAGCGTGAATCGAAGCAATGCTTCGAGTCAATGGCTCGTGGCTCTTTGATTCCCTGCTCTTCAGAAGCGGTAAGTCTGCTTCTTAACCCCTCTGAAAGCCATTAAAATATCATGAGTCATTTTTGTGTGGATTAAAGTCACTAACTGGGACTCTTGTTGCAGTACGAGCTTCAAACGCTGGGCGGCTCTCTGACTCAGCTCGGAATTAATAACTTCAAAACGAATCGCCGCTATAAATAAAATGACACCTCTTACAAACGTTGCAATACATACAATAAACTACAATCAACTAAAACGTTTTTTCCTCCCAAAATGAGACGTCTTGCATTCTTTATAAACCTGACCTGCAGCACAGCTGCAAGAGCTGCAGCTCATAGGTATGGAAAGACATTCATGCCAATAATAATGTCTGAAAGGAAATGTTTTTGACAAAAACTAACAGATGTTATTTCTGTTTATGTCCAGAGATCAAGGATCCACCATGTAGAGTTTATTATGTCCAGAGTTTAAGGATCCAGTAACCAATTTCATATTTATTTACTTTAAGACTCAATAAAATGTTGTTCAGTTTCAATTTAATCAGCTTATAAAAGCCTCAATGTGCCTCACACAGAACAGTTCAACATAAAAAAATTAAAATAAATAAATAAAAAAGTCTAATACATAATTAAAAACAAAAGTAAAAGAGTAAAACAGATAAAAAATAAAAACTATTCATAAGAAAGAGAATAAAAATAGGCTTTAAGGCTTGACTTAAAGTATAGTAGATATTTTAAATTGATATTCATGTTTTGTACATCCATATTAATTTAGTCAGTGTGATATTCAAATATGATTTTACACGAGAGAAACCAGGATGTGGAACATTGGTTGATGTGTTTATACTGTGTTTATGTCGTTCTGTAAGAAGAAAATGTGACACTCTATGTATAGAATGACTGATTAGATGCCATGTCAGTGTTCAGAGCAGACAAATAGGCCGACTGTATATGTATTTACTATAATAGTATGTATACATGGTAATGTCATCTGTGATGGCATACAAAAGTGAATTGATCCTAAGCAGAATCTCATCAGTATTATGTATCTTTATCTAGTCTGAAAGCAATTATCTAGTCTCTAGTCTGAAAGCATTATGAAGCTAAATAGTTCTTTGAATGTTGAGATTTTAATTGCCTAGTCTTTGAAACTAAATTTCAAACTAAATAAAGTTTTTTGCATTAGTTAGCTATATTTGTAAACTATTGTGTTGTTATATTCTGTATATACTCCTACAGGATGGTACAACATGCCATACTGCATGAGATCACAAGAGAAATTTAACAGCTGTTTCAAGTCCAAATTTAATCCAAATAATGCACCAAAATGCACCACAGGGCACTTAAATTCTTAAAATTTCCCCGCAAATAGTTGCTGTCTTTTAATTTACCAAGACTTTGGATTGCTGTCTTTTTTTTTCTCATCCTAAGCATCCATGTAACCTGCACAGACTGAGGCACTGTTGCTGAGGTCAAAAGCAGCTGTTTAGTTCACACAGGTGTCTTGTAGGTTTTTATACCAATGAGGCTAAACATCTGTTTGTAACTTGAGATACTACCACTAGATGCAGTGTGTATGCTTGGTCGAGCAGAGTGTGTATTTACACACATTCCGAAGTAGAAGTACAAAAAGGTAAGTTCCACACTTTCTGCAGTAGTTTGCCATCCATTTTACAGAGATTGCGGACATTATTATTAATGTCCTTGCAATTCTTAGTTACTGGCCATAACTTTATTCACCTCTCTTGTGCCTGACTGCCACTGCCTTGGACTTATTCTTCCAGTGTTTAATAGTCTAACCTTGCTTGAACTTTGTGTTCTTCTTTGGATTTTTGCCTCTTCTTGCTCTCTTCATTGCTGCCGCTGTGCTGACCTGTGGCTTGATTATTTTAACTGTCTTTGCTATGGACACTTTTGATAAATATACACTGATACTTGGTTGTGACCTCTGATTGTCCCTGAAAGTGAGCAAAATAACTTTACCAGCTGTGTGTTTTCTGCACTGGGGTCTCTGAACGGAATCGTTACAAACTCACTATTATTTCATAAAATGGAACATCAGCATCAGGAGAAAATTCAGTTTTAAAGTTGTTTAGGCAAGATTTTTCTGGGCACCTAGAATCTTGACATTTGCATTCCAGTGTCTCTTCAAGGCTATAATTCAAAAATGGAATGTAGTAGTTGTAAATGTTCAAAACTATGATGTTTGATTTATTAGGGATTATGCATGTCAGTTGGAATTTGATTGTCTAATTAAAGATTCCTTCACTGATATTGTGTGAGGATCATTATCATATTTTCTGAAGATGGCGCTGCAGGAAAACATCCTTAACCCTCTGGGGTCCGAGGGCATTTTTTGGACAGTTCACTTGCCTGGCATAAATGTTTTATTATTGCTGTTAACAGCACTCCCTGCAACATTCAGGGTTAAAGCAGGGTTAAAGCAACATTCAAAAGCAGCAGCAGATGAGAACCAGTGTCGTGAGAGAAGCACCTGGAGGTCTCATTCATCACTTGAAACAGTCCCAAAAGGAAACAAAAGGATGAAAAGCAGAAGCCTGTCTGCCTCAGCCTCCTCTCAGTGAGGACGGAGCTGTCACCTCCACGGACACAGATGCTCTGGTGATGACAGTATGAGTTTGTCCAGGTGCAGCATGTTGAAATAATAAAGCTGCTTAATGAGCTGCAAAATGCACTGAAGATCAACGACAAGTCCACTTCCTCCAAAGTAAACTTTTAGATTTGCTAATTACAGACAACTCTGGGAGTTTGACTCAGAACTTAAATGATGGTAACGCAACAGTTCATCACAATGTGGAATCAAGTCTGTCCCACTTTCTGGTGTCCAGACGTTAAAGTCACACATGAAATTTAGTGTAGGTGACACCAAAAAATGTGCACAAATAATCACTAAAAATGATGAAATATTGATATTTTAAAATATCCTGAACAATAAAAGTCTACTATAAGTGCGTGGGTGAAGAATAGACAACAGCTGTCTAAAGCCTGTGCTCTGTTTCAGCCCTCAGCTTCAGCCATATTGTTGTGACATCATCACAAGAACGGTTCAAGCCAAAATCAAGTGTAAACACAGCGGAGGTTGAGCTGTTTTCGGACGCTTTATTTTCTAGTGTGGAGCTTTTTTTAAGTCCAGTCTGGAGGTGATAATGAAGAAGCTGTGGGGGGGACAGCCTTATGGTTTTGAGCCTTATTTAGACCACAATGAGGGAGAAGAAACCTTTGAGGAAAACCTTCAGTCTGACAACAGTGATAAAATTGGCAGAGTTCAGAATGCAGAATGGTGATTACAAAATAAATAATGCAGACAATTTCGGCATGCAGGTAGACATGACAAATTGTTGTTTTGTTTTTTTCTTTTTTTTGTAAGCTCTTTGGTCATAATCAACTGATTAAAAAAAGTTTGTTTTACTATCTGTGACATCAGAAAAAAAGTGATGAGGATGCATGGATTTTTTATTTGATTTTTTTTTTCTTAGAAAGAGGTACATACATTTCAAATCTGAAAAATGACACCGGCGATTGAAAATATCATTTTTAAAATAAATCTTGTTTCCTTCTTGAATACAGTTAGTGTACTAACATTAGTAGTGCAACATGTTATTATTAAATATTAAAACCATTCTCACAAGGAGTAAATATAGTCTTACCTGTCCATTTCAGTGAGATCATCATCAGTCTGAGGAAAAGTTATCCACCTTTGCAAAATGACGTCTGAAAATAGTTTAATTCCTTGTCCTGGCTGAAGAAAAGTTCCTTTGTTACACTGGCAGTTTGGTGCCAAGTTACAGTGCCAGCACAGCTGTAATCCATTAATTGTGTCTACGGCTGATGTTTCGAGTCTCTGTTGTGAACGGAGCCTCCACTTCTTTCACCGCGGACCGCTTTGCGCCACATGTTCAAAGACTCACATCCCCTAATCTGCTCATTATCCCATGATCCACAAAACAATAAAATAAAATAATGTGTAAATACTCAGATTTGCCTCCGTGTCGAGTGGAGAAGCTGCACCACACCATGCATGCGCGCTCATCAATATACGTGTTCCATCTGCCAATCAAAAATGATCTGCCGGCCAGACTTAACAGTTCTGACACTTATAATACTGAGCAGCACCAACCCGAACCACTCAGTGGAAATGGGGCTGTCAGTAGCCTGTAAAAATCCATAAATTAATACATAAATTAATGGGGCTATTAAGATAATGGATAATGGTTCTGATGCTGATGCCATTTCCTCCTCCTTCTCCATTGTCGGGACTTGAAGTTCCTGATATTTAGTAGTGCGCAGTTCAATATCAGATTATTTATCTCTTCAGTAACTGAGCACCAGGAAAGGATAAATTTCAAACTATTGTTTAATTTTAGTCTTAAATACTCAAAAAAATTCAAACATATCGTGTCACCTACATGTTAGCTTTAGTGGAAAATAATCACATGATGTTTCAGTACTTTTTCAAATGAAATTACAATTACTGAGCGTGAATGTGTTTGTTTGTCTGTATGTGGCCCTGTGACAGACTGGTTTCCTGTTCAGGGTGCACCACACCTCGCCCTGTGACTGCTGGGATAGGCTCCAACACCCCGTGACCTTTAATTGGAGTAAGCAGGTATTGAAAATGGATGGATGAATGACAATTACTGCCATCTACTGGACAATATTGAAATGTAAATCACCTGAATATTTTGCTCAGTGCTTCAGTTTGAGTTTAATGACATGAAGAAAAAAAAAAAATCATCTCACAGTAAAAACATTTAATTCAGTCACATAAAAAAGAAAGTTTGGAAAAACTTCTGATCTTTTTATTCTAGTTGTTGAAATTAATTACACACATTAATTTAAATTCATACAAAATGCCAATTTTATTTTATATTCCAAAAGGTTGTTTCTACACTTGTGCAGGATTATTCCATGTTTTCCATGAAGCTTCAGTGTTAGTTTGATCGCTAAAGTTGTCACACTGCAGAAAAGAGCAACCAAGTGTGAAACTCAGACTTACTCCACCAAGAAGTTCTGCTGGGGCCCGATGATGGATCCAGGCCGGCAGATCCGGATCCAAGCGATGGCCTCAGCCGCAGTGAACCAAAAGTGCTTCATCAAGTAGCAGCCAATCAGCGTGCCAGTTCGACCCAGGCCGGCTGTGATTGGAGGTAATGTTAGAGAGAGACAGAGAGAGAAGATGAGTCCTCGTTCCCCTGATTTCTCTACTACTACTTTGCTAACTGAATTAGATCCAGTATGTGACAGTGAAGACAGTTTTGGAGATTTCCCAGAGAAACCTGACATGCAGATGGCCTTCGTGTAACTGTTTCATCAGTTTGACAAACTCTATCAGGAGAAACTCTTAAGTAAACGGAGGTAAGGTCGTCACCGACTCACCTAACTTCTATGTCTCTGGAAGTGGAAGAGAACAAACGGGGAGAAGATACAAGGGTGATTCTTAGACTACGGGCACTTATTATGTCCTTTGATCATATTGTATGAGAAACAGAAAAAAGGGGAAATTTCACACTTTTATAGTTATCTTTACAATGAAAGTGTGTTAAGAAATTTGTTCTAGTAGTCTATGATGACTTTTCACCTTTTTTCAGCATCATTATATGCAAATATTGCCATTTTGTGCTTGTCCCACACCCAGACTTTTGATCTTCAATGATAAAAATGAATGGTAAAGAAACGTTTTTTCTAATCTTTTAAAATATCTCTGAATAAAATATCAGTAAAATAATCAAAACATAATTGGGGTATTCAATGTCATACAACTGTTGTGATTTTTTTTAAACAAAATGTAGTTGTCCCACACTATTGCCGTAATTTCCACCACAACACTGTAATGTCCCTTTAAACAGTTTGTATGAAAGATTGTTTGGGTAGTTTCTATGGAGATAAACAGTGGCATCAGAGCACATGTATATAGCGCCAAATCACAACAAACAGTTGCCCCAAGGCGCTTTATATTGTAAGGCAATGGTGTGGTGGAAATTACATTTACAAGGCCAATAGTGCCCGTAGTTAAAGAATCACCCACAAACTCCATGCAGGTAGGACCTGGTTGGACGTGAAGCTGAGATATCACTATGAGGCAACAGTGCTAACCACTAAGCCAATATCAATCAATCAATCAATTTTATTTATATAGCGCCAAATCACAACAAACAGTTGCCCCAAGGCACTTTATATTGTAAGGCAAGGCCATACAATAATTACGTAAAAACCCCAACGGTCAAAACGACCCCCTGTGAGCAAGCACTTGGCGACAGTGGGAAGGAAAACTCCCTTTTAACAGGAAGAAACCTCCAGCAGAACCAGGCTCAGGGAGGGGCAGTCTTCTGCTGGGACTGGTTGGGGCTGAGGGAGAGAACCAGGAAAAAGACATGCTGTGGAGGGGAGCAGAGATCAATCACTAATGATTAAATGCAGAGTGGTGCATACAGAGCAAAAAGAGAAAGAAACACTCAGTGCATCATGGGAACCCCCCAGCAGTCTAAGTCTATAGCAGCATAACTAAGGGATGGTTCAGGGTCGCCTGATCCAGCCCTAACTATAAGCTTTAGCAAAAAGGAAAGTTTTAAGCCTAATCTTAAAAGTAGAGAGGGTGTCTGTCTCCCTGATCCGAACTGGGAGCTGGTTCCACAGGAGAGGAGCCTGAAAGCTGAAGGCTCTGCGTCCCATTCTACTCTTACAAACCCTAGGAACTACAAGTAAGCCTGCAGTCTGAGAGCGAAGCGCTCTATTGGGGTGATATGGTACTATGAGGTCCCTAAGATAAGATGGGACCTGATTATTTAAAACCTTATAAGTAAGAAGAAGAATTTATATTCTATTCTAGAATTAATAGGAAGCCAATGAAGAGAGGCCAATATGGGTGAGATATGCTCTCTCCTTCTAGTCCCCGCTAGTACTCTAGCTGCAGCATTTTGAATTAACTGAAGGCTTTTCAGGGAAAATGACTCCAAGATTTCTCACAGTATTACTAGAGGTCAGGGTAATGCCATCCAGAGTAAGGATCTGGTTAGACACCATGTTTCTAAGATTTGTGGGGCCAAGTACAATAACTTCAGTTTTATCTGAGTTTAAAAGCAGGAAATTAGAGGTCATCCATGTCTTTATGTCTGTAAGACAATTCTGCAGTTTAGCTAATTGGTGTGTGTCCTCTGGCTTCATGGATAGATAAAGCTGGGTATCATCTGCGTAACAATGAAAATTTAAGCAATGTCGTCTAATAATACTGCCTAAGGGAAGCATGTATAAAGTGAATAAAATTGGTCCTAGCACAGAACCTTGTGGAACTCCATAATTAACCTTAGTCTGTGAAGAAGATTCCTGATTTACATGAACAAATTGTAATCTATTAGATAAATATGATTCAAACCACCGCAGCGCAGTGCCTTTAATACCTATGGCATGCTCTAAACTCTGTAATAAAATGTTATGGTCAACAGTATCAAAAGCAGCACTGAGGTCTAACAGAACAAGCACAGAGATTAGTCCACTGTCTGAGGCCATAAGAAGATCATTTGTAACCTTCAGTAATGCTGTTTCTGTACTATGATGAATTCTAAAACCTGACTGAAACTCTTCAAATAGACCATTCCTCTGCAGATGATCAGTTAGCTGTTTTACAACTACCCTTTCAAGAATTTTTGAGAGAAAAGGAAGGTTGGAGATTGGCCTATAATTAGCTAAGATAGCTGGGTCAAGTGATGGCTTTTTAAGTAATGGTTTAATTACTGCCACCTTAAAAGCCTGTGGTACATAGCCAACTAATAAAGATAGATTGATCATATTTAAGATCGAAGCATTAAATAATGGTAGGGCTTCCTTGAGCAGCCTGGTAGGAATGGGGTCTAATAGACATGTTGATGGTTTGGATGAAGTAACTAATGAAAATAACTCAGACAGAACAATCTGAGAGAAAGAGTCTAACCAAATACCGGCATCACTGAAAGCAGCCAAAGATAACGATACGTCTTTGGGATGGTTATGAGTAATTTTTTCCTCTAATAGTTAAAATTTTATTAGCAAAGAAAGTCATGAAGTCATTACTAGTTAAAGTTAAAGGAATACTCAGCTCAATAGAGCTCTGACTCTTTGTCAGCCTGGCTACAGTGCTGAAAAGAAACCTGGGGTTGTTCTTATTTTCTTCAATTAGTGATGAGTAGTAAGATGTCCTAGCTTTACGGAGGGCTTTTTTATAGAGCAACAGACTCTTTTTCCAGGCTAAGTGAAGCTCTTCTAAATTAGTGAGATGCCATTTCCTCTCCAACTTACGGGTTATCTGCTTTAAGCTGCGAGTTTGTGAGTTATACCACGGAGTCAGGCACCTCTGATTTAAAGCTCTCTTTTTCAGAGGAGCTACAGCATCCAAAGTTGTCTTCAATGAGGATGTAAAACTATTGACGAGATACTCTATCTCACTTACAGAGTTTAGGTAGCTACTCTGCACTGTGTTGGTATATGGCATTAGAGAACATAAAGAAGGAATCATAAGTCAGAACAAGATCTAAGATATGATTAAAGTGGTGGGTGGACTCATTTACATTTTGAGCAAAGCCAATTGAGTCTAATAATAGATTAAATGCAGTGTTGAGGCTGTCATTCTCAGCATCTGTGTGGATGTTAAAATTGCCCATTATAATTATCTTATCTGAGCTAAGCACTAAGTCAGACAAAAGGTCTGAAAATTCACAGAGAAACTCACAGTAATGACCAGGAGGACGATAGATAACAACAAATAAAACTGTTTTTTGGGACTTCCAGTTTAGATGGACAAGACTAAGAGTCAAGCTTTCAAATGAATTAAAGCTCTGTCTGGGTTTTTGATTAATTAATTAGCTGGAATGGAAGATTGCTGCTAATCCTCCGCCTCGGCCCGTGCTATGAGCGTTCTGGCAGTTAGTGTGACTCGGGGGTGTTGACTCATTTAAACTAACATATTCATCCTGCTGTAACCAGGTTTCTGTAAGGCAGAATAAATCAATATGTTGATCAATTATTATATCATTTACTAACAGGGACTTAGAAGAGAGAGACCTAATGTTTAATAGACCACATTTAACTGTTTTAGTCTGTGGTGCAGTTGAAGGTGCTATATTATTTTTTCTTTTTGAATTTTTATGCTTAAATAGATTTTTGCTGGTTATTGGTGGTCTGGGAGCAGACACCGTCTCTACGGGGATGGGGTAATGAGGGGATGGCAGGGGGAGAGAAGCTGCAGAGAGGTGTGTAAGACTACAACTCTGCTTCCTGGTCCCAACCCTGGATAGTCATGGTTTGGAGGATTTAAGAAAATTGGCCAGATTTCTAGAAATGAGAGCTGCTCCATCCAAAGTGGGATGGATGCCGTCTCTCCTAACAACACCAGGTTTTCCCCAGAAGCTTTGCCAATTATCTATGAAGCCCACCTCATTTTTTGGACACCACTCAGACAGCCAGCAATTCAAGGAGAACATGCGGCTAAACATGTCATGTCACTCCCGGTCCGATTGGGGAGGGGCCCAGAGAAAACTACAGAGTCCGACATTGTTTTTGCAAAGTTACACACTGATTCAATGTTAATTTTAGTGACCTCCGATTGGCGTAACCGGGTGTCATTACTGCCGACGTGAATTACAATCTTACCAAATTTACGCTTAGCCTTAGTCAGCAGTTTCAAATTTCCTTCAATGTCGCCTGCTCTGGCCCCCGGAAGACAATTGACTATGGTTGCTGGTGTCACATTTCTCAAAACAGAGTAGCCAATAACCAGAGTTTGATCCTTGGCGGGTGTGTCGCCGAGTGGGGAAAAACGGTTAGAAATGTGAACGGGCTGGCGGTGTACACGGGGCTTCTGTTTAGGGCTACGCTTCCTCCTCACAGTCACCCAGTCGGCCTGCTTTCCCGGCTGCTCGGGATCTGCAAGAGGGAAACTAACAGCGGCTAAGCTACATTGGTCCGCACTGACTAAAGGGGCCTGGCTAGCTGTAGAATTTTCAACGGTGCGGAGCCGAGTCTCCAATTCGCCCAGCCTGGCCTCCAAAGCTACGAATAAGCTACACTTATTACAAGTACCATTACCGCTAAATGAGGCCGAGGAATAACTAAACATTTCACACCCAGAGCAGAAAAGTGCAGGAGAGACAGGAGAAGCTGCCATGCTAAACTGGCTAAGAGCTAGTAGCTGCGCTAAGCTAGCGAATTCCTAAAAACACAGAGGGAATAATGTGTAAATAATTTAGAGGTGATTCAGCAGAGGGAGTGCTTTAGTTAAGGCACGTGAAGATTACACTGTGAAGCAAATCGTTATCTAGGTAACTAGATCAATCTAACTGCGCAGATTAAACAGCTAACAGATACAGAAAAACACCGCTGTGCTCCGGAACAGGAAGTGATACAATACCGCAGTGAGAGCCAACCACCAGTAGAGGCAAGCCCTCAATATACCACCTAGTTTTCAGTTTATTACCATTTTTTGAACATTTGCAAGTCTCAGTGAGAATGCTGCATCTTGTCTAACTTCACGGTGATGCAGATGATTACCAGCAACACACAACTTATGTTTATTCTCAGGTTATATACCCCAACTCAGTGCAGGACTACTGTCACATGTCTGTTTTGGTCAAGAAAAAAAGTCTTTCTTTGAACTCAGGCAAAGTTCATGTTCTGAAAATATTAATATTTATTTATATAAATTAATATATTTCATGCTTTACATATGAGTTTGCATTGATGAACATGGGTTTGAACAGCCCACACAGTTAAGTGATAAGAGATCTTAGTAAGGAGACAGGTGCGTAGCCATTAATGTTACTTTTCTAAAATCATGTTGTATCGTTTTGTTTATGATGTCATCAGTCTTGTGAATGGTCAGTCAAAGTATACAGAGGTTTACGTGCTGTACCTTTACAGTGTACGGCGACGGCTCTGTCTGTACTTTCACAGATATGCAGGAAGCGCCTGATGATGAGGTCAGAGGGCGTGGTCCCGTCCAGGAAGAAAAGCTCGTGATGCTCAAACCCAGCATCCTGGAACCGCTTGCTGTCGTATAACTTCCTGTTCAGACGAACCACTACCTTCACATTATTTTCACGGAAGTATGAAAAGTAAACCTCGGGGGCATGGACAGGATAACCTGAAGACAACAAATCAGCACTCTGAGTTTTTATACTATGGTATGAAGTAATCCCATAGGATTTGTTTACTAAAATAATTTTTTTTTTGTTTCATTGGTGTCATTTCAAGTCAAACCAGTGAAATATAATGAGGTGCAAATTTTTCAAGGCCTAAACCCTCCTTTAGAGACCCCCTTTTATACCAAAGTTCACCCCCCCCCCCCCCCCCACCAAAAAAAAACCCCAAACCGAAAAACAAAACTGTTCTTGTGCATATTTCTGCTAACAATGAATAATGGTTTTTGATTATGCTGTGTCCATTTATGGCACGTTCGAAGGGACCAGGAGTAGATGTTCTCAAGTTTTTTATTTTATTTTCTGTACAATAATAATCAATATTGTGTTTACATCTAATCATGGTTAATTTTTCAGGATTTAAAGTTAATGTCAACAGTTTCTGGTGACACTGAGTCAGTTTATGCCACTTGAAGCTGATCAGAAGTGGATATAATTCATTTCTGTTTCTTTACGAGGGACTATGTGTTTGTTCTCATCAATGGCTACGTTAAGATATGAGAAGATGCCTGGTGCAGCCATATATCTGTGATCCTACTAACATGTTGCAGGCCTTCTGGAAGCCCTGGTGATGTATCATTTATTGATTTGGTGAAAGTGGACGTACCATTTTCTGTCTTACTGCGAGAGTGAGGGCTGCTGAATGCCAGAACTTTCCCTGGAATGATCCAGGTCATATCTCCATTTTCTACACGCTGAAAACACAGAAAAACCCAAAACTGATCAACAATCCAGATCAACCATTTTATACCTTATTTCAGAAACCAAGAAAAAAAAGGGTGGGGGTGTATTTTCTTTGGTAGCTTTATAATTTTGTTCTGCGTTATTCAAATCCATAAGTATTTGCACAGTGACATATACTTCTATGATGTTGCCTCTGTACACTATCACCAAGGAGTTTTAATGATATGGTGCTTTTAGTGTCGATTGTTCTTGTTTTTGGGCTAGAAAGGGGCCACGTGTCTGTCCCCCCCAACAACTTGATTTCACCATATATTTCTGAACCCTTGCCATACAACACCTATACGTAAATGTCTCTAAATGTTTTCAGTATTGTACAATAAATTCACTTTCAGATGACACCTTACTTGTCAGGACTGACCACCGATATAAGTTGGCAATTAAATAAGTAATATTGGCATATTGTGAAAAATCGGGCTGCTATCGGTTGAGAGCGATAGAGTCAGAACACCCTGTTTATCACAGTTAATTCACCGTTACCCCTATGATTCATGTTCCAGACACGTTAAGGGCTCAAAAAAACACAGTGAGGTCACATTGTGGTGGGGTGGGAGGAGTTGGGTTTGCATGTGGCCCATAGACTATTACTTTTAATTCAAAGGGTTGAACAAAAATATCACATTAACTATTTTGTAGCATTAGTTTGTGTACAGTTATAGTTTTTAAGTACTTTAGGACTTTAGTGATGTTCTAAGTTCAGACTGCCCTCGTTTATTGACCCAAACTTTTTGTGGTTACACAAACAAGTGGTAATTGTTAGTGTAGGTGTCCTCACCTCATAATGTTCGTATTCATCGACGTTAAAGCGGTCAAAGTCAAAGAAACCGTGCTGTAAGGCCTAGACAGCAAGAAGAGACAACGGCTTGTTAAAGTAAACATTAACAAAAAATCATGTGATGTACAAAATAATAGAGGAACTCTGACCTCAAATGGGAACAAATGCTGGTATTTAAGAATGATTCAAAACCTTTTGACTGCTACCCACATAATGCCAATCACAATCTGATGGCTTGATAAATGTTTTCCTTCAGATGCCACCTGATTACTGCTAAACTGTCACAACGGGTGAGATAAAGGACCAACCTCACACGTTCCAAACATTTAGCGTGGCTTGGGATTTATTTCACACAGGAACTTTCCTGGAACCCTCAGGTCCTATGTTCCTTCAACACCATACACAAAGTCTGCAGTGCACCACAGAGACCTTTGATGGCGCTGTTGTGCAAACCATGAAACTCCATCAGAAAAAGATTTCAAACTGCCAGTGTTATGTGCAGACGCGAGTTGAGGAGCGGAGCAGCGTCTGACTGAACCCAGCGCTAAATAACCAGAAAGCGGTTCCAAAAACAAAACAAATTTATTTCCCTTCAGTGCAATAATTGTGTACAACATAAATATGCGGTTGTCTGGCGAGGTGAAGGACGGCGCGCTCTCCAGCGCCCAAATGGATCGAAGCCCGACGCTTCTGGACCCAGACTCACCACCGAACACCCCCCAGGTGGACACGACAAACTGACTCTGTGAAGGATGGAAAAGGTGAGGTAAGTCAACAGCTACAACAAATATCCTTCAAAGGCATACACTATCAGCAACACATTCAGGTCTGAATTTAAGCTTTATGTAAATGAGCAGCTTCTCACAACAGGTGGAGGATCATCATTCCGTACGCCACGGCAGTGAGAAGCGAGCTGCACAATTCTCATCAATGTTCAAATATACTGCGTAACAAAATACCAAATTACTGTTAACACTTATTCAGACAATCATCACCTCTGATGTGTGCTGACAGCATGTGTCCCTCACCCGTCCTCCTTCACAGGCACGATGTGTCAAACCCAGGCGCGGTCCTCAGCGTGTCATGTCCCGGCCGTTTCCAGGCTTCAGCCCGTATGTCCCTTCTTCATTTAGTTCTGTTCCTTTGGCATCAGCCTCGTTTTGTTAATTACCTTTTTCTTCATGTGGGGTTTTTTTTCCATGTTCTGATTTTTGCTTTGTCACTTTCTTCCTTTGTTACTTTTCACCTCAGTTATGTTTTAGTCTTGTTTTGTTATTGCCTCTTTCTTCACGTTTATTCAATGTTCTCATATTGCTTTGTCACTTTCTTTCTTTGTTACTTTACAGCTATGTTTTAGTTCCATTCTAGTTTATTCACAGTCTGTTTTTATGTTTCAGCATTTAGTGTTTGTTTGCTTATGTTACTGTTCTCTCTTCTGTTGAGTATTTGGGTATTTCTGGTTTTGGTTTTCAGTTTTGTTTTCTTGTAGTTTCTTCTGTCTGTTCTTAGTAGGTTTATTGTATTATTTCCCATGATTCTACTTATCACGTTCTTGTATGCTTTTCAGTTTTGATCAAGTTAGGGTGGTGTTCATGGTTTTCTTTGTACTATCTCTTATTGTCATGTTTGTATCTGATCACCTTTCTCTTGCTCCTGCTTGTCAGTCTCTCATTGTTTCCACAGTCTTTTCCGGATCACTGCACTCTCAGTTCCGCACCTGCACTTTGTCCTCTCAGTCAGCCACGCCCCTTCATCTGTCATTCTCTTGCCCATTTGTCACCGCCCTTCTGCATCATTGGCCTCTTAGCTGTCACCTGACCACACCCCCCTTTCCAGGCCTTTCCTCCTCCATGTGCACCTCATTTCCTGATTAACACCTGTCCCTATTTAACCTGCGTCTGTTCACTTCTTCCCCGCTCGTTCGTTGATTCACTCACGTATCAGCCTCTTGTTTCGTTCTTGTTTTGCCAAGCCTTGTTTTTGGACTCTGTTTTGTGTTCTGGATCCTGTTTTTTGCCTCTGCTCTGACATACCTGTTTGCTCATGTTTTGACCTTGCTTGTTCTTTGGACCACGTCTTCAGCTTAATCCTTGTCAAGTATTTTTGCTCCGTGGACTGCCTTGCTGTTATCGATCCCAAGCCTGAATAAACCACCCTTTAAGTATATTTCCTTTTGTCGAGCCTGCATTTGTGTCCTGCCCTCGTCCAGTCCTGACACAGCGTCTCACAAACGAACGTCACAAGGTCGAGTTCCCGGCAATTCTGCTCGAATCACTCATGGCTTAAATGCAGAACGCCATCTCATTATCTGCTTCAGCTGAAAGTCTTTAAGTTTGCACGTGAGCATCATCCACAGGTGCTGCGAGTCAGTAGGCCTGCACGTGAACATCCTCCACAAGTGCAGCCAATAATGCTGATGAGGGTGAAGGACTCTTCTGCCAGCACCTTCTCCACAGACAAAAACCAGTTTGCATACCACCTGGAGAGCAAAGAAAAGAAAACAACACCAAAATGTCCAGCCAAACCCCCCAACACACAACAGCCAGCTCCTGATCAAAGCATCTGGTTTTTCATGTTGGGTTTTATTTTCCCCCTGATATGAACTCACTCTGAAATTTTCAGGTTGCTGCCACTGAGCTTTACTTGCTGTGAGTTGTTACGTACGGTGCATCCACAAAGTATCCACAGCGCTTCACTTTTTCCATTTTGTTATGCTCCAGCCTTATTCCAAAATGGAGTAAATATGTTTTGTTTTTTTCCCCTCAAAATTCTACTCACAACACCCCATAATGACAATATGAAAACATTTTTTTTTAATTTTCGCAAATTTATAAAAAAATAAAATAAACTTAGAAATCACATTCACACCCTTTGCTCAGTACTTTGTTGATGCAACTTTGGCAGCAATTACAGCCTCAAGACTTCTTGAATATGATGCCACAAGCTTGGTGCGCATATCTTTGGGCAGTTTTGTCCATTCCTCTTTGCAGCACCTTTCAAGCTCCATCAGATTAGATGGGGAGCGTCGGTGCACAGACATTTTCAGATGTCTCCAGAGATGTTCAATCAGATTCAGGTCTGGGCTGTGGCTGGGCCACTCAAGGACATTCGCAGAGTTGTCCTGAAGCTACTCCATTGATAGCTTGGCTGTGCGCCTAAGGTCATTGTACTGTTGAAAGATGAACCATCAACCCATTCTGAGGTCAAGAGCGCTCTGGAGCAGATTTTCATCCAGGATGTCTCTGTACATTGCTACATTAATCTTTCCCTCAATCCTGATTAGTCTCCCAGTTCCTGACATTGAAAAACATCCCCACAGCATGATGCTGCCACCACCATGCTTCACTGTAGAGATGGTACCTGGTTTTCTTCAAACGTGAGGCCTGGCATTCACATCAAAGAGTTCAATCTTCACGCCAAAGAGTTCAATCTTTTTGTTTCTCATGGTCTGAGAGTCATTCAGGTGCCTTTTACTAAGGAATAGCTTCCATCTGGTCACTCTACCATAAAGGCCTGACTGGTGGATTGCTACACAGATGATTATCCTTCTGAAGTGAGTCTCTCCACAGAGGACTGCTGGAGCTCTGACAGAGTGACTATCGGGTTCTTGGTCACCTCCCTGTCTAAGGCCCTTCTCCCAGATCACTCAGTTTGGAAGGGCGACTAGCTCTAGGAAGAGTCCTGGTGGATCTGAACTTTTTCCATTTATGGATGATGGAGGCCACCGTGCTCATTGGGACCTTCAAAGCAGCAGAAATGTTTCTGTGCCCTTCCCAAGATTTATGCCTCAAGACAGTCCTGTCTCAGAGATCTACAGACAAATCCTTTTACTTCATGTTTGGTTTGTGCTCTGACATCTACTATCAACTGTGTGACCTTATATGTTGACAGGTGTGTACCTTTCCAAATCAACTGAATTTACCCCAGGTGGACTCATCTTAAGGATAATCAGTGGAAACAAGATGCACCTGAGCTTAATTTTGAGCTTCATGGCAAAGGCTGTGAATACTTATTACATGTGATTTCTTAGTTGTTATGTTTTTAAATAAATTGGCAAAAATTAAAAAAAAAATCTTTTCACATTGTCATTATGGGGTATTGTGTGTCGAATTTCGAGGAAAAAAAATGAATTTCATCCATTTTGGAATAAGGCTGTAATGTAACAAAATGATATTTTTCCCCTCTTCAGCAGCAACAAGAAGCAGTTTATTGTAAGGCTTACAACTTGCCACACAGGCTTATGTTGTATAGGTGTTTAACCCATGATGGTGTTTCTTTTTGAACTCAATTCAGAACTGATTATCATCATTTTTGTATGGAATGTAATCTTAAATCAAAAATCATCAAAAGAAAGGAGCCCAGGGTGGAACATTCCAGAGCTCCCCTTTAACTTTAATACACGTGGGGCAATTATTTGAATTCTTTTTCTGATTGTATACTCTTCTGTACTGCTGTGACAAAGTGAGTTGAATTTCCCTGACAGGGGATTGATGAGGTACTTCTCCTCTTATATTAGCTAATCTTACCTTATATATACCCTGTAAACAGTTGAATACAGTGAGGTTGAAGAAGGAATCTCCGACTGCGGCATCTCTGCAGGACAAACACAGAAACAAGGTGCATAAGATACACAATTTAGTTCTTGGAGCTGGGAACAAGACAAAAAAAGTTTAATGGGATAAACACATGAGGAGCACGTCGTCTGTAAATCAGAGTGATGTCGCTGTCCCGTCAACCGTCACATGACTTGTCACATAGCTGCTAGACAGCGTGTGGTGGAAATTTTAAACTCTGACATGAGATTGTTGTCAGGGTGTTTCAGAATGGGGAAAAAATGACTTTGAGTAAAATGAACCGTTACTCAGGTAGAGGAGTATCAGTTGCACTGTGAAGGCACATCATCTATGACATTTTGCCTGTGTCATACACTTCTGTGGGTATGATTCACATAGCAGGGCGAATATGTGAAGCAACTGTGCATTTTATTGTAAAATCACAAAATTTTGTGATTGCAGTAGAGCAGTGGCTCTGTTCCAAGAGGAAGGAGAGCCACTGCTTCTTCGTATCATAAGGAGGCAGCCAAGGTGGTTTGGGCATCTGGTGAGGATGCCTCCTGGTCAGAGTTCTAGCTAGGATGATTTTGGTGCCGGTTAAATCATGTGATCGCAGCTCATAGCTTCGAGGGGCCGTAGCCTGTGGGCCCACTAAAACATTATTGGCAAGCCCTATTTTAGCTAATTTTGGGTGGTTTTAGACACATTGAAAGCAAGATTAATAAAGAAAAAAATACATTTATGTTGTAATATTAGCAAGATGAAAGTTGTTTTTTGCATGTTTCTGTCAAAGTCTAAGTTAATGGACATAGCATTTTCTGTCTTCTTCAAAAATGACAGACAGTAGCTTTTAATCCAGTGAAGCAGACAGTTTTTCTATCATCCTGACAGTTTTTTCCCAACAATTTGAGTTGGATTGCATTACTTTTTCTTTTTAAACACTATAACACCTGCCTTGTTTGAACAAGAGCTGAACCTGGAGTGATTTGTCAAACCTGCTCTTTTAAATGAAAAATTTTATGAATCAGTTTTCCATCTCTTTCACTGATGCTGTGCCCCTCCTCCTCTCCACCCCTCCTCCTCCTCTCTCTCTCTCTTTCTCTCTCTCTATCTGTGTCTCTCTCCCTCCCTCTCCTCACCTCTCTCTGATCACTCATGCATCTGTTGTTTTTGAAATGCAGAGCTTGTTGGAAGCACAACGCCTTTCAACTGTAAAATAAACTTTCTGGATGTATCATTAGATACAGAAGGACCTCTGGATTATTTAATTTAGGATTTTCATAGCTTTTTTCAGTTCAGAGTGGAGCAGAGATGCTGTTTTCAGCTGCTGCCCTTCACAGCTCTGTGGCCACAAAACGCGCTGACTCTCTGATCTCTGCTGTTTGCGATTTGATATGAAGAAAATGAGAAATATATTTCATATTACTTTAATTATTGGTTTAAATTGGTAAAACTATGACTCTATAAGCTTGAAATATGATTGAATTGGTACATTTTCAGCAACATTTCAGTTCATTTTTCAGATATTCTGTGCTGGGTTGCACAGCCAATTTGAACCCGAGAGCTGAGTGGAAATTTGCAGTACCGGGTCGGGCTGCCCGGTGCCGCCAACTATGGCTAGAACCCTTCTCCTGGTCATCTCCCTAGGGAGGCCTTCCAGGGAGGAGGCCCAAGTGATGACCCAGGACACGCTGGAGGGATTGTGTTTCCCAGCTGTCTTGGCAAGGCCTCCAGATCCCCCAGGAAGAGTTAGAGGACTTGGCCGAGGAAAGGGAAGTATGGGATGAGCTGCTTGGTTTATCAATGTAATTATGGTTGGAATCGAGAAAACATGGAGAACATAGAGAAAACATAGAAAACATCGCTTCACATGTGTATGCACTGTCACATATTGTAATAAAGCATTTTGATGGTACTATGGGATGACTTGGCTGTTTTGAATTGTTGTTTATTATCCTGGGGAGAAAAATCTAAGGTGGAATTATTATTATTAAAATTATTGCTATTATTAAATACCAAACAATGTGTGTGCAAAAATAAATTAATTATTTTACCATAAACTGCACAATCATAGTGATTTATACACATCTCTGCTCCACTATATGTCACACAGTGTCACTTTCTGTGTTTTGTTACATGCTGAATTTATTCTAACCACAAATACATGATTAAAAAAATATTTGAGCTTGTCATGATATCTTTTACAATAAAATTGCAGATTTGTAGTGATATTTTATTTGCCCCACCAGATCACTGGTGCTTCATTATTCAGGACCCCAGCAGCTGTAAAAGGCCTCGGGGACACCTGTGTATCACCTGACTCTGGTAGATAGATGGTTACTTTGTAAAATGGTGTTGATTGCTTGACAGCCTGCTTTGGAGCATCCAGAACCCAGGATAGTTCCATCGTGTGTTGGATGTGGTGATGCCCAGCACCAGCGCATGCTAACAGGCTTGCCCTGACCAGTCACTGCTTGTGGTATGTGGTTAGGTGTAGGTTACATTTATGCAGTGTTATCCAGCCCTGTTCCTGGAGAACACCTGTCCAACATCTTTCCAAGTTTACTTGCTCTCATCACCCTTGTTTTTTTTTTTAAGGTTGGTGTTTCCCAGCACTAGTGGAGCAGTGACTGTCTTAGTCTGAAGGATTAGATGTGGTAGTTTCTGGTAAAGGTTCAGGTTAGGGGCAAGTCACTTTTCTTGAAAGCCATTGATCACTAGAATCACTAGATGGAGGACCACGGGGATCCGCTCATTGGCTGGCTGTTGCCAGAGGGCTGCCATCTTGGTTGGCGTCTAACAACCAGACATAAATAGAAATCAATGGGCATGATCAATGTTTTCAAGAGAGTTTCATCAAATCTGCATTTTCCATGCTGTTACTGTGCTGTTACATTTATTCAAACTCTGTCCCACATTTGTACAGCCACTATTTGTCAAAACAAATACAGAAGAAGATCAGACTACTTATATCATAGACTTGAATGAATTTGTTGGTCCCAGTCTAGATGTTATAAAGCAAGATAGAAAATAATACCATCAGTTTGTCAAACACACTATGTCTGCCACAACACACAAGATACTAGTCTGATCCTTAATTAATTTCATGATGAAGTTAAGTTAAAGATTGGAAATAATCAGGGGTAAAAGTAAGAGCTTTGCACGCTTGCATATTATTAAAGATATTAACATTAAAGACTGCTCTTAACCCAGCTGCAGCATCGCTTTTACACAGGGCTTCTCTGCGAAAATTTCAAATACTGTAAAATACATAACATGAAACAGCCACATTGTCCAGGGTGAAAGTAAGATTATTCAATAATTTCTGGAACAAGTTGAAAGAAATCTGAAAACACTACACTGGAATATGGAGTCTATCATATATAAATTAATCTCATAAGTATATATTCTTATATTAGTAGAATATACAATGTCAAAGCGACTGTCATGTGACCCACCAAATTGAGAGAAAAAACATTTCCATTCTATGAATTTGCTCTGACAGAATATCTCAGGATGGAAAACCTGATTTGAAGAAAAAACTTGAGGCTAATTAAAAAGGATAAATTAAGACTTATGAAAGTGAGACTTCTAACTGAATCGCTAAATGGTGCGATATTTATCACGACAAAGCGGGCAGTAAAACTGAAGTCACTCTTTACAGAATACAGAGACACAAAAAAATAAATAATTTTCTCACCTTTATTCAGCAATTTTAGTAATTTTCCCCACAGCTTTAATATTACATAAAATACACATTTATGAAAGCTCACGCCACAATTTATTATTATTTATTTAACAAGCTGCCAATCGTTTGTCAGCTTGTCACAGCACCTGAATGCTGCACAAAACAGCATTTTCAGATCACTTTAACTCAAGTTTAAGTCAGCGAATCATTGATTTCTATTTAATCCAGTGCCTGACGGTGCGTATTAATGCTAAGTGTTATTTCTACCTGGTTCTTTTTATGTAAAATTCTGCCCCTTACCAAAAACCAAACCATTGTATTCTTCATTTTGAGTTTATTCAAGGTCACGTTAGAAACCAGGCCTGGGACCCTCACAGACAGTGTCCATCTTGTGAAAAGGCCCCTAAAATGAGTCATACAACACTTTTTATACCTTGTGGGTGTTAACATAGGAGTGGTTTAGTCAAAGCTGACTCTCTTGAAAAGACAAAACCAGCCAGTCTGTGCACGATGTACCTGAAGGACAGGTAAGCAGCTTTGTTTTCTGAGATCAAAGTCCTGTAAGCATCTTCTGGACTCCTTTGCAAATAGATTACCTGGCAGGAAGGAAGATACGTGAATGACAATCTGATCATGCGCATGAATGAATGAATGCGTGAATGATTGGCTGATATTTACAGCGTAGGCACCGATGAGAACAGCAGCGTTGGCCCTCTTCCTCTGGTCGTAACTGGTGTAGTGGACCAATTTCTTTTTGGACATCATGGTGGACTTAAGTGAGAATGAAATAATAATCAGTAACTTTATGAGATTAATAAGACATGTTAATGTTTAGATGTGTGTATGAGGTATGAAGGTATAGTTTTTACCCTGAGCTTTCTGTTGACTTTGGAGCAGTACCTGTACAACACGGCCAAGCTGAGCGGACCAAAGTCTGTATAGAAACTGAAACACAAAGACACTTATAGTCAGCGACATAGCATCATCGTCACTGTGAAAGAACAGCGTGCATTCTGGAAACACAAATCACTGCACAGCAGTGAGTGATACACTGTGCCAGACCGCGGGGTGTACGTCACCCCCCAGTTAAACAATGATCCAAATCCCAGCGACACCTAACATGAAAAACAGATTAGAAACTGGATGGACGGACTGAGTGTGTTTGGTTATATCAGTGCAGAAATGAGGCAAAGGTCAGGTCTGGTGCAAAGATCACATATATCCTGGACAAACCCTCGATGACATCATCCATAGGTTTTGTTTGGATTGGGTATGAAGTTTAAGCTGTGGGGGTTCCAAATGTCAGTATTGGGCACCACAGTCTCGTTTGTAGGCAGGCGCTAAAGGGGTAAAATATGATGCGTACAGTGGGGAAAATAAGTATTTGATCCACTGTCGATTATGCAAGTTTTCCCACCAACAAAGAATGGAGAGGTCTGTAATTTTTATCATAGGTACACTTCAACTGTGAGAGACAAAAATCAAAAGAAAAGAAAAAAGAAGAAAAATCAGAAAAATTACATTGTTTGATTTTAAATAATTCGTTTGCATTTTATTGCATGAAATAAATGTTTTATCACCTACCAACCAGCAAGAATTCTGGCTGTCATAGATGTGTTAGTTCTTCTTTAAGAAGCTCTCCTATTCTGCACTCTTTACCTGTACTAATTGCACCTGTTTGAACTTGTTACCTGTATAGAAGACACCTGTCCACACAGTCAATCAATCACATGCCAACCTGTCCACCATGGCCAAGACCAAAGTGTTGTCTAAGGACACCACACCAGGGACAAAACTGTAGACCTGCACAAGGCTGAGATGGACTACAGGAGAACAGGCAAGTAGCTTGGTGAGAAGGAAACAACACATGATGACTGTCAATCTTCCCTGGTTTTGGGCTCCATGCAAGATCTCACCTCGTGGGGTAAGGATGATTCTGAGAAAGTCCAGAACAACACAGGGGGACCTGGTCAATGACCTGAAGAGAGCTGGGACCACAGTCACATAGATTACATTAAGTAACACACAATGCCGTCATGGTTTAAAATCCTGCAGGGCAGCAAGGCCCCCTGCTCAAGCCAGCACATGTCCAGGCCTGTTTGAAGTTCACCAGTGACCATATGGATGATCCAGAGGAGGCAAAGGAGAAGGTCATGTGGTCAGATGAGACCAAAATAGAGCTTTTTGGCATCATCTCCACTTGCCATGTTTGAAGGATGAAAACAAACCCAAGGACACCATTCCAACTGTGAAGAATGGGGGTGGAAACATCACTTTTGGGGTGCTTCAGGATGACTGCACCGTATTGAAGGGAGGATGGATGGGGTCATGTATTGTGAGATTTTGGCAAACAACCTCCTTCCCTCAGTAAGAGCATTGAAGATGGGTCATGGCTGGGTCTTCCAGCATGACAATGACCCCAAACACACAGCCAGGGCAACTAAGGAGGGGCTCCGTAAGAAGCATTTCAAGGTTCTGGAGTGGCTGAGCCAGTCTCCAGACCTGAACTCAATAGAAAATCTTTGGAGGGAGCTGAAACTTTAAACCTGAAAGATCTGGAGAAGATCTTTATGGAAGTGTGGACCAAAATCCCTGTTGCAGTGTGTGCAAAGCTGGTCAAGAACTACAGGAAACATCTGACCTCTGTATCTGCAAACAAAGGTTTCTGTACCAAATATTAAGGTCTGTTTTTCTATTGTATCAAATACTTCATGCAATAAAATGCTAATTAATTAATTAAAAATCATACAGTGTGATTTTCTGATTTTTTTTCTTCGATTCTGTCTCTCACAGTTGAAGATTACCTATGATAAAAATTACATACCTGTCCTTTCTATGTAAGTGGGAATACTTGCAAAAAAATCGACAGTGGATCAAATACTTATTTGCCCGATATTTTCAGTCCCTCGTATCATTTTCCAGATTTGAAATGTATGTACCTGTTTCTAAGAAAAAAACAAAAACAAATAAAAAATATCTACACTTCCTCATCACTTTTTTCTGATGTCAAGGACAGTCAATTTTTGAAATTTTTATCAGCCGATTATGATCACAGAGCTGGGGAAAAAAATAATAAAACAGTTTATCATCTCCGCCCACATGCTGAAATCACCTGCATTATTTCTTTTTTTTTTTATAATCACCATTCTGTGTTCTGAATTCTGATAATATCATCACTGTTGTCAGACTGAAGGTCTCCCTCCAAGGTTTTGTCTCCCTCATTGCCATCTAAATAAGGCTCAAAATCATAAAGCTGTATCCCCCACAGCTTCTTCAGAATCACCTTCAGACTGGACTTAAAAAAAGCTCCTTGTTGTGGCTGGCGTGCCTGGCTGGCTTTTGTTTGTCTTCTGTTTCTGTCTTTTGGTTTTCCTTCCAGGTGGTGCGCATTTGGGACTGAGTGGCTATGTGGCTGAGTTACCAGGACCTCACCCTGATCACCTGAGGCTGATCAGGTGCGGCTCGTCAGGACTCACAGCTGTGGTGCATCTACACGGATTGGAACATGGTGGCATTTAAGTCTGGAGTACACAGTGTGTATTTGCCAGAGACTCGACCTTGTGACCAGACGGGTGAGATCGTCGTCTCGAGAGCCATCTCATCATCAGTGGATGCAGAGAACGTCCAGGTTTGATGCATGGTCTGTGAAAGAGGAGGGGGTGAGGTCTCACGCTCGTCAGCACACTTCCTGAGGTACGTTAGGTTTTGTGACTAACAGTCAGTAGATGTGGTGTCCCTCACACCTTATTATATTGAGCTGTTATGTTAGTTGTTTAATCAGCTTCCACTGCAGTTGAGTTATGTGAACTGACTGTTCCATGCCTGCAGGGAGGGAAGCTGATTAGTGATTAAGCCAGGAAGTGTTTGCTGTTTATGTACACCTTTGAGTGGTCTCTCTGTGTGTGGAGTGTGGACTCACATAATGATTTCTTCTTTCACAGACTCGGTTTGTCACGGCCACCTGGGGGGTGTCGGCGGGGTCCTTGGGTCCGAACAGTTTCTGGCTCCGGACCGTTTGTGCTGCTAGGAGCGCACCGTAATCCACCACGCCAGACCGCGCACTCATTTGTTGTCTTTTTTCACATCACTGTTATGTCATTAAATTTAGTTATCCTTTGTACCGTGCTCTGCTTATTTTATACTGGGTCCTTCAAACGCTGGTCGGTTCTCCGTCATTTTCTCACTCCTCATGAGAAAAAAAATGTCCTAAAACAGCTCGACCTCAGCCATGTTTGCAATTAATTTGGGCTTGAATCAGCAGGTCCTGTTCTCCCGATGATGTCACAACAATATGGCCACGGCTGAGGGCTGAAATACAGTGCAGGCTTCAGACAGCTCTTGTTTATCCTTCACCTGCGCACTTATCATCGACTTTTAATTTTCAGGATTTTTAAAATGATCAACATTTCCTCATTTTTGGTGATTATTTGTGCACATTTTTTGGTGCCACCTACTCTTTAAGTTCTGTTTTTCTGTTGTATCAACTACTTATTTCAAGCAATAAAATGCAAGTTAATTATTTTAAATCTGTCAGTCACAGTTGAAGTGTACGTACAATAAACATTATAGACCTCTCCATTCTTTGTAAGTGGGAAAACTTGCAAAACCGACAGTGGATCAAATACTTATTTTCCGCACTGTATATGTAAATGCCAACAACCATAAACCGACAAATGAATTTATCAATACAATGTACAGTATGTGCTTTTTTCCCAGAATAACCAGACCCAGTTGGATTACATCTATTTCTGCTACTCTCATTGACAACATATTCACAAATGACATTGATAATAAGGCAATTAGTGGATTATTAATGAACAACATTAGTAACCATCTCACAGTATTTACAGTTAATAATATTAACCTTGGAAAAAAAAATTGACAGTAAAACCTGAATACAGACGATTAAAGACAGAGGAATCCATAAATGCATTAAGAAAAGAACTGTTGGAACAGAATTGGGATACAGTATATAATGATAACAATGTTGTTCATGCTTTATTATATGATAACCACAGTCCAGTTAAGAAATACAAAAAAAAGCATATAATATTTATCCATGGATGACAATAGGGTTATGAAATGCATGTAAAAAGAAGAATACACTTTACAGAGATTTCATTAGACAGAGAACTAAAGAGGCAGAACATAAATATAAAAAATATAAAAATAAGTTAACTCATATTATAAGAGCAAGTAAGAAAGATTATTATAAGAGTATATTAGAGGATAATAAAAATAACATTAAAGGAACATGGAAGATACTATATAATATTATAAGGAACAGCAATATGCACAATAGTTTGCCTAAGTATTTTATTGATAAGGATATAGAAAATTATAACATGGATGAAGTAGCTAATAGATTTAATGAATTCTTTGTAAAAGTTGGGCCTGAATTAGCAAAACAAATCCCTGATACTGGGAAATATAGAGAGTATATACCAGAGAGAAATCCTTGTTCTTTATTTGTTAAAGCTGTGACAGAACAGGAATATTGGATATTGTTAGAAAAAGCAAGAATAAAAAAATCTACAGATTGTAATGAAATTGATACGTCACTAGTGAAAAAGATAATTGATGGCATCTCCAAGCCATTAACATACATATGTAATGTTTCATTTCAAACTGGTTCATTTCTAAATAAAATGAAAATAGCCAAGGCCATACCTCTATACAAAACTGGGAACAAGCATAATTTCACTAACTATAGACTGGTCTCATTATTAACACAATTCTCAAAAATATTGGAAAAAACTTTTTATCAACAGTTTGGACTCATTCTTAGAAAAAAAAAACAACATACTTGCAGAGAATCAGTATGGATTTAGGTCAAATAGATCAACAACACTGGCAATAACAGAAGCAATAGAACTAATCACAAATGCTGTAGACCACAAGAAATATGCTGCAGGGGTGTTTATAGACTTGAAAGCATTTGACACACGCAACTATGACATATTAATCAGTAAACTAGAAAGAAGTGGTATTACGGGAATTGTGCTTGATTGAGTCAAAAGCTATTTAAGTGGGAGACAGCAGTTTGTAAAGTTGGGTAATTGTTCCTCATCATGCCTGGACATTGTTTGTGGTATCCCCCAGGGGTCAGTATTGGGCCCCAAATACTTTAGTTTGTATATCAATGATATGTATAAGGTCTCTAAGCTACTGTATTTCGTGGTATTTGTCAATTATACTAATATTTTTCACTTGGGATAACATAGTACAATTACAGGAGGAAATAACTACAGAGATGAACAAATTAAAAATATGGTTTGAGAGTAATAGATTATCATTAATTTAGGTAAGACAAAAAATGTTATTTGGAAATTGTAGAATGAATGCACAGGTAAAGATAAAAGTAGAGTGGGTAGAAATTGAGAGAGTTCATGAAATTAAATTTTGGGGATAATTATAGATGACAAAAGTAGCTGGAAACCACATATCAAACATATACAGTGTAAAGTCAGAAGAAACATTGTAGTAATAAATGCAAATTAATTATTTAAAAATGATACAATGTGATTTTCTGGATTTTATTTTTATTTATTTATTTTTATTATTTTTTTTATTCTGTCTGTCACAGTTGAAGTGTACCTACGATAAAAATTATAGACCTCTCCATTCTTTGTAGATGGGGAAACCTGTAAAACCGACAGTGGATCAAATACTTACACTGTACAAATACACTGTATATGTAAATGCCAGCAACCATAAACCTACAAATGAATTTATCAATACAATGTACAGTATGTGCTTTTTTCCCAGAATCACCAGACCCAGTTGGATTACATCTATTTCTGCTACTCTCATTAACATCATATTCACAAATGACATTGATAATAAGGCAATTAATGAATTATTAATGAACGACATTAGTAACCATCTCCCAGTATTTACAGTTAATATTATAAACCTTGTATGCAGGCATGTATGTATCTATGTATGTAAGAGATGGAAGGAAGTTGATTATGTTATTTACTTAGGGACAAGGGGTGGGAGTAAATAACTTTTACTTCTCACTCCTTTTCAAATATTCATTTGTTTATGTTTTCTTTATAGTGTATATTATTGTATATTATTATTATTATTATTATTTATTTTGTGCCTTGATATTTGAAATAAAAAATTATTGAATTCACTCAACAAAAATATAAACGCAACACTTTTGGTTTTGCTCCCATTTTGTACGAGGTCTGTCCGTAAAGTATCGTGCCTTTTTATTTTTTTCAAAAACTATATGGATTTCATTCATATGTTTTTACGTCAGACATGCTTGAACCCTCGTGCGCATGCGTGAGTTTTTCCACGCCTGTCGGTGACGTCATTCGCCTGTGAGCACGCCTTGTGGAAGGAGTGGTCCCGCCCCCTCGTCGGATTTTCATTGTCTGGAAATGGCGGAATGAAAAGGACTTTTTTTCCATCAAAGGAACACCTCCGTTTCGGAGTGTTAGAGAACAAGTTGGGACATGTCTATCTCGGCTTTCAGTGCTTACCAGCCCAGTGAGTATAAAAGAACTTGTGGAGAGCTGGACATGTCCCAACTTGTCCTCTAACACTCCGAAACGGAGGTGTTCCTTTGTCTCGTTTCATCAGCGAATCGGTCGTGACGCGCGAAGCCTCCGCGCGGCTTTCCCTGACAAATCTCTTGTTAAAAGTGAAATCTGCCGGAAAATGGCTGATGTCCAGGTCTTGTGATAACCAGAGAAAGAGCACACGACGGTCTCGTATCCACCGAGCCATCAGCTTAGAAATGATCAGTGGTTTGTGCCGCTATCGTCGCAGCCCACAGTCGCGGCGCACCGACCGTCCTTTAAAGGGGTCCTTAAACCTGTAGTTAAAGTCCTTATTCTCTGTGAAGCCCGTAAAATTTTCACTGAAAGCCAGATAAATTTTTCGAATGGTTTCCAGGTGCCAGTCTCTAACAGCTTCTGAAAAAATTCTGATGGAAAAAAAGTCCTTTTCATTCCGCCATTTCCAGACAATGAAAATCCGACGAGGGGGCGGGACCACTCCTTCCACAAGGCGTGCTCACAGGCGAATGACGTCACCGACAGGCATGGAAAAACTCACGCATGCGCACGAGGGTTCAAGCATGTCTGACGTAAAAACATATGAATGAAATCCATATAGTTTTTGAAAGAAATAAAAAGGTACGATACTTTACGGACAGACCTCGTATGAGATGAACTCAACGATCTAAAACTTTTTCCACATACACAATATCACCATTTCCCTCAAATATTGTTCACAAACCAGTCTAAATCTGTGATAGTGAGCACTTCTCCTTTGCTGAGATAATCCATCCCACCTCACAGGTGTGCCATATCAAGATGCTGATTAGACACCATGATTAGTGCACAGGTGTGCCTTAGACTGCCCACAATAAAAGGCCACTCTGAAAGGTGCAGTTTTATCACACAGCACAATGCCACAGATGTCGCAAGATTTGAGGGAGCGTGCAATTGGCATGCTGACAGCAGGAATGTCAACCAGAGCTGTTGCTCATGTATTGAATGTTCATTTCTCTACCATAAGCCGTCTCCAAAGGCGTTTCAGAGAATTTGGCAGTACATCCAACAAGCCTCACAACCGCAGACCACGTGTAACCACACCAGCCCAGGACCTCCACATCCAGCATGTTCACCTCCAAGATCGTCTGAGACCAGCCACTCAGACAGCTGCTGAAACAATCGGTTTGCATAACCAAAGAATTTCTGCACAAACTGTCAGAAACCGTCTCAGGGAAGCTCATCTGCATGCTCGTCATCCTCATCGGGGTCTCAACCTGACTCCAGTTCGTCGTCGTAACCGACTTGAGTGGGTACATGCTCACATTCGCTGGCGTTTGGCATGTTGGAGAGGTGTTCTCTTCACGGATGAATCCCGGTTCACACTGTCCAGGGCAGATGGCAGACAGCGTGTGTGGCGTTGTGTGGGTGAGCGGTTTTCTGATGTCAATGTTGTGGATCAAGTGGCCCATGGTGGCGGTGGGGTTATGGTATGGGCAGGCGTCTGTTATGGACGAAGAACACAGGTGCATTTTATTGATGGCGTTTTGAATGCACAAAGATACCATGATGAGATCCTGAGGCCCATTGTTGTGCCATACATCCAAGAACATCACCTTATGTTGCAGCAGGATAATGCACGGCCCCATGTTGCAAGGATCTGTACACAATTCTTGGAAGCTGAAAATGTCCCAGTTCTTGCATGGCCGGCATACTCATCGGACATGTCACCCATTGAACATGTTTGGGATGCTCTGGACCGGCGTATACGACAGCGTGTACCAGTTCCTGCCAATATCCAGTAACTTTGCACAGCCATTGAAGAGGAGTGGACCAACATTCCACAGGCCACGATTGACAACCTGATCAACTCTATGCGAAGGAGATGTGTTGCACTGCATGAGGCAAATGGTGGTCACACCAGATACTGACTGGTATCCCCCCCCAATAAAACAAAACTGCACCTTTCAGAGTGGCCTTTTATTGTGGGCAGTCTAAAGCACACCTGTGCACTAATCATGGTGTCTAATCAGCATCTTTATATGGCACACCTGTGAGGTGGGATGAATTATCTCAGCAAAGGAGAAGTGCTCACTATCACAGATTTAGACTGGTTTGTGAACAATATTTGAGGGAAATGTTGATATTGTGTATGTGGAAAAAGTTTTAGATCTTTGAGTTCATCTCATACAAAATGGGAGCAAAACCAAAAGTGTTGCGTTTTTTTTGTTGAGTATTTATATATATATATATATATACTCAACAAAAATATAAACGCAACACTTTTGGTTTTGCTCCCATTTTGTATGAGATGAACTCAAAGATCTAAAACTTTTTCCACATACACAATATCACCATTTCCCTCAAATATTGTTCACAAACCAGTCTAAATCTGTGATAGTGAGCACTTCTCCTTTGCTGAGATAATCCAACCCACCTCACAGGTGTGCCATACCAAGATGCTGATTAGACACCATGATTAGTGCACAGGTGTGCCTTAGACTGCCCACAATAAAAGGCCACTCTGAAAGGTGCAGTTTTGTTTTATTGGGGGGATACCAGTCAGTATCTGGTGTGACCACCATTTGCCTCATGCAGTGCAACACATCTCCTTCGCATCATCCGTGAAGAGAACACCTCTCCAACGTGTCAAATGCCAGCGAATGTGAGCATTTGCCCACTCAAGTCGGTTACGACGACGAACTGGCGTCAGGTCGAAACCC
The DNA here is from genome assembly GCF_902500255.1 of Thalassophryne amazonica. Taxonomy (NCBI): domain Eukaryota; kingdom Metazoa; phylum Chordata; class Actinopteri; order Batrachoidiformes; family Batrachoididae; genus Thalassophryne; species Thalassophryne amazonica. The sequence goes on along the minus strand of NC_047114.1, from coordinate 20,115,145 downwards.
CGATGAGGACGACGAGCATGCAGATGAGCTTCCCTGAGACGGTTTCTGACAGTTTGTGCAGAAATTCTTTGGTTATGCAAACCGATTGTTTCAGCAGCTGTCCGAGTGGCTGGTCTCAGACGATCTTGGAGGTGAACATGCTGGATGTCGAGGTCCTGGGCTGGTGTGGTTACACGTGGTCTGCAGTTGTGAGGCTGGTTGGATGTACTGCCAAATTCTCTGAAACACCTTTGGAGATGGCTTATGGTAGAGAAATGAACATTCAATACACGAGCAACAGCTCTGGTTGACATTCCTGCTGTCAGCATGCCAATTGCACGCTCCCTCAAATCTTGCAACATCTGTGGCATTGTGCTGTGTGATAAAACTGCAACTTTCAGAGTGGCCTTTTATTGTGGGCAGTCTAAGGCACACCTGTGCACTAATCATGGTGTCTAATCAGCATCTTGATATGGCACACCTGTGAGGTGGGATGGATTATCTCAGCAAAGGAGAAGTGCTCACTATCACAGATTTAGACTGGTTTGTGAACAATATTTGAGGGAAATGGTGATATTGTGTATGTGGAAAAAGTTTTAGATCTTTGAGTTCATCTCATACAAAATGGGAGCAAAACCAAAAGTGTTGCGTTTATATTTTTGTTGAGTGTATATATATATATTGCACTGTGATACCAATTAAGCAACTGCAAATTCCAAATTAGACTCATACGGCCGAGGGGATTTTAGCATTGCGTTTTATTTTTTATTTTTGGAGTTGCACCTAAATTGAAAAGCCAGTTGTTGTGAACATATGTGTGTTTATTACAAATTACATTGCATAATTTTGTAGAATGTGATTTTGTTTGGGCTTTACTGAGTGTCTATTGGTGGGCTGAGACAATGACGTGTTCCCTAGATTGACATTATCCAATGTTTGACCTAAATCCCTGTGCATCATGAATCCACTGAGCTCATCTTGACCCATTTCTCAGTGTCGGATCACAAACACTGGTTTACTGTGAGCTGGTGAACCAGCTGCTTTCAGCTGAACACACACACACACAAAAGTGATTTTATTTCTTATGGCTCACATTTCTCCTTCTTAGAGAAGTCGTGTTTGTGTTTGATGACACAAACTTACCTCTCGTATATGAACTCATCGTCTGTGCTGAAGTAGCTTGTGTCACTGGTGTTCTTTGGTTTGACTTGGAGAGTGACAAAGTACAGCCGGTCTGTAACACACACACGCACGCACATTAATTATCCATTTTCAGGTTGAGGAGTTAATCAGAGACATTTTTTTTAAGCCAGGTGTCACAAACACTCTCTAAAAAATTTTTGAACTCAACATGGTGCACACGTGGCTCGTGCAAAGTGGCAGTCATGAAGAGTCTGGTGGAGGTGCCCCCTGAGTTGCTCCTGGTGTGTAGTGGGCGCCTTGCATGGCAGCACCTTGGTGTGTGAGTAAGGTTCGGTATCGAGAACCGGTTCTTTTCGGGTATATTGTTAAGAAATGATTTGATACACCGATATCAATAGTGTTTTTACTTAACAATTCCCTTATCGTTCCTTGAGAGCAGCCATTGTTTTTGAGGTGTTTGTCAGGAAAATGATCATTTCTCTATGTTGATTGCAGACCCTGTGTGGCTCTCTGCCAAGACAGAGTCCAGGCGAAATTAATAGATTCAAAGTGAACTGCCGCTTTAAATAAAATGACACCTCTTTCCAAATGCTGTAATAATGACAATAAACTACAATCAGCTAAAACGTTTTTTCCTTGCAAAATGAGACGTCCTGCATTCTTTATGAATTACATCCATGCAGCACAGCCAGCTGAAAAAGCTTAACTCAGATGTATGGAAAGACATTCATGCCAATAATGTCTGAAAGGAAATGCTTTTGACAAAAACTACAGATTTTTATTTATGTCCACAGATCAAGGATCCACCATGTAGAGTTTATTATGTCCAGAGTTTAAGGATCCAGTGACCAATTTCACATTTATTTACTTTAAGAATCAATAAAATCTTGTTGACATAGAAAACCTGTAAAGCCTAGTTTTAGTACACAAAAAAATTCACGAGAGGTATCGATAAGGGAATCGAGAAGGAATTGCATTGATAAAGCAGAATTGATAATAGTAACGATATCAATAAAATCTTATCAATACCCATCCCTATGTGTGAGTGTGTTTGGGTGAATGTGAGGCATAATTGTAAAGCCCTTTGAGCTTCTGGTGCAGATGGAAAAGCTCTATATAAATGCAGTCCATTTACCATTTAAGAATTTAAGAACATGGGGGGTGATGTCATCACACATTTGGGATACATTTTTAATGTATTTTTTAAGATCATTGTTTCATACTGTATTTTATACGCTGAATTCTCTCTCTCTCCCTCCCTCTCTCTGTCTCTCTCTCTCTTTCTCCTTCTCTTGGGAATTTTTTTTCATTTTGCATAATGTGAAAATGTCTGCTGACAGGCTGGTTGTGTCTTCATGGAAATTCCAGGCAGTACCGGAGGCTGAAAACGTGGACTGCGATGGCCCCAAGATCAGATAAGGAGATGCCTGTTGGAGGTATCTGTATTCAGGTGACTCACCCTCTTTGGTTTGGTCTAGTGACCCTTGGCCTGCATACAGAGGAATCAAAGGACTTTTTTTTCCACACAAACCTGTAGCTCATCCCACCAGTCATGGTGGGTGACGGTTCAGTCCTGAGAGATGCCTCTGGTGTGCTGTCATGTTGGGTAGATACTTTGAACAGCTGTATAAGGCTGATCCTCCTTTATATATTTTTTTATTTTTTGACACCTCCCTCCCTTTCAAGTGTTCCTCTGGCAAATATTCCAGTGTGCTGTAAACCACCAAATGTTAGTAAAATTCCAAAAATTGTGAAGCAGCTGTGGGTGGGAAAGATCCAAGGATGTGTGATATTGGCAGGTGGTGATGCTGTTCTCTTGCCATTGCAAACAATCCTTGTTTCAATCTGGGAGACAGATGAATCTCTGTGGACTGGAAGAAAGCAGTTGTTGTCCAAGTCTGAAAAGGAAAAGGTGATCCCATGGATTGGAATATTTATAGGGGTATTACGCTGCCCTCTGTGACGGGAAAGGTGTTTGTGAGGATTATTCTTAACAGGATTCAGTCTCAATTACTTGCCACTCAGCAACCATAAGTAAGTAACAGGTCAGACATCAACTGGATCATAGCTCTTTAAATTTAATTTTAACACAAGCACAAATATTACCAATGCTTCTTACGTATGTTGATTTTCATAAAGCATTTGATTCACTTCACCGGAAAAAGAGAATTTGCTGGCTCCCCAACAAGTTGCTGGATATCAAAGCCAGCTTATGTAACGATATGGAACGCTGTCTTGAGTGGAGGCAGAATCACTTAGTAGGAATGAGCAGGAATCAAGCAGAATCAGCCAGCATGGAAACAAAAAAGCCAAAATTCAAGACACATTTGGGAGTGACAGATATTCCAACAGCTGTGTAAGAATGCCGGTGCTCTGTCGAGATGTGCGGTCTTGTTTAATTGTGAGCCTCGTCACATAAAGCGACAGTTCCGTGGGTGGGGATGACTTAACCCCGCCAAGTTGTGAGCCCTGTTGCACTTCACTTTCAGTTTTATTCAATGAATGATTCTTGACCAAGTTAGCTTAGGAAATAAGTGTATAAATTTTTTATCCGAACACAGTAACGTGTAAAATGTACTCGCTCGTAAAAGATAAGCATATTTAACCAATAAAATGCACTGTTGTGATTCCAGCAATTTTAAAGCCCTTTTAAACTAGTGAACGGCTGAACGGATCTCACCCTTAATAATATGCATGTTATTACATGATCACCATCAGAACTACACTGATCACCACTACAATGTTTATAAATTATTGTGACATGCGTGGGGCTGAAATTATCACTCAGCTGTGTGTCTGTGTGTATGTGTGTGTGTATGTGTGTGTGTTCATAAGGGCTGCATGAGCCACTAAATGTGCATGCACGCAGGGCGCACTGGACACCTTTGCTAAAAGTTTGCTGGTAGTGGGCCAAGCAGTCACACCATGCATCAGATGCAGCCTTTCCAGCGGACTTTAATTTCTTTTTTCTTTTTTGCTCACTTCAGGAGCACAACGCAAGTCTGTACACCATGATGTCGGTTGGATTATCACATGGAATTTAATTTTTGTGTGGTTATTTGCAGCACACAGCGCCTGGTGAGAGGCTTTTCACCATAGGCTGTGGTTTGGTTCCTATGCACTCTGCGCTGTCCTGGTTCTGTGCAGTGAGTTTCATGTTTAATAACATTGTCACGGCCTGGGATACAGTTCCACATCACATCTCCGACAGAGTTTAGATGGTGATCAGGTAATAACATGCGTATTATTAAGGGTGAGATCCGTTCAGCTCCGTGCCTGACGTGCGCTATGATGCATTACTGCACATGAGACCACGGAGAGGCGCAGTGGCACACGGTACTTTCGGGTTGATTGTGCGCTGTTCACATTCACTGTATATGATGAATGCCTGCAGGGTCCAGTGGAGGGGACATCCCACAACATGCCGACAGGCTTGCTGTGAACGATCGATCTCAGAGCTCAATCAGCCGTGATCAGATCATTTCAGATGTTGATTTGATGCCATGAGAATATGTAGACTGTGATCAGATGATGCAAAATCTGCATATAGACCGCAGTCAGATGTACATTCCATCCTCGATGGCGCCAAACACTCGTTACAGTCCGAGCGGAATGGGACCAAATATGTAGATGCTCACAGACTGCCGTCCATTTGTCTTCAGTCTGAAATTCAGTATTTCCCGATTGTGGCCTGATGTGTCATTCTGATGCAATTCGGCCTCAACCGACGTATGTGTGATGGGGGTATTAGAATGTGGCGAAACCCTCCTCAAAAATGTGTAAGCCTCTGAATGTAGTCCAAATGTGGTTGGAACACAGTAGGAATACCTAGAATGCTGTTCGAATACAGTAAGAATATGAAGAATGCACTTTGAATGCCGTATGTGTACGGTCTGATTGCCTGAAGTCTGAAGGTCTGAAATGCAACATGGGTAGAGGAGGGGAAGAGCAGCATTGTCGTCTGCCCCTCCAAGATCTGACGTGTCTCTCTAGTGGATTTTGAAAGACATCCAACGTATGACTGTAATCATGTAATGCAGGTTCCCCTGATGTCTGCATCATTGTGGTGCATGTGAAGGCGAGAGATCAGTTTGTCACAGTCATCAGATCACCTCCATGTGCAGCTGTCATTTCCAGTGCACGCACATGTCTACAGGGCAGCGGTGCGATCTGACATCGCAGCCTCACAGGGCAGAGGTGCGATCTGACATCACAGCCTCACAGGACAATGGTGCGATCTGACATCACAGCCTCATAGGGCAGCGGTGCGATCTGACATCACAGCCTCACAGGGCAGTGGTGTGATCGGACATCACAGCCTCATAGGGCAGCGGTGTGATCTGACATCACAGCCTCATAGGGCAGCGGTGCGATCTGACATCACAGCCTCATAGGGCAGCGGTGCGATCTGACATCAGATCCTCATAGGGCAGCGGTGTTGATCTGACATCACAGCCCACAGGGCAGTGGTTGTGATCGGACATCATAGCCTCATAGGGCAGTGGTGCGATCGGGACATCACAGGCCTCATAGGGCAGCGGTGCGATCTGACATCACAGCCTCACAGGGCAGTGGTGTGATCAGACATCACAGCCTCATAGGGCAGCGGTGCGATCTGACATCACAGCCTCATAGGGCAGTGGTGTGATCGGACATCACAGCCTCATAGGGCAGCGGTGCGAGTCTGACATCACAGCATCAAGGGCAGCGGTTGCGATCTGACATCACAGCCTCACAGGGCAGTGGTGTGATCGGACATCACAGCCTCACAGGGCAGCGGTGCGATCTCACATCACAGCCCCACAGGGCAGTGGTGCAATGTGACATCACAGCCCCACAGTGCAATTTGCTTTTCATGTGCCATTCTGGGGAGTGCACATGTCCATATTGTCCAGGATGCCACAAAACACCACCATGACATATATACATACTTAAGATACAGTACACATAACCAGAGACAGTGTGGGTCAATCTGACTCAGTTTGGGCAAGTCCTTGCACCCCAATCAGATCACACTGGAGGTGCTGTTTGACAGCTCTGTGCCACATTCCGTACATGCCGGCAGGATTTGATGTGCCCTGAACATTTTGACATCCCCTCGAATGTAATCAAATTGTTTCAAATGCTGTTTAGATGCAGTGAGAGTATTTAGAACGCAGTCAGAATGCAATCAGAGTCCACCTCAACTGCTGTTCAATATTTTTCCACCTCAACTACACCTCAAATGTTTTGAACATGACCCAAACATTTGTGCTGGCCACAGGAATGGGTCTGACTGTTTGGAATGCACTCAGAATGCAGCTGGAGTTTTAGAATGCACCTCGACTGCTCCGGAATGTACGTCTAATTTTCATTCGGATAGCATTCTGGCTCATTCAGCTTCTATTGTGACAGGGGTATAAGTTTTTACCAAGAAATAATGATGTTTAGGGATGTTAATTCTAGCTCCTTCACTATTCAAGGCTTAGCCACCTTTGTTGGTGTGAAAAGTTGATGGACCTTCACTTTGTTGATGATGGTGATCTCTGCGGAATCAGTGGATACCCTGATTGCACCTTGAGGAGCAGAGTGAGGAATCTGTGTGTCTGTGTTTGCGATGGTCCTGGAGTAGTTGTAAGATCAGTGAATTCCTGGAGTTGGCCAGCAGAAGTGTGTCTGTATGTGAAGAAAATGTACATCTGAATATACGAGGTCTATTAGAAAAGTATCCGACCTTATTATTTTTTTCAAAACCCATATGGATTTGAATCACGTGTGATTGCGTCAGACAAGCTTGAACCCTCGTGCGCATGCGTGAGTTTTTCCACGCCTGTCGGTTGCATCATTCGCCTGTGAGCAGGCTTTGAGTGAGGAGTGGTCCAGCCCCTCGGCGGATTTTCATTGTCAGGAAATGGCGGAATGATTTGGGCTTTTTTTCCATCAGAATTTTTTCAGAAACTGTTAGAGACTGGCAGCTGGAAACCATTAGAAAAATTTATCTGGCTTTCAGTGAAAAATTTACAGGCTTCACAGAGAATAAGGAGTGTTACTACAGCTTTAAGGACGCTCGGCGTGCCGTGCTCCGTGCCGCCATCGAGAGCCACAAACCACCAGATCATTTCTAAACGGATGGCTCTGTGGATACAAGACCGCCGTGTGCACTTTCTCTGGTTATCACAAGAGCTGGACATCAGCCATTTTCCGGCAGATTTCACTTTTAACAAGAGATTTTGTCATGGAAAGCCGAGCGGAGGCTTCGCGCATCACAACCGATTTGCTGATGGAGCGAGACAAAGGAACACCTCCGTTTTGGTCTCACAGGACAGCTATATATATAAGAAAATTCATTAAGGTATATCTTATATATTATATTTCATTTCTAAGGTGGAACTATGCTAGTATACTAAGGTATATCTAAATATCTAAAAGGAAGAGTAAAACAGAAGAGTAGAAAAGAGTACAGTAGAGCCACTTAGGTGCCTGGTCTTGAGAACCAGGGATGGTAGGTTGTATATATCATATGTATAAATGATATGTATATATGATGTATTCATTCATTCATTTGCCATACCCACTTACTCCACACAAAGGTAATGGGGGGGTGCAGCTAGAGCCTATCGTTTCACTCATAGGGTGTTTGTGTGTGTGTGTGGGGGGGTACACCCTGGACAGGATGCCAGTCTATTGCAGGGCCACATGGAGACAAACAAACTCATTCACACCCACATGCATTATAATTAGTAAGGGTATATTCAGTTAGAGTGTTCCATTATTTTATTTTTACTTCTGTGTTCTCATGTTGGACTGTATTTACATGTGTCCGAAGTATTTTCTCAACATTCCGTGACAAACAACTTAAAAAAGCAGCACCTGATTGACATATAGTCAATACGTCAATCAGGTGCTATAGAATTCATTAATAAACGTACCTTTGATAAACTCTGACATGCCGGTGTGTGTGTAGTCCTCTGCCATTGTCTCACAGACACTCTCTGGATTTCTTTGGGGGAAAAAAAAGAATTTTTCCAGGTAGAAAACTGAGGTATACTTAAAAAAAAAAAAGGGTAAGAAGAGAATAAGTTTCCTGTCAAGTCATAAATCCAGAATCTGTGTGAATGAAGCAAGAAGTCCTTTGTATCTTTGGTGACCCTCCACACACACTAAAGCATCAAAAATGCAAATCTTAAGGTCCCATCGTTCACGTTGGTAAACTGCTCAGCAACAGTTTAGCAAGTCAATTAAAATCTGACAAAGTCAGCTGATCTCCTTCAGACCTATTCACTGTGTCGCTACTTTTCTTGCAATAATCCGTCAACAGCCAGAGACACTGTGAGTGACGGAAGCTGCAGTCTGAGGGAAACATAATCTCTACTGCTCACACACACACACACACACACACACACACACACACACACACACACACACACACACACACACACACACACACACACACACACACACACACACACACACACACACACACACATTTTCTGACCTTAAACTATTTGCACAGCTTTTCTATGCCTGTATTTTTGTTGACCTACAGAGTGTAGGTGATCAGAACTGTTTTTGTTTTTTAATTTTTAAAATGTGTGTGTGTGTGTTTATGTGTGAGATGCTTGTGGAAATCTACCATTTGATCCGACAGTTGTATGTAAAGATTTCGTCACCCCGATGATTTCCACGATTTTCCTTTATAAATCATTGGTTGTTTAGATCAGCAATTTCAGTTAAATACGAGGTCTGTTAGAAAAGTATCCAACCTACATCAGACGCTGGCCCAATCCAGCTATTAGTCTTCTGTTCGAACTTACCCCAATTCATGAGATACGAGGTCTGTTAGAACAGTATCCGACCTTTTTATTTTTTTCAAAAACCATATGGATTTGAATCACGTGTGATTGCATCAGCCAAGCTTGAACCTTCGTGCGCATGCGTGAGTTTTTTCACGCCTGTCGGTTGTGTCATTCGCCTGTGAGCAGGCTTTGTGTGAGCAGTGGTCCACCCCTCTCGTTGGATTTTTATTGCGAATAAATGTCTGAACGATTTGGAGCTTTGCTGCATCAATTTTTTTCCAGAAACTGTGAGAGACCTCCAGGTGGACACCGTTCGGAAAATTAATATGGCTTTCAGGGATGATTTTATGGGGATTACACAGATTAAGGAGTGATCCAGACGGTTTAAAGACCACCCACAACTGCTGAGAGCGCGCTCCGAGTGCCGATCAACAGGCTCAAACCCCGCTGAAACAACCAGATCATTTCCAATGTGAAGGCTTTGTTGATCTGGGACGTCATCTGACTTTCACAAAAAGGCAGAAGGCATGGACATCAGCACTTTTTCGGCACATTCCACTGTTACAGGAGTTTTTTTCATGGAAAGAAAAGCGGAGGAACGCGCCACGGAGCCATTCATTACGTGGCACAAAACCACCTCCGTGTTGGTCTCACAGGACGGCTTTCAGGTGGATTTCAGACGGCTGTCGGTTACTTTTCAGTCGTGTGATTATCCGAGAAATTGAGCATGAGCTGGACATGCCCCAACATGTCCTGTGAGGCTTCATCACAGCGTTGCTTTGCGCCATGCAGCTCCACCGTGACGCGCGGAACTCACTATCCTTCACTTCAGCTTATCTGAGATTTTTCTTGGCCTGCCACTTTGGGCCTTAACTTGTACTGTGCCTGTGGTCTTCAATTTCCTCACTATGTTCCTCACAGTGGAAACTGACAGCTGAAATCTCTGAGATAGCTTTTTGTATCCTTCCCCTAAACCATGATGTTGAACAATCTTTGTTTTCAGGTAATTTGAGAGTTGTTTAGAGGCTCCCATGTTGCCACTCATCAGAAGAAATGCAAAGAGGGGAAACATTTGCAAATGGCCATCTTAAATACCCTTTCTCATGATTGGATTCACCTGTGTAAGAAGGTCAAGGGTCAATGAGCTTACCAAACCAATTTTGTGTTCCAATAATTAGTTCTAAATGTATTCAAATCAATAAAATTACAAGGTTGCCCAAATTTATGCACCTGCTCAATTTTGTTGAAATACTTATTGCACACTTTCTGTAAATACTAGAAACTTCATATCACTTTTCAAATATCAGTGTGTTTGTCTGTTATATGATATATTTAACTGAAATTTCTGATCCAGACAACCAATGATTTATAAATGAAAATCATGAAAATTATCAGGGGTGCCCAAACTTTTGCATACAACAGTATCTACACTACGTTGGGTGTGCTAATATCTTGGGTCACTGCATGGGCCTCTTGTGGCCATATTTAAAATCTGGTTTATTGCACATTTAACAGAATATTCACATTTGTTCTTTTGCACTGTTGATTTTTCAGCAGCCTGCTGCCTTTATAAACAGCTCAATGGCCAACATAGCGCTGGTTCGGTTTTAAAGTGTATTTTTGACTGGTGGTTTTATTTGATAGGGGTGCCTCTGTGGTTTATTAAAAATTAGGACCAGATTATTGCCTCTGTAATGGTGAATTGTCTGGTTATTATGGAGTGTAGCTAAGATCAGCTCAGCTATTACACCTGCTAACACGTTTACATCAATAACATAAGAAAATTTCACTCAACTGAAATGCACACACTTGTTCATGCAAACCTTAGCTTAGCATCACATGCAATGGTAGCAACTTCTAAAAGATGATGTTATTTTCAAGATGCGTGAATAATTAACTCAATCCAGAATCACTGCTTTATAGTGGGTCCTGCACCAGTGTTGTATTGTAACGAAGTAAAAATACTTCACTACTGTACTTAAGTATGTTTTGGGAGACTTTGTACTTTACTTGAGTTTTTTAAATTCAGCTTACTTTCACTTTTACTTCACTACATTTGCGACCTTAATTGCATACTTCTACTCCGATACATTTTCTATGCGCCATGCCTTTACTCGTTACAAAACACACACACACACACGAAAAAAGTCGTGTTTTCAGCCAGAGACACCACTGATTACTAGTGACTGCAACAAAGTCAGGCCGATTTGTCATGAGGCATGTCTGATAGGCTTTTTTGCAGTTGCGCACTTGTTTGTCAGGAAAATGATCATTTCTCTACATTGATTACAGACCTGCAGTGGGTTTGTAATCAACTTTTCTGCAGCGCGGCTTTGCTTTGAACCTTGAACCATTCGAAGCAGTGATTCGCAGAGCGAAGCAGTGCTTCGATCTACAATTCGTGGATTCATTGTCGCTTTATCCTAATTTTTCCCCGCTAAAACCCTGAAGAGCATATGTCTGTGAGTAATGTTTAATATTTTTATGTTAAACCGACCTGTTATGGTCTTCTGAAACAGTTGATAGATGTATTTTATAACTTAAAAACGGGACCGATGCTAATGCGTTAGCATGTCTATGGCATTTTCAATGTTAAAGGTAGCATTACTGGTGGTTGGCTCTCATTGTGGTATTGTATCACTTCCTGTTCCGGAGCACAGCGGTGTTTTGCTGTATCTGTTAGCTGTTTAATCTGCGCAGTTAGATTGATCTAGTTAACTAGATAACGATTTGTTTCCCAGTGTAATCTTTACGTCCCTTAACTAAAGCACTCCCTCTGCTGAATCACCTCTAAATTATTTACACATTATTCACTTTGTGTGTTTTTAGGAATCCGCTAGCTTAGCGCAGCTACTAGCTCTTAGCCGGTTTAGCATGGCGGCTTCTCCTGTCTCTCCCGCACTTTTCTGCTCTGGGTGTGAAATGTTTAGTTATTCCTCGGCCTCCTTTAGCAGTAATGGTACTTGTAATAAGTGTAGCTTATTCATAGCTTTGGAGGCCAGGCTGGGTGAATTGGAGACTCGGCTAAGCACCGTGGAAAATTCTACAGCTAGCCAGGCCCCTGTAGTCGGTGCGGACAAAGGTAGCTTAGCCGCCGTTAGTTTCCCTCTGGCAGATCCCAAGCAGCCAGGAAAGCAGGCCGACTGGGTGACTGTGAGGAGGAAGCGTAGTCCTAAACAGAAGCCCTGTGTACACCGCCAACCCGTTCACATTTCTAACCGTTTTTCCCCACTCGATGACACACCCGCTGAGGATCAAACTCTGGTTATTGGCGACTCTGTTTTGAGAAATGTGAAGTTAGCGACACCGGCAACCATAGTCAATTGTCTTCCGGGGGCCAGAGCAGGCGACATTGAAGGAAATTTGAAACTGCTGGCTAAGGCTAAGCGTAAATTTGGTAAGATTGTAATTCACGTCGGCAGTAATGACACCCGGTTACGCCAATCGGAGGTCACTAAAATTAACATTGAATCGGTGTGTAACTTTGCAAAAACAATGTCGGACTCTGTAGTTTTCTCTGGGCCCCTCCCCAATCAGACCGGGAGTGACAGTTTAGCCGCATGTTCTCCTTGAATTGCTGGCTGTCTGAGTGGTGTCCAAAAAATGAGGTGGGCTTCATAGATAATTGGCAAAGCTTCTGGGGAAAACCTGGTCTTGTTAGGAGAGACGGCATCCATCCCACTTTGGATGGAGCAGCTCTCATTTCTAGAAATCTGGCCAATTTTCTTAAATCCTCCAAACCGTGACTATCCAGGGTTGGGACCAGGAAGCAGAGTTGTAGTCTTACACACCTCTCTGCAGCTTCTCTCTCCCTGCCATCCCCTCATTACCCCATCCCCGTAGAGACGGTGCCTGCTCCCAGACCACCAATAACCAGCAAAAATCTATTTAAGCATAAAAATTAAAAAAGAAAATAATATAGCACCTTCAACTGCACCACAGACTAAAACAGTTAAATGTGGTCTATTAAACATTAGGTCTCTCTCTTCTAAGTCCCTGTTAGTAAATGATATAATAATTGATCAACATATTGATTTATTCTGCCTTACAGAAACCTGGTTACAGCAGGATGAATATGTTAGTTTAAATGAGTCAACACCCCCGAGTCACACTAACTGCCAGAATGCTCGTAGCACGGCCTGAGGCGGAGGATTAGCAGCAATTTTCCATTCCAGCTTATTAATTAATCAAAACCCAGACAGAGCTTTAATTCATTTGAAAGCTTGACTCGTAGTCTTGTCCATCCAAATTGGAAGTCCCAAAAACCAGTTTTATTTGTTATTATCTACCGTCCACCTGGTCGTTACTGTGAGTTTCTCTGTGAATTTTCAGACCTTTTGTCTGACTTAGTGCTTAGCTCCGATAAGATAATTATAGTGCGCGATTTTAACATCCACACAGATGCTGAGAATGACAGCCTCAACACTGCATTTAATCTATTATTAGACTCAACTGGCTTTGCTCAAAATGTAAATGAGTCCACCCACCACTTTAATCATATCTTAGATTCTTGTTCTGACTTATGGTATGGAAATTGAAGACTTAACAGTATTCCCTGAAAACTCCCTTCTGTCTGATCATTTCTTAATAACATTTACATTTACTCTGATGGACTACCCAGCAGTAGGGAATAAGTTTCATTACACTAAAAGTCTTTCAGAAAGCACTGTAACTAGGTTTAAGGATATGATTCTTTCTTTATGTTCTCTAATGCCATATACCAACACAGTGCAGAGTAGCTACCTAAACTCTGTAAGTGAGATAGAGTATCTCGTCAATAGTTTTACATCCTCATTGAAGACAACTTTGGATGCTGTAGCTCCTCTGAAAAAGAGAGCTTTAAATGAGAAGTGCCTGACTCCGTGGCATAACTCACAAACTCGCAGCTTAAAGCAGATAACCCGTAAGTTGGAGAGGAAATGGCGTCTCACTAATTTAGAAGATATTCACTTAGCCTGGAAAAAGAGTCTGTTGCTCTATAAAAAAGCCCTCCGTAAAGCTAGGACATCTTTCTACTCATCACTAATTGAAGAAAATAAGAACAACCCCAGGTTTCTTTTCACTGTAGCCAGGCTGACAAAGAGTCAGAGCTCTATTGAGCCGAGTATTCCTTTAACTTTAACTAGTAATGACTTCATGACTTTCTTTGCTAATAAAATTTTAACTATTAGAGAAAAAATTACTCATAACCATCCCAAAGATGTATCGTTATCTTTGGCTGCTTTCAGTGATGCTGGTATTTGGTTAGACTCTTTCTCTCAGATTGTTCTGTCTGAGTTATTTTCATTAGTTACTTCATCCAAACCATCAACATGTCTATTAGACCCCATTCCTACCAGGCTGCTCAAGGAAGCCCTACCATTATTTAATGCTTCGATCTTAAATATGATCAATCTATCTTTATTAGTTGGCTATGTACCACAGGCTTTTAAGGTGGCAGTAATTAAACCATTACTTAAAAAGCCATCACTTGACCCAGCTATCTTAGCTAATTATAGGCCAATCTCCAACCTTCCTTTTCTATCAAAAATTCTTGAAAGGGTAGTTGTAAAACAGCTAACTGATCATCTGCAGAGGAATGGTCTATTTGAGAGTTTCAGTCAGGTTTTAGTATTCATCATAGTTCTGTTAGACCTCAGTGCTGCTTTTGATACTGTTGACCATAAAATTTTATTACAGAGATTAGAGTATGCCATAGGTATTAAAGGCACTGCGCTGTGGTGGTTTGAATCATATTTACCTAATAGATTACAATTTGTTCATGTAAATGGGGAATCTTCTTCACAGACTAAGGTTAATTATGGAGTTCCACAAGGTTCTGTGCTAGGACCAATTTTATTCACTTTATACATGCTTCCCTTAGGCAGTATTATTAGACGGCATTGCTTAAATTTTCATTGTTACGCAGATGATACCCAGCTTTATCTATCCATGAACCCAGAGGACACACACCAATTAGCTAAACTGCAGGATTGTCTTACAGACATAAAGACCTCTAATTTAGATGACCTCTAATTTCCTGCTTTTAAACTCAGATAAAACTGAAGTTATTGTACTTGGCCCCACAAATCTTAGAAACATGGTGTCTAACCAGATCCTTACTCTGGATGGCATTACCCTGACCTCTATTAATACTGTGAGAAATCTTGGAGTCATTTTTGATCAGGATATGTCATTCAATGTGCATATTAAACAAATTTGTAGGACTGCTTTTTTGCATTTACGCAATATCTCTAAAACTATAAAGTTCTTGTCTCAGAGTGATGCTGAAAAACTAATTCATGCATTTATTTCCTCTAGGCTGACTATTGTAATCATTATTATCAGGTTGTCCTAAAGTTCCCTGAAAGCCTTCAGTTAATCAAAATGCTGCAGCTAGAGTATGACGGGACTAGAAGGAGAGAGCATATTCACCCCATATTGGCCTCTCTTCATTGGCTTCCTGTTAATCTAGAATAGAATTTAAAATTCTTCTTCTTACTTATAAGGTTTTGAATAATCAGGTCCCATCTTATCTTAGGGACCTCATAGTACCATATCACCCCAATAGAGCGCTTCGCTCTCACAGTGCAGGCTTACTTGTAGTTACTAGGGTTTGTAAGAGTAGAATGGGAGGCAGAGCCTTCAGCTTTCAGGCTCCTCTCCTGTGGAACCAGCTCCCAATTCAGATCAGGGAGACAGACACCCTCTCTACTTTTAAGATTAGGCTTAAAACTTTCCTTTTTGCTAAAGCTTATAGTTAGGGCTGGATCAGGTGACCCTGAACCATCCCTTAGATATGCTGCTATAGACTTAGACTGCTGGGGGGTTCCCATGATGCACTGAGTGTTTCTTCTCTCTTTTGCTCTGTATGCACCACTCTGCAGTTTAATCATTAGTGATTGATCTCTGCTCCCTCCACAGCATGTCTTTTTCCTGGTTCTCTCCCTCAGCCCCAAACCAGTCCCAGCAGAAGACTGCCCTCCCTGAGCCTGGTTCTGCTGGAGGTTTCTTCCTGTTAAAAGGGAGTTTTTCCTTTCCACTGTCGCCAAGTGCTTGCTCACAGGGGGTCGTTTTGACTGTTGGGGTTTTTACGTAATTCTTGTATGGCCTTGCCTTACAATATAAAGCACCTTGGGGCAACTGTTTGTTGTGATTTGGCGCTATATAAATAAAATTGATTGATTGATTGATTAAGCTGTTCGCATCTCAGCATGTTTGTGTTGATTTGTTTTCTGTATAATTAATGGCTCAGCCTTTGTTGTCGTAAAAGAGTCAAATTGTAATTTTTTTAAATTTATTTTTATTCATATATTAATAATAGCAACAACAATAATAATCTACATAATAGACAATAATAGTCAATAATAATAGACTAATAATTTTACAATGTAGTTTTAGAGAACGAGACAAAAAGAACCTAATGAAACAAAACACAACAGAAAAGATAAAGTAAATACATATAGAAATAAAATAACTGTTTCCTGCGAACACGTAGTGTGTAGCCTACTCTCGTTTAGCTTTTGAAACCTTGTTTCTGAATTGTTTTTGTGTGATGTGCACAATTTTTAGTATTTTGATGAATACTACCAATTTCTAGCCTAGATAAACTTTGTGATATAAATAAAATCAGTCTGTTTTTGATTATTAACATTACTTGTACTTTTACTTTCAATACTTGAGTACATTTAGTTGTACATTACTTGTCATACTTAAGTACAATAAATACTACATACTTTAAGACTTTTACTTGAGTAGCATTTCAATCGGTGACTTGAACTTCTACCAAAGTCATTTTTTCAATGGGTACTTTTACTTGTACTTTTACTTAAGTGTGATTTTCCAGTACTTTATACAACACTGTCCTGCACTCAGGTCATCAGCCACAGTCTGGACATAAAATTTCTAAATAAACAATGCTAAAATACCCTTGGCCGTATGAACATTGTGTTCTTTAGAATTTGCAATTGTTTAATTAATTATGAGGATCCTATTGTCTTACATACAGTTTGTACATGTTCATCAAAGCCCTGCTCTCAATCAATCAATAATAATATTTACGTTTTAAGAGGGGAAGTTGTGCAAATCAAGGAATATTTCTGGATCACACTCTGTACATCTGCATGTATTAATGAGACAAATATAACTCCACAGAAAGTTAGCTTTGAGTTAGTATGCACACTCACGT
Source organism: Thalassophryne amazonica (assembly GCF_902500255.1). Lineage (NCBI taxonomy): Eukaryota > Metazoa > Chordata > Actinopteri > Batrachoidiformes > Batrachoididae > Thalassophryne > Thalassophryne amazonica. The sequence continues at coordinate 20,098,081 of NC_047114.1, read as the reverse complement.
CTGCAAAATGTCTTGTAAATCACTCCAGAGGTGTTATCAGATACAACCCCAATTCCAATGAAGTTTCAATGAAGTTTAAAATGTAAATAAAAACAGAATACAATGATTTGCAAATCCTCTTCAACCTATATTCAATTGAATGCCCACAAAGACAAGATATTTAATGTTAAAAACTGATAAACTTTATTTGTTTTTTTGCAAATATTTGCTCATTTTAAAATGGATGCCTGCAACGTGTTTCAAAAAAGCTGGGACAGTGGTATGTTTACCACTGTGTTACATCACCTTTCCTTCTAACAACACTCAATAAGCATTTGGGAACTGAGGACACTAATTCTTGAAGCTTTGTAGGTGGAATTCTTTCCCATTCTTGCTTGATGTATGACTTCAGTTGTTCAACAGTCCAGTGTCTCCGTTGTCATATTTTGTGCTTCATAATGCACTACACATTTTCAGTGGGAGACATGTCTGGACTGCAGGCAGGCCAGTCGAGTACCCGCACTCTTTTACTATGAAGCCACACTGTTGTAACACGTGCAGAATGTGGCTTGGTATTGTCTTGCTGAAATAAGCAGGGACGTACCTGAAAAAAGACTTTGCTTGGATGGCAGCATGTGCTGCTCCAAGACCTGGATGTACCTTTAAGCATTGATGGTGCCATTGCAGATGTGTAAGTTGCCATACCATGGGCACTAACACAACCCATACCATCACAGATGCTGGCTTTTGAACTTTGCGCTGGTAACAATCTGGACTGTTCCTCTTTTGTCCGGAGGACACGACGCCCATGACTTCCAAAAACAATTTGAAATGTGGACTCATCATACCACAGCACACTTTTCTACTTTGTGTCCATCCATTTCAAATGAGCTCAGGCCTTGCCGCTTACATGTAGAAAGTTCTCCAGATTCTCTGAATCCTCTAATTATATTATGGGCTGTAGATGATGGAATCCCCAAATTCCTTGCAATTGAACAGCTAAACATTGTTCTTAAACTGTTGGACTATTTTTTCACACAGTTGTTCACTAAGTGGTGATCCTTGCCCCATCTTTGCTTGTGAATGGCTGAGCCTTTTAGAGATGTTCCTTTTATACCCAATCACAACACTCACCTGTTTCCAATTAACCTGTTCACCTGTAGAATGTTCCAAACAGGTGTTCTCTGAGCATTCATCAACTTTCCCAGTCTTTTGTTGCCCCGTCCCAGCTTTTTTGAAATGTGTTGCAGGCATCCATTTCAAAATGAGCAAATATTTACACTAAACAAACAAGGCTATCAGTTTGAACATTAAATATCTTGTGTTTATGGTGTATTCAGTTGAATATAGGTTGAAGAGGATTTGCAAATCATTGTATTCTGTTTTTATTTATATTTCACACAACGTCCCAACTTCATTGGAATTGGGGTTGTACATAAACAGCCATTTCAACTTTAGAAGTGTTTATTTCTTGCTAGCTTTTACATAATATATGATACAGAGGTTATATTTACACAAAAACAAAACAGAGTTTTGCTGCTAGCTACCAGCCTATGCTGTCACCATGCTAAGATCCACAAAATAGCTTGTAAATAAGTCCAGAGCTGTTATTAGGTTCTAAAAGCAGCATTTTCAGTTTTAGAAGTGTTTATTACATGCTTTTACAAAATATATGAGAAACATGTATATAAAGACACAAAGCAAAGCGATTTTGGAGAGACCAGCCACAGAACACAGAACTGAACAGATTGAAACAGAATGTAACATTTTAACCTCTTAAAATACCTCTTAAAATAGGTCAAGGTTAGCCATCTTTGAACTTGTCCAACGTCTGTGTCCCAAGAAGGTTTCTTGTAAAGTTGAAGACTCTGGCAGTAACAGGACTACACTTATACTGAGCACAGACAGATGGACGAAAAGGCTTCGCAATACCCCATGGCCATATTTGATGGCTTCGGGTAAAAATTAAACTTCATCTTGTTCTTATCGGTGGATCGTAAACCAGCTTTAGAGGAGTTTATGGAATCATGGCATTATTTATTCAGTCAATACAATGCAGAACATAAAACATTAAAATGAAAAATTATTAAAACATAACAAAATACCTCAACACTATTAGGAATCAGCAAGTTTGATAGCACAATCATGCAGCACTTCTAAAAGAATGACTTTGTTGAATAATGATTGAACCTTTGTGTTATGACTGTAAAACCTACTTTAGCAACTTAATTATTAATTAATATTATTATGTCCTGTGGGGCGCTGCAAGAGTATGGGTTAATAGAACCACTGCAACATACGATCCAGTCTTTGTGATGAGAATCAACACCTCCAGTTCTGAGACCATGGTCCTCTGTCAGAAAACGGTGGATTGTCCACTCTGTGTCAGGAGAGAGTTATTGCTCCAAGTGGAGGAGTTTAAGTACGCGGTCTGTTAGAAAAGTATCCGACCTTTTTATTTTTTTTCAAAAACCATATGGATTTGAATCACGTGTGATTGCATCAGCCAAGCTTGAACCTTTGTGCGCATGCGTGAGTTTTTTCACGCCTGTCGGTTGCGTCATTCACCTGTGAGCAGGCTTTGTGTGAGCAGTGGTCTACCCCTCTTGTTGGATTTTTATTGCGAATAAATGTCTGAACGATTTGGAGCTTTGCTGCATCAATTTTTTTCCAGAAACTGTGAGAGACCTCCAGGTGGACACCATTCGGAAAATTCAGATGGCTTTCAGGGATGATTTTATGGGCATTACACAGATTAAGGAGTGCTCCAGCCGGTTTAAAGACCGCCCACAGCTGCTGAGAGCGCGCCGTGCTCTGAGCGCCGATCGAGAGGCTGAATCAACCAGATCATTTCCAACGTGAAGGCTTTGTTGATCTGGGACGCCATCTGACTTACACAAAAATGGCAGGAGGCATGTACATCAGTACTTTTTTGCCACATTCCACTGTTACAGGAGTTTTTTTCATGGAAAGAGAAGTGGAGGGATGCGCCACGGAACCGTTCATGGCGCGGCACAAAACCACTTCCGTGTTGGTCTCACAGGACGGCTTTGAGATGGCTTTCAGACGGCTTTCGGTGGTTTTTCAGTCGTGTGACTATCTGAGAAATTGTCGATGAGCCTGGACATGCCAGAACATGCATGTGAGGCTCATCATGGCGTGCTTTGCGCCATGCGGTACCGCCGCGATGCGCGGAATTCGTCACTCCTCTTTCCATGACAAAAACTCCTGTAACAGTGGAATGTGCCGTTCATTTCCAACTGGACGCTGTGTTTATCTGGGACGTCGTCTTACTAGCACAGGAATTGCAGAAGACGTGGACATCAGCACTTTTTCGGCACATTGAGACAGACGTGCGGAGGAATTCCGCGTGTCGAGGCGGTGCCGCATGGCGCAAAGCAACGCCGTGATGAAGCCTCACAGGACATGTTCTGGCATGTCCAGGCTCATCCACAATTTCTCAGATAGTCACACGACTGAAAATCCACTGAAAGCCATCTCAAAGCCGTCCTGTGAGACCAACACGGAGGTGGTTTTGTGCCGCGCCATGAACGGTTCCGTGGCGCATCCCTCCGCTTCTCTTTCCATGAAAAAAACTCCTGTAACAGTGGAATGTGCCGAAAAAGTACTAATGTCCACGTCTCCTGCTATTTTTGTGTAAGTCAGACGACGTCCCGGATCAACAAAGCCTTCACGTTGGAAATGATCTGGTTGATTCAGCCTGTCGATCAGCGCTCGGAGCGCGGCGCGCTCTCAGCAGCTGTGGGCGGTCTTTAAACCGGCTGGAGCACTCCTTAATCTGTGTAATTCCCATAAAATCGTCCCTGAAAGCCATCTGAATTTTCCGAATGGTGTCCACCTGGAGGTCTCTCACAGTTTCTGGAAAAAATTCATGCAGCAAAGCTCCAAATCATTCAGACATTTATTCGCAATAAAAATCCGATGAGAGGGGTGGACCACTGCTCACACAAAGCCTGTTCACAGCGAATGACGCAACCGACAGGCGTGAAAAAACTCACGCATGCGCACGAAGGTTCAAGCTTGGCTGATGCAATCACACGTGATTCAAATCCATATGGTTTTTGAAAAAAATAAAAGGTCGGATACTGTTCTAACAGACCTCGTATCTCATGAATTGGGGTAAGTTCGAACAGAAGACTAATAGCTGGATTGGGCCAGCGTCTGATGTACCAGACTGTCATGGTAAAAAAGGAGCTGAGCCAGAATGCGAGACTCTCAATTTACCAGTTGATTCCTCACCTGTGGTCATGAACTTTGGGTAATGACCAAAAGAATAAGGTTATGGACACAAGTATCTATATCTATCTATCTATCTATCTATCTATCTATCTATCTATCTATCTATCTATCTATCTATCTATCTATATATATATATATATATATATATATATATATATATATATATATATATATATATATATATATATATATATATATATATCACGTATCCATGTAATCTCATGCTGCTAGTTATTGTCTGAGTTTCATTTCTCATTCACTCTGTAGCTTGTCACAATTCAAAAATTGCAGACTGGTTATTCTTGAGGAATGTGACACGATGCTGCCACCTCAGGGTGTGGAACCAGGACGTGCTCTGGGTGCCACATATCTGAGCTCTGGATTGTCCACACACACACACACACACACACACACACACACACACACACACACACACACACACACACACACACACACACACACACACACACACCACACACACACACACAAACACCATACTCTAATACTACACTGATATCTTACAGTTGTATGAGCATTTGAAACAATGAAGAATAAAAACCCGACCCCTTTAAACCACCATCATGCTCTGAGAAGGGAGGTTTTCCTCATTTGTTTGTTTTGTGGTTTCGGTGAATTGTCCGTGGCCGTCAATTATCTGTCAAGCTTGTCTATATTCACATGATGTCTCCTTTTAGCAGCCAAAAACTGATCCTGCATCAGTTTATCAGGGAAGGGCTTAATAATGTAAAGGCCAAAAATGGAATCCTTGCTAAGATGAGCCCTTCTCGTCTGTCCACTGAAAACAGCACTGAGGTGTTAGGATTGTTGAAGACCAGGGCCCGTATCCATGAAGCATCCCATGGCTAAAAGTAGCTCTTAGTGACATCATTCTAAGAAAAATCTTAAATCTTAAAGCATCTTAAGCTTTAAGAGAGCTCCTAAGATGCAACACTGTTAAGAGTAGGGAGGAAGACTTTTAAGAAGTCTGAGTGTCTTAATCAGACAAGATGGCAGAAAGACAGAGAGGAAGGAGAGATATTCGCTGTATGTGTTGGATGCACAGAAATAAGAAACGGAAATAAGAGACAAACCCGGAGGTGAATAAATAAGACACAAAGAACAAAACATCAAAGAAATCAATAATGCAAAATGATCACCAACAAAACCAAGATCATAATCAAAATCCCAAATCCTACAGAAATGACAACAACAGATCAACAGAGACAGACTGAACGGAGGTGACTTACAAGACACACAAACACGCAGGGGACAAAAACTGAAACCGGGACTAACAGGGCAAGTCCACAACAGTATGTTAAATGGCAGTGATTCAGTAACACGCTACTGGCTTGATGTTACAGGGATTATGTTTGTGGCTGACCTCATCAGGAATGATCTTACTTTTCCCACCCAGCGTAGTAACGTAATAATGCCTGAGATAAAGGTCATCACAACATTGCGATACCTGACTATGGGAAAAATGTAAATTGCATGTAAATTCTATAACATTCATACAATTACGAATATCAAAGTCATACCCCCATCACACTACAACACAAACTGCACAAATGCCGTGCGAACTGACATTCGAACAACAATCATCCAATTCATGCTGCATTCGAACTGCATTTGAACGCCTCGTATAGCATTCCTACAGCACTTTGCACATCCGTGAGTCACTCATGCTGGAAAACATATGAATAGCGGATGAGCTGCAGTCATATCGCATACATACTGCCATAGGAATGGACATTCGAACATAATTCTTGCAATTTGACCTGCAGTCAAACTGCATTTGAGCTGCATTCAAATTCCTCGGACAACATTAATGTGGAACAAAGGAAAATACATCAAATTCTAATCCAGTTACATTTTTTCCGCAAATCTGATTGGTTAATCATGGGAGATTTCAGACCGTATAATATTGGGGTAACAGTGTCAGAATATTCGACGATTTCACATTTGGATGTATTACTCCGTGCCCTGTCCGGAGTTCTGATGAGATGTTATTCCTCTCGAATATCATGTGTCCTCCACGCAACTGTGCACGCATGCGGAGTATTGTCAGGATGCGGAACTGGCGATTAGTATTGTCGGGATGCGTTGCCTTAAAACTCCTTTTTACCAGCTTCGCTTACAGGTCTCCGGTAAAGCTCAATTTGCGACCATATAACCAGCATGAACATCCGCAAATCATCAGACACAACAGGGCTATTCCCTAACTGACATGCAAGAATGTAGAGAACAGGCACACAACTGTTGTGCTGCATTCAAACTGGGGGAATAATCATACGGAGGTTGTACTGATGTGTGACTGCTAGCTTGAATGGCATTGGAACTGACTTATGAACTGGCATCTGAAATGGCAACCCACCAGCATTCGGAGCAGTCTGATCACTTCAGCACATCCGATTGTTCCCCGGATGAGCCAGCCCCTCCCCCCACCACATCCTGTTTGGGGTGTTCAAAGGAAATATTGTAATGTGCAAAGTCTGTGGCACGCAATCATCATGTGCACAAGATATGAACATTGTGTAATCACACAGAATACACCTTGTGTCACAGCGAGACAGCGCATCTCCGTTACGCGCACTGCGGCTGCCTGGACGGGGTCTAACAGCTGATAATATGACAAATATGATAATATGATAAAACAGATACATCCTCGGACATATTAGGTGGACTGACAATGGATCTGTGATATCATGCACATTATGGGCGTAAGTGGCACACCATGTAAAGGCTTTGACTCACCTTTGAATTTGCTTCAGTTAGTCATGTTCTGCAGCAACAAGTGCAGCTCCTTGGTGTTGCCTTTCTTCACCACTTCTTTGAAAACCCTCTGTGGCGTGGAACAATTCGACTGCCTAGCTTTTGATTGCAGCTCGCCTGGAAGGTGTTGGACAAATATGACTTTGGGGGTAACATTGGCACGAACAAGATCACATCTTTTCAGACTTTACTGGCGCCTATTCCCAATGGAAATTGCCAGTGTGGGAATTGTGCACAGTGTAATAATACTGATGAAACTACTTTTTTCCAGCACCCCCACAGCGGTAAAAAAAAATATCCATTTAGAATGTAATATCTTGCAGTGTGCGAGAACTTTTTGTCTGAATAAAATGAATTAAAAGAGTAAAAAGCGTAGTAACATACTATGCCAGTATGCTAGCATACGAAAAGGAAAATAAGTACATCTTAAGTCTGGACTTGAAAGTCTCCACAGAATCTGACTGTTTTATTGACGCAGGGAGATCATTCCACAGAACAGGGGCATGATAAGAGAAAGCTCTGTGACCCGCAGACTTTTTATTCACCCTAGGGACACAAAGTAGTCCTGCAGCCTGAGAACGCAAAGCCCGGGTCGGTACGTAAGGTTTAATTAGGTCAGCTTGGTAAGGAGGTGCCAGTCCGTGAACAATTTTATAGGCAAGTAGCAGAACCTTAAAATCTGATCTCATTGGGACAGGAAGCCAGTGAAGAGATGCCAAAATGGGTGTAATGTGGTCGAACTTTCTGCTTCATGTCAAAAGTCTGGCTGCAGCATTTTGAACCAATTGGAGGCCCTAATGTTGGACTGCGGTAAACCAGAAAATAGAACACTGCAGTAGTCCATTCTAGAAGAGATAAATGTATGGATCAGGTTCTCAGCATCAGCCATAGACAGGATGAGACGAATCTTTGCAATATTTCGCAGGTGGAAGAAAGCAGTCCTCGTAGTGTTACCATACAAAACACAGTGAGAATGACTGGTCAAGTATGACGTCAACCATGCAAGGGCACTCCCAGTAATCCCAAAATGATTTTACAACCTATCTAGTAGAATATGATGATCCACGGTATCAAATACCACACTGAGATCTAACAGCACAAGAACCGTAGTGGTGTCTCAATCCATTGTAAGCAGAAGATCATTCACCACTTCAGTGAGAGCCGTCTCTGTGGAATGATATTTTTTAAAAGCAGACTGCAGTAGCTCAAAGAGATTATTCTCAGTAAGATAGTCCACAAGCTACCATAAAACCACTTTTTCCAGATTTTTAGAGCAAATGATATATTTGATATTGGCTGATAGTTTTTTAATAAACTAGGGTCAAGATTAGTTTTCTTAAGCAATGGTTTAATCACTGCAGATTTGAAATATTTATGAACAGTTCCAGAAGTTAAGAAAGATTAATAATTTCCAGCACAGTTGGCCCAAGAGTGGGCCACAGATCCTTAAAGTTTTTTTTTTTTTGGTATAGGATCAAATAAACAGGTTGTGCTTTTTATTGATGTTATGAATCTCATCAGCATGCCCAGAGAGATCAAATCAAATCAATTTTATTTATATAGCGCCAAATCACAACAAACAGTCGCCCCAAGGCGCTTTATATTGTAAGCCATACAATAATTACAGAAAAACCCCAATGGTCAAAACGACCCCCTATGAGCAAGCACTTGGCGACAGTGGGAAGGAAAACTCCCTTTTAACAGGAAGAAACCTCCAGCAGAACCAGCCTCAGAGAGGGGTAGTCTTCTGCTGAGACTGGTTGGGACTGAGGGGAGAGATACTCTCAAATTCTGTAAATCTAGGTAATACCTCAGTAATGGTACCCACCTCAATAGTAGGGTGTAGTGGCTGGATTAAGGCATGCTGGGATATGTTTAACCTAATGCCTTTTATTTTATTTTCAAAGTAATCCAGGAAATCTTGTGCTGTAAAAGGAAAGCAAACTACAGGTGGTTGTCCATGTATAAGTGTTGCCACCATGTCGAACAAGAACTTTGAGTTATGCTTGTTTTTGTTCATCAAATCAGAGTAATAAGTCCGGTTTGTAGCCAGTAATGCATGCTTATAGTCTAAAGGTGCACTGACACGAGCATGCCTTTGCTTCACGCAATAGCACGAATGTCTTTGTGACGATCCCACCCGCTGTGTTCACAGCTGGACGCCGTTCTTTGTTCTACCGGCTGCCATGTGCTCTGCACTGGATGCTGCATATATAAAATAATTATTTTGTGGCAGATGAATAATTTTTTTCTGCAAATTGGCCATTGAAAATGGCTCTAATCACTTCCTGAATCACAGAGGAGGCTGCAGAAAGCATTTTGAGCTGTCTAAAAAGGTCATTATTCATCTTGTTTACATTGTCATGGCTTGATAAAACAGTTGTGTGTTCTTTCCTTCTTGCATGCAGCTGTTAAAGTATGTTTATATCAGATTTAACTTGTTATTATCCTTCAGACGAGCTGTGCTCTGATGTGATCTGCTGACATCGCCACTCGCTCTGTTCACTTCTTGTTTACTCCACTTGACGAGCTGCACATATTGTTGGAGATTAGATTGCACCACATAACACAACATTTGTGCGTGAAAGATTTTTTTGAACGTTTCAAAATTCACTGTGTGCAATAGCACACACCATTGTGGGCTTGTTTCCTGAGGAGAGCAAGTGGGAAGTCAAACACAACACAATGCAGAAAATAGTACAAGCTGCTACATAATATGGATGTCCAAAGAAGTTGAGGCTGTGAACAATTACAATAAGGGTGTTGTATGCAAACAGAAGAACAACCTGATTCATTCATCCTAAAGTCAATTATTTTATTGTTTAGAGGCAGATTTTGACATCATATAGACTTGTTCCTCACTTCATCTCTATATGTTGTCTCCTTTGTGCCACGTATGTCCACCTCCACTGGACCCCGGCCAGAGAAGGCAAGGAAATGCTGATATATAATAACATGTATGTGGCATGCATTCATCATGTGCAGTGGAAGTGAACAGCGCCCAATCAAACCGAAAGCATCGTGTGCCACTACATGTCAGTGCTCACATGTAGCGCACGCTGCTGCAGATCTGAACAGGCTGTTATATCATAATAGATCTTGCAGTACAGTTACATTTCCATTCCTTCTCATGGGTGACATAAATAATGTGAAATATTGTGTCCATCATTTCTGTGACACCACAGGCAGGCGTGTCCCACCGCTGCCTAATGCGCATAAATGCATCACTGCATGCGTCAGAGGCTCGCAGCTGAACGGATCTCACCACTATAATATACATATTATTACTTGATCACCATCTAACTCTGTAGGAGGTATGTGGAACTGTTTCACAAGCCAAAGACAACATTATTAAATATGAATCTCACCTCCAGCATGGCCCCAGGAGGTTTCACAGTGCAGGACGGACAGGAGCCAAGGACACAGCCTGCGAAACCCTCACACCCAGCTGTGCGCTGCAAACAACTACGGCATAAATAAATCCCATGTGACATTCCACGTACTGATAATCCAACTGGACATTGCGGTGTACGGAGTTGCATTGTGCTGCTTATGCTGGAGTGGAAAAAAAAATAAATTAAAGTTTGCTGGAATGGCTGCGTCTGATGAATGTTGTGCACATGGGGAAGCTTGACCCACTGGCAGCAATGTTTAGCAGCAAAAGGTGTCCAGGGGCTGACAGCACTGAAAGCAGCACACACGTGTGCACACATAGAGGCTTGTTCAGCCGTTATGAACACACAGATATACACACACACACACAGCTGAGCGATCATTTTATCACCTGTTCTATACATGCACATGCATGTGCCGTCTCCTGCTGTGAGGTCAGTGAGAGCTGGAAAAGAGAGGATGAGCAAAGATGTGATTGCATGGGAGTGAGTGAGTGCCAGCACCAGTGCTGGCTTTTGACACATGTGGTGTGAGTCCGGTCCATACGTTGGATGTACTCTGATGTCCAGTACCGGCAGGTCCTGTGCAGAGGGAGGACACAGCGCTGGTTCCCACTCCTGTCCCGTGTTTGCCATCCAGATGTTTGGACTTTGGGCAGTCTTCAGCGCTTTTTATGGCCGTCTGACAGCAGTCTGTGTTATCTACCTGTTGTCTAAATACGCTTTGGATGCGATCATGCAGATGTGAATGAGGCAGTCTGGATGAGATCTGCCCACAGTCTACACACCTCTTTCCCTCCCAACTGCATCCGCATTATAGCTGTTTTTGCCATGTTGGCCTGGTTCCTGCGCATTCTTCCAATGTGTGACAGGGTTATTAAGCCACTTTTCCACTACAAAGCTCCAGCACTACTCGGCTCTACTCGGTTTGGTTCCAAGCGCGAGCTTTTCTACTGCAAATAGTACCTCTTCAACGTGGGCGGGGTCAGCAGAGCAAACTGCAGTGACGTAGTTTTATACGCGACACAAACATAAACTATGGCGAACTCCGTGTGTTTACTGCTGTGAGTTTTTAAGAGAAAGTTGCTGGCGGTGAGAAAAACACGCTTGAGGCCTACAGAAGACTTTGGGAATTCATATGAAGACGAGAAGATACAAGCTGCTAGAGATGAAGAGGCAAAGCATGACGGTAAGCTAATCGTTAGCTTCCTAAGCTCGTAAATAATTAATAACTGCAGGCTGTCGCTATTAACTATTAAAATTGTGGCTGTCAAAATAAAGCTTTAATTTAAATTAATTACAATACCTATCAGGCCTTCAGTCACACTTTGTTCCATTTTGTTTTGACGTCAGTGACTTATTGGTCTGTAAATAAAGACGCGTTTCTGAGCAATAAACGTGTTAATGTCAATACTTTTTTTTTTTTTTACCAACGTAACTTGCTTTAATAACTTATTGTTAAATCTCAAATGTGGGAGTTTGTGCATTTAATGACGTTCACGCACAAAATGTTGATTCGGTTTAATGACCGTTAATTAACGTCGTCACTGAACTCGAACAGGCTTAAAACATTAAAAACGTTTTTCATCCAGATTTTAATGTTCAATGGACAAATTTAAAATATGAAATCTAATAATCTAATTATTAAAGGAGTCATATTGTGCAGAAAGAATCAGCCTCCAAACTCCCACAATTCTGTTTTTATAGACATTCTTTATATCCTTTTATTGTCATTGTACACATAAATACAATGAAATTTGCCTGCATTTAACCCATCCAAATTACACTTAGACAGTTCTCCCAATTTAAGACCAATTTACAGCTTAATACCTCCTTGATATGTAACAAAAATAACCCTGATCCTTTTTTACCTGATTATTAAATGCCCCAAACACACACAGATCTGAGTTTTTTTAATATACCCGCAATTAAATGATTCATTTAGATTAACTAATCACAAACCCTGTGATCACTTACATTATTTTTTAATAACCTGACAGCACTAATTAAAATATGTATGCTGTATGTGTGTGTTTCAGATGGTTTTCTCAGTCACCGCTGCGGAGGTTCATGCCACGGAATGGGACACCTTTATCATCATGTTATACACCAGTTATGTTTCACTGTAAATTTTTAATACATTTTTGTACTTTTTGCTAAAATGTCTCCACTTTTGTGTAACATTTTGATTTGTAAAAGTTACCAAGGTTTACTGATTTAAAGGCTAACAGTTTGAAAAGCTGTTTAAGCATAATCCAGTAGTAAAATAAGTTTTACATTTAATGGGGTCATAAATGTAAATGTAACAGACCGTAAAACGGGTTGTTCAAAATTCCTTGATGTAATGGTGCCTTCACTGAAGTGACTAAACCTTTTTGTTTATGTTAAATACCATTTGGTAAAATCTCAGTTTAGACATGATTATTCCAGCATCTGTGTAAAGATTCAGCCAGGTGTAGTGTGCAGTGTCTTCTGGAGCAGCAAAAACCCAAATTAAAAATTCTTAGAAATGAACCAAAATGTTTTTTTACTGTTGACTCAGAATGAAATGACAAATTATGATACAGTCACATGAGCCAAATTGTTTACTGCAACAAAAAAGAGCAAATACACACACATAAAAAAAGCAACACAAACTACACAAAAGTTTCATGTGTCTGTAGTCTGGGTTGGGGGCACAGGTCACATGCCCCGGTCATGCATCACGTGCACAAGGTCACCCAGCATGCCAAGATATGCCTGATTAAATACAGCTTCCACCACCGTTGCTTCCTCAAGGATCAGCCGGATGTGTCGATCACACTGAACCCAGTTCAGCTTCAGCCTCAAGGTCACTCAAGATGGTGAGATTCTCCTGCTGGAACAGGCTCCCTTTATCTCTTGCCTGGACAATAATGAAGGTAGAAATGGGAAAGAAAGTTAAAAATAAAAAATGAAAAACTTCAGTCTCTGTATGATCATTCCCCAGAGTTTCAGTTATCTTGGTCACTTTGCATAAAAATTATGTTCTTTCAAAATTATCCTCCAACAATTCAGATCATTTGGAGCATCATTTTGAAAGAACATGACTTTTATGCAAAGCGATCAAGATAACTGAAACTGCTGGACCTTTGAGGGATTTATGACAATATTTATGGGTTCTGGATTTTTGTTTTTTGGTGAATGGGGGGGGGGGGGGGGGTCACCCTGTATATATATCGTATTTGGGAAAGTTAAGGTGATGTGAGACACGTTATTCTTACCTGTGATGACACGTTCCTGTGTGGTGCTGGACGTGGATACAGATGTTGAAGCTGGTGTTCGAACCCTCCTCGCTTATGGAACTGGATTCTTCAACAAAAACACAAAATGGCGACATGTAAAAAAAAAAAAAAAAAAACCGTAATGGCACTAAATGAGTCAAATGTACACGTTTGTTGTCTTGCTGACTTGAGGTGTTTTTCTGTCAGAAGTTAATACTTTAAAGCGGAGCACGGAGTTAGCTAGCTCACAAGTTAGCAGTCAGCTAGCTCACTGTGTCCGCGTACATGAGACAACGATGTTACTTTAACACAAGTTCAGACTCACAATCTTCGTTTGTTAAAGTGTGCTTCCCACCAATGGGATAAGGAACGTTAAACGGTGCTTTCAAGCAGACTACAGTCACAAAAACACTTACCATCCGTTGCTTCCAACAAAGCCGTGGCCCAGTCGCGGTCATCCTGCCTCCCGTTGCTCGCCGGTCGGTGTCCGTAAATAGCATTCCTGTGGTCGAACAGTTTCCAGCCCTTGCGGTCTGACCTACTCCGGTCATTGTGGTCCTTTAATCACTTTTGAGCTTTTTCAGCTGTTCTGAGTTGCTGTAATGTCTGGTGAGCCGAGTGCGGCCTCATTTCGGATCGCTTCATCCACCTCTCCGTATTCTCTCCTCCGCCACCAAACATAAACGTCCGCAGCTCATCCACATAACATGGTGTGGTTTTGTGCGAGTAAAAAAAAAAACGCCGTGAAACGAAAGAAAACAACGGTCGCTGTAACGCCGCTGTGACTATTTAAAAATGGCGGGTTTTGATTTTCCTCTCGGACGGCGCACTCATGACTCATCCAGTGACGACGTTCTCTGACCAATCAGTGGCCGGCAGCCTGTTGACGTCACATTTTAGTATCGGCTCGGCTCGCTTGGAACCGCTCCCGAGCAGGTACTAAAAAAAAGGACCCGGTATCAGATAATACCCTAATGGAAAAGCAAAAAAAACAAGTAGAGTCGAGCCAAGTAGTGCCGAGTAGTGCTACGTTTGTGAAGTGGAAAAGTGCCATTAGTGTCTTGGGGTCAGCCTGTCAGAAAATCCTGTCACAACCTGCAGATGGAAAAACAGAGGCCAAAGTTCGTCAGTTTAGATATCAGAATCGTCTGATTAAATTAAAAACACTTCTGCAATTAACAAATAACATTCTAACGTGTTTTTGCACTCCAGATCCTTTAACGCAGTATGTAAAACCAGTGAGACAGCATCATCTACAGATCTGTTTGACCTACATTAAAACTTTAATGAGTCAGTTTTGGTAGGCTTTAGTTATTTATGTGTGCCCTACCTACTGCTGGTCCTTTGAGGGATTTGCATGTTCTCCTTGTTTGTTCAGTCCCTCTTTGTGCTCTGGCTTCCTCCCACTTCCATAGATATGCAGATTAGGTGAACTTGAATGACAGTGTGAATGTATTCTGTCTGGCAAAACACATCCTTAAAAGAGGCTTATTTATCAGCATTCACTGCCAGAGAACAAGCTGATTCTGACCGGTGTCCCAATGAGACGATGTACCTGTCGAGAGGATTTCCACCGGTAACTGCGCATGCGCAGTTTTCTCTATCCTGGACTTTAACACCTCCCCTGTTTGAGTTTATCTACAGTTGTATGTAAAAGTTTGGGCACCCCTGATAATTTTCATGATTTTCCTTTATAAATCACTGCTTGTCTGGAGCAGAAATTTCAGTTAAATATATCATATAGCAGACGAACACACTGATATTTGAGAAGTGAAATGAAGTTTCGAGTATTTGTAGAAAGTGTGCAATAATTATTTAAACAAAATTAGGCAGTTCCATCAATTTGGGCACCCTTGTCATTTTATTGATTTGAATACATTTAGCACTAATTATTGGAACACAAAATTGGTTTAGTAAGCTCATTGACCCTTGACCTCCTTACATAGGTGAATCCAATCATGAGAAAGGGTATTTAAGGTGTCCATTTTTTAAATGATTCCCCTCTTTGCATCTCTTCTAATAAGTGGCAACATGGGAGCCTCTAAACAACTCTCAAATGGCCTGAAAACAAAGATTGTTCAACATCATAGTTTAGGGGAAGGATACCAAGAGGTATCTCAGAGATTTCAGCTGTCACTTGACACAGACACAGACACAGTACTACTTAAGGCCCAAAGTGACAGGCCAAGAAACATCTCAGATAAGCTGAAGCGAAGGATGGTGAGAACAGTCATAGTCAACCCACAGACCTGCTCCAAAGACCTACAACATGATCTTGCTACAGATAGTGTGTCTGTGCATCGGTCAACTATACAGCGCACTTTGCACAAAGAGCTGATAATGCTGATGCTGTAAATGCAGAGGAAGCCTTTTCTGCGTACATGCTACAAACAGTGTCACTTGATGTATGCTAAAGCACATTTGGACAAGCCAGCTTCATTTTGGAATAAGGTGCTGTGGACTGATGAAACTAAAATCGAGTTATTTGGACATAACGGGGGGGAGGGGGGGTATGCATGGCAGACAAAGAACACAGCATTCCAAAAAAAAATCTCCACCTCCACCTCCAGCATGATGGAGGTGATTACATCATGCTGTGGGGCAGTGTGGCCAGTTCAGGTACCCTCAACTTGTTAAAGTTGAGGGTCACATGGATTCCAGTCAGTATCAGCAGATTCTTGAGAACAATGTTCAAGAATCAGTGACAAAGTTGAAGTTGTGCCGGGGCTGGATCTTTCAACAAGACAACGACCCTAAACACTGCTCAAAATCTACTAAGGTATTTATGCAGAGGAACAAGTACAGTGTTCTGGAATGGCCATCTCAGTCCCCAGACCTGAATATTATTGAAAATCTGTGGTGTGATTTTAAGCGGACTGTCCATACTCAGAAACCAACAAACCTGAGATATTTTGTAAAGAAGAATGGTCCAAAATACCTTCAACCAGAATCCAGACTCTCATCGGAAGCTATAGGAAGTGTTTAGAGGCTGTTATTTCTGCAAAAAGACGATCTACTAAATATTGATGTATTTTTTCTGTTGGGGTGCCCAAATTTATGCACCTGCCTAATTTTGTTTAAAGAATTATTGCACACTTTCTGTAAATCCTATAAACTTAATTTCACTTCTCAAATATCACTGTGTTTATCTGCTATATGATATATTTAACTGAAATTGCTGACCCAAACAACCAGTGATTTATAAAGGAAAATCTTGGAAATCATCAGGCATGCCCAAACTTTTACATACAACTGTAACTGTCGATTTGCGCTATGGGGATATCAACTCAGCAGGGGGAGCTCATCTCAACAGAACACCGGTCCTTAATACCCTGCCCTCACAAAGATTCTGCGTTCCTGAGTGTGTACGTCCAAATTCCTAGTGTGTGATAGTCTCATAATCAGTTTATCATTGAGTATACCTGTGTTCAAATAAGCCTTACCAACTCATCAGTTTATCATTGAGTATACCTGTGTTCAAATAAGCCTTACCAACACATTTAATTCCGAGTAATCAGCTGTGTCTGGCTATGATCTCTGCTTGCCCTTAGTTGATCTTACTTTCATTGATAGTGTCATGAATAATTCTTAGGTTTTGTTGTGTGGGCCGCTGAAGAGGAGGTACTGCTGGCCCACTACCAAAGAGCGCCCTGCCTGAAGTGAGGGCTTCAGGCACGAGAGGGCGCTGCCGCCTCACAGGAACAGCCAGGGTGACAGCTGTCACTCATCAACTATGACAGCTGTCACCAATCACCAGGTCTTCAACACACATACAAAAGCCGGACGACATCTCCACCTCATCGCCGAGATATCATCTACCTATACGGTAAACTCTCAGCCGTTTGACTGTGCCGTTACGCACGTGATTCCTTTTCTGAGTGTTTGCAGGGGTTGCTGTAGCTGCTGTCAGCTGGGTGCGGCGTTTTGTGGTTCCGTGACAGAGTGACGTTCTTCACCCTCACGCCAAAACGCTAAGTAGCTCTTTGGCTCTGCTTAACAGTGTTCTGTGTTAAAGGTGGAGGTGTTGTTTCCCACCTGGAATAACGACTTGCTGACTGTTTACTGAGTGTATTGTCACACACTCATCACATCTGTTCTTCTGCCAGCAGTACCAGATCCGACAGTCGGAGACGGTGATCACCTGGGGACTCGGAACTTGGCGGCTCCAGTATCCTTCGGGTTCGGTGGCAGTGGAAATCGTGTGGGATCCGGTTCTTCTCGGGACGGACGTCTTCTATCCTCGAGCCTACCCACACATCACCTTGTATAGTTTGATTGTGATCCAAATTCTGCATTTGTCTGTATTCTCGTTGTGCATTTTTCACAACAGTAAAGTGTTGTATTTTTGGCTCATCTATTGTCCGCTCATTTACGCCCCCTGTTGTGGGTCCGTGTCACTACACTTTCCCAACAGGTTTGTCTTGATTATGTCTAATAGCTCCTAAGCACAACCTTTAATGGCTTCTATGCTTATGTTTTTGCAGTTGTCTTTAATTGGTCTTAATTATACTTTATCCCAGTGACCATATTGTGTTTGTTAACCTTTGGGGTGTCCCTTCACTTGTGTCGTGTATCCGGAAAGTATTCATAGAACTTCACTTTTTCCATATTTTGTTTTTTACAGCCTTATTCCAAAATGGAGTAAATTCATTTTTTTCCCTCAAACGTCTACTCTTAACACCCCATTAATGACAATATGAAAAAACATGATGCCTGGCATTCATGCCAGTGAATTCAATCTTTGTCTCATCAGACAAGAGGATTTTCTTTCTCATGGTCTGAGAGTCCTTCAGGTGCCTTTTGGCAAACTCCAGACAGGCTGCCATGTGTCTTTTACTAAGGAGTGGCTTCCATTTGGCCACTCTACCATATAGGCTTGATTGGTGGATTGCTGCAGAGATGGTTGTCCTTCTGGAAGGTTCTCCTCTCTCCACAGAGGAATGCTGGAGCTCTGAAAGGGTGACCATCGGGTTCTTGGTCATGTCCCTGACTATGGCCCTTCTCCACCAATGACTCAGTTTAGACGGGTGGCCAGCTCTAGGAAGAGTCCTGGTGGATCCAAACTTCTTCAATTTATGGATGATGGAGGCCACTGTGCTCATTGGGACCTTCAAAACAGCAGAAATGTTTATGTACCCTTCTCCAGATTTGTGCCTTGAAAGCAATCCTGTCTCGGAGGTCTATAGACAATTCCTTTGACTTCATGCTTGGTTTGTGCTCTGACATGCACTGTCAACAGTGGAGCCTTATCTGTAGACTGTGTGTGTCTTTCCAAATCTTGTCCAATCAACTGAATTTATGCCAGGTGGACTCCAATGAAGCTGTAGCAACATCTCAAGGATTATCAGTGGAAACAGGATGCATCTGAGCTCAATTTTGAGCTTCATGGCACAGGCTGTGAAAACGTATGTACATGTGGTTTCTTAGTTTTTAGTTTGTTTGTTGTTTTTTTTAAATAAATTTGAAAAAAAAAGCATAGTCTTTATGGAATATTCTGTGTAGAAAAAAATGATTTTCATACATTTTGGTATAAGGCTGTAACATAAGAAAATGTGGAAAAAGTGAAGTGCTGCAAATACTTCCTGGATGCACTGTTTTAGCTTTAGATCTTTAGTTCACTCCTCTGCATTCATTGGCGAGTCTGTTTATGTCCTATGCGCCTTCCTTTGTTACTTGTACTTTAGTACAGTTCCAGGCTTCAATCCTTATTTTCTCCCTTGATTTGGTTCTGCTCCTTCTGCCCCAGCCTTGTTTTATTAATTGTTACTTTCATCATGTGTTTATTCTATGTTCTATTTTTGCTTTGTCACTTTCTTTCTTTGTTACTTTTATACTTTGGCCATGTCTCAGTTCCGTTCTTGTTTTGTTCTATCAGTCTGTGTTTTCATGGTTTATCATTTAGTTAATGTTTGCCTATTTTTGCTGTTCTTATTTCTGTTATGTAGTTCTGTTATGCCAGGTTTTGTTATCACTTAGTTTCTGTTTTTCTTATAGTTTTGTCTGTCTGTTCCGGCTTAGTTTTGTCAGTGTTTAATTTCCTATTATTCTGTATATCATCTTCTGGTTTGCTTTTAAGTCCTGTTCAAGTTTAGATTCCTGTTCATGTTTTCTTTGTATGATCTTTAGTTGTCTTGTGTGTAATTCTCTTCACTGCTCACCTGTCTGTCTCAACCTGTCCTCATCCGCTCTGTCTGCACTCATCTCAGTCTCACGTGTTCACACCCAGCTTCATTTTTATCAGTCTTTTTTCTGATCATGGCACTCTCTTTCCGCACCTGCACTTTCTCATCACTGTTGGCCACGCCCCATTCATCTGTCGTTTACTTGCCCATTTGTCACTGCCTTTCTGCATCTCTTTTGCCTCTTAGTTTTCACCTGACCACGCCCCCTTCCAGGCCCTTCCCCCACCACGTGCATCTCATTATCCTATTACCACCTGTTCTTATTTAAACTGCTTCAGTTCACTTCCTCCCTGCTTGTTTGTTGATTCATTCACTTACCAGCACTTTGTCTCGTCCTGATTTTGCCAAGCCGTGTTTTTTACTCTGCTCTGTGTATCCTGCTTTTTGCCTCAGCCCTGATAACTCTATTTGCTTGTGTACTGACTCTGCTTGTTTCTGACCATGTCCTCTGTCTTGTACCTGCCCGGTACTTTTGCTCCGTGGACTGCCTTCCTGTTACCGAACCCAGGACTGAATTAAACCATCCTTTAATCATACGTCCTGTTGTGAGTCTGCATTTGTGTCAAGCCTCTGTCTGTGCCTCGCCTCCACTCAGCTCTGTCATTTAGTTTTGCACTCAGTGTCATTAATCTGATATTCCCTGTTGTGAATTTACAGCAGTTGTAGATTACTTTTTTCTCTTGCCTTCCTTAACTATCTTATGTTCCACATGGACTTTGTTTTACATGGTTTTGATCTGATATGATTTTTCTGATTGTACCTATGAAGGACTGTGATGACCTGATCATTTGGACAACACTGCCCACTTGTGCCCTTCTGGTACTTTTGTCTGATTTCAATCTGGAGTCAATTCCAATCCCCCCACCAGACTCAAGATTGGGACCCAAGATGCAGGACAGCTAGGACACAGAGGTGAGGGCAAAAACCAAGGTGTTTATTAATCCAGTGTGACAGTGAATGACTGAGGTGACATGGCAAACCCCTTTGATATTAACCCAAACAAATCACAACTGATAGGGTGAACAACAAACAATGAGATGACAAAAAACAACTGTCAAAAAAAATCACAGCAATGAGTAACACTTACGACTCAGACTAATGGGTGGATATGAATGGAACATGTGACAGGAATCAGGTAGTGAATGTAATCGATCAGCTGTGACAAACAAAACAGGAGTGGCTTAAATACACAAATCTAAATGAGACACAACTGCAGGCTAACAACAGAACAGAAGTGGCCAGAACATGTGAGGACTGAATAAACATGAGATATTGTTGTGGGCTGCCTGCTCTGTTCCTCCTGCTGCTGCTCCTCTCTCTCTTCTGCACAGGTGATGCCCCTCAAGCTGATCAACACACCTGATCTCCATCTGAACCCCGGCTCCTCATTCCATCTTCACCAGAAACTCAAATAATCTTCCACGGTAAGCTTTTCAAACACAATCCCGGGATAGATTGGCAGTCTGGGGTTATCACTCGATGGAGCGAAGCCTGCTACAAGCGGTGTCTTAGTTCCTCGGTTCCCCCCAGCATTGATGTCAAGGACAAGGTCCATTCACCTCCTGAATTGTCATTAGTTCCCCCTGAGTACCACGACCTTGGTGAAGTTTTCAGTAAGGATCATGCTCTCTCACTTCTTCCTCACCGATCACATGACTGCACCATTGACTTGCTTCCTTGTGCTCTGCTATGTTCGGGTAGGCTGTATAATCGCTCCCG
Source organism: Thalassophryne amazonica (assembly GCF_902500255.1). Lineage (NCBI taxonomy): Eukaryota > Metazoa > Chordata > Actinopteri > Batrachoidiformes > Batrachoididae > Thalassophryne > Thalassophryne amazonica. Next base: position 20,076,535 of record NC_047114.1, on the reverse strand, counting down.
CTTGGAACATGAGTCAATGGGGACCAACATCCAGGACTCCTTGGCCGCTGGGCTGATCCGGCCTTCTTCCTCCCCCCTAGGAGCAGGCTTCTTTTTTGTTGGTAAGAAGGATGGTTCCCTTCACCCCTGCATCGATTTCCGGGGGTTAAACACCATCACGGTCCGCAACCGGTACCCACTACCACTTCTTGATTCGGCGTTTAGTTCCTTGCATGGGGTGACTATATTTACCAAATTGGACCTCCGCAATGCTTACCACCTGGTGCATGTCAGAGAGGGGGACGAGTGGAAAACAGCCTTTAATACACCATTAGGACATTATGAGTACCTGGTCATGCCCTTCGGCCTTACCAATGTGCCAGCCACTTTCCAAGCACTAGTCAACGACGTTGTGTGTGAGTTTCTGAACCAGTTTGTTTTTGTCTACCTAGACGATATACTGATATATGATGATATATACACCGAACCTTCGAGCCCACAATAAACACGTTTGTCTCGTTCTCCAGCAGCTGTTAGAGAATCAATTATTCGTCAAGGCAGAAAAATGCGAGTTTAACCTCGACACGGTGTCTTTTTTGGGCTTCACTATTTCCCACAATCAGGTCAAACCTGACCCGGCCAAGGTCAAAGCAGTCATGGATTGGCCAGTTCCGTCTTGTGTAAAGCAGTTGCAGTAATTCCTGGGATTCGCAAATTTGTACCGATGCTTCATTCGCGGTTTTAGTCAGATCACAGCCCCCCTGTCCGCAGTCATGTCTTCTAAAAACATTTTTCAGTGGACACCTCAGGCTGACGCCGCTTTTTCCTTCTTAAAAGAATGATTCGCCACCGTACCAATTCTCACACAGCCAGACCCAGATCATCAGCACATCGTAGAGGTAGACGCCTCGGACTCTGAGTTAGGAGCAGTGTTATCCCAAAGATCAGAAAAGGACAATCGGGTACATCCGTGCGTGTATTTCTAGTGACGTCTGAGGTGTGGCTCTCATCTCGGGACATACCCTTTGCGACGGACTCCCCAAAGATGGCTCCCCATTACATCGGACCTTTTGTTGTGGACCGGATGGTTAACCCCTTAACGCCCATCGTCGCATACATGCTACAATCTCTGACTCAAATATGCAACTTTGTCGTTGTCGCAAATATCGCAACGTTGTCGCAAATTTGCAACATACCATCATTATTATTATAACATTATCACATAAAGTCATTACCAGAATACCCAATATTACTATCTAGTTTTTGTGCAAAAGTGAAATTAATAATCTCAACATTATTTACCATCTACTTAAAGCCAAAAACACACACAAAACATTTTTTTATATACAGCTATATAAATTCGGGCGTTAAGGGGTTAATCTGGTAGCCATCCGGCTCCGTCTTCCTCGCTCCCTGTGGATCCACCCAGTCTTCCATGTTTCCAGATTGAAGCCGGTCCATTCTAGTCCTCTGTGTCCTCCGGCTCCTCCACCACCCCCTGCCTGGATGGTGGACGGTGATCCGCCTGGACCATCCTGAAGATCTTGGACGTGCACCGTCGGGTGCGGGGCTTCCAGTTCCTGGTGGACTGGGAGGGCTGTGGCCCTGAAGAACACTCCTGGGTCAGGTGGGGGCTTATCCTGGACCCTTCCCTCATCCGGGACTTCTACCGGGACCATCCTGATTGCCCTGGTCGTCCTGGTAGGTCGCCCTGGGGGCTCCCATTGATGGAGGGGGTGCTGTTGTGGGCTGCCTGCTCTGTTCCTCCTGCTCTCTCTTCTGCACAGGTGGCATGCCTCAAGCTGATCGACACACCTGATCTCCATCTAATCAGCACCTGCATATGAACCCCAGCTCCTCATTCCATCTTCGCCAGAAATTCAGCTAATCTTCCATGGTAAGCTTGGCCTCTCTATTTTCTAAAATAGAATATTGTTGACTTTTTGGTGTTTCCACACACCTTTCTGTCTGAGCCTCTGCTCAGAGCCGATATCTTCCTAATTGCTTCCGCACCAAGACCAGCTTCACCCACAGCCTGTGCACGGAGCTCTCACGCTCTGCATCTACCAGCTAAGTGTGCTGCTCATCTTTTGCTCCTGTGAGCTTCCTCTCACAGAACACAGCCTGGAATAATCTAAATGTAGTTGAATTTGAGCATTCTTAAACTGAACTGCCGGAGAACCCAAGCTGATTCATTCTGAAATAACTGTCAGCATTTCTGGACCCAGCTGAGATAATTAACTACTGATTGACTGTGAATAATCACTTCTGGAAGTGACCGGCTCAGCACTCACCCATCTATCTCTCCTCCCCAGCCACGTCGACAGCTTGCAGGCAGCCACCTGAACTGAAGACATCTGGGCTGCGGTTCCCATGGTTCCACTGCTGAGCGGGCCAGTCTCCACACAGCTAGATATCCACACATATTTGCTCATTTTATCTTCTCTACTTAAGCTCCTTGTTATTAAATCCATTTTCTAACGTACCTTTCTCTGCTCCCTGCTTTTGTTTGTATGAAAAGATATGAAAATACCACCGCATGATAAATAATAAACTCACAGACGGAGATCATAAGGCCAACTAAAGGATAAAACACCAATCATAAGATATAGAACATTGAACGGGTGACAAATCGATACCAATTCAATTAACCTGCATGCCTTTGAGGTGGGAGGAAACTGGAACACCCAGAGGGAACCCACGCAAACACAGAAAGAACATGTAAACTCCACACAGAAAGGACCTGGTAGGAAGTGGCCCCAGGACCTTGTTGCTGAGAGGCAAAAGTGCTCACCACAAAGTCACTGTGCCAGCCATATGCACCAAAATGTTATCTTGATTTTTAAGATTTCACAATGTGATTGTCTGAAAATTGCTGGATGTCAAAAGAATCTTGAGAGAGGTTCAGCTTGGGACTCCGGCAAGGATGGTCGCATTCCTCGCCTCTCCTCCTTTCTGCTCTCTATCTCTGCTCCGACCTTCAAAGTCCCAGCTTCACCAGACTGTGAATTCTTCAAATTATGATTTGGATTAACTATGGAATTGATCAGCTGGTCTTTCAACGCCATTGACACATTTGTTTTTGACAAGGAGATCAGGGTTGGGGGACCCTGCGTGCCCTGATGGAACCTACCCAGCGGGTTATGCTCTCGACGCCTGAGAGAATGGAGTGTGACATGTGGCTCCACTCTCTGTGGAAGACGTTGAGGATTCATTCGTATTCGCTTTTATGGTGGGAGGTTTGGTGCTGATTGGTTTGTGCGCTGCCCTGACCCACAGGAATATTAGCAAGTTGGCTGCTTCCAGAATTTTGTCCCCTCATCAGTCCGTCATGATTAATGAGTTGGGCAATGCTGTGTAATCTCAGACTGCGTGAACTCTTGAACTCAAACGCAAAATGGATTCAATCTCGGAGCAAATCACTGCATTGCAAAGGATTGTACTGCCGAGGACCAGAGAATATTCTTCATAAATTTGGACACTTGACACTCAGGGGTGCAGTAAATAGAATTCTGTATCTCTCCGCCAAACATCAACATGGCAGTCTTACCGGCTCCTGAAGGCCAAATTCCCTGCTCTTCCCCCAGAAGGATCTATGGCCTTGGTGAAGGAATTTGGCTCCCCCTTCTCATCTATTCCCCCCCCAGCCTGCTGTTGCCTAGCAACAGCAGACTTTACACACACAAGGACAGAAACTGTCAGACTTTACACACACACGGACAGAAATTGACAGAAATTTAACTCATCTGCATGATGCATGTCTCCCTCCCTCCATCCTTATTACCCCCCCCCCCCCCCATGTCTCTCCACTCCCCTCAGCCTGGCTTCCTCCTTGCCACCTCGAAGGCAGCGCGGTCTTTACTGCTGCAGCCTTCAACCCTCAGGCTGGGCGGCGCAGGCCCCTCCTGCTGCGGCCTTCACCCACTTTGCCTCAACTCGGACGACGGACTACTTCAAGCTCAGTGCACATAAACAATGTCAAATTTATATGTGTTGTCCTTAATTTTGATGTGTGCCATTATTACGGTAAACAAGTAATAATTGTGGATTAATTGCTGTATCTTGTCTGAGGTAATTGGAGTGTAAACGAGGATCGCGTGAGCTCACTTTTGGGATCAGTAAAGTTGCCTGAAGTCTGAAGAAGTCTGAAGTCTGAAGCCAGAAAATTAAAATCCCTTGATGAGATGAAAAATGCAGAACAGAGGATGTCATCCAACCATTTTCTAAACCTGTAATCATATGCTTATCCAGCCCAGTCTCACATTTTTTTTCCTTGCTCCCGTGACAAAATGAGTCAAATTTTCGTGATGGGGTGTTTTTTAACTCACTATTACTAAACCTACTCCTACCCCCAACCCTAACCTTAACCATAACCAAATCTTACTCTTTCCCGCCACTATAACCATCCCAGCCCCCTGCTTCACTTTTAATTTCGTGCAGCCATCATGGAATGAATTAAAATAAATTTGTGCTGCCATGACGAAAATGAGGTGCTTTTCATCACAATATCACGAACCAATAGATTAATGTATAGTTTGTGCTGCTGAATCATGACTTGCCATGAGACCAGGTTGGTTTATCTGACACAATCGACATGAGTATATGTGACACGTGTCTTTTGGGTCTTTTTAATTTGTAACGTCAGATATTTTGTGCTTGAACAGAAATGTGCACTCCAATATCAAACTGCAATCGTTGACGTCATATTTTTGTCTGTATCTTTTTATTCAGTGTTTGTGGGTATCTTCCCAGCAGCTCAGGTTTTTTAAAAATAAAACATCTGATTGTCTCGTGTTATAAACTTCATTCTCATGGTTCAATCCCATGTAGATGATTCCATGTGGTTGCACTACTGCCTCGTCATTTTCTCCGACGAATTAGATCTCATGATTGATTTTGATTCTCCAACCTGTTCATTATCTCCATATTCTCTTGTGATAATCTCCTACGTGTTAAATTATCTCCTGTGTTTTTCTCTGACGTCTCTTCCATGTATTGTTCTCTGGGTTCACGTGTCTCTCAAGGATTAAACTTCACTGCTGTATTTAGACACCTTCCTGGAAGTCAGACTTATTATAGTGTCTTTACTGGCTGCTTGGGTCTGGCTCCAAAACACAGCACATTCTCATAGGACTCAAAGTTAAAATGTCCAACTTTAGGCCACAAATAAAGATGTTCAAAGCCTTTTCCAAGAAATGGTTTTGGTCTCCATAGTTTCCTCCTCCATGACAGCTCTACTTCTTAGTTTAAAACTTTTTAAGCCCAAAACTTCTGTGTAATTGTGATCATGGTTGCTTTGAGTGACAGTGGCTCAGCTCAGCCCACTGACGACTCCTCTCATAGCATCATCTCTGTGTGTAACTCAGAGTCCGCTAGCAGCGACCACTCGATGTTGTGGAGACTCTGTTTAGTTTGGAGTACATAATTACAAACACCTGGAATAATCTGTCTTGTGTGGTGAAACGTCCCAACAGATCATTTAAGACGCCTCTGTGACAAAATTCGCACAGAGCGAAACTCTCATTTAATGTTGTATGCTAACGATGTTAGCACTGTTAGCAGCTGTCAGTAGCCTGATCCGTTCAGTCCACTTTATGCACAATTACTGAGAAAATAAGGAGCTCATAATTTTTAATGTCCACACCAAAGTAAATCTTTAGAACCACCACACAATCGTGAATCAGTGTGGGTGGGGCTCTCAGAATAGAGACGCCCAGACACAGGTGTGATTTCGGCTGTTCTGCATTTTTATGACGTCATGCAGACATTGTCCAGTATTCATATAGTCTATGGTTGGTGACTCTGCAGTTACACAGTTAATTGTCTCTTAGCCTTCATAAACTCTCACAATGTGTTACCTCCCCATCAGATTGTCCAGACTGCCGCCTTGTTTTCTTGTGTTTGACTCATTGTCACGCTGACATTCTGTGTTTCCTGAGCCTTGCCTGGCAATTCCAGATTTAGTTACCTGTTATGACAGATCTCTGTTCATATAACCACGACGTGTTTTTGGACAAATCTTCTGCTGCTTCCTTTAAAGGCATGGTTGCCTGTTGAACTGATCTCACATGTTCCTCACCTCTGTCTGAGTAAATGACCAATCCTAAGGAGATTTATATCCTACTGTCTGCTGCTCCAGTGACTGTTATAATTTGTTAAAGTTTTCTATTGAGCACTTCAGTACAACCGACTGGAAATGTTGTAAATAAACCAACATGTTAGTGGTTCTCTCAGGCATTTGATCACCTGACAGCGATTGACAGGTGCACTGCCCCCCCCCCCCCCCCCCCCACACATACACAATCACTTTTATTCCTATTTAGTTCCTGTTTTTTTATAAACTATATTTTTGCTGAATATTATTAAAAATAATTTTAAGAACTGTGTAATAAAAAACATTTCAGCTGCCTAGGAATTTAGGAATTTTATTTATAATAGACCTGTTGAAAACGTTACAAAATCTTTTGGGTCACATGTTGTTCTTGTTTCACTAATAAAAAAAAAACATTTGTGCCAAATTTTATTGTAATCAGACGTTGTTTAGGGCCCCCCCACAAAGCAACAATTTTCACCCAACCAAGCAAAAAGTCCCCGAAACGTGTCACTCTGGGGGACCTCTAAATCTTATCTGATTGAGTTCAAATTTGGTTTGTACCTATAAACCCCCAAGTGGAACAAAAAACAACATGTGGCCCGAAGTCTCTCACAACTTTTTTTTTTCGGTATATAACATGAACAGCCTGACAGTGTATCTGTAATTAAAACAGATAATTAGAAACTGATTTTATTCATTTATTTATTTTAATGTAAGTTGCAATCAATAATTTTTTAGAAACTGTGGCTTTATTTAAACATTAATGTCAGTTACATTCAACAGGAAACTGTGGTGTCACAGTTTATCAAAAACTTAATCTGGCTTTCGTGTCAGTTCAGGAAGTGTTGTGTGACTCATCCATGTTCTCATGATTCCTTCTGTTATCTGGTCATCAGCTTCATGTGGTTTGTTTTTGACCTTCTAAGACCCAAGCTGTGTTCTGATGTTTCCTTGCGTTATCTGGTCATCAGCTCCATGTGGTTTGACTTTGACCTTTTAAGACTAAAGCTTGAACAGGAATGGAGGGTTCTGAGCTGCTGTGAACTGTCCATCATTCATGGTGGTTGTGGACCCAGAGCTTCTTTTAGTCCAGGTGTGATGGTTAGTTATCTGCTGATGACTCTCAAACTTTTCTTCATCCAAGCTGCAGCTTCACATCTGTCCAGTCACTGTGCTCCAAGTATCTTTGAATTCTGATCAAAGACCAAATGACGCATTTAAGACAACTCCAAACATCAATTGTCAAGAGTAACAGTGACATGTAAGTCCACTTCAATAATTCCCGTGTCTGTGTATGTCACTCTGAGTCACAGCACGTTTATACAGAAGCGTATTGCATTCACTGGATTAAAAAAAAAAAGACCACTGATTACGAGATCAGGATCTCGTAATCTCATAAGTAATCGTAAGTAAGGTCTAACCTTACCAACCCCCAGAGCAAGCACACAGAAGACAGTGGTAAGGAAAAACTCCCTCTGAGGAAGAAACCTCCGACCTTTTGCTCAATACTCGGTTGATGCATCTTTGGCAGCAATTCTAGCCTCAAGTCTTTTTGAATATGATGCCACAAGCTGACAGGCAGGTTTGTCAAAGATGTTAGGACACAATTCCAAGGCTCACACAAACAGCTCTGGTTAGTAAAAGACTTTAGTGAGGTGGATAGCAATGGTCGGTACACAGAAAGGCAGTCCAAAATACACAGCAGAAGTACAAGAATAATCAGGCTGAGGTGAGGTCAAAAGAACAGGCAGGAGGTCAAAAAACACACTGAGGCAAGCAGGACTATGGAACATGAGAACAAGAGCTGGGGAGAAGGCACCAGGCTCATCAATCTGGTGAGGAGCAAACACACGCAGTGAGCTTATATAACCCCAGGTGATGAGCTGCAAATCAGGAACAGGTGTGCGTGGAATGCACCAGAACAAAAGTGTGCCAGAGAGAGAGAAACGCCCACCACCAAGAACCCAGGGACAGACAAGAGAAATAGAGACCGATGGACCCAAGCAGAAAAACCCAGCAAGAGAATAACACACAGAAAACCAATGAACCAATGACAATAATAACAGACCAGACAAAAATAAAACAAAAAACAAAACAAAAAATAAAACAGATAAACAACCAAAACCTCAAACCCTGACACAAGCTTGGTGCACCTACCTTCAGGTAGTTTTGCCCATTCCTCTTTGCAGCACCTCTCAAGCTCCTTCAGCTTGGATGGGGAGTGTCGGTGCACAGCCACTCTCCAGAGATGTTCAATCAGATTCAGGTCTGGACTCTGGCTGGGCCACCCAAGGACATTCACAGAGTTCTGCTGAAGCCACTCCTTTAATATCTTTGCTGTGTGCACAGAGTCATTGTCCTGCTGAAAGCTGAACCTTTTATTTGCTCCAATCTGAGGTCAAGGATGCTCTGGAGCAGGTTTTCATCCAGGATGTCTCTGTACATTTCTGCATTGATCTTTCACTCAGTCCTGACTAGTCTTCCAGTTCTTGCCACTGAAAAACATCCCCACAGCATGATGCTGCCAACACCGCGCTTCACTATAGGGATTGTGTCTGTTTTCCTCCAAACATGATGCCTGGCATTCACGAGATCAATCTTTGTTTCATCAGATGAGAGGATTTTGTTTCTCATGGACAGAGTCCTTCAGCTGCCTTTTGGCCAATTCCAGGCGGGCTGCCATGTGCCATTTATGAAGCAGTGGCTTCCGTCTGGCCACTCTACCATACAGGCCTGATTGGTGGATTGCTACAGAGATGAGTGTCCTTCTGGAAGGTTCTCTTCTATTCACAGAGGAATGCTGCGCTCTGACAGAGTGACCATTGAGTTCTTGACACCTCCCTGACTAAGTCTCTACTTCCCCAATCGCTAAGTTTAGACAGGCGGCCAGCTGTAGGAGGAGTCTTGGTGGATCCAAATTTCATCCATTTACAGATGATGGTGGCCACTGTGCTCACTGGGATCTTCGAAGCAGCAGAAATGTTTTTGTATCCTTCCCCGGATTTGTGCCTTGAGACAATCCTGTCTCAGATCTACAGACAATTCCTTTGACTTCATACTTGGTTTGTGCTCTGACATGTACTGTCAGGCCTTATATGTAAACAGGCATGTGTCTTTCCAAATCATGTCCAATCAGCTGAATTTACCACAGGTGGTCTCCAGCTAAGCTGTTGAAACAGCTCAAGTATGATGAGTGGAAACAGGATGCACCTGAGCTCAGTTTTGCACTATATGGAAAAGGCTCTGAATACTTATGTACATGTGATGTCTTAGTTGTTTTATTTTCATTAAATTTGCAAAAATATATTAAAAAATGTTTTTTTCCACATTGTCACTATGATATATTGTGTGTAGAATTTTGAAGAAAAAAAATTATCCATTTGGAATAAGGCTGTAACATTAGGGTGGTCCTCTACAGTATGCAAAAAAAAAGTTACTTTCTTAAGGTGCTTCCTGACAAAATTGTTCATCTTGATAAGAAATTGTTTTGTGCAAAATTTCATTTTGATACATCTACTCTAACCACTACTGCATGCATGGTGAAATTGCAACGCTTGAGCATATTAATGCAAACCAGTAATGTACCTGTTCACAAATGAAATACAAATTGAAACAACAATCCTTTCTCTTTTAACTGATCATACAAGTGAGATAAAAAGTTTTACATGTCACTGTCCACCTATTTGGTGACTACAAACAGTCATGGGGAGTGGCATTTGGTTACAATTTTCTTTGCCTCCAGGAACTGACGTTAATGCCACTGAACAACTTGCAGCAGGTATTGTCACCAAAAATTCTAATGCAAACCCTGATCATAATATTACAGTAGCAATTCACTTGTTAAAGTTAGAGTTCCGGATGGGACCGGACCGATTCAGGCAATGGACCCAAATGCTAAGTAGCAAGACACAGAGTGGTTTGCAAAAGAAAAGATATTTATTTATAAGGACAAATAAAAGTGGTGCCCTGGGAATGCCTGTAGAATGGGGAGTTAGCCTCCTCCATGTTGTGAAAATAAGAAGCTGTATTTTCCCAAGCCAGTCTTGAAGGAGAACTGAGGGCTGGGATTCAGGGACCAGGACCAGGTGGGATGCTCAGATCCAAGACCAGGAACTGGGGGAACGAAGACACAGATGGTGAGTGACTGCACTCGTAACACTGGAAACATTAAATGATTCACAGCTCTCAGAAGGCTTAAAATAGAATTGTTCACAGTTCTGGAAATAATGTTCTCCTCTTACAAAATAAGGTTTACTGTTCAGAAAGAGTTCACAGTTCATAAATTGACTCCAGAGGTCAGAGGTCAAGTACTGCATGTTTGTGACGCAGTTCCAATTAAGCAGGACTTGGACAGCTGGGCTCTTTATGATTCAATGTCAGAGTTCATACAGTTCTTAGGAAGAGTTCTTGGAACAGTTCTTTATCATAGCACAGTCACAGACAGGGACAAGTGAAAACAGAATCCCAGTGAGATGAGAGGGAACTTAACTGGCGTGAAGCAGAGCCACTCTCTGAGCTGAGAGCTGTAAAGTTCCAAAGTTACATTGCTGTGCAGGTAGCATGGAGCCAGGAACCTGGGTAGCATGGGAGCCACTCAGGAAGGTGTCTGGAACACCAGGAAAGACAGTTCACTCTAATAAGGGAATTGGAGAGTTGGCCAGGTTACCTTGAGTTTAGCTGCGGGAAGCTCTGACGTTTTAGATGCATGAGAGCAGTAGGAAGACGCGGTGAAGGTCACCGAGAGGAATTGGACTTGGTCCACAGGATCATGGAAGCACCTGGAATCTCTGGGAAGAAGAATCTGGCAACCACTGATCTGAAAGTCTGAGTTTAAATAGTCTGCCACTCATCAGTCGCTTATTCCCAGCAGGTGTGCGGCTGAGATGAGTGATGAGGTGTATCAGGTGCGGAACTAACCCGAGGGCAACATCTGGGGGAAAAACTCACATATGACAACAATGTTAAAAACAGACTAAAAACCATGGGTCAGGGGGAACCATGACATTACTGTGTCTTTTTCTCTCATTAATATATGCAGTAACCATGACAATAACAGTCATAATAACAGGGACAAACAACAAATGACAACAAAAACAAAATCATCAACAAGGACAAGGCCTGAAACACACCACCAGTGACACGTGTGTGTGTGTGTGTGTGTGTGTGTGTGTGTGTGTGTGTGTGTGTGTGTGTGTGTGTGTGTGTGTGTGTGTGTGTGTGTGTGTGTGTGTGTGTGTGTGTGTGTGTGTGTGTGTGTCAAGATCCCATTGTGTCACATCTTGATTTTCATTTTGTCGTCCTTTTCACTGATTCAGTCTTGTCTCTGGGTGGAGAGCAGTTGTACTCTGTCTTGACTTAGTCTCAGACTGGTGTAAGTATGCACATTACTGTATTTTCCAGAGTATAAGTTGTGTTTTTTTTTGTTTGTTTGTTTGTTTGTTTTTTTAAGTTTGAGAGGTCTTGCAAGTTATAATCCGGTGAAAATTATATAAAGAAAAAAATCACGCTTCACTACCACAAATTTGCTTAACACACCTGCAATGAGAAACACCATTAAACTGTGTTTTGATTTAAAAAAAAATGAGAGAGGTAGAAACTTCCTAACAGGGCTTGATTACTTTCAGCATATATTTAAAATCGAGTCACATCACACTTAAAGCATTCTTTAAAGTAGCGATTGGCTTGGTGTGACTATTTTAAACTTTGCCTCATGTCGGTTACAGTTAAAATACAATTAGCAGCCATGCTCACTTCAAGCAAATATATATGAATAAATGTCTTACTCAACTACAAAAGAGTGTCTAAAAACTGCACCGGAAATACGCAGACATTCATGTCTGTGTGTGCTTGTATGGTGTGCTGTTACAGTGCAAACGAACAGACATTCATGTGTGTATGTTGCACTTTTACAGCACAAACGAACAGATGTACATGTCTGTGTGTGTGTTGTTGTTGTGGTGCAAACAATATGTTAATTTCCACTGCAACGTGAACAGGAAATGGATTAATGCTGCTGTGAGCAAGCTTATTAGCCCCGCTTCTCGCCTACAGTTACGGTGTGGTGTTAATTTGTCCCAAAATGCCTTGCTTCAGGTAGGGGACCTCAGCACCAAAAGAATACAATCATGAAAGAAAAACAAGCAAAAAAAAAAAAAAAAAAAAAAAACAAACAAAAAAAACAAACAAAAAGCACACTTTGTTTTGAAGAAATACTGTAACATATTTTTACTGGAAGACCACACACAGACCAAGTTTCAGGCCTGCATTCACAATAAGGTTATGTCAAGATGAGTTTTGTGGGGTCACTGCATTCTCTGCACTCACTGTGCTCCTGCTGAAATATTTTTATCTGCACAGAAAGTACATCTTGTAAAAGCTAGTGTCTTTTCTTATCTTGCTATCAAGTGAGAGACATGATAACAGGCAGTGGTTCACCAGTTGAGTCACTAACCCAAGTTCTTGTTTTTACATCCTTCCATTTTTGATATATTTGGCTTCATGGCCTAACATAACCCTTTGCTTTTGATCATGTGCTAAGTACACAACATGAAAGCACTGCCACTCAGTTGCTGTGAACCAATCGAAATCTGGGTCCACCCATTGTAATGAGAGCAGTCTCCAACTGTCTACAAAACATTACCATAATATGTGTTCCTGCATGAGCTCTGTCTGTTAAGGACCCAGATCTGTCTGACTTCAACTGAAATCTAATAAAATGATTGAAATAAGTATTTCATCCATAGTCAATTTTGCAAGTTTTCCTACCTACAAAGAATGGAGAGGTAATTTTTTTGGGATTTGAATACATTTAGCAATAAATATTGGAACACAAAATTGGTTTGGTAAGCTCATTGACACTTGACCTCGTTACACAGGTGAATCCAATCATGAGAAAGGGTATTTAAGGTGGACATTTACAAATGTTTCCCCTCTTTGCCTCTCTTCTAATGAGTGGCAACATGGCAGCCTCTAAACAACTCTCAAATGACCTGAAAACAAAGACTGTTCAACATCATGGTTTAGGGCAGTGGTGTCCAAACTATTCCAGAAAGGGCCGAGAGGGTGCAGTCTTTCCTTGCAGCCACTGACTTCATCAGGTGATTTCACTGATTAACATCCCTTTGAACAGGTGGAATGAGTTCATCAGTGAAATCACCTGCTGGAATCAGTGGCTGCAAGGAAAACCTGCACCATCTTGGCCCTTTCTGGAATAGTTTGGACACCACTGGTTTAGGGGAAGGATACAAAAAGCTATCTCAGAGATTTCAGCTGTCGGTTTCCACTGTGAGGAACATAGTGAGGAGATGGAAGACCGCAGGCACAGTACAAGTTAAGGCCCAAAGTGGCAGGCCAAGAGAAATCTAAGATAAGCTGAAGCGAAGGATGGTGAAAACAGTCATAGTCAACCCACAGACCTGCTCTAAAGACCTACAACATGATCTTGCTGCAGATAGTGTCTCGGTGCATCGGTCAGCTATACAGCACACTTTGCACAAGGAGATGCTGTATGGGAGAATAATGCAGAGGAAGCCTTTTCTGTGTACATGCCACGAACAGAGTTGGTTGAGGTATGCTAAAGCACATTTGGACAAGCTACCTTCATTTTGGAATAAGGTGCTGTGGACTGATGAAACTAAAATTTAGTTATTTGGAAATAACAAGGGGTGGTATGCATGTCCGAAAAAGAACACAGCATTCCAAGAAAAACACTTGTTTCCTACAGTAAAATTTGGAGGTGGTTCAGTCATGCTGTGTGGCTGTGTGCAGGTACTGGGAATCTTGTTAAAGTTGAGGATCACATGGATTCCAGTCAATATCAGCAGATTCTTGAGAACAACGTTCATGAATCAGTGACAAAGTTGAAGTTCTGCCGGAGCTGTATTTTTTTAACAAGACAACGACCCTAAACACTGCTAAATCTGCTAAGGCATTCATGCAGAGGAACAAGTACAATGTTCTGGAATGGCCTGTTATGTGCAGACGCAGGTTGAGGAGCGGACCAACGTCTGACCGAACCCAGCGCTAAATAACCAGAAAGCGGTTCCACAAACAAAACGATTTTATTTCCCCTCCAGTGCAATAATTAGTGTACAACATAAATATGTGGTTTGTCTGGCGGAGTGAAGGACGGCGCGCTCTCCAGTGCCCAAAAGGATCGAAGCCTCGGCGCTTCTGGACTCAGATTCACTGCCAAACACCCCCTAGGTGGACACGATAAACTGACTCTGTGAAGGATGGAAAAGGTGAGGTAAGTCAACAGAGCTACAGCAAATATCTTTCAGAGGCACACACTATCAGCAACACATTCAGTTCTGAATTTAAGCTTTATGTAAATGAGCAGCTTCTCACAAAAAGTGGAGGATCATCAGTCCGTACGTCACAGCAGTGAGAAGCAAACTGCACAATTCTCATCAATGTTCAAATATACTGCGTAACAAAATGCCAAATTACTATTAACGATCATTCAGACAATAATCACCTCTGATGTGTGCTGACAGCATGTGTCCCTCACCCGTCCTCCTTCACAGGCACGATGTGTCAAACCCTGGCGCGGTCCTCAGCATCTCATAAACGAACGTCACAAGGTCGAGTTCCCGGCAATTCTGCTTGAACCACTCATGGCTTAAATGCAGAACGCCATCTTATTATCTGCTTCAGCTGAAAGTCTTTAAGTTTACACGTGAGCATCCTCCACAGGTGCAGCTAATAATGCTGATGAGGGTGAAGGACTCTTCTGCTAGCACCTTCTCCACAGACAAAAACCAGTTTGCATACCACCTGGAGAGCAAAGAAAAGAAAACAACACAAAAACATCCAGCCAAACCCCCCAACACACAACAGTACCCCCCCATCAACGGGAAGCCTCCCGGCGACCGAACAGACCAGGCCTGAGAACAACACCTCCCTCCGGGGTCCATGACAGAAAGCAGACGGCAGGACAGGGCACCGCGTCTGGAAGGCCGGCTGGCATCAACAAAAACCCCAAACAAGTCCCATATACAACCCAACATAGAAGAAAAACACAAAACCCACCCAAACCCTCCCCAGGGGACCGTCCCATCCAACCCCGGGAAGAAAAGAAAAACTCCCAAATGCAATAACCCAACACAGCCCCAACAACACAAGACAAACATAAATTCACAAAGAAAAATAACAAACAACCCCCCCCAGAACGATATGCAGAGCCCCCCCGAAGACCTTTACCGCCACTTCCAGGAGAGAACAACCAAAACCGGAATCTTACAGAGTTCCCCAGGTTTACACAGAGGAACAGCGCCCCCCAGAGGACCATACCATCAACCCCAGGAGGTACCCTCCCCACAACCCAGGAACCCCAGACCCGGCCACACTTGGTTAATTGGCCCCACAATCAATTCCCCCCCAGAGGACCGTCTCATCGACCCTGGAGGTGGAACCTGGAAGGAAACATAACAACACAAAAATCCAACCCCCGGCAGACTTCATTAAAACACCCCGGGGGCAAAATAAAACAACTGTCAAACCCTCTTACCCCCCCCCCAGCACCCCGAAAGACCCAGATCACTCCCAGAGCCTATCGTTAGCACAATTTTGGCGAACGGCACAAAACTGCTAAGCTGGGGAAGGAAACAGGAAAAACTAACCCGGTCCCATCCCCGAAGCGCAGCGGAAAACCGGAATGACATCCGGTGCCCCAACCTGACCATACCACCAGCCTATCGGGAGGGGTGGAACTACCGAAATGGCGAACGGCAACAGATCGGCCCACCACTCCGACTGAGGTATGTTCCCGCTGCACCACACCCCGGTAACACCAATGACGAATGGTCAAAGGCCCACCGGGGCTGGAGAGGAACCGGGCCCTAACCAAACCCAAAAAAAAAACGCCCCTGACAATCCCCCCCCCAGGTGCAGAGGTCTTCTGAGAAACGCTTAGCATGACCAACCTGCACCACCCCACAACCCAAAAGACAAAACGGTCTCAGAGCAATGTGAGGTTGGGGTTAGGGAAGCAGGGAAATAAAAAACAACAAAACAAAACGACCCAATCCTCAAACAGAAAATACCTAAGTCCAAATAATGAAAACAAACGATTACCTGAGTCCAGCCGAGCTCCGAACTGCCAGTCGTTCACTCCTCTGGAACCGCCTCTAAATCCCCAAACAATTTATAACCCCTTACAAAAAAAACAAAAATAGCCCAAATAACTAAACAACCAAAAGTTTTTTTTTTTTTTATGTGTCCATTTTTATGCCTGTCCCAGAACACCTGGAGATACGTCATCACTATCTTTCTTGACACTTATGTGACCGGGGCAATATGGTGGCTTCAGCTCGTCCGAGCTGCATGGGCTCATCCGCAAGAGGAGCCAGAGGTCCCGTCGGAGGAGTCTCAGTGGGGCGAAGAAGAGGCAGCCCAGATCTGTGTCGGGGAAAGCCCCGAGACGAAAAAAACCCTCTCTGATGTCCGTCCTCTCTCGCGTCCATGCTCCTTTATCCGATCATCTAGATGAATAACCAAAGATATTAGTTCATCTAAATCTTTTGGTTCGTCACGAACTGCTAGCTCGTCTTTTAATGGATCGTTCAAACCATCTACAAACACTCCTCTTAAAGCTGCGGCATTCCAAACGGACTGAGCAGAAAAAATTCGGAGATCCACGAAATAATCCGCCGCACTCCGCTTCCCCTGCCTGAGATTCAGCAACCGTTGGGCAACGGTATTTGTTTTCACCGGATGGTCAAAAACCAAGCGGAACTCCCGAGAGAAATCCTTAAAGGATCCTAACAATGGAGAGTTATTACTCCACAACGCAGTGACCCAAGCTAACGCGTCACCTCGGAGCAAATTTGTCACATATGAGACACGACTACCATCAGAAGAGAAGGAAGCCGGTCGCTGAGCAAAAACCAGAGAACATTGCATCAAAAACGAAGCACAGGCTTCAACGTTTCCCGCATAAGGCTCCGGATGACAAATGATTGGTTCGGAAGCCGAATCTCGGTGACGGAGGTATCTGCACCGGTATCGATGGTGCCGCAGCTGGAGCAGCAGAAAGCGGAACGGCTTGCGCTGCAAGCTCCATAGCGCGGGCATCTGTTTGTTTAATTTGGTTTGGGAGATACTGTAATTGCTCCCATATTTTCTCCAAGTGTTCTTGAACTCTTTCGGCAAACGGAACTGCTTCTGCCGCTGGGTCCATTTTGGAATGGCCGGGAACTACTGTTATGTGCAGATGCAGGTTGAGGAGTGGACCAACGTCTGACCGAACCCAGCGCTAAATAACCAGAAAGCGGTTCCACAAACAAAACGATTTTATTTCCCCTCCAGTGCAATAATTAGTGTACAACATAAATATGTGGTTTGTCTGGCGGAGTGAAGGACGGCGCGCTCTCCAGCGCCCAAAAGGATCGAAGCCTCGGCGCTTCTGGACTCAGATTCACCGCCAAACACCCGCCAGGTGGACACGACAAACTGACTCTGTGAAGGATGGAAAAGGTGAGGTAAGTCAACAGAGCTACAGCAAATATCTTTCAGAGGCACACACTATCAGCAACACATTCAGGTCTGAATTTAAGCTTTATGTAAATGAGCAGCTTCTCACAACAAGTGGAGGATCATCAGTCCGTACGCCACGGCAGTGAGAAGCAAACTGCACAATTCTCATCAATGTTCAAATATACTGCGTAACAAAATGCCAAATTACTATTAACGATCTTTCAGACAATAATCACCTCTGATGTGTGCTGACAGCATGTGTCCCTCACCCGTCCTCCTTCACAGGCACGATGTGTCAAACCCTGGCGCGGTCCTCAGCGTCTCACAAACGAACGTCACAAGGTCGAGTTCCCGGCAATTCTGCTTGAACCACTCATGGCTTAAATGCAGAACGCCATCTCATTATCTGCTTCAGCTGAAAGTCTTTAAGTTTACACGTGAGCATCCTCCACAGGTGCAGCTAATAATGCTGATGAGGGTGAAGGACTCTTCTGCCAGCACCTTCTCCACAGACAAAAAACAGTTTGCATACCACCTGGAGAGCAAAGAAAAGAAAACAACACAAAAACATCCAGCCAAACCCCCCAACACACAACATGGCCATCTCAGTCCCCAGATCTGAATATTACTGAAAATCTGTGGTGTGATTTTAAGCAGCTGTCCATGCTCAGAAACCAACAAACCTGACTAAACTGGAGATGTTTTGTAAAGAAGAATGTATGTATGCATTTCATGTTGCGCAATTGTGCTTTTACTTTTTCTGGGGTTCAGCTTCTTCTCAGTAAGTTCATCAACAGACTGATGAGGAGATAAGGGATGAAGAGATGTTTTCAGAGGACTGCTGAGCAGCACACAGTCGTCCTGGACATGGGTCACACACTGATGCTGCTGGTGTTTCTGTGGAACTCAGGTAGGATTCTGGTTTTAAACACATGAAAGCTACAAAATACACTGTAAAAAAAAATTTTTTTTTAAACATCAAGTCCTAACTACCTCAACCAAAGAGTTGTTTGAATTTAAATTGTAAGTTTATTCCTGGAATGCATGAAAGTAATCAAAGAATTATCATGCAGTGTGGTGGTGAGTTATGCAATAGTTATCATTAAATTTTACAAGATATAAGAAATTTAAAACTTACTTTAGAAGTAAATATATGGTGGTTCCAATTATTTCATTATTTTTGAACAATTTGTACACAGTAAAAAAAAAAAAAGTATTATTATTATTATTATTATTGTTATTATTATTATTATTATTGTTATTATTATTATTATTATTAATAATAATGATAATAATAATAATACTAATGTTAATAATAATACTACTACTAATAATAATAATTGGAGTATTTGTGACCCAGATTGAGAACTTTCAACACAAAAGTGAAAAAGTGGCTTTATTGTTCAAACTAAAATTGAATTTATAAAACTCCTGTGTCAACTGTGTAAAAGTAACTCTTTATAATGTTAAAAAAATAAAGGAGGAGAACTTCAATGAGATCATTCTATTTTGTTTGCTCTATTACTGTGTTTAAACAGTTAAATCTTTGAGAGATTTACATTTTTTCTTCCTGTGTTCCTTTGTTGTTTGAATATACTCTGTGAGGCCACTGGCTTTTAACAAAAGCTGTGTGAACAAACCCCAAAAAGGTGCGTGCGTGCATGCGTGTAACTTTCACAGACAAACTGGGGAGAGCTGACATTTACAGTTTGGTACACTTATATATTTTGGGTCAAGAATGAATTATGCAAAACGTTGCTCGGACTAATATTTTTGGACAAGCTACAGATATTAGATAACAACACTGAGCAAATGGATGTTGCTCACTATATTCTGGACTCACATGCGATTCAAGCAGGGGGCGGTAAATCATCTTTATATTAAAAGTATGAGTGTGTGTGTGTGTGATTTTATTTATTAAGTTCAATGTAAGTACATAATATAATTACAAATATGTTAAAAATACATGGAAGACACAAGAAAGTGAAAACACTTATTTCCACTGTGGGCCATTTAAAAATCAAATTACAAAATACGAGGGCTGTCAATAAAGTATAGGTCCTTTTTATTTTTTTCAAAAACTATATGGATTTCATTCATATGTTTTATGTCAGACATGCTTGAACCCTCGTGCGCATGCGTGAGTTTTTCTACGCCTGTCGGTGATGTCATTCGCCTGTGAGCACTCCTTGTGGGAGGAGTCGTCCAGCCCCTCGTCGGAATTCCTTTGTCTGAGAAGTTGCTGAGAGACTGGCGCTTTGTTTGATCAAAATTTTTTCTAAACCTGTGAGACACATTGAAGTGGACACGGTTCGAAAAATTAAGCTGGTTTTCGGTGAAAATTTTAACGGCTGATGTAAAAACATATGAATGAAATCGATATAGTTTTTGAAAAAAATAAAAAGGACCTATACTTTATTGACAGCCCTCGTAGAAGTAATAATAAAATAACATAAAATGAATAAAACTGAAAATAATAATAATGATATTAATAATAGTGTGTATATGATAACAAGTACCTAAATGATTTATAAATACATACAGACAGTAAATTACCATTACATAATTTGCAGGAAATAAAAGGGTTGAGTTCTTATTCTAAAAATTGTTCAGGACAAATTTTCTAAAAACATTCTGGACTCACATATCATCCCAACTCAATATACAAACTTTTCTTAATTTATCACCAACCTTGAAAAATATCAGCTACCTATGTTATAAGCACTACCCCATCTAGAGCCCCATGGGCAACACACTCGTTCATTTTCTATTCCCAATTATTCCAACAGAGTGTCACAATCACGCTTTTACTTGCAGTCAATGTAGGGTTACCATTTTGCCAAACCTACATGTCTTTACAAGTGGGAGGACACCAGAGCACCTGGAGGGAACCCACGAAAACACAAGGAGAACATGCAAACGCCACATAGAAAGGGGCAGGTCAGATTTCTGTGCATGGTAGTTTTTCAACATCAGTGCCCGGTCAGATTATAATTATTTTTTTAAGAATGAAAAAAAAAAATCGAAACAATAATGATTTAAGCAAATCCAGATTCTGGAGTTGAATTAGCTTTTGAGGTTTTCAACTCATTTGTTCTTTTGCCCTAAAATGGTAAATGGACTGTATTTATTTAGCGCGTTTCTATCTGCATCAGATGCTCAAAGCGCTTCACACACTAATGCCTCACATTCACCCCGATGTGAGGGTGCTGCCATACGAGGTACTCACTACACACCGGGAGCAACTAGGGGATGAAGGACCTTGCCCAAGGGCCCTTAGTGATTTTCAGATCAGGCTGGGATTTGAACTGAGGATGCTCTGGTCTCAAGCCCAGTACTTAACCCCTCGACCATCACCTCCCCTCTAGATCATCACCTCCCCTAAATTTGCCTTGCTGCAAACTTAAATCAAACACCCAATATGAAACTTCTTATAGACATAACTTCAGAGTCTTTTCTGGACAGTAATCATTGAATTTTCGAGTACATCCATACAAAAATGTGGTAATTTGAAATATTTAATAGTTTGTGTGTGTATGTATGTGTGTGTGTGTATGTTTAAAGAGCATTACATTTTAGAGGTTAAATTTTGTTACCTGGATTGAGTTCAGTGAAGAAAGTTGCTTCACTGAACAAGAACTAGACATAAAGACCTCCACTGATGTGACCCAACATACCAAAGAGACGGTCAGAAATTGATTTCTGAATGGACAGGAACAAACAGTCAGACCGTCAGAACCAAAGCTGATATCTGACAGCGTTTGTATGCATTTTGCAATTTGAGGGGTGGTATTTAAAAAAATACACATGTAGTTAATTTACTTTAATTAATGACAAACATTGTAATTAATTAGATACATTTTTTTTAATCACCTGACAGCACTAATATACAGTTGTGCTCTAAAAGTTTAAATACCCTGGTAGAATTTATTAATTAATTAATTAATTTATTTTTGGCCATTTTTCAGAGAATATGAATGATAACACAAAGACTTTTTTTCATTCATGGTTAGTGTTTGGGTGAAGATATTTATTATCAAACAACTGTGTTTACTCTTTCTTAAACATAATGACAACAGAAACAGACCAAATGACCTTGATCAAAAGTTTACATACCCTGGTGATTTTGGCCTGATAACATGCAAACAAGTTGACAGAAATGGGTTAGAATGGCTACAAAAGGTAACCATCCTCATCTGTAATCTGTTTTCTTGTAATCAGTGTGTGTGTGTGTGTGTGTGTGTGTGTGTGTGTGTGTGTGTGTGTGTGTGTGTGTGTGTGTGTGTGTGTGTGTGTATAAAAGGTCAGTGAGTTTCAGGGCTCCTGACAGACCCTTGCTTTTGTCATCCAGTGCTGTACTGATGTTTCTTGTTGGGGATACAAAAGAAAACCCACAAATAACTTCAACTGAAACATGGGACTCTCTGAAAAAAAAAATGGTGTCGCTGTTTCAAGTTTCACAACAAAGAGGAACTTGAAGGAAAATGGGCTGCATGGTCAAGTCACCAGCAGAAAGCATTACTATGCAAATAGAACAAAGTATCCCACTTAGAATGTGCCAAACAGCACAGAGAACAAAGTAATGTGGAGTGGTGAGAACAAAATTGAACTTTTTAGCCGCAACTAAAAATGTTACATTTGGAGAGCAGTCAACAAAGCCTATGATGTACAACCCTAATTCCAATGAAGTTGGGACATTGTGTAAAATGTAAATAAAACAGAATACAATGATTTGCAAATCTTCTTCAACTTATGCAATTGAATACACCACAAAGACAACATATTTAATGTTCAAACTGATCATCTTTAATGTTTTTGTGCAAATATTTTCTCATTTTGAAATGGATGCCTGCAACACATTTCAAAAAAGCGACTAATGTGTTACATCACCTTTCCTTCTAACAATACTCAATAAGCATTTGGGAACTCACACACACACTCATCTTCAACCACTTAGTCCAATTAAGGGTTGCGGGAGGCTGGAGCCAATCCCAGCAGTCATAGAGCGCAAGGCAGGGTACATCCAGGACAGCACGCCAGTCTGTCACAGGGCCACACACAGACAATCAAACACATTCACACCCACTTGCACACATACGGACAATTTAAAGATTCCAATCCACGGAACCCGCATGTCTTTGGATGTGGGAGGAAACTGGAGCACCTGGAGGAAACCCACACAAACACGGGGAGAACATGAAAACTCCACACAGAAAGGCCACAGGTGGGAATTGAACCCATGACCTTCTCGCTGTGAGGCAACAGTGCTAACCACTAAGCCACCATGCTGCCCATGTTTAGGAACTGAGGACACTAATTGTTTAAGCTTTGTAGGTGGAAATCTTTCCCATTCTTGCTTGATTTACGACTTCAGTTGTTCAACAGTCCGGGGTCTCCGTTGTTGTATTTTGCTCTTCAAAATGTGCCACACATTTTCAATGGGTGACAGGTCTGGACTGCAGGCAGGCCAGTCTTGTACCTGCATTCTTTTACTACAAATCCACATACACTGTTGTAACACGTGCAGAATGTGGCTTGGCATTGTTTTACTGAAATAAGCAGGGACGTCCCTGAAAAAAGATGTTGCTTGGATGGCAGCATGTGTTGCTCCAAAACCTGGATGTACCTTTCTGCATTGATGGTGCCATCACAGATGTGTAAGTTGCTCATGACATGGGCACTGACACAACCCCATGCCATCACAGATGCTGGCTTTTGAACTTTGCGCTGGTAACAATCTGGATGGTCTTTTTCCTTTTTCTCTGGAGGACACAACGTCCATGATTTCCAAAAACAATTTTAAATGTGGATTCAGCAGACCACAGCACACTTTTCCACTTTGCGTCTGTCCATTTCAAATGAGCTCAGGCCCAGAGAAGTTGTTGATGTATGGCTTTTGCTTTGTATGGTAGAGATTTAACTTGCATTTGCAGATGTAGCGACGAACTGTGTAAACTGACAGTGGTTTTCTGAAGTGTTCCTGAGCCCACGCGGTAAGAGCCTTTACACAATGATGCTGATTTTAATGCAGTGCCGCCTGAGGGATTGAAGGTCACAGGCATTCAGTGTTGATTTTCAGTCTTGCTGCTTACATAAAGAAAGTTCTCCAGATTCTCTGAATCTTCTGATTATATTATGGACTATAGATGATGGAATCCCTAAATTCCTTGCAATTGAACGTTGAGAAACATTGTTCTGAAACTGTTGGACTTTTTTTTTCAAGCAGTTGTTCGCAAAGTGATGATCATTGGCTCATCTTTGCTTGTGAACAGCTGAGCCTTTTGGGGATGCTCCTTTTATAGCCAATCACAGCACTCACCTGTTTCCAATTAACCTGTGGAATGTTCCAAACAGGTGTTCTTTGAGTATTCATCAACTTTCCCAATCTTTTATTGCCCCGTACCAGCTTTTTTGAAATGTGTTGCAGGCAATGAGTGTATGTGTAAGTTCCCAAATGCTTATTGAGTGTTGTTAGAAGTAAAGGTGATGTAACACATTGGTAAACACACCACTGTCCCTGCTTTTTTGAAATGTGTTGCAGGCATCCATTTCAAAATGAGCAAATGTTTGCACAAAAAACAAAAAGGCTTATCAGTTTGAACATTAACTATCTTGTCTTTGTGGTGAATTCAATTGAATATATGTTGAAGAGGATTTGCAAATCATTGTATTCTGTTTTAAATTTACATTTCACACAACATCCCAACTTCATTGGAATTGGGGTTGTAAGGTACACCCTTCCCACTATGAAGCACAGAGGTGGATTGTTGGTGTTTTGGGGATGCATGCACTACAAAGGCACAGGAAACTTTGAAAATTGATGGCAGGATGAATGCATCATGTTATCAGAAAATATTGGAGAAAAAGTTGCACTCATTAGCCCGGAACCTACGTGTGGAATGTACTTGGATGCTCCAATATGATACATATGAACATTCCAAAAAACAAGGCCAAGTCAACATGCCATTGGCTACAGCAGAATAAAGTGAAGGTTCTGGAGTGGACATCTCAGTCTAATGACCTCAATCACTGAGCCGCTCTGGGGAGATCTCCAACGTCACTTCATCATGAAGCTGTATAACTGGTGATACAAAATTCAAAACTTGCACAAAGCACAATTTCTCCAATGCACGTACGCACACACACACACACACACACGTATGCATTACATGTTGCAAAATTGTGCTTTTAATTTTCCAGGGTTCAACTTCTCAGTTAATCAACAGGCTGATGAGGAGATAAAGGCTGAAGAAACATTTTATTCTCAGAGGACTGCTGAGTAGCAGACAGAAGTGTTGCCACACACAACAGAAAAAAAAATACATCAATACTTAGTACATCCTCCTATTAGAGAAATAAACTCATCCTATAGCTTCCAATGAGAGTCTGGATTCTGGTTGAAGGTACTTTGAACCATTCTTCTTTGCAAAACATCTCAGGTTTGTTGTTCTGAGCATGGATAGCCCGCTTAAAATCACACCAAAGATTTTCAATAATATTCAGGTCTGGGGACTGAGGTAGCCATTCCAGAATGTTGTACTTGTTCCTGTGTCACGGTTGGGGAACCGGGTTTGGTGGTTGACCCAAGTGCAGAAGCAGTAAGGCAAACAGAGAGGTTTAAACAAGAGTTTATTAAACAAGGACTGCACAGTGGAGGGACAACGGAGGATGGACCACGAGGACTGGACTGACAGGGCCACAAGACAGGGACTGGAATTAGGGAAGTGAGCCTGCGGCGCTGCTGGGACTGCAGGGGAAAAGGAGAGGGCAGGTGAGAATAATAAAGGTGCATTTGGGCACATGTCTGGAACTAAAAATGAGTCTAAGCTAAACTAAATAGTTCAGAGGTGCAGTTCTTTCAGGTTTTCAGTTCAGAAGTAAAAGTCTCAGTTCATTTCAGATTGGAGTTCAGATAAAAGATGCAGTTCATTCAGGAGTGCAGTTCAGTTCAAAGTCTCTGTTCATTCAGGATTTTAGTTCTACAGGACACACCCAAAAGGTGGGCACATGTGGAAGACTGGCAGAGTCAGATGATAGCTCCAGGCTTAGATGCATGCAGCAATTTAGCTGCTCATACTCAGAACTTCAGTTACATTAACTCAGAACTTAGCTGCTGTGTTTTAATCACTCCAGACTGTCAGCAGAATTGATCATAATTAACCAGGTGACTGCAAACTATTCCTGAACAGCGCAGAAGCACACAAACCCAAACTACAGATAACCATTGATGTCTACAGAACTCCGTGAGGAACGGACTGAGAGCAAAATACCTGCTGAACACTGAGTAGCGTGGAAATGAACAGACTCTGATAAGTAACGGCTGAGTGAAACACTGCGTGTGATTGCGCATCAGACAGAAAAACGTCAAGGTTAAAGTGAGAAACAGAAAAGCGTGATGTGAAAAACCCCGTGTGATTCACTCTACATAACTGATGTAATACATTAAGAGCAGGCGCTCGTACTACAGGGAAAAACATGATAATAACTTCCACATTAGAAACCTTCGTGGACATTGGAGCCCACAGTGGAGGAGTTGCGACAGAAGCACAGAGACTTCACTCTGGAAAAAAACTCAAACAGAACGTTAATCAGCTCAGAGGCTCACGACAGGAAAAACAGATGAGTGACATTAGCTCCCAGCGTGACGACGGAACGTCAAATAAAGAACACATAAATTTGGGTTACCGGCTGGGTGCGATGGAGAGCACAGCTGAAAACCCGTGGCAACCCGGTTCCAACCCAGAGGACACGGAGGTTCTTGGGACGGACTGCAGCAGATGTCAGCTGTTGTTGCAGTGGAAGATTCTGGCCACGAATCCATAACAGGTTCTGGGTTAAATCTGGGATGGTGATGATTGTCAGCTGTGAGCCCTCACTCAAGGGAAATGCAGATCAGCTGTGAGATGCCGCTCTGTCAATCCCTTGCGCTGTCCTGACAGAAGGGGTGGGGCCCACGTGCAGCTTGGCAGCAGATGCACCCAGCCACTTCATCCAGCAGCCCCACCTCAGCTTCACCTGAAAACACAAAGACAAAACCAGCAGACCAGTGCAAACTACAACATCCTCTGCATGAATGCCTTAGTAGATTTTGAGCAGTGTTTAGGGTTGTCTTGTTGAAAGATCCACAACTTCAGCTTTGTCACGAATTCATGAATATTTTTGATACTGACTTGAATCCATGTGACCCTCAACTTTAAGAAGATTCCCAGTACCTGCACTGGCCACACAGCCACACAGCGTGATGGAACCACCTCCAAATTTTACTGTTGGTAGTAAGTGTTTTTTCCTGGAATGCTGTGTTCCTTTTCAGACATGCATACACACCCCCTGTTATGTCCAAATAACTCAATTTTAGTTTCATCAGTCCACAGCACCTTATTCCAAAATGAAGCTGGCTTGTCTAAATGTGCTTTAGCATACCTCAAGTAACTCTGATTGTGGCGTGTATGCAGAAAAGGCTTCTTTTGCATTACAGCATCATACAGCATCTCTACATGCAAAGTGCGCTGTATAGTTGAACGATGCACAGAGACACTATCTGCAGCAAGATCATGATATAGGTCTTTGGAGCAAGTCTGTTGGTTGACTATGACTGTTCTCACCATCATTTGCTTCAGTTTATCTGAGATTTTTCCTGGCCTGCCACTTCGGGCTTTAACTAGTACTGTGCCCTTGGTCTTCCATTTCCTCACTATGTTCTTCACAGTGCAAACTGACAGCTGAAATCTCTAATCTAATCTCTAATATAGCTTTTTGTATCCTTCCCCTAAACCATGATGTTGAACAATCTTTGTTTTCAGGTCATTTGAGAGTTGTTTAGAGGCTCCCATGTTGCCACTCATTAGAAGAGATGCAAAGAGGGGAAACTTTCACAAATGGCCACCTTAAATATCCTTTCTCATGACTGAATTCACCTGTGTAAGGAGGTCAAGGATCAATGAGTTTACCAAACCAATTTTGTGCTCCAGTAATTAGTGTGAAATGTATTCAAATCAATAAAATGACAAGCGTGCCCAAATTGATGGAACTGCCTATTTTTGTTTAAATAATTATTGCACACTTTCTTTAAATACTAGAAACTTCATTTCACTTCTCAAATACCAGTGTGTTCGTCTGCTATATGATATATTTAACTATTTAACTTAACTGAAATTTCTGATCCAGACAACCAATGATTTATGGATTTAAGGAAAATCATGAAAATTATCAGGGGAACCCAGACTTTTGCATACAACTGTACGTGATATTGCTATTCCTGTAACATTGTTTCAGTACATTATTTTCATTGTGAAATGTGACTTTTCCTGCCATTTAAATGGACTGGAAATACTAACTGTTACATAATGAATGAACTCCTTGTCACACACACAAAAAAATATTTTACAGTTAGCACATGTTAGCACATGTGGCTGAAAAGTTGTTGGTAAAAGGAACAAAGCAGACATTTGAGATTAATCAATTAACTGAAATTTCTCATCACAATAAAATAAGTAATAGTGCACAATGCACAATCCTAAAGAAATAATACCAAACCAATATACTTAATTGCCCATACTGTATCAAGAGATTATATTAATTTCATAAAGTCTTTTAAACCAGATTAGAGTAACACATAATTTAATATGTTCAGGAACAAATGTTCCAAATATTTACACATTTTACATAAACACAGTGATTTTTTTTTTTTTTTAACAGTAGTGGGGCCTTTAATTTATCATTTCCTTTATACATGGTTTGTTTTGTAATATAATCAACTCAGTCCTTGAATTTCAGAATATTTAAACAAATAAATAATGAGTTAGTTGGCTCATGGTAAGACCCCCCTCACACATAGCCAGAATCATGCAGCATGGTGTCGAACTTATGAATTGGCGCACATCTGAAAAGTGTCAGATTTCAGTTCTAAAATGTTCTGACATCCATCTGCAGAAGTCCACAGTTTGTCAAAACAGAGCAGCCTGTTATATCCACAATAGACCTGACAGTACAGATATTTGTCCATTCCTTCCCATGGGCAATGTAAATAATGTGAACTATTGTCTCCATCTAAACACAGGCAGCTGCATCTCTCTCTTAGTAACGCATCATGGCAAGCGTCAGGCTCGGAACTGAACAGATCTCACGCTGTAATAAATGATTACCTTCTAACTCTGTAGGAGATATAAAATGGAACTTGTGCCAGGCCATTACACCATTAATAAACATGAATCTCACCTCCAACAGCAGTCCAGGAGTGTTTCACAGCGCACAGGTGGACATGAAGCCCGGATGCAGCTTGTGGTGAAAATCCCCTCACCCAAAAGAAAAACATTAATTCCATGTGATAGTCCAACCATGGCAGTGTACAGAGCTGCATTGAACTCATGAAGTTGGCAAACAAGAAAAAAGAAAGTTCCCCGGAAAGGCTAAGGGACTGCATGGCGCAATGCCAGCAAACTTTGAGCGAAGCTGTCCAGTGGCAGGCGTGCACATGTGCACCCCGCGCGCACACTTAGTGGCCCATGCAGCATTATGCATACACACACACGCGCGTGGCTGACTGATAGTTGCAGCCCCATCCATGTGCACACATGCACACTGCGCACTTGTGCGCAAGTGCGCATGAGGAACACAGCACTCCGGTGTGCGTTTGCCATCCAGACATTTACAGAACGGGCAGTCTGCAGCGCATTTTATGGCCATCTGACAGCAGTCTGTGTCATCAACATACTCTGGATGCGATCTGACAGGTGTGGACGAGGCAGTCTCTCTGCGCTCCGACACTGCACACCATGCCTCTTTTCTTCCTAACTGCATCAGAGTATGGCAATATTTGCCGTGTTGGGCATGCTTTTGGCAAATTCTTGCTATGTGTGACGGGGGCATGAGATTTAATACTGATAATTCCTATGGCTTTTTTTTTTCCAATAAAAATTTTGAATTAGTGTTTGTTTTATTTGTGTTTCCCCGAACCTCAATACCATATGTCATATATGGAGCTATTCATGAATAATATAAAGTGATTACAGAATACTTAGGGTGGAAATCTTGGGCTTTATACAGAATTAAAATGGCTTTTGACATTTTGGATTTGACAGAATTTAATTTAATGTCCAAAAGCTGCCCCACATGATCCCCACTACAGATCACCAGCGTGTCATCAGCAAATAAAACACAATTCAAGGACTTAAAAACCAAACATATAATGTTAACATATAAAAGAAAAATCAATCGACCAAGGACTGAAACCTGAGGCACCCCACATGTAATCTTCAAAAATTCTTACTTTATCCCACCGACATGGACACACTGATATCTGTTTAGCCAATAGCTGCCTATCCAATCATGTGCCAGTCCCCTGACACTATACTTTTGCAATTTATCCAATAGTAAGGTATGGTCGATGGTATTAAAAGCTTTCTTTAAAAAAAAAAAAAAAAAACTTACTGTGTATTGCTTATTCTCAATTGAATCTGTTATTTATACAGCAAAATCTATTAAAGCCAATGCGGGAGTTTGATTATTTCTGAGTCCATATTGTTGTTCACTGAGTATATGATTTTAGCCTCTTTGCAAATACCTTTTCTAAAATTTTATGGTAAAATCAATCAATCAATCAATCAATCAATTTTATTTATATAACGCCAAATCACAACAAACAGTTTCCCCAAGGCGCTTTATATTGTAAGGCAAGACCATACAATAATTACGTAAAAACCCCAACGGTCAAAACGACCCCCTGTGAGCAAGCACTTGGTGACAGTGGGAAGGAAAAACTCCCTTTTAACAGGAAGAAACCTCCAGCAGAACCAGGCTCAGGGAGGGGCAGTCTTCTGCTAGGACTGGTTGGGGCTGAGGGAGAGAATCAGGAAAAAGACATGCTGTGGAGGGGAGCAGAGATCAATCACTAATGATTAAATGCAGAGTGGTGCATACAGAGCAAAAAGAGAAAGAAACACTCAGTGCATCATGGGAACCCCCCCAGCAGTCTAAGTCTATAGCAGCATAACTAAGGGATGGTTCAGGGTCACCTGATCCAGCCCTAACTATAAGCTTTAGCAAAAAGGAAAGTTTTAAGCCTAATCTTAAAAGTAGAGAGGGTGTCTGTCTCCCTGATCCGAATTGGGAGCTGGTTCCACAGGAGAGGAGCCTGAAAGCTGAAGGCTCTGCCTCCCATTCTACTCTTACAAACCCTAGGAACTACAAGTAAGCCTGCAGTCTGAGAGCGAAGCGCTCTATTGGGGTGATATGGTACTATGAGGTCCCTAAGATAAGATGGGACCTGATTATTCAAAACCTTATAAGTAAGAAGAAGAATTTTAAATTCTATTCTAGAATTAACAGGAAGCCAATGAAGAGAGGCCAATATGGGTGAGATATGCTCTCTCCTTCTAGTCCCCGTTAGTACTCTAGCTGCAGCATTTTGAATTAACTGAAGGCTTTTCAGGGAACTTTTAGGACAACCTGATAATAATGAATTACAATAGTCCAGCCTAGAGGAAATAAATGCATGAATTAGTTTTTCAGCATCACTCTGAGACAAGACCTTTCTAATTTTAGAGATATTGCGTAAATGCAAAAAAAGCAGTCCTACATATTTGTTTAATATGTGCATTGAATGACATATCCATATCAAAAATGACTCCAAGATTTCTCACAGTATTACTAGAGGTCAGGGTAATGCCATCCAGAGTAAGGATCTGGTTAGACACCATGTTTCTAAGATTTGTGGGGCCAAGTACAATAACTTCAGTTTTATCTGAGTTTAAAAGCAGGAAATTAGAGGTCATCCATGTCTTTATGTCTGTAAGACAATCCTGCAGTTTAGCTAATTGGTGTGTGTCCTCTGGCTTCATGGATAGATAAAGCTGGGTATCATCTGCGTAACAATGAAAATTTAAGCAATGCCGTCTAATAATACTGCCTAAGGGAAGCATGTATAAAGTGAATAAAATTGGTCCTAGCACAGAACCTTGTGGAACTCCATAATTAACCTTAGTCTGTGAAGAAGATTCCCCATTTACATGAACAAATTGTACTCTATTAGATAAATATGATTCAAACCACCACAGCGCAGTGCCTTTAATACCTATGGCATGCTCTAAACTCTGTAATAAAATGTTATGGTCAACAGTATCAAAAGCAGCACTGAGGTCTAACAGAACAAGCACAGAGATGAATCCACTGTCCGAGGCCATAAGAAGATCATTTGTAACCTTCACTAATGCTGTTTCTGTACTATGATGAATTCTAAAACCTGACTGAAACTCTTCAAATAGACCATTCCTCTGCAGATGATCAGTTAGCTGTTTTACAACTACCCTTTCAAGAATTTTTGAGAGAAAAGGAAGGTTGGAGATTGGCCTATAATTAGCTAAGATAGCTGGGTCAAGTGATGGCTTTTTAAGTGATGGTTTAATTACTGCCACCTTAAAAGCCTGTGGTACATAGCCAACTAATAAAGATAGATTGATCATATTTAAGATCGAAGCATTAAATAATGGTAGGGCTTCCTTGAGCAGCCTGGTAGGAATGGGGTCTAATAGACATGTTGATGGTTTGGATGAAGTAACTAATGAAAATAACTCAGACAGAACAATCTGAGAGAAAGAGTCTAACCAAATACCGGCATCACTGAAAGCAGCCAAAGATAACAATACGTCTTTGGGATGGTTATGAGTAATTTTTTCTCTAATAGTTAAAATTTTATTAGCAAAGAAAGTCATGAAGTCATTACTAGTTAAAGTTAAAGGAATACTTGGCTCAATAGAGCTCTGACTCTTTGTCAGCCTGGCTACAGTGCTGAAAAGAAACCTGGGGTTGTTCTTATTTTCTTCAATTAGTGATGAGTAGTAAGATGTCCTAGCTTTACGGAGGGCTTTTTTATAGAGCAACAGACTCTTTTTCCAGGCTAAGTGAAGATCTTCTAAATTAGTGAGACGCCATTTCCTCTCCAACTTATGGGTTATCTGCTTTAAGCTGCGAGATTGTGAGGTATACCACGGAGTCAGGCACTTCTGATTTAAAGCTCTCTTTTTCAGAGGAGCAACAGCATCCAAAGTTGTCTTCAATGAGGATGTAAAACTATTGACGAGATACTCTATCTCACTTACAGAGTTTAGGTAGCTACTCTGCACTGTGTTGGTATGTGGCATTAGAGAACATAAAGAAGGAATCATATCCTTAAACCTAGTTACAGCGCTTTCTGAAAGACTTCTAGTGTAATGAAACTTATTCCCCACTGCTGGGTAGTCCATCAGAGTAAATGTAAATGTTATTAAGAAATGATCAGACAGAAGGGAGTTTTCAGGGAATACTGTTAAGTCTTCAATTTCCATACCATAAGTCAGAACAAGATCTAAGATATGATTAAAGTGGTGGGTGGACTCATTTACATTTTGAGCAAAGCCAATTGAGTCTAATAATAGATTAAATGCAGTGTTGAGGCTGTCATTCTCAGCATCTGTGTGGATGTTAAAATCGCCCACTATAATTATCTTATCTGAGCTAAGCACTAAGTCAGACAAAAGGTCTGAAAATTCACAGAGAAACTCACAGTAACGACCAGGTGGACGATAGATAATAACAAATAAAACTGGTTTTTGGGACTTCCAATTTGGATGGACAAGACTAAGAGTCAAGCTTTCAAATGAATTAAAGCTCTGTCTGGGTTTTTGATTAATTAATAAGCTGGAATGGAAGATTGCTGCTAATCCTCCGCCTCGGCCCGTGCTACGAGCATTCTGGCAGT
Source organism: Thalassophryne amazonica (assembly GCF_902500255.1). NCBI lineage: Eukaryota > Metazoa > Chordata > Actinopteri > Batrachoidiformes > Batrachoididae > Thalassophryne > Thalassophryne amazonica. Next base: position 20,043,254 of record NC_047114.1, on the reverse strand, counting down.
TAGTGTGACTCACTGGTGTTGACTCATTTAAACTAACATATTCATCCTGCTGTAACCAGGTTTCTGTAAGGCAGAATAAATCAATATCAATCAATCAATTCAATCAATTTTATTTATATAGCGCCAAATCACAACAAACAGTTGCCCCAAGGCGCTTTATATTGTAAGGCAAGGCCATACAATAATTACGTAAAAACCCCAACGGCCAAAACAACCCCCTGTGAGCAAGCACTTGGCGACAGTGGGAAGGAAAACTCCCTTTTAACAGGAAGAAACCTCCAGCAGAACCAGGCTCAGGGAGAGGCAGTCTTCTGCTGGGACTGGTTGGGGCTGAGGGAGAGAACCAGGAAAAAGACATGCTGTGGAGGGGAGCAGAGATCAATCACTAATGATTAAATGCAGAGTGGTGCATACAGAGCAAAAAGAGAAAGAAACACTCAGTGCATCATGGGAACCCCCCCAGCAGTCTAAGTCTATAGCAGCATAACTAAGGGATGGTTCAGGGTCACCTGATCCAGCCCTAACTATAAGCTTTAGCAAAAAGGAAAGTTTTAAGCCTAATCTTAAAAGTAGAGAGGGTGTCTGTCTCCCTGATCTCAATTGGGAGCTGGTTCCACAGGAGAGGGCCCGTATATGACTGCTTGCAGTCCTAGTTAGCTGAAGGTTCTGCCTCCCATTCTACTCTTACAAACCCTAGGAACTACAAGTAAGCCTGCAGTCTGAGAGCGAAGCGCTCTATTGGGGTGATATGGTACTATGAGGTCCCTAAGATAAGATGGGACCTGATTATTCAAAACCTTATAAGTAAGAAGAAGAATTTTAAATTCTATTCTCGAATTAACAGGAAGCCAATGAAGAGAGGCCAATATGGGTGAGATATGCTCTCTCCTTCTAGTCCCCGTTAGTACTCTAGCTGCAGCATTTTGAATTAACTGAAGGCTTTTCAGGGAACGTTTAGGACAACCTGATAATAATGAATTACAATAGTCCAGCCTAGAGGAAATAAATGCATGAATTAGTTTTTCAGCATCACTCTGAGACAAGACCTTTCTAATTTAGAGATATTGCGTAAATGCAAAAAAGCAGTCCTACATATTTGTTTAATATGTGCTTTGAATGACATATCCTGATCAAAAATGACTCCAAGATTTCTCACAGTATTACTAGAGGTCAGGGTAATGCCATCCAGAGTAAGGATCTGGTTAGACACCATGTTTCTAAGATTTGTGGGGCCAAGTACAATAACTTCAGTTTTATCTGAGTTTAAAAGCAGGAAATTAGAGGTCATCCATGTCTTTATGTCTGTAAGACAATTTTGCAGTTTAGCTAATTGGTGTGTCCTCTGGCTTCATGGATAGATAAAGCTGGGTATCATCTGCGTAACAATGAAAATTTAAGCAATGCCGTCTAATAATACTGCCTAAGGGAAGCATGTATAAAGTGAATAAAATTGGTCCTAGCACAGAACCTTGTGGAACTCCATAATTAACCTTAGTCTGTGAAGAAGATTCCCCATTTACATGAACAAATTGTAATCTATTAGATAAATATGATTCAAACCACCGCAGCGCAGTGCCTTTAATACCTATGGCATGCTCTAAACTCTGTAATAAAATGTTATGGTCAACAGTATCAAAAGCAGCACTGAGGTCTAACAGAACAAGCACAGAGATGAGTCCACTGTCTGAGGCCATAAGAAGATCATTTGTAACCTTCATTAATGCTGTTTCTGTACTATGATGAATTCTAAAACCTGACTGAAACTCTTCAAATAGACCATTCCTCTGCAGATGATCAGTTAGCTGTTTTACAACTACCCTTTCAAGAATTTGTTAGAGAAAAGGAAGGTTGGAGATTGGCCTATAATTAGCTAAGATAGCTGGGTCAAGTGATGGCTTTTTAAGTAATGGTTTAATTACTGCCAGCTTAAAAGCCTGTGGTACATAGCCAACTAATAAAGATAGATTGATCATATTTAAGATCGAAGCATTAAATAATGGTAGGGCTTCCTTGAGCAGCCTGGTAGGAATGGGGTCTAATAGACATGTTGATGGTTTGGATGAAGTAACTAATGAAAATAACTCAGACAGAACAATCTGAGAGAAAGAGTCTAACCAAATACCGGCATCACTGAAAGCAGCCAAAGATAACGATACGTCTTTGGGATGGTTATGAGTAATTTTTTCTCTAATAGTTAAAATTTTATTAGCAAAGAAAGTCATGACGTCATTACTAGTTAAAGTTAAAGGAATACTCGGCTCAATAGAGCTCTGACTCTTTGTCAGCCTGGCTACAGTGCTGAAAAGAAACCTGGGGTTGTTCTTATTTTCTTCAATTAGTGATGAGTAGTAAGATGTCCTAGCTTTACGGGGGGCTTTTTTATAGAGCAACAGACTCTTTTTCCAGGCTAAGTGAAGGTCTTCTAAATTAGTGAGATGCCATTTCCTCTCCAACTTACGGGTTATCTGCTTTGTATGGCCTTGCCTTACAATGTGAAGCGCCTTGGGGCAACTGTTTGTTGTGATTTGGCGCTATATATAAAAAAAGTTGTTGTTGTTGTTGTTGTTGCTTTAAGCTGCGAGTTTGTGAGTTATACCACGGAGTCAGGCACTTCTGATTTAAAGCTCTCTTTTTCAGAGGAGCTACAGCATCCAAAGTTGTCTTCAGTGAGTATGTAAAACTATTGACGAGATACTCTATCTCACTTACAGAGTTTAGGTAGCTACTCTGCACTGTGTTGGTATATGGCATTAGAGAACATAAAGAAGGAATCATATCCTTAAACCTAGTTACAGCGCTTTCTGAAAGACTTCTAGTGTAATGAAACTTATTCCCCACTGCTGGGTAGTCCATCAGAGTAAATGTAAATGTTATTAAGAAATGATCAGACAGAAGGGAGTTTTCAGGGAATACTGTTAAGTCTTCAATTTCCATACCATAAGTCAGAACAAGATCTAAGATATGATTAAAGTGGTGGGTGGACTCATTTACATTTTGAGCAAAGCCAATTGAGTCTAATAATAGATTAAATGCAGTGTTGAGGCTGTCATTCTCAGCATCTGTGTGGATCTTAAAATCGCCCACTATAATTATCTTATCTGAGCTAAGCACTAAGTCAGACAAAAGGTCTGAAAATTCACAGAGAAATTCACAGTAACGACCAGGTGGACGATAGATAATAACAAATATGTTGATCAATTATTATATAATTTACTAACAGGGACTTAGAAGAGATAGACCTAATGTTTAATAGACCACATTTAACTGTTTTAGTCTGAGGTGCAGTTGAAGGTGCTATATTATTTTTTCTTTTTGAATTTTTATGCTTAAATAGATTTTTGCTGGTTATTGGTGGTCTGGGAGCAGGCACTGTCTCTACGGGGATGGGGTAATGAGGGGATGGCAGGGGGAGAGAAGCTGCAGAGAGGTGTGTAAGACTACAACTCTGCTTCCTGGTCCCAACCCTGGATAGTCACGGTTTGGAGGATTTAAGAAAATTGGCCAGATTTCTAGAAATGAGAGCTGCTCCATCCAAAGTGGGATGGATGCCATCTCTCCTAACAAGACCAGGTTTTCCCCAGAAGCTTTGCCAATTATCTATGAAGCCCACCTCATTTTTTGGACACCACTCCGACAGCCAGCAATTCAGGGAGAACATGCGGCTAAACATGTCACTCCCGGTCCGATTGGGGAGGGGCCCAGAGAAAACTACAGAGTCCAACATTGTTTTTGCAAAGTTACACACCGATTCAATGTTAATTTTAGTGACCTCCGATTGGCGTAACCGGGTGTCATTACTGCCGACGTGAATTACAATCTTACCAAATTTACGCTTAGCCTTAGCCAGCAAATTTCAAATTTCCTTCAATGTCGCCTGCTCTGGCCCCCGGAAGACAATTGACTATGGTTGCTGGTGTCGCTAACTTCACATTTCTCAAAACAGAGTCGCCAATAACCAGAGTTTGTTCCTCGGCGGGTGTGTCGTCAAGTGGGGAAAAACAGTTAGAAATGTGAACAAGTTGGCGGTGTACACGGGGCTTCTGTTTAGGACTACGCTTCCTCCTCACAGTCACCCAGTCGGCCTGCTTTCCCGGCTGCTCGGGATCTGCCAGAGGGAAACTAATGGCGGCTAAGCTACCTTGGTCCGCACCGACTACAGGGGCCTGGCTAGTTGTAGAATTTTCCACGGTGCGGAGCCGAGTCTCCAATTCGCCCAGCCTGGCCTCCAAAGCTACGAATAAGCTACACTTATTACAAGTACCATTACTGCTAAAGGAGGCCGAGGAATAACTAAACATTTCACACCCAGAGCAGAAAAGTGCAGGAGAGACAGGAGAAGCCGCCATGCTAAACCGGCTAAGAGCTAGTAGCTGCGCTAAGCTAGCGGATTCCTAAAAACACACAAAGTGAATAATGTGTAAATAATTTAGAGGTGATTCAGCAGAGGGAGTGCTTTAGTTAAGGCACGTGAAGATTTCATGACTGTATGTCTGTGACCATGGGTCATCTACAGAGGAACAGACGGATCATATTTGTATTGTCCGCGTCATAAGATGGATTCAACATAATGCAGTATTTTTATATGCTATGTGGCTTTATTTTTTTTAAACACGCCCATGTCCTTCCTGATATCAGGCATTTTCCTGCACCTTTGACAGGACAGTGATGGTAGCTCGGTGGTAAAGTTTCTGACTGGCAATCAGAACTTTTGGAAAGCGCGGGTTTGAATCCCATGAGTGACATGTATTTTTAATTTTTTTAATTTTCACAGGAGCTGTGCAGTGTGGTTACACATCGCACTACTGTTCGCACTCGCCCGCGTGCATGAACCATTGCACCGGCACCATGTACACCCGACATACAAAATTAATGCCTTGCAGATGTGAAGAAATCATGAAAAACTGTGGTTATACAACTAAATACTAGTTTAGTGATTCACAGGATTGCTAAAAAAGCAGTTTGAACATAATAGTTTTGAGTTTGTAGTGTCAACAGCAGATGCTACTATTATTGTGAACACCCCCTTTTCTACTTTTTTTTAACTAATAGCCCAATTTCATAGCCTTAAGAGTGTGCATATTATGAATGCTTGGTCTTGTTGGATTTGTGAGAATCTATTGAATCTACTGGTACCTTGTTTCCCATGTAACAATAAGAAATATACTCAAAACCTGGATTCATTTTTTTAGTCACACAGCACTACTATTATTCTGAACACCACTATATATACTCAACAAAAATATAAACGCAACACTTTTGGTTTTGCTCCCATTTTGTATGAGATGAACTCAAAGATCTAAAACTTTTTCCACATACACAATATCATCATTTCCCTCAAATATTTTTCACAAACCAGTCTAAATTTGTGATAGTGAGCACTTCTCCTTTGCTGAGATAATCCATCCCACCTCACAGGTGTGCCATATCAAGATGCTGATTAGACACCATGATTAGTGCACAGGTGTGCCTTAGACTGTCCACAATAAAAGGCCACTCTGAAAGGTGCAGTTTTGTTTTATTGGGGGGGATACCAGTCAGTATCTGGTGTGACCACCATTTGCCTCATGCAGTGCAACACATCTCCTTCTAGAGTTAATCAGGTTGTCAATTGTGGCCTGTGGAATGTTGGTCCACTCCTCTTCAATGGCTGTGCGAAGTTGCGACGACGAACTGGAGTCAGGTCGAGACCCCAATGAGGACGATGAGCATGCAGATGAGCTTCCCTGAGACGGTTTCTGACAGTTTGTGCGGAAATTCTTTGGTTATGCAAACCGATTGTTTCAGCAGCTGTCCGAGTGGCTGGTCTCAGACGATCTTGGAGGTGAACATGCTGGATGTGGAGGTCCTGGGCTGGTGTGGTTACACGTGGTCTGCAGTTGTGAAGCTGGTTGGATGTACTGCCAAATTCTCTGAAACGCCTTTGGAGACAGCTTATGGTAGAGAAATGAACATTCAATACACAAGCAACAGCTCTGGTTGACATTCCTGCTGTCAGCATGCCAATTGCACGCTACCTCAAATCTTGTGACATCTGTGGCATTGTGCTGTGTGATAAAACTGCACCTTTCAGAGTGGCCTTTTCTTGTGGACAGTCTAAGGCACACCTGTGCACTAATCATGGTGTCTAATCAGCATCTTGATATGGCACACCTGTGAGGTGGGATGGATTATCTCAGCAAAGGAGAAGTGCTCACTATCACAGATTTAGACTGGTTTGTGAACAATATTTGAGGGAAATGGTGATATTGTGTATGTGGAAAAAGTTTTAGATCTTTGAGTTCATCTCATACAAAATGGGAGCAAAACCAAAAGTGTTGCGTTTATATTTTTGTTGAGTGTATTGTCCATATTCTTGAGCTGCTTAGGTGGGTAGGGAGAGTTTCCATGGGATAAAAAGTTTTAAGCCTACCATCCAGGCACCAAAGTGGCTCTGCTCTTTTTTTTTTTTTTAAATTTACGTGTACCTTAGTATACACTCGTAGAGTTCCACCTTAGATTTGGAATGTATAATAGAAGATATACCTTCCTGAATTTTGATGAACCACAATAACAACATTTAAAATCCCAAACTCCAATAGTGCATTGCAGCACAATCTCCATTGTTCACTGTTATATATCTAAGTTATATATCTAAGTTCTCCAAAACTATTAGTCCTCGGAACATTCTATTTTCACCGTTTCTCCATACGTACGCATATGCGTACACAGACGCCACTCTGCCATTATAATGTAGATTTCTGGAAAAATGCTACACATGCATTCTTTCTTTATAGTTTATTGATTATTTCCTGATTTTTGTCCTTAGGTCTCTACGCTGAAGAAAAACAAAACTCAGCAGGTAAATACACCAAAGACACAGACAGAGAATCACTGAGAGTTTGAATTTATTCCTTCTGTTAGGGTTTGGATATTTTTGTGCCTTCTTTCCAGCTCTGTTCATGTGTTTATCCTAGTCCTGCTTGCCTCATCGTTTTTTGATCACCTGCCTGTGTACCTGACTCTGCCTCTGCCTGATGTTTTTTGTACTGTATAGACATACAGAGGAAGGGAAACACAGCAGGGGATAGTAACAGGAAAGGCAAAATCCTCACAGTACCAAATCAAAATTGCAGCACTGTGCTGCACCGTACAAAGAGCTAAACATAAGCAGCTTCACAGCTGCGTATATCACTATGTTTATCAATCAATATGTTATTATCACTATGTTTGTGTATTATATCAAGTGTAAATAAAGAAAAAAAAAACAGTGCTGTCTCAAAGCACATTTTGTTTGTCATTAATTAATAAAAGAACAAAACATGATTGTAGTGAATTTTGAAACTTGAAAATTATTCATTCATTAATTTTCCTCCATTTAAGGGTCATGGGGAGGGGGGGGGGTTATTGAAAATGATTTATCAAGCAAAATGTTTGTGAAGTAGATCTGTGCACTGTCAGAGAGAAATGCAGTAAAAAATACATTTCCCCACTCGTCTCTAAATGACATATCGGGGATCACTAATATCACATCGTGATGAAAGGAGGTACTGATGAAGTGTAAAAATGTGAAGACTTGGGAATAAGAATTTTTTACCGACTGTAAGACATCAAATCACCGGTTCAGGTTAGTGATTTGGGTAACACTTTACTTGAAGGTACCATCATAATTGTGACATGACACTGTCATAACTGTTACATGACAGTCATGAACGTGTCATGAACATTATGTCAATGTCATAAATGTTTATGACTGCTGTCATAAATATTTTGTCATGACAAGTTGACATTTTTTGGATTGTCTTGATTATGACAACTTGCAATTACTAGATAATATCTTTGACATGACAACTTGACATTAAATTTGTTTGGGATGTACTTATTATAACAACTTGACATTAACAAAATATAAATGTATTTGTGTCTTTATGGCAAGCTGACATAATGACTATTAGATAGCTCTTTATAATAACTACACCGTATTTAGCGTTAATTAAGCATGAACAAACACATAATGAATTAGTAACAAATAATTAACTAAGAATGACTCATACTTAATAAGTAATTAACTAATACATTTAATTAATGCTTTACTTCTAATGAATAGTCTCCTGCATTATGTGTTCTATACTTAATAAACCATGAACAAACTATTTGTAAGTGCAGGTATGTATACTACACCATGAGTTAGACATGTATTAATTTTAGGAAGTGTCTGAATAAATGATTTACCAATTGTGCAATGCATGTAGAATTCACACAGTTGCTAATATGGAGCAGCACAAGGCGGCAGAGCCGCGGAGCTTCGGGAGGATGATGACAAATGAGTGCGAGCATGTTCTTGCAGTCCATCCAACTCATCCAGCAAACCGGAAGTACGCGTTTGTCACCGCAAATAGGAAGTTCATACAGGAAGTACACAGGAAGTACACAAGAAGAATTATGGGAGAGACCAAGGCTTTTTCCCAGAAATGCGTAGAAACTGTGTTACGTCATCTTGCCGGACATAAGCGAAAGGCTGGCATAGGAATACACTAAGTGAGCCACATTGCCACTGTAACTCTATAGCTTTGGTCAACAAAGTAGTTCGGAAAAATTAATAAGCCAGTTTTGAGTTTCTCAGTGTGAATGCGCGGTGAAATAGCTTACACTTCTGGTTCACAAGTCAGTGCATACAAACTCGCAGCCAACACTGGTTTGAAGACCGTGTTTTTAAAGTAACATAACAGCTTAAAGAACTGAAAGGAATTACACTGTGGACATAAAACGTTATGAAAACATTTCTAAAGTCAGTAGTTGTACCACGTAGGCCCCATTCCATGACAAGCCACTTCCAGAGTTGGTAAACAAAGTAGGAAAATTATCAGGCTATTAATGAGCTGTTCATGTAGTAATTAAAAGGCAAGGGAATGATAATGAAACTACCATCTGGACCTACATTCAGGTTATTAATGTTTTCTTATTTTATCTGAAAATCAAATATAAAGCCCTGTTCGTGAGATTTCAGCTAGATTCCTGGGATATTTCAACATTGAGAAGACGTATGTGACACATGAATAGATTACTATCTAATGGATCAGCTTCTTAAAAAGTGCTCAGTGGTAATTAGTCATTTATTATCAAATTTGTAAATTAGGCATAAATAATATATTGTTGTGATATTGATTACAGATCTTGAAAAAAAAGAATCAAATTTATATATATATCGAAATAATATGTTAGTAATTTGTTACTTATTCATAATGGCTCTAATGAACTTTTTACATTTAGAATTATTGTGAACTGTTACTAATTTGTTGCTTATTTATAATTAGAGGTTCTGTAATGAATATTTCTACAAGTATCTAGTTTCATTGAATTAAAACGTTATTTTATGAGCTTGTCATTAAATATCTCTCAGTATATTTATAATTGCAATTTAATACATGTTATACATCTTGTCAGTGTCACATAAGTCAGGAGAATTATCAGAATTATCATCTGTTGTTGTGTAAACATCACTTTTTTAAATGAAATCATCAACCCCTGAAGAAAATTATTAAAATAACATTGCCCAATTGAGTCTTCAATTTTTACAGTATTTCAATGTATCAAATTTAATATTTTTTAACTGAGAAAAACACTGCTCGGTCAAAGGCTTTGCCTTCATTATATTAGCCAGTTAAGTCTTTGTGAACTTTTCTGAAGTGAAGACTATTTCCCAAGGACAACCCCTGGCGCATGCACCGATTGGATGCTCTCCGTCTCGCTTTTATGACGTCATCAACAGAGGACGTTACACCGTGCTGCAGTCACAGCAATTATGTCTTAAAATTTTAAATATGTCAGTCAGTTTAAGATCTCTGTTTACAGTGCAGTGTGCATTTGCAATAACAGAGTATCCAGAGGAAGGACAGCTGATTAAAGACTTGAAGTCTAATGCACAGAAAAATCACCAGTGTAAAACTAACACTGAAAATGAACATATGGTCCTACTCTGGTCAGCGTGGGGCCATATGATCATTGTCAGTGTTAATTTAACTGGTGATTTTACCGTGTGGAAAGCTACTGCCTTTTAAGATAAAGTAATGACAGATTATAATGTTGACTGTTCATTGGTTTCAGAAAGTATTTCAGAGTTGTATTTATGATAGAAACATTTGCACTAAGATATTGTTGCCATTGAAAAGTATTTCAGAGTTATGTTTACAAGTATTTGCACTGATAAAATATTTTTGTTTATTTTTATTTTCTGTTTTTAAGTAGCCTACACAAGTTTTGCAACTGCGTGGCTAAGTTTTAATGGCACATTTTTTGCACTTTTTTTTCTTTTATAACATATGTAAAAGTGTGTACATATGTACATTGTTTTCATTTCTGTATAGTTTTGCAAATACTACTTACTTCTGTTTTGATGTCTTGTAGCTTTACTGAAACGAAATGGATATTTTGCCGGATACGGCAAACATGCACCTAGTGCTTCCGGATCTCCTCGCTGATTGGCTAGTTCAAATTATGTCATCAGAGTTTATTTCAACATGGCGGCACCTTCGGCATTGAATGTTGGTGCTATTCTTTCTTCTTTTAATGTGGTTTTGGGTGCCATAAAGTCGTTTGAATCGGAACAGAAAGTAACCTACTAGTGGAGGGATTCTTGGACGCTAAAACCAGCTCAAAAACGTGGCATAGCCGTGCCCAAAATTATTTCTACTACCCCTTTTGGGTGCTAAAAAATCTTTTAATGCCGTTTTGATGCCATAAAGTCCGAGGGATTCTATGCCGTTTTCGGTGCCATAAAGTGGTTTGAATCGGAACAGAAAATCACCTACTGGCAGAGGGATTCTCATACGCTTAAAACAGTTCAAAAATGTGGCCTAGCCGTGCCCAAAAGTATTTCAACCGGCCATTTTGGATGCCATAAAGTCGTTTGAATCGGAACAGAAAATCACCAACTGGCGGAGGGATTCGATGCCATTGTGGGTGTCATCGCTAAAAGCAGCTCAAAAACGTGACATAGCTGTGCCGGAAATTATTTCCACTGTGTGGCGAAAATTATTTCCACCGCTGTGGAAATCATTTTTGCAGTCTTTGTAATTTTCTGTGTATGGCGGCGATGATAAACAACTTTTTTTTTTATTGGGCGTAAGTGGCCTCATTTTGCATAGCTAACATGATAAAACATTCAAAATGCCATGGTAAACAGAAATAATCTCTTAGATTTGTGATTTCCAAAACCTGCAAATTCAAGACAGAAAAAAAAACAAAAATATAGAAGTCCACGTCGGCACGTGTGTTTATCCTGTTTTTTCTCTGTCAGTGTCATGTCTGCAAAACCTTCGATCAGTCCACCCTGAAAATAGTAAATGGTAAAATATGACAATTTTCAACAATGAAAATCACCAATATTGAGCTACTATCATGAATGTAAAATAAGGAGATCTTAAACTCTTATTGCCTTTAAGTTCCTGCCCAACTGCGGCCATTCCATAAAGTCCATCGTGCATAAATTTAGACGGCCGGCAAAACAGAGCATTATGCTGGTGCCGCATATGGCGAAATATCGTCTAGTTCAACTTTGCTGAGGGCGCCGCCATGCTGCAATAAACTCTACGATGACATAATTTGAACGAGCCAATCAGCGAGGAGATCCGGTCAAATAGCGCTAGGTGCGTGTTTGCTGTATCTGGCAAAATATCCATTGTCTTACTTAAACTAATTTTGGTCTGATTTATGCACTGAAAAGAGATTTATGACATTTTAGGGTTTTGTCTACCTTAACAAATACTTTATAAAGCATAAATAGTCTTCACTTTCATAGTGTTCACAAAAACGTAGTTGTAATTGCCTGAATTAGTAATGCATTGCAGAACTGAGTTGTCATTAACATATCACAACGTATAAACGGACTGTCATGACTCCATTATGACAATGTAAAGAAGTTATTCTTTGACCCAAAGTAAAGTGGTAGCTTTTTGATTTGTCATTAACATATCATGACGTATAAACTGACTGTCATGACACCATTCTGATAATGTAATAAAGATATTTTTTGACCTCAAGTAAAGTGGCAGCATTTTGATTTGTCATTAACATATGATGAAGTATCAACTGACTGTCATGAGTCATGACACAGTTCGGGCAGTGAAATGGAGATATTCAGATTTGTCTATAACCTTGCGCATGGAATTATAATATTCATTATATCAACTTGCGATGAACACAAAGTAACTCATGGCATAATAGTGCATACATAGTTCACTTACAAATAGTTTGTTCATTGTTTATTATGTTTGAAAAACAATGAGTAAACACATAATGAATGGGACTATTCATGAGAAGTAGAGCATGAATTAAATGTATTAGTTCCTTATTAAGTAGGCTGGAGAGGTGGCTTTAAGTGGTTAATGTCCTTGGTTTAAGTGTGAAAAGTTCCCAGTTCAAACCCCACCTCTGCCACATTTCTCCATGTAATATGGAGTTGTGTCAATAAGGGTATCTAGTGTGAAATGTGCCAAGTGAACATGCAGATGTACATCGGATTTGCTGTGACGATGTGAGTGCAAATCATGAAGCAGCCAAAGGGACTTCTTAATGACTTAAGTATGACTCATTCCTAATTGTTTGTGATGAATTCATTACATATTTATTCATGCTTAATTAAGGCTAAATAATCCCCTTTCACATTGGCGTATTTGTAGACCTGCGTATTGCGGGGTTGTGTTTCATTTAAATAAGCCCGCAATGCACGCATACTCAGCCTTTTTCCGTGTTCATTGATCTGCTTGCAGCTACGTGTGTTCACTTTTTAATGTCTGCACACAGTCGTATGTACTTTGCCGCTATTATTTAAAACCAGTTCACTCCTGCCGGCTGTGCCAAACACATCATTGTGCTTGGAAACAGTGGACTGTATCATGAGGTTTTTACTGTTGCATTACTGCCACGTAAGTAGCCAAAGTTGCTATTTCCTGCATCTGTGGACATGCGCTCTGTTCTCCACTGCACGGTGTGGTGCACGTCAGAAACACAGAAAACGTCAGAAATTTTTATTAATTTTTGTCTTGATGGATCATTTTTATTATGTACAGATGGTGCTGAGTCTGGCTGTAGTAAAGGCTGCTGTCAATGAAGCGCGGTGACTCTTTAAACTTTTAAACCTCCGGTTGCTCCGATCAGGTCCGCTGATTTGATCAGACCTGATCAATTAGGACATCTGATGATTGCACTGACATGCAGCAACGGCACTTTTATTTTAAAGAGTCACAGCTCTTTCAGGTTTGATCAGACCTGATCAATCAGGGCGTTTGATCACACTGACATGCAGCGATGAGGCTTTTATTTTAAAGTCACAGCGCATATTGTTTGATCAGAGAGAGAGAGAGAGAGAGAGAGCAAGCGAGTGAGCGAGCGACCTGCTGTTTCTGGATTTCTGAGTTGAGGTTTGATTCCCTGTTCTGAGCACACACAGGCGCTGTGGGCTGTGTGATCATGTTCTCAGCTGATTCCTGTGCTGAGCAGACCTGCTTAAAACTGTGTCCAGTGCTCCACGCCAAAGAAAATTAAACATGGTTAATTTCTTCCATCGTATGCGCGTAGCCCTCAACATACTGCTGCGTAGGGAGAAAAAACTTGACGCAGAGCTGCTAAAAGTGGGCAGAGAGCTGCTCAACTGAACGTAGACAATACGCTACAATGAGCAGCTCTACGAATATGCCAATGTGAAAGGGGCTTAAGGTGTTGTCATGATAAAGTGCTACCTAATAATCATTATGTCAACTTGCTATCAACACAAAAATAGATGCATATTTTGTTAATGTGAAGTTGTCACGACAAAGACAACTTCTGGTGATGTCACTTTCATTAATGTCAGGTTGTCATAATAAGGACATCCCAAACAAATTTAATGTCAAGTTGTCATGACAAAGACAAGTTCTGGTATTGTCACTTTGATTAATAGTCCGGCGGCTAAGAGACAAATTTTAGGGGAATCATGCACTTTTTTACAAAAGCGCCAAAACTTTATCAGAGGTACTTTATAGTATCCTGAAGTATATAAGATCAGGAGACATTGAATCCATAAACGTTTACACTCTAAAAACTTGGGTTTAAGAGAATAACCATTTTCAGCCTTCTACAGCATATAATTCATGACAAACTCTTATCCAAATGTCTAAGTTTATAATATAAACTTGAAGGTTATGAAAAATGTATTAAGGTTAAGTAGGGATGCTTCAAATGTACTTCAGTGTGCTTACACTCTTAGAAAAAGCGTTAATCTAGGGAAAGCGACTAAATATTGTATAACTCATTGTGAATATCAATATACCTATGCAATATAGCTGTTTGAGAGCATAGGACAAAGGAAAGGTGCTACTCATGCACTCTAACATATTTACACTCTAAAATAACAACAGTGTTTGAACGGAAAGAAATGCTTTTTTATTAATTACAAGGAATCAATTTTGTTTTTATGGCCATAACCATTTAGTTTACAATTTAAAAAACACTCAGTTTACCTTATGCTATATCTTCCATAACATAAAATCATGACTCTATATTTAATTTACTTAAAGTGACTGAAAGCTGTTTACATGCATAGAAAAAGAAAGTATGCTACAAATGCACTTAAACATAGTTTACACTCTTAAAAAATAATGGTAAATTAATGTTACAATTTAAGAACACTGTAGATCTATAACAGTTACTTCTATAATTTAGATTCTGCATGACTATTTATGTTCAAATCCAGTAACACAAAAACTGTAGCACACTACTAGAAAGAGTAAACATTTAAACATCTTCACCACCATCATTATGCTGTTTTGTTGCAGTTTTCAATAAACTGTAGTCATCAGGACAATGGCACCCTATAAAGGTGGTGAACAGGACTTGACCTGACAGGAAACAGCTGGAGGACACTGTCTGTCCATCTCTCTGCAAAGACATCCAGCTCTAAATGTGCTTTGAAAGTGTTTGTGTGTACAGCAGCAGGTACAGGGTTCATCCTGATATAACGTCTTCTCTCTGTCCAATTTTGTTTTTCTCTCTCTCACTAAAATGTCTTTTGAATAATTTTTTTCTTGATGACACATCACACTGTCCCCCAGTGACAGTGCTAACTGATCATAAAGGCATTTGTGTCTTGCAGAGCTAACATCAATCATCCCAAGAGAAAGTTTGCGCTTCGCATCACTTTTTATTGATTCAGATCGATTTTCATCAACAATCCCAATTCCAGTGACATTGGGACATTGTGTAAAATGTAAATAAAACAGAATACAATGATTTGCAAATCCTCTTCAAACTATATTCAACTGAATACACCACAAAGACAAGATATTTAATGTTACGTTATTGATTTTGTGCAAATATTTGCTCATTTTGAAATGGATGCCTGCAACACATTTCAAAAAAGCTGGGACAGTGGTATGTTTACCACTGTGTTACATCACCTTTCCTACTAACAACACTCAATAAGTGTTTGGGAACTGAGGACACTCATGACTGGGTATAAAATGAGAATCCCAAAAAGTCTCAGCCATTCACAAGCAAAGATGGGGCAAGGATCACCACTTTCTGAACAACTGCATGAAAAAAAGTCCAACAGTTTCAGAACAATGTTTCTTAATGTTCAATTGCAAGGAATTTAGGCATTCCATCATCTACTGTCCATAATAGAAGAATCTGGAGAACTTTCTTTATGTATGCAGCAAGACTGAAAATCAACACTGAATGCCCGTGACCTTCAATCATTCTTGCTTGATGTAAGACTTCAGTTGTTTAACAGTCCTGGGTCTCAGTTGTTGTATTTTGCACTTCATAATGCGCCACACATTTTCAATGGGTGACAGATCTGGACTGCTGGCAGGCCAGTCGAGTACCCGCACTCTTTTACTACGAAGCCACGCTGTTGTAACACGTGCAGAATGTAGCTTGGCATTGCCTGGCTGAAATAAGCAGGGACATTCCTGAAAAAGATGTTGCTTGGATGGCAGCATGTGTTGCTCCAAAACTTGGATGTACCTTTCAGCATTGATGGTGCCATCACAGATGTGTAAGTTGCCCATGCCATGGGAACTAACACACCACCATACCATCACAGATGCTGGCTTTTGAACATTGCGCTGGTAACAATCTGGATGGTCTTTTTCCTGTTTTGTCCAGAGGACCCGACGTCCATGATTTCCAAAAACAATTTGAAACGTGGACTCATCAGACCACAGCACACTTTTCCACTTTGTGTCTGTCCATTTCAAATGAGCTCAGGCCCAGAGAAGGCGGCGGCGTTTCTGGATGTTGTTGATGTATGACTTTCACTTTGCATCGTAGAGTTTTAACATGCACTTGTAGATGTAGCGACAAACTGTGTTAACTGACAATGGTTTTCTGAAATGTTCCTGAGCCCATACGGTAAGATCCTTTACACAATGATGTTGGTTTTTAATGCAGCGCCGCCTGAGGGATCGAAGGCCACAGGCATTCGGTGTTGGTTTTATGTGTAGAAAGTTTTCTGGATTTTCTGAATCTTCTGATTATATTATGAACTGTAGATGATGGAATCCCTAAATTCCTTTCAATTGAATGTTGAGAAACATTGCTCTTAATTGATGACATGAGGGAGCGTCGCCCCCAAACGCCCCCTCATGGCGCCGGGTCTGGGTCCAGTCTGTGTTCAGGCAGACTGGAGGTGAAGTTGAACCAGTCCTGGTCCTCAGTGTGTGAAGATGACTTTGACCAGCAGGATGCAGAGGTGGTCTGCAGGGAGCTGGGCTGTGGACCTCCTACAGTCCTCCAAGGGGTGTTATATGGAGAAATAGAGGCTTCAACATGGACCAAACTGTTCCAGTGTGGAGGAAATGAGTCTGGTCTTTTGGCCTGTGAAAGCTCAGGCTCAGGCCGAAACTCCTGCTCACCTCATAAAGCTGTTGGACTCACCTGCTCAGGTAGAAGAGGAGCTGCAGCTTTGATTCACTTTCTAATTAAACTCACTTTACTTCTTTAACTAACAACTCTGCCTGTGTTCAAAGCCTGTCAGGTTGGTAGGAGGAACAAGTGGATGTGCTGGTATAGTGGAGGTTATAGTGGAGTTCTTGCCATGCTGCGAGAGCTCAGTAACATTGAAAACTGCATGAGATGCTCTGATCGGGCTGCACTTTAGCTGCTGCACACAGACAACACCAT
The DNA here is from genome assembly GCF_902500255.1 of Thalassophryne amazonica. NCBI lineage: Eukaryota > Metazoa > Chordata > Actinopteri > Batrachoidiformes > Batrachoididae > Thalassophryne > Thalassophryne amazonica. The sequence continues at coordinate 20,026,118 of NC_047114.1, read as the reverse complement.
TAACATCGCAACATAAAACTATTTTTATATTGTGCCTAAAACTCTCGTGAATATATTCTCTGGGTTTATAGACGTTGTTACTGCGTTTGTTTTATGTAAACATGTGAGAATCACAGGCTGTCTCTCTGTTATTTTCAATGGGAGCTGCTGTGAGCTACACTCACTTCCTGATCATGTCGTTCTGGAGGAAAGTGAAGTTTGCGCTTTAACGTCTTGATTATTGTTCTTTACAACACTGTTTGTCCTCTTTGTTCCAGACTAATATATATAACATGTCTGAAATTCGGTTTGCATTTATTAAATTCCACGCAGATTAAACGTAGCAGACACGGATTATTTGTTAGAATTGTTTTAGCAACTTTTCAAGGTATCATGTATGCAGTCTCTTATTAACATGATGAAAAGCATAAAAATACATTTTTGTAGCATAATATTAATTTACAATTGCTGGGGGCGAAGCGTCTCCCCGTCGTGAGGATGACAATTTAGGTCCATCCATCCATCCATCCATCCATTTTCTTCCGCTTTATCAGGAGTCGGGTCACGGGGGCAACAGCTCAAGCAAAGCCGCCCAGACCTCCCGATCCACACACACCTCAACCAGCTCCTCCGGGGGAACCCCAAGGCGTTTCCAAGCCAGCCGAGAGATGTAGTCCCTCCAGTGTGTCCTGGGTCTTCCCCGGGCCTCCTCCCAATGGGACGTGCGTGGAACACCTATCCAGCGAGGCGTCCAGGGGGCATCCAGAAAAGATGCCCGAGCCACCTCAGCTGACTCCTTTCGATGTGGAGGAGCAGCGGCTCGACTCCGAGCTCCTCCCGAGTGACCGAGCTCCCCACCCTATCTCTAAGGGAGCGCCCAGCCACCCTGCAGAGGAAACTCATCTTGGCCGCTTGTACTCGCAATCTCGTTCTTTCGGTCATGAGCCAAATCTCATGACCATAGGTGAGGATCAGAACATAGATCGATTGGTAAATTGAGAGCTTTGCCCTCCTACTCAGCTCTATCTTCACCACGACGGTCTGATACAGCGACCGCATCACTGCAGATGCTGCACCGATCCGTCTATCGATCTCACGCGCCATCCGTCCTTCACTCGTGAACAAGACCCCGAAATACTTAAACTCCTCCACTTGAGGCAAGGACACTCCACCGACCTGAAGAGGGCAAAGCACCTTTTTCCGGTTGAGAACCATGGCCTCGGATTTGGAGGTGCTGATTTTCATCCCGATTTTTTTTTCACGACAATTTAGGTCATATTATGAAATTAATTTTGAATGAAAGGAAAACGTGTGCATGTCTTATTAATTTGAGGGCTCAATTAAAAGCAAACGTGTGCATGAATTATCACGGCCAGGAAAATTTTCGCACGTTTTATTAATTTGAGACCACATTTTATTAATTTGTGGGCTCAATTAAAGGAAAACGTGCGCGCAAATTATCATGGCCAGAAAAAAAATCACTTTAAGTGACCTCTCCCGGGTTCCATAGGGCCCAGCTTCAGGACCAATACTACCATGAACACTACTAGCCAGTAGATGGCAGTAGAGACCTTGAAAACGTGCCAAAACAAAATTTCAGATAATCCGTGTCTGCTACATTTAAGATGCGTGGAATTTAATAAACACAGACACAATAACAACGTCTATAAGCCCAGAGAATATTTTCATGAGAGTTTTAGGCACTAGAGTTTAATGCTGTTGTCCGTAGAGCCTGATCAGAGTGTTTCAAATGCTTTTCTCATGTCGTGAACGTACTGAGATTACCCTATCCTGCCCATAATGCACTGCTGGGCACAGCATATATCCACACTAAAACCTTAAAAATTAGCGCATTACTTTAAAACTAAAACATATACGAGTTCTACTAGAAACTACCTTTTTATTTTTTTCAAAAACTATATGGATTTGAATCACGTGCGATTACATCAGCCAACCTTGAACCCTCGTGCGCATGCGTGAGTTTTTTCACGCCTGTTGGTTGCGTCATTCGCCTGTGGGCAGGCTTTGAGTGAGGAGTGGTCCACCCCTCTCGTCGGATTTCTTTTGTCTGGGAACTTCCTGAGAGACTGCTGCTTTGCTTGATCAAACTTTTTTCAGGTCCTGTGAGGCACATCGAAGTGGACACCATTCGACAAATTCAGCTGGTTTTCGGTGAAAATGTTAACGGCTGATGAGAGATTATGGAGTGTTGCTGTCGCTTTAAGGACTTCCCATGGAGCGGGACGTCGCACAGCGCTCCCAGGCGCCGTTGTCAGCCTGTTTCGAGCTGAAAACCTCCAAATTTAAGCCTCTGTTGACCCAGGATGTCGTGAGAGAACAGAGAACTTTCAGAAGAGGTCGGGATCAGCAGTTTATCTGGACATTTCACTGTTAAAGGAGATTTTTTAATGAAAGACGTGCGGACGGATTGGCGCGTCGGCAGGCACCTGATGTGGCGTGCCGCCACAGGAAAAACACCTCCGTTTTGATAACCATTTGTAAAAACCAGGCAGCTTTTGATGGCTTTCAGTTGAGTGAGTATCTGAGAAATTGTTTAACAGCTGGACATGTTCCAACTTGTCCTTAAGGCTTCCAACAGAGGTGTTTTTCATTACGTTCATTACGCAGGACAAAACCACCTCGGTGTTGGTCTCACAGGACGGCTTAAAGGTGGATTTAAGATGGATTCCGGTTGCTTTCCAGTCGTGTGGATATCCGATTGTGATTGTGCATGAGCTGGACATGCCAGAACATGTCCTGTGAGGCTTCACAGTGCATTGAGATTCATCACTGGTTGTAGCCGCCTCACACACAACTGAGTTGTATGCCAAAGCTGGCATGCCCTCTTTGATTGGTAGTCGATCTATATATTTATTGGATGGTGCTGATTTACAAGACTCTTACAGGAGACCACAGTCTCTTTTGAACCCTCTGTGATATTGCAGGATTTGACTATTACTTACAAGGACCTCCATTTAATATATACAGAGCATAACTTCACACGGATAAATGGTGTACTGTTTAGTTTTCCGCTGCAATCATCGAAGTAATTGCGAAAAGATTTTTTTCTTTTTGAGGTTCCTCGTGGAGAAGAAAAGACAAAGCGAGCAGGAGATGTTGTGTCAGTAAGTGATAGCCTACACAACTAACCAGAGTAGCTCCATTCTCTCACCTGCAAAACCGCCTAGACACATTTGAGCTCTGGATCATAAACAAACCGCAAACCGTGTCCACTTTCCCACCGTATCGCCACTTTTTCCTGTGCATTTTCTCTTTGTTTGCATGTTATTTGACCAAAAGCCCACTGAAAATGACGTGGTTGGTCCCCCAGAAGTTGACAAATTACGTTATATATGTCATATTTTACACCTTTCGCGCCTGCCCCTAAACAAGACTGTGGTCTCCTATTGGACTAGTTCTGACCTAATTATTCAGTTTACATCAGAGATTGGAAAGCCGTTATGCTCTGCATTCGAACGATATGTTAAGTTTCCATTTACCTCGTGTCCACAGTGTTAGTTTTTCTGCTCCTTCTGATTGGAATGTCCCCAGTCTGAACTGGAATTGTCTGGGTTAACTTCTTTGAATACCTTCCACTGTTTTAAGAGAACGCAAATGGAATTATTTTGCACAGTGCCTGTGTCTTTCAATTCTAATCTGTTTTTTTCCCCACACATTGTTACAACTCACAATGACCAAGAAAACTGTATTTTATTTCTTATTAATATTCTCTTGTTGATTTTAATCTGTCTATTATGACGAGTGCTGCTGCCTTTCTTGGTCAGGTCACCCGTGTAAAAGAGGTCTCGATCTGAATGGGATATTACCTGGTTGAATAAAGGTTATTATTATTATTATCATTATTATTATTATTGTTATTCTTATTATTACTGTAAGTCAAATGACATGTACTCATAAGAGAGAAGAAGGAAATAAAAGAGGGAAAAGCTTCCAACCTTACCACACACATCCACTGACATCTTGTTAGCTGCAATTTGCTCACATCAATGTTGCAAGCCAACGTACAGTTCCACATGTCTCGAGAGTCATCACGAGTTAACACACCTCGAGTTGCAATGACAGAATATTTAATAATCGGCACTTGTACCATTTTCCTCACATGCCACCATTTTTTATTGGCCTCTCCTTGATCTTTCTCTTGTCCTCTTGCCCAGCCCCTCCCCATTTTTTGTCTTCAGTTGGTTCCATGACATTTATTATGAGTTCCATTGTACAACCCCTGGCAAAAATTATGGAATTACCAGCCTCTGAGGATGTTCATTCAGTTGTTTAATTTTGTAGAAAAAAAAGCAGATCACAGACATGACACAAAACTAAAGTCATTTCAAATGGCAACTTTCTGGCTTTAAGAAACACTATAAGAAAAAGGAAAAATAATTGTGGCAGTCAGTAACGGTTACTTTTTTGGACCAAGCAGAGGGAAAAAATATGGAATCACTCAGTTCTGAGGAAAAAATTATGGAATCATGAAAAACAAAAGAACGCTCCAACACATCACTAGTATTTTGTTGCACCACCTCTGGCTTTTATAACAGCTTGTAGTCTCTGAGGCATGGACTTAATGAGTGACAAACAGTACTCTTCATCAGTCTGGCTCCAACTTTCTCTGATTGCTGTTGCCAGATCAGCTTTACAGGTTGGAGCCTTGTCATGGACCATTTTCTTCAACTTCCACCAAAGATTTTCAATTGGATTAAGATCCGGACTATTTGCAGGCCATGACATTGACCCTATGTGTCTTTTTGCAACGAATGTTTTCACAGTTTTTGCTCTATGGCAAGATGCATTATCATCTTGAAAAATGATTTCATCATCCCCAAACATCCTTTCAACTGATGGGATAAGAAAAGTGTCCAAAATATCAACGTAAACTTGTGCATTTATTGATGATGGAATGACAGCCATCTCCCCAGTGCCTTTACCTGACATGCAGCCCCATATCATCAATGACTGTGGAAATTTACATGTTCTCTTCAGGCAGTCATCTTTATAAATCTCATTGGAATGGCACCAAACAAAAGTTCCAGCATCATCACCTTGCCAAATGCAGATTCGAGATTCATCACTGAATATGACTTTCATCCAGTCATCCACAGTCCACGATTGCTTTTCCTTAGCCCATTGTAACCTTTTTTTTTCTGTTTAGGTGTTAATGATGGCTTTCGTTTAGCTTTTCTGTATGTAAATCCCATTTTCTTTAGGCTGTTTCTTACAGTTCGGTCACAGACGTTGACTCCAGTTTCCTCCCATTCGTTCCTCATTTGTTTTGTTGTGCATTTTCGATTTTTGAGACATAATTGCTTTAAGTTTTCTGTCTTGACGCTTTGATGTCTTCCTTGGTCTACCAGTATGTTTGCCTTTAACAACCTTCCCATGTTGTTTGTATTTGGTTCAGAGTTTAGACACAGCTGACTGTGAACAACCAACATCTTTTGCAACATTGCGTGATGATTTACCCTCTTTTAAGAGTTTGATAATCCTCTCCTTTGTTTCAATTGACATCTCTCGTGTTGGAGCCATGATTAATGTCAGTCCACTTGGTGCAACAGCTCTCCAAGGTGTGATCACTCCTTTTTAGATGCAGACTAACGAGCAGATCTGATTTGATGCAGGTGTTAGTTTTGGGGATGAAAATTTACAGGGTGATTCCATAATTTATTCCTCAGAATTGAATGAGTCCATATTTTTTCCCCTCTGCTTGGTCTAAAAAAGTAACCGTTACTGACTGCCACAATTATTTTTCCTGATTTCTTATAGTGTTTCTTAAAGCCAGAAAGTTACCATTTGAAATTACTTTAGTTTTGTGTCATGTCTGTGATCTGCTTTTTTTCTACAAAATTAAACAACTGAATGAACATCCTCCGAGGCCGGTGATTCCATAATTATTGCAGGGGTTGTATAGGTGACGTTACTACCGTGCATTTTTGTGCCATATATTTTAAGCTATTGCACGACTCCATTAGCTTTTCATAAAAATGTTTCCAAGATATAAGGAAGCTCATCCACCAGATGAAGTGTTTGCAGGGACATATTAATCAGCTGTGGAGGCTTTGTTGGGTGAAGAATTGGATAAATTATTTTTGCTGGATTTAAGAAAGCAGATTTGAGCTTCAGTCACTGCTGAGCTTCTCTGAGCAGAGGCTGTTTTGTTTCCACACATTTTGCACCATTGTACACCACAAACACTTTTGACACAGCAACATTGCTTAGTTTAAAAGCACTGTCGCTTTGTCGTTTGTTTGTGTGACAGATGATTTGAACATCTTAACAGTGCTCATTCTTCTAACACACAAACACACCCCAAAAAAAAAAAAAAAAAAAAATACAAATCCAGTACGGTGTAATCCGTCTGGAGGCATTTGCAGTATTCACTGGGATGTCACACGGTGAAGTAGAACCGCTGTCTCATGAAGAGTTCGACAAATTTCTCTCAATTTTTCACTGGACTGAGGGAAGCAGACAGCAGTCTGTACTGGATTGTATTGTTTTAAACTGTCTGACTGTTTTTGCAACTTGACCGAGAACAATTTTAGACTGGATTAGATAATATTCTTTTCTCTTGTCTATAAATTAATAAAATATCAAATGACAAGGATCTATTTTATGCATTATACAAAAGAACATAATGAATGTTTTTTTTTTTCATTCCTGCAATGGAAAGAATATTTCATTCAGCGAAAGATGAATTGAATGAAATATTCTTTCCTTTGCACTCATAAGCATTCATTATTTGTATACCATGTCAAGAGGCATCAGCTGAGTTGAATGGTATGTTCCATCTTTCTACACATGTAAATATTCTTACCAGTGTAGTCATAAATATTCGTCATTTGTATTCTGTGACTATGAATTGAAAAACTGGGTCCAGTCCAATTTATGTGTTCTGCTTCACCGGTCACAGCTAATGGTGGAGTTGCACAGAGAATTTTTTTTTATTACAGTAAAATGTATCAGATCAAGGCTAAAGTCTCCCATGAGACATCTGGCAAAATGGGGGTGTAATTTCCTGTCTTAAAGGGCACCACAGTCTTGTTTGAACCCTGCTTAATATCATGGGATTTGACCACTTATGGGGACCTCCACTCCCGTTGTACAATATATACACATCATAACGTCACATGGAAAAATGCTGTACTGTTTTTTTTTTAGTTTTTTTTTTTTTTTAGCTGCAATCACAGAAGCAGTCACAAAAAGTATTGTGTGTGTGTGTGTGTGTGTTTTTCCCCAGAAGCATAGAAATAATGTCATGTGTCATACATGCCAAAGCTCCAGTCAAAACAACTGCATTGCTCTAATTAGAACAATGGGGACATGTGCAATATAGCTGGCTTAAAAGTTTATTTTTATAGCCTGATAAATTAGGTTATCTGACTTTGTTACTGTTCCTCTGTTTTATCTGTGCATTATACTGCTTTTTGATCTGCTGTGTACAGATATTTTCTTTTACTGATTAATTTATATTGTCTTTGCGTGTCTTTCTTGTCTTTTTTTTCTTTTTTGGTATTTGTTGTATGGGTGTACATATATGTGTATATAGCAACTGGTGAAGTGGCGGGGGGGGGGGGGGGGCGTATAAGCTTTTGCTTCAGCCTTCACCCTTTCTGCCGCACAAAACTGGGAAATTGTTTGAGTTTTTGTTTTCTTTTGTTTTCTTTTGTTTTATTATTATGAGAGATTCTTTTGTTAAGTATGTGTGTGTGTGTGTGTGCACCAAATAAAATTCATTCATTCATTCATACTGGACATGTGCAATATGGGACGAAGATAATGTGGAATCAGTGCAACATGAGATATGTCTGTTTGGGACAGTGCGATATGAGACGTATGTCTGACTGGAATGGTGTAATTTAGAGGTTTCTGTGCTCACCTCATCCCCCCTCCCCCAAAATCTCCTGATGTTCTTAGTATATACTGAGGTGTGTGGGTGGGTGTGGATGTGGGTTGATGTGAGGGTGTGTGTGGGTAAGTTAGGTGTGAGTGCGAGCATTATTTTTGAGGATGCACAAGCAAATTTCGTTGTGCTGTTCTGTTGTGCACTGACAAGAAAGTTGATTCTGATTCTGATATTTTACCTCTTTGGTGCCCAGCCTCAAATGAGACTGCGGTGCCGAATTGTCAGAAAATCTTTCTTTGTTTCACTTCATCATCAACCTGTGTAAAAAAAAACACTTAGAGTAAAATAACATTAAAGGTGATTTATATCAGATTGTTTCTGTGTGTCTGTGTGTCCAGAATCTGTCAGACTGGTTCGTGGGTCCAGTCTGTGTTCAGGCAGACTGGAGGTGAAGCTGAACCAGTCCTGGTCCTCAGTGTGTGAAGATGACTTTGACCAGCAGGATGCACAGGTGGTCTGCAGGGAGCTGGGCTGTGGGCATCCTTCAGTCCTCCAGGGGGCGCTCTATGAAGAAACAGAGTCTCCAAAGTGGACCAAAGAGTTCCTGTGTGGAGGAAATGAGTCTGGTCTTTTGGCCTGTGGAAGCTCAGGTTCAGACAGAAACTCCTGCTCACCTGGTAAAGCTGTTGAACTCACCTGCTCAGGTAGAAGAGCAGCTGCAGCTTTGATTAAGCTTCTTATCAAACTCACTTTACTTCTTTTACTAACAACTCTGTCTGTGTTCAGAGCCTGTCAGGTTGGTGGGAGGAGCAAGTGGATGTGCTGGTATAGTGGAGGTTAAAATCCAGGAGGAATGGAGACCAGTGGTGGATTATGGCTGGACCCTGAAGACAGCAGGTGTTGTGTGTCGACATCTGGACTGTGGCTCTGCTGTTTATACAGAAATCAGAGATGTTTCCTCAGACAGACCTGTGTGGAGGATCAGTTCTATGTGTATTGAGTCTGGATCTGCACTGAGGGAATGTGAGACATCTTCCACTTTTTCTTCCTCCAGCCAACAGATCATCTGTTCAGGTGAGTCCATCAATAACTTCATAAAGTAAATCACTTGCAAAAGCTTCTCCAATCCAATGTGTAAAAGTTTAGAAAGCCCAAGTAATTTAACACTCCTGATATGAGCTTTTAGTAAATTATGATGTTATTTACCAGTAGGTCGTGTACTTTATTTTCGATACAAAATTACCATTTTTAGAAGTGATAGTGGACAGCTGGGTAGCATGGTGACTTAGTGGTTATCCCTGTTGCATCACAGCAAGAAGGTCATGGGATCGATTCCCACCTTTGGCCTTTCTGTGTGGAGTTTGCATGTTGTCCCCATTTTTGCATCGGTTTTTGGAAAATGACCATTCAGTAGACATTCTTGTGGATGGCTTAAACTCAGTGCTCACAACCACACTTGACATGATTGCTCCACCTGTATTAAAACAACTCCCAAATGCAATCGCCTTGGTTCAGTGATTACTTACATATTCTCCAGCATAAGACTAGAGGTTAGGGTGCCACTCAATATTATGGCCAACATTTTTTTTCAACTTTTTCCAGGTCCCACCCTCTAAATTCCTTTTATGAAGCATATTAACTGCTACAAGTTTCATTTAGATACTTATTTAAATAAATAGATATTTTTAGTGACAGCTCAAAGAACTGAAGTGTTTCCTATATCACATAACATAATTGAGGTCAAATGATCAGTCTGGCTATGAAAGTGGATGAGATGTTCATAGCGTCATCTCTCATTCCAGTTAAGGGTGATATCATTCATGTCATTGAGCAAAAACTGACAGCGTTTCATCCCAGAAATGATTACCGTGACCTTCTGTACTTGTCACTGCTGTTTCTTGAAGCTGACTGCAGTGGTGATTTACACGTTCAGGCTCCTGGGGCATTCCATCCATCAGCAAAGCTCATGTACAGTCTAAAAATATATATCTTTCGTTCCCAGTTCCGACTGATTGCATGTGAACTCTCGTCTCTTGGCCATTTCAACAAATTTGTGATAAAGGTCGACCTCATATCTTGGTTCACATGCATATGTGCGTCATCTGCTCCACAAAATAACCTGCAGCCTCTGCATGAGCTGAACACCTACACGAGGACAAATGAAGCTGCTGCTAAAGTTGCAGTAAAGTCATTCTCTGGACAGTGGATTTCTGGCACTGCACATTATGACATTTTCAGTCATTTTTATGTTAATCTGTTTTTGTTCAAAAATCACTCAAGTTCTAAAGTAACTGTCAGCAGCTACTAGTCTTCATTTTAAGTATTTCTACAATATTCTTATGTTTATGTTAAAACAACTGTTATTTATCATATCAATTTGCTGTACTGTTTTTTTTTTTTTTTTTTAGCTGCAATCACAGAAGCAGTCGCAAAAAGTATTGTGTGTGTGTGTGTGTGTGTTTTTCCCCAGAAGCATAGAAATTATGTCATGTGTCATACATGCCAAAGCTCCAGTCAAAACAACTGCATTGCTCTAATTAGAACAATGGGGACATGTGCAATATAGCTGGCTTATAAGACTTTATAAAAACAATATAATTTATTTTTATAGCCTGATAAATTAGGTTATCTGACTTTGTTACTGTTCCTCTGTTTTATCTGTGCATTATACTGCTGTTTGTTCTGCTGTGGACAGATATTTTCTTTTACTGATTAATCTATATTGTCTCTGTGTGTCTTTATTGTCTTTTTTTTTTTTTTTTGGTATTTGTTGCATGGGTGTACATATATGGTGTGTATAGCAACTGCTGAAGTGGCGGGGGGTGGGGGGGTGGCGTTTATAAGCTTTTGCTTCAGCCTTCACCCTTTCGGCCGCACAAAACTGGGAAATTGTTTGAGTTTTCTTTTGTTTTGTATTATGAGAGATTCTTTTGTTAAGTATGTGTGTGTGTGTGCACCTAATAAAATTCATTCATTCATTCATATGGGACATGTGTTACAGTTTGGACTACCAGTCAAAGAGTCGAGCCCCAGAATGCAGGTCAGTAGGATTCAAAGATAGTTTCAAAAGTACAGGAGTTTATTCTTCCACAATTACAAAAAACAGGTCCAACAAAAATACACTGTAACACACTCAGAGTGAGGCAACCAAGAACTGAAGGAGTGGGAAGGCACAAACCAAAATACATGCTACTACCCAAACTCTGGATGAGGAGAAAATCAAAAAGCCAAGACAAAAGGTGCAATTCACAAAAACCAGAATACTCACAACAAACCATGAACTGAAGCAAAATGGAAGCCCAACAAGAACCAAACAGAAGTGACTTAAATACTCAAGCTTAATGACACACAGATCTGTAAGTAATTAGGAGCAGGAACAAGTACTAACAAAAAGAACCACAAGGGGGCAGCAAATACTGTACTGAGAAATCAACAACAGACTGAGCATAACAAGATAAAGATCCTACATAAATAAAAAACATGATTAATCCTTTTCAAACAGAGACACAGAATGAGCCAACTAACAAATAAAAAAATCAAAATCAGAAAACACAGAAAAGTGTAAAACACAAAATGTACAAGACAACAAATGCAAATACAACACTGGACTGTGAGTAACACTAAATGAACAAAACAACAAATTCAAATAACTAAAATAAGAAAACACTGGGGTAATATCGCAGGGACATGGAGGAATCACAGACAGAGACACGCCCACATACCCACAACAGAAAATACTCGACAAAGCAAAAGAGAAATACTGAAGGGTTTCGCCACCCAAGACGCACACACGAAACAGAGAGGCAAGACACATGAACACACAGACATTATGCACATTGATCCGACACAGAACAACCAACACATGTAGGAAGTGCCTGTGCACGAATGCCAAACTCACACAGAAGGACAGAGGCGTAACAACCAAATCTGAGACAGGGGAGACAAAGATGGACATGGCAAATGAGCCACAAACAACAGGTGCATGAAAGACCAGGAAACCAGACAGATGAAGGAAGACGCAGGGGTGAGATACAAAGGATGTAATAATTCAACACACCAAATGACAACAGGCAGCGAAAAACCATACATAACAACGTGCAATTTGGGACGAAGTAATGTGGGATCAGTGCAATATCAAATCAAAATCAAATCAAATCAATTTTATTTATATAGCGCCAAATCACAACAAACAGTTGCCCCAAGGTGCTTTATATTGTAAGGCAAAGCCATACAATAATTATGGAAAAAAACCCCAACGGTCAAACGACCCCCTGTGAGCAAGCACTTGGCGACAAGTGGGAAGGAAAAACTCCCTTTTAACAGGGAAGAAACCTCCAGCAGAACCAGGCTCAGGGAGGGGCAGTCTTCTGCTGGGACTGGTAGGGGCTGAGGGAGAGCACCAGGAAAAATACATGCTGTGGAGGGTGAGCAGAGATCAATCACTAATGATTAAATGGCAGAGTGGTGCATACAGAGCAAAAAGAGAAAGAAACACTCAGTGCATCATGGGAACCCCCCCAGCAGTCTAAGTCTATAGCAGCATAACTAAGGATGGTTCACGGGTCACCCGATCCAGCCCTAACTCTAAGCTTAGCAAAAAGGAAAAGTTTTCAAGCCTAATCTTAAAAGTAGAGAGGGATGTCTGTCTACCTGATCTGAATTGGGAGCGGGTTCCACAGGAGAGGAGCCTGAAAGCTGAAGGCTCTGCCTCCCATTCTACTCTTAAAAACCGTAGAAACTACAAGTAAGCCTGCAGTCTGAGAGCGAAGCGCTCTTTTGGGGTGATATGGTACTATGAGGTCCCTAAGATAAGATGGGACCTGATTATTCAAAACCTTATAAGTAAGAAGAAGAATTTTAAATTCTATTCTAGAATTAACAGGAAGCCAATGAAGAGAGGCCAATATGGGTGAAATATGCTCTCTCCTTCTAGTCCCCGTCAGTACTCTAGCTACAGCATTTTGAATTAACTGAAGGCTTTTCAGGGAACTTTTAGGACAACCTGATAACAATGAATTACAATAGTCCAGCCTAGAAGAAATAAATGCATGAATTAGTTTTTCAGCATCATTCTGAGACAAGACCTTTCTAATTTTAGAGATATTGCGCAAATGCAAAAAAGCAGTCCTACATATTTGCTTAATATGCACATTGAAGGACATATCCTGATCAAAAATGACTCCAAGATTTCTCACAGTATTACTAGAGGTCAGGGTAATGCCATCCAGAGTAAGGATCTGGTTAGTCACCATGTTTCTAAGATTTGTGGGGCCAAGTACAATAACTTCAGTTTTATCTGAGTTTAAAAGCAGGAAATTAGAGGTCATCCATGTCTTTATGTCTATAAGACAATCCTGCAGTTTAGCTAAGCATGTATAAAGTGAATAAAATTGGTCCTAGCACAGAACCTTGTGGAACTCCATAATTAACCTTAGTCTGTGAGGAAGATTCCCCATTTACATGAACAAATTGTAATCTATTAGATAAATATGATTCAAACCACCGCAGCGCAGTGCCTTTAATACCTATGGCATACTCTAATCTCTGTAATAAAATTTTATGGTCAACAGTATCAAAAGCAGCACTGAGGTCTAACAAGACAAGCACAGAGATGAGTCCACTGTCTGAGGCCAAAATAAGATCATTTGTAACCTTCACTAATGCTGTTTCTGTACTATGATGAATTCTAAAACCTGACTGAAACTCTTCAAATAGACCATTCCTCTGCAGATGATCAGTTAGCTGTTTTACAACTACCCTTTCAAGAATTTTTGAGAGAAAAGGAAGGTTGGAGATTGGCCTATAATTAGCTAAGATAGCTGGGTCAAGTGATGGCTTTTTAAGTAATGGTTTAATTACTGCCACCTTAAAAGCCTGTGGTACATAGCCAACTAATAAAGATAGATTGATCATATTTAAGATCAATGCATTAATTAATGGTAGGGCTTCCTTGAGCAGCCTGGTAGGAATGGGGTCTAATAGACATGTTGATGGTTTGGAGGAAGTAACTAATGAAAATAACTCAGACAGAACAATCTGAGAGAAAGAGTCTAACCAAATACCGGCATCACTGAAAGCAGCCAAAGATAACAATACGTCTTTGGGATGGTTATGAGTAATTTTTTCTCTAATAGTTAAAATTTTATTAGCAAAGAAAGTCATGAAGTCATTACTAGTTAAAGTTAAAGGAATACTCGGCTCAATAGAGCTCTGACTCTTTGTCAGCCTGGCTACAGTGCTGAAAAGACACCTGGGGTTGTTCTTATTTTCTTCAATAAGTGATGAGTAGTAAGATGTCCTAGCTTTTCGGAGGGATCAGAGAATCAGAGATGTTTCCTCAGACAGACCTGTGTGGAGGATCAGATCTCAGTGTATTGAGTCTGGATCTGCACTGAGGGAATGTGAGACATCTTCAGTTTTTTCTTCCTTCAGCCATCACATCACCTGTTCAGGTGAGTCCATCAGTGACATCATGAAGTAAATCACTTGAAAAATCTTCTCAAGTCCAATGTGCAAAAGTTTGGAAAGGCCAAGTAATTTAACACTCCTGATATGGGCTCTTAGTAAATTAGGCCCATTTTGATGTCATGTACCAGTCGGTCACATACTTTATCACTGATACAAATTTAGTATTTTATAAATGATAGTGAATATAATAATAATAATGATAATAATAATAATGATGATAGTGGGCAGCACACTCGCTTTGTGGTTCACACTGTTGCCTCACACAAGGTGGTCATGGGATCGATTCCCACCTGTGGCCCTTCTGTGTGGAGTTTGCATGTTCTCCTTGTGTTTGCACTCCAGCTTCCTCCACATCCAAAGACATGCAGGTTAGGTGAATTGGAAACTTTAAATTGTCCGCAGGTGTGTGTGTGTGGGTGTGAATATGTTTGTCTGTCTATAGTGTCCCTGCGACAGAGCAGTTTGAAGATGAAGTGAGTGAGCAATGATCAATAATTATTCCAAAGTGACTTAAATTTTTCAACATGTAAGCTGACGCAGATCTCTCATCAAACTACGTGTTTAATTTTTCACCAGTGCACCACAGCTGTTGAAATGTAAATATTAGTGGTGGACGTGACTGGGTTATAATGATAATTTGGACAAAGTGCTGCCAGCTGCTACTGACAAGAAGCAATTTATTTCCCTCTGCAATTTATTTTAAAAATGGGCTATAAAAAATGTAAAATTTTGGAGCTGAATATTCAGTTTTGCAGCTCCATTTATTTACTGACCCCTCACTCTTGACTCGTTGTTTGTTCGTTTTTGTTGTTTGTTTTTTGGTGTTTTTGTTGTTTACTATTCTTTAGTTATCAAAATAGATAAAATTGACACTCCAAATTTCAAAAGAAATATAACTAAGCAATCAATGACCAATCGTAGAATAGTGAATAGTGAAATAGTGAACTAGCTGGTGTAAGATGTCCCCCTGCTGATTGTCCATTTCACTGTCATCTGTTGTTGTTCAAACTCAGTGACACTCATTTAAATTTTTGCAGTCCTCTTTTGACGTAGTGCAGCGTCGTCTGGAGAAATTCAAACTTATCTTGAATGCAGACAAATCAAAATATGTTTTTCTCACAATCACTATATTTTCCTTGGAGAGCATACCATTAATTAAAACTGTTCAAGGTATATCTCCAACTAGTCAGCAGCTACAAGTATTTGGCATCACCTACTGACATGGAGCTTTTTAAATCATTTTAAACACTTAATCTCTAAATTAAGGGTGTGAAGCGAGGGCTTTCCATGTAGAAATAAGTTGTGTTTCCCCTGAAGTACCCGGAAGCTCTTGATAACTGCTACTGTCCTGCCATTGCTGGACTACAGCGCTGTCCTATATATATATATATAATATATATATATATATATATATATATATATATATATGTGTGTGTGATGTGTGTGTGTGTGTGTGATGTGTGTGTGTGTGTTTCAACTATTGTCTACAGTCTCTGACCTCACTTTATCACTGTGCATTGAGATTCATCACTGGTTGTAGCCTCCTCACACACAACTGTGAGTTGTATGCCAAAGCTGGCATGCCCTCTTTGATTGGTAGTCGATCTATATATTTATTGGATGATGCTGGTTTACAAGACTCTTATAGGAGACCACAGTCTCTTTTGACCCCTCCGTGATATTGCAGGATTTGACTACTTACAAGGACCTCCATTTAATATATACAGAGCATAACTTCACATGGATAAATGGTGTACTGTTTAGTTTTCCACTGCAATCACTGCATCAATTGCGAAAAGGTTTTTCTTTTTGAGGTTTCCTTAGTGAGAAGAAAAGACAAAGCGAGTGGGAGACGTTGTGTCAGTAAGTGATAGCCTACACAACTAACCAGAGTAGCTCCTTTCTCTCACCTGCAAAACTGCTTCGACACGTTTGAGCTCCGGATCATAAACAAACCGCAAGACGTCCATTTTCCCATCGCATCATCACTTTTTCTTTGCATTTTCTCTTTGTTTACGTGTTATTTGCCCAAAAAAACCATTGAAATGTTGTGGTTGGTCCCCAGAAGTTTAGAATTACGTTATATGCATCATATTTTACGCCTTTCGCGCCTGCCCCCAAACGAGAC
Source organism: Thalassophryne amazonica (assembly GCF_902500255.1). NCBI lineage: Eukaryota > Metazoa > Chordata > Actinopteri > Batrachoidiformes > Batrachoididae > Thalassophryne > Thalassophryne amazonica. Next base: position 20,009,688 of record NC_047114.1, on the reverse strand, counting down.
TGTGGTCTCCTATTGGACTGGTTCTGACCTATTTGTTCAATTTGCTTCAGAGATTGGAAAGCCGTTATGCTCTGCATTTGAACAACATGTTAATTTCTGTGTACCTCGTGTCCACAGTGAAATGGGAAAGAAAGCTTTTAGTTTTTCTGCTCCTTCTTATTGGAATGTCCCCCAGTCTGAACTGGAATTGTCTGGGTTAACTTCTTTGAATGTCTTCCAATGTTTTAAGAGATTGCAAAGGGAATTTTTTGCACAGTGCCTGTGTGTTTCAATTCTAATCTGTTTTTTTCTCCACACATTGTTACTACTCACAATGACCAAGAAAATTGTATTTTATTTGTTATTAATATTCTCTCGCTGATTTTAACCTTTCTATTATGACGAGTGCTGCTGCCTTTCTTGGTCAGGTCACCCGTGTAAAAGAGATGTTGATCTGAATGGGATATTATCTGGTCGAATAAATGTTATTATTATTATTATTATTATTACTGTAAGTCAAATGACATGTACTCATAAGTGAGAAGAAGGAAATTAAAGAGGGAAAAGCTTCCAACCTTAATGCACACATCCACTGACATCTTGTTAGCTGCAATTTGCTCACATCAATGTTGCAAGCCAACGTACAGTTCCACATGTCTCAAGAGTCATCATGAGTTAACACAACTCTCGTTGCAATGACAGAATATTTAATAATAGGCACTTGTACCATTTTCCTCACATGCCAATATTTTTTATTGGCCTCTTCTTGATCTTCCTCTTGTTTCTTCTTGTCCTCTTGCCCAGCCCCTCCCCATTTTTTGTCTTTAATTGGTTCCATGACATTTATTATGAGTTCCATTGTATAGGTGACGTTACTACCGTGCATTTTTGTGCCATATATTTTAAGCTATTGCACGACTCCATTAGCTTTTCATAAAAATGTTTCCAAGATATAAGGAAACTCATCCAGCGGCTGAAGTGTTTGCAGGGACATATTAAGCAGCTGTGGACGCTTTGTTGGGTGAAGAATTGGATAAATTATTTTTGCTGGATTTAAGAAAGCAGATTTGAGCTTCAATTCTAATTCAATTTGAGATTTTTTTTTTTTTTTTTTTTTTGCCAGCTTGCACTCGGCCGAGACGGACGCACTTTTCTCTTCTCCCTCCCTCCTTATCTTTCCTGCTTCTGTGGCGTGTTGTCTGTGAGGCTGCAGCTTTGCTCTTCTGGAAAATGACAAAAATGGATCTGTTAAAGTGGTCTTTGAACGCAATTGACACTATTTTTTCTACAAGACATTCGGGGGCGGAGGACCCGACCTGTCCTGCCGGGACGCATGTGATGGGTTACGTGATGGACTCGTGGAGGAGATGGCAGGTCATGTGTCTTTACATGCTTTCTGTGGAGGACGTCGAAGATGTGTACATATTCGGCTTGGTGGTGACCGGCTTTCTGATGTGTGGAGCGGGCACTATGCTGGTTTACTGGAAAATCAAGAAAGTGGAAGCAGCTTTGATTGGTCCTTCCAGGCTGCCCTACATGATTGATTCGATTGGGAAGGCAGTGGCTGCGCAGTCCGCGGGGGTTAACCGCGCGTTGGAAAACATCTCGAGCAGAATTGCAGCCCTGGAAACCCGCTCTGACCGTCTGTGAAGACCACATTCTACATTCAGATGCATTGAGAGCCACTCTGTTCTCAGAACTGTGGAATCTTTCAGGCGTCTGCTAATCTGGCTATTCATTTGGCTTCCCCAAATACAGCTGCACTTCAAGGTCGCTGTGATAAACCTCCTCAGAAGATCAACACTTAGCCTTGCTTCCTGGTCTTCCCCCCTCCCCTCAGCTTCTCCAGCTCTGACGTTGACTATGTTTCAGCTCAGGACTGCTCAGGACTGCGCAGGGGCTGCCCCCTCCCCCTCCAGATTGTCGGACAAGGCCGTTGACGGCGCCAAACAGGCTGCCTCCGGAGTGTTTCTGATAAGTGGACCTTTTCAAATCTCGGATGTCGTCCTGTGTCCTTGTTTTGTCTGTGTGATTATTGTTTTCTGTGCTGATGGGGATTTTTTCCTCATTGCTGCCTGTGTAATGCAGCGGCTATGAGGGTTTTTTTCTCCTTTTCCCTCGTGTTTTGCTTTCATATATATGTTTATGTACCGGGCCGGCCTATGTGTTGTGTGTTGTGTGTGTTGTTTGTTATGGTCGGTGTTGGTTTGCTCAGCCCTGCTGTTGACCAAGGCAGGGATGTACATCTGGAGCTGGTCCCCGGGCGCCTAATGGCGACTTCTGCTCCTACTGGCAATTAGGATGGGTTAAATGCAGTAGACACATTTCATTGTGCAGGGAACATGTTCTTCTGTGCATATGACAATAAAATTTCTTTGAATCCTTTGAATCCTTGAATCCAATCACTGCTGAGCTTCTCAGAGCAGAGGCTGTTTTGGTTCCATACATTTTGCACCATTGCACACCACGAACACATTTGGCATGGTGACAGCGCTTAGTTTAAAAATGCTGTCGCTTTGTCGTTTGTTTGTGTGACATGATTTGAACATCTTAACAGTGCTCATTCTTCTAACACACACAACCCCCCTCCCACCCCCCCCAAAAAAAAAACAACAACAAAAAAACAAATCCAGTACAGTGTAAGCCGTCTGGAGGCATCTGCAGTATTCACTGGGACATCACTAGATGAAGTAGAACCACTGTCTGATGAAGAGTTCGACAAATTTCTGTCGGGAAAGCAGACAGCAGTCTGTACACAAACAAGATTGGATTGTTTTGAACTGTCTGACTGTTTTTGAATCTTGACCGAGAACAATTTTAGATTGGATTAGATTGCGATTTAAAGTTTATGTTGGACTTTTTGGAACCTCTTGACCTCAAAGGACCAGTAACGCACAACCAAATGAAAGTCCCCTTTCTCTTGTCTATAAATTGATAAAATATCAAATGACAAGGATCTATTTTAGGAATTATACAAAACAAATAATGAATGATTTTTCAGTCATGCAATGGAAATAATATTCAGTGAAAGATGAATTGAATGAAATATTCTTTCCATTTCACTCATAAGCATCCATTATTTGTATACCATGTCATGAGGCATCAGTTGAGTTGAATGGTATGTTCCATCTTTCAACACATGTAAATATTCTTACCAGAACAGTCATAAACATTTGTCATTTGTACACTGTGACTATGAATTGAAAAACTGGGTCCAGTCCAATTTATGTGTTCTGCTTCACCGGTCACAGCTAATGGTGGAGTTGCACAGAGAAATTTTTTATTACATGAAAATGTATCAGATCAAGGCTCAAGTCTCCCATGAGACATCTGGCAAAATGGGGGTGTAATTTCCTGTCTTATAGGGCACCACAGTCTTGTTTGAACCCTGCATGATATCGTGGGATTTCACCACTTCCACTTCACCACCTCCACTCCCATTGTTTAATATATACACATCATAAAGTCACATGGAAAAATGCTGTACTGTTTTTTTTTTTTCAGCTGCAATCACAGAAGCAGTCGCGAAAAGTATTTGTGTGTGTGTGTGTGTGTGTGTGTGTGTGTGTGTGTGTTTTATGTCACATGTGTCATACATGCCCATTTCCAGTCAAAACAACTGCATTGCTCTAATTAGAACAATGGAGATATGTGCAGTATGGCTGGCTTGAAAAGACTTTATAAAAACTATAATTTCTTTTTATAGCATTATAAATTAGGTTATCTGACTTTGTTACTGTTCTTCTGTTTTATCTGTGCATTATACTGCTGTTTGTTCTGCTGTGGACAGATATTTTCTTTTACTGATTAATCTATGGCCCAATCTCAATTCTCTTTTGTACCCCTTCCCCTTGTCCTTGGCCCTACCCCTACCCCTACGCCTATCCTTTAAAACAAGGGGTAAGGTGAAGGGGTTTGCCTCTAGCCCTATGAATTGAGACACCCCTTAGGGGGAAAAAAAACTGCCCATCTCAAACTGCCATCTTCAATGATTGTCAACATGGCAACCAAAGCGAAATTTATTATAGCAGCCTGTTTGCTCTTTCTATTTTCTTGCGTTTCTGCATAAATGCAAAGAAATAGAAGTCATCGCAGATTTCTTCGATACATCGCAATCATGTCGGAGAATTTTGTGGTATTAATAATTAATTTGTAATTTATAATAATAATTAATAGTATTAATAATCAATTAATTTGTTATTAATTAATGTTAATACTGTTAATAATTCATCATTAATAATATCAATAATTAATATTGTTAATTGATTAATAATTAATTGGTTGATTAGTAATTCATTCATTCATTCATTCATTAGCAATTAAAAGAAATAAACACTTGAAATGTGTGGAATGAAATTAATTTAATTAATTAATAAATTAAATTAATTAATAAATTAAATTAAATTAAATTATGAATGTATACATTATACAAGTTTCTCTTTTTGAATGGAATTACTGATTTTTCATGATATTCTAATTATATGGCCAGCACCTTTATGTATGTTATGGGCTGCATCTAGTTCTGTTAACCTTATATTTCTTTTTCAAATTCTCTGTTTCTGTGTAGGCTCTCAGTTGTCCAGGTGGTTTCCATAGTAGAGAAGCTTGAATCTTCGACTGGACTGGGTTGCTTGACGCAAGGACGTTTTGCTTCAAATCGCAGAAGCTTCCTCAGCTAAAATTCTTGCTCTGGTAGTCTGACTTCTGCCTTGACTCTTGTAGAGAAGAATAAACAGAAGCCACAAAAGCTGGAGTTTTAAAATCTAACCAGACCCCTCCTACTGAGAGGCAGATTGCTATAGGCTAGTGACTAAACAATAGCTCTAATTAGCACCAATTTTGCTCTAGTTAGCATGCTCCTAATGACAGGGCAGCTGTCCCTCCTAATGATGGGACGGAAGCCTCTCCTGATGGCTCCCTTGACGACTCCCCCGATGACATGAGCGACTCATTACCATGAACAAAAGACTGAAACTGCTTTGACCTGAGTACCCCCATTGTAAACAGGGGACAAAGCGGTGCTCAGACCCCCTCCCGGTTAAGGCTGGGTTTCAATTGTTTCACATAGAATGCCTCCTTGACCCTTCTGGTTTGAGAGAGGGGTCAAGGAGGCATGGTTTGAGAGACCTTGAAAACTTGCCAAACAAAATTCCAGATAATCTGTGTCTGCTACATTTAAGATGCGTGATATTTAATAAACACAGATACAATAACAACGTCCATAAGCCCAGAGAATATATTCACGGGAGTTTTAGGCACTAGAGTTTAATGCTGTTGTCCCTAGAGCCTGATCAGTGTTTCAAATGCATTTCTCATGTCGTGAACATACTGATATTACCCTATCCTACCCATAATGCACTGCTGGGTGCAGCATATATCCACCTTAAAAATTAGTGCGTTACTTTAAAACTAAAACATATATCTTATCATATAACATATATCAATAACTTGTCCAAAATTAGTTTGGTTAAAAGTTGAACAATAAATAAAAAATGTATGCCTCTGGAAGACTTGGGCGATATTGCCCTTGTGTTAGTATGGGGTTAAAAGAAATGAGTTTTTTTTTGGGGGGGGGGGAGGGGGACCAGTTCTCCTTTGCCTGCAGAGGGTAGAACTGCACAAAAGCTATGAAGCATTTCACAGATAGGTGCTCAACTGATTTTAAATTTTATAAATGTTTGCAGCTGTTCAGCTTTATTTACCACATTATCGGTCTAAAAATTATCGGACAAAAATTTATCGCAAGATAATTAGTCCGATAATGGTTTTTAAAGTTATCTAAAAAGATAATCCGATAATGAAAACATTATCTTCGATAATTATCGGTTATCAGATTATCAGAACTGTGCCCACCACTGTGTGTTACACATATACATGTGTGTGTATATATTTTCCAACTTACTCCCACTGATGAAACTTCTCCTCATGTTCTGCCTGAAAGCTTATTCGGAGATGAGTACGATCAGGGCTCCCTGTTTGTTTACAAAATACACACGTGTTACAGACCTTGAAATCCAACAACAGGGATCGATATTATCCAAAGATTTATGAACATACAAATTAACGTGCTTATCCTTTATCATGATTTTCTCCATTGTGAGATATAAAAGTGTGTTATCGTAGCGTTCGTGTGTATGTGCATTATAACGCCTCACCGCACAAGCGAAGTTACGATATTCTTCAGAACCACAATATACGCAACATGCATCCAGCAGCATACACGTTGCTGTCATAGACAATTGCCTGTAAAGTTTTTTGGCAAGTTATAACTTTCTAAACAGCGTAATTTGTAATGAAAGCCGCTTTCATTTGTGCGGCTCTGGGTACCATGTTTGTTTCTTTGGAGACAGCATTAAGCTCCTCCTACCCCTCTAAACCGAGTGTGCATCCAGATTCACTCCATTTGAAGGTGTTTGTAGCCCTCTGCGTACCCCTCTGCCTCAACCCAAATAGAGAATTGAGACACCCCTCTGTCTCTCGTGCCCACGCAAAACGAAGGGGTAAGGGGAAGGGCAGAGGGGCAGAATTGAGATTCAGCCTAAATTGTCTCTTCTTGTCTTTTTTGGTATTTATTGTATGGGTGTACATATATGTGTATATAGCAGCTGGTGAGGGGGGGGGGGTTTATAACCTTTTGCTTCAGCCTTCACCCTTTCGGCCGCACAAAACTGGGAAATTGTTTGAGTTTTTGTTTTCTTTTGTTTTGTATTATGAGAGATTCTTTATGTGTGTGTGCACAGAATAAATTCATTCATTCATATGGGACATGTGCAATATGGGACGGAGATGATGTGGGATCAGTGCAATATGAGATATGTCTGTTTGGGACAGTGCGATATGAGACGTATGTCTGACTGGAATGGTGTAATTTAGAGGTTTCTGTGCTCACCTCATCCCCCCTCCCCCAAAATGTCCTGATGTTCTTAATATTTACTGAGGTGTGTGGGTGGGTGTTTATGTGGGACGATTTGAGGATGTGTGTGGTTAAGTTAGGTGTGAGTGTGAGCATTGATTTTGAGAATGCACAAGTTGTGCTGTTCTGCTGTGCAATGACAAGGAAGGTGATTCTGATTCTGATATTTTACACCTTTGGTACCCGGCCTCAAATGAGACTGTGGTGCCCAATTGTCAGAAAATCTTTCTTTGTTTCAGTTAAACACCAACCTGTGTAAAAAAACAAAACAAAAAACACTTATCAGAGTAAAATGACATTAAACGTGATTTATATCAGATTGTTTCTGTGTGTCTGTGTTCAGAATCTGTCAGACTTGTTCATGGGTCCAGTCTGTGTTCAGGCAGACTGGAGGTGAAGTTGAACCAGTCCTGGTCCTCAGTGTGTGAAGATGACTTTGACCAGCAGGATGCACAGGTGGTCTGCAGGGAGCTGGGCTGTGGACCTCCTTCAGTCCTCCAGGGGGCGCTATATGAAGAAATAGAGCCTCCAAAGTGGACCAAAGAGTTCCTGTGTGGAGGAAATGAGTCTGGTCTTTTGGCCTGTGGAAGCTCAGGTTCAGACAGAAACTCCTGCTCACCTGGTAAAGCTGTTGGACTCACCTGCTCAGGTAGAAGAGGAGCTGCAGCTTTGATTTGGCTTCTCATGAAACTCACTTTACGTCCTTTACTAAGACTTTCTCTGTGTTCAGAGCCTGTTAGGTTGGTGGGAGGAGCCAGTCGATGTGCTGGTATAGTGGAGGTTAAAGTCCAGGAAGAATGGAGGCCAGTGGTGGACTATGGCTGGACCCTAAAGACAGCAGATGTGGTGTGTCGAGATCTCGACTGTGGTTCTGCTGTTTCTACAAAAAGGAGAGATGTTTCCTCACACAGACCTGTGTGGAGGATCAGATCTGAGCTTATTGAGTCTGGATCTGCACTGAGGGAATGTGAGACATCTTCAGCTTTTTCTTCCTCCAGCCATCAGATCATCTGTTCAGGTGAGTCCATCAGTGACTTCATAAAGTAAATCACTTGCAAAATCTTCTCCAATCCAATGTGCAAAAGTTTGGAAAGGCCAAGTAATTTAACACTCCTGATATGGGCTCTTAGTAAATTAGGCCCATTTTGATGTCATGTACTTTATCACTGATACAAATTTTGTATTTTTTATGAATGATAGTTAACAACAGGGCTGCACAGTGAATTAGTGGTTCGCACTGTGGCCTCACACAAGGTGGTCATGGGATCGATTCCCACCTGTGGCCCTTCTGTGTGGAGTTTGCATGTTCTCCTTGTGTTTGCACTCCAGCTTCCTCCACATCCAAAGACATGCAGGTTAGGTGGATTGGAAACTTTAAATTGTCTGTAGGTGTGAATGTGTTTTGTCTGTCTATATGTGTCCCTGCGACAGAGCAGTTGAAGATGAGTGAGTGAGTAGTGATCAGTAATTATTCCAAAGTGACTGTTAAATTGTTCAACATGTAAGCTGACTCAGATCTCACATCAAACTACATTTAATTTTTCACCAGTGCACCACAGCTGTTGAAATGTAAATAATTTTAGTGGTGCACGTAACTGTTATCATGATAATTTGGACAAAGTTCTGCCAGCTGCTACTCACAAGAAGCTAATTGTTTCCCTTCTGCAATTTTATTTTAAAAATGAGCTATAAAAAAATGTAAAATTTTGGAGCTGAATATTCAGTTTTGTAGCTCCACTCATTTACTGACCCACTCACTCTTTGACTCGTTGTTGTTTGTTTGTTTTTTGGTGTTTTTGTTGTTTACTATTCGTTAGTTATCAAAGTTCATCAAATTGACACTCCAAATTTCAAAAGAAAAATAACTAAGCACTCAATGACCAATCTTAGAATAGTGAATAGTGCAATAACAAACTAGCTGGAGTAAGATGTCCCCCTGCTGATTGTCCATTTGACTGTCATCTGTTGTTGTCCAAACTCAATGACAGCCATTTGAATTTTTGCAGTCCTCTTTTGATGTAGTTCAGTGCCGTCTGGAGAAATTCAAACTCGTCTTGAATGCAGACAAATCAAAAATAATGTTTTTCTCAAAATCACATATTTCCTTGGAGAGCATACCATCAATTAAAACTGCTCAAGGTAATATTCTCGAACTCGTCAGCAGCTACAAGTATTTGGGATCACCTATTGACATGGAGCTTTCCTTTAAAATCCATTTTAAACACTTGATCTCCAAATTAATGGTGAAGCGAGGCTTCATATAGAAATAAGTTGTGTTCCCCCTTCAGTGCCAGGAAGCTCCTGATAACTGCTACCTTCCTGCCATTACTGGACTACGGCGCTGTCCTATATACGAGGTCTATTAGAAAAGAAACCGACCTTTTTATTTTTTCAAAAACTATATGGATTTGAATCACGTGTGATTGCGTCAGACAAGCTTGAACCCTCGTGCGCATGCGTGAGTTTTTTCACGCCTGTCAGTTGCGTGATTCGCCTGTGGGCAGGCTTTGAGTAAGCACTGGTCCACCCCTCCTCCTCGGAATTCCTTTGTCTGACTACTTCCTGAGAGACTGCTGCTTTGCTTGATCAAAATTTTTTCAGAAACTGTACCAAGTGGACACCATTCGAGAAATTCAGACGGTTTTCGGTGAAAATTTCGGTGTTACTATCGCTTTAAGGACAGCCCACGGCGCCGGACGGCACGCCGCACCCCGAGCCGCCGTCGTCAGCCTGTTTCGAGCTGAAAACTTCCAAATTTAAGCCTCTGTTGACCCAGGACGTCGTGAGAGAACAGAGAAGTTTCAGAAGAGGTCGGGAGTTTATCCGGACATTCCACTGTTAAAGATTTTGTAATGAAAGACGTGCGGACGGATTCGCGCGTCGCCACCCAGCCGCTCATCGCGCGGCGCCACAGCAAAACACCTCCGTTGGAAGCATTACAGGACAAGTTTGAACATGCCCAGCTGTTAAACAATTTCTCGGATACTCACTCGACTGAAAGCCATCGAAAACCGCCTGAATCTTACGAGTGGTTATCAACACGGAGGTGTTTTGCTGTGGCGCCGCGGGGATGTTTTACACCGAACCCTGCAGATGATTAAATAGTAACTTCTTTTTGTTTGTTTTTTAATGAATGATAAAAAATGTGTAAAACAATAATTTTCTGTTTTTAAGTTGCCTGTGTAAATCAATAATTTCTCTGTTTTTTGAGTTGCGTGTGTTTGTAATAAAATGATATATATATAAACTAGGATTGCCTGTTTTTTCATCATTCACATACTTGATCCCTTACATGATGGCTAAAGAAAGATTGATGAGAAATGTGTATTACGACCCTTCAAATCCTGGAAGCTTCGGCGGTGTGGAACGCTTACAGAAGGCTATCAAAGCCGAATCCAGGGTTAAACCCTGCAGGAAAGATGTGGAGTATTTCTTGTCCGGGGAAGATGCTTACACTTTACATAATCCCGCAAGGATGAATTTTATCAGAAACAGAGTGTTTGTTACAGCCCCTATGAAACAATTCCAGGCTGATCTCTGTGATATGCAGGCTTTATCAGCTCATAACGACGACTATAAGTATCTCTTCACAGTCATAGACATATTTTCAAAAAAAGCATATGCCAGGCTTCTCAAAAGGAAAACAGGTCGTGAGGTTGCAAACGCTTTCGCCACTGTTTTACAAGAAAGCGGAGTCCCACAGAAGTTGCAGACTGATGCTGGGAAAGAATTTTTCAACAAGGTTTTTTCAGCCCTCATGAAAAAAAACAGCATAAAACATTTTTCAACTGCCAGCGATCTGAAGGCCTCAGTCGTTGAACGCTTTAATCGGACACTAAAAACCAAGATGTGGAGGTTTTTCACTGCAAACAATACATGTTGTTACATTGACGTACTGCAGGATCTGCTTAAAGCCTATAATGCGTCACGTTTCCCACCTGTGTATAAATTAATGGACTACGACGGGGAAATCATTGAAGGTTCATTTTATGAACCAGAATTGCAGAAGGTTAAAATATCAAAAGACAAATCAGGTTCAAGAAATTATTCCTGAGCATTTTACCAAGGGGAAGAAATTTGTATTTGTCAGGTGGAAGAACTGGCCTGAAAAATTTAACTCCCGGGTTCCTGCAGACCAACTGATGGCCATATAAATATGATGACATGTATCTTCAACCGGCATATGAAAAATGGATCGGGACCTGAGACAAGGATTTTATGTGACTCTGCCTTCAAACGCCGGCCTAAAAGTATTCCTGGATAACATGATTTTATGCTACCAGGTGGACTTGGCTCGACACCTGGATTTAGAGGGAGAGTGGGTTGTGGCGCTGACTGAGATTTCTTATCCTCACACTTGGTTAAATATTCCAGAAAAGCATTGCTCTGCGTTTCAGGTGAAAAAAATTACGTCCAAGAACAAAATCTCCGTTCACTCAACTTCTTTTGAGGCAGGATATTATGACAACTTTGACCTTATTGCAACACAGATAAACTCTCGTTTGAAGAATATAGATCCAAAGATCTCTTTAAAATATGACGATATTCAAAAAAATTTTGTGTGGGAAGGAGACGATACCTGCCACGTACATTTTGAAACCCCAACGGCGTATATGTTGGGGTTACAGCCTGATAAGTGGTTGAGATGCGGGCCTGGGGTCGTGACCTCCCCGCGTTTCCCTGATATGAAAGGTGGGTTATATCATTTTTTCTGTTACACAGACGTTCAGGCTCAGACGGTGGGTGACAGTTTTGCTCCTCTGCTCCGCTGTTTTGAGATCCAAGGGAAGTTTGGAGCAATTATGCAAAGATTCAACCCTGCTTATTATATTCCAGTTTCTAAAACACATTTTGAAAAGATACGCGTTGAGATTCATACAGATCAAGATGAGCCCATTAAATTCACATATGGGAAATTGATTGTCATGTTACACTTTAAACCGACGGGTTAAAAAACAAAAACAATGCAACCTGATATTTATAGATTCGTTCCTTATTATGAAAATTAGGTCGGTCACGGTTTTTCTGGCGCCCCCATTATGTACGGGAAAGGTTTGGGTAACATATTTTCAAAATTATTAAAGTTCGTCACGCCTTTATTTAAACAAGGATACGCGCTTACCAAACCTCACCTGAAAAACACCGCCAAAAATATCGCGTCCGATGTGGTGAGCCATGTGGTTGAAAGGGTGTCCCATCCTCAGGAAGCATGTACCATGATCTCAGGAAGATCATGGTACTCTCGAGACGCCCCAGGAAACGCCCTCCAGGGTAAAAAACGAAGAGTCTTGCACAAACGTGAGACAGTCCGCCGGAATGCCAAGAAGAGAAGACCATCTCGTGATGTTTTTTCTTAAGGATGAGCCTGTTACAATATAATTCACCCGAGTGCGCCATGAGCGAACTAGACCTGTTTACCGTCCCAGCAACACAAGTCTCGATAGAGGACAGTCAATATGTGGAAATAACTCCGATAACGGCGCTGACTGACATCGGGCCGATCAAATTTTTTATCCCCGGAGACGGAGACAGATACCTGGATTTAAATAACACACTGATTCATCTCCGGGTGAAAATTACAAATGCTGACGGGAGTAATCTGTCTGCTGACGCCAGTGTGGAGCTAATAAATTACCCCCTGAACACAATTTTTTCACAGGTCGATGTCACTCTGGGTGACAGGTTAATTTTGCAGTTCAGCACCACACATCCTTACAGGGCTATGATTGAAACATTACTGAACTTCTCAGCTGAATCACTCAAATCTCAGTTCACAGCAGGCCTTTTTTTCAAAGACACGGCAGGCGTGATAGATTCAACCGTGACAGCTGATGATGGGCGCAATGCAGGTCTGGTGAGCAGAGCGCGCCTCACCGCTCGGTCGAGAGAAATCCAGCTGCTTGGTCCGTTACATGCAGACATCTTTTTCTGCGAGAGGTCGTTGTTAAATAATGTTGACCTTAGAATTAAGCTGATTCGCGCAGGTGACGCTTTCTGCCTGATGTGTGCTGATAACAGCACTTTTAAGTTAAACATCCTGGGAGCCTCTCTTTTTGTTAAAAAATTCTCAGTTTCCCCAGCAGTTTGTCTCAGCCACAATGCGGTGTTATTGAAGGGGGACGCCCTTTATCCGTTGTCACGGATTAATGTGAATACCTATGTTATCCCTCACAATTCCAGAATTTACAATCAGGAAAATCTGTTTCTGGGGGTCATGCCGAAATACGTCATCCTGGGTATGGTGAACCACAATGCTTTCAGTGGAAAAAGGATTTATCCCCGTTTAACCTCCGAAACTATGATGTGGAATATCTGGCTCTATGCCAAATTGGGAAACAGGTGCCTTCTAAACCCTTCCAACCGCAGTTTAACAATGGGATCTCTTTCAGAGAGTTTTATCATTTGTACACAGCCACAGGGAGACATTTGAAGGATCTTCCTCTCTGTATAACTCGTGACGATTTCCTGTTGGGATACGCCTTTAACCTGAGTCCAGAGGAGGATACGGGGGCATTGTCACCGGTTTCTACTGGCAGTCTAAGGCTTGAAATGCGTTTCAGAGTGGCGACCCCGCATACGATAACGCTAGTGGTCTACGCGTGCTACGACTCCATTCTGGAAATTAACTCCAAATGGCAAGCGTTGGTGGATTTTTACTGAATCATGAACACCCTCGAGTTGGAGGCCGTGATGAGGCATTTAGCAGGAAACATTTTCAGAGGAGTGTGGGCCTGTGATGAATTAGCCTGCTTTTTTCATAGTAAATACCCACTCGAGGCATTTACCGGGTGAACACTGGCTGGCGATCACTGTTGAAAAAGATGGTGGAGCTACATTTTTTGATTCCTTTGGATTTAGCCCGGACTTCAACCTGTACCCAAAAGGTATCCTACAGTATTTGGAAAATCAACGCGGGATTACAAAGATTTTCTATCATAATTGACAGCTGCAACATGAAATGTCAGATGTGTGCGGGCAACACTGTCTTTTATTTATCTAAAAGAGCCTGCGGGCTGTCCTACAAAGATGTACTGTCTTTATACAGCCGCAACACTGTTAAGAACGAAGATATGGTTTTTGAATTTGTGAAGGAATATCAGCAGTGTACCAGAACAGGCTGTAAGAGCTTGTGTAACCAGTGTTCATGTTGTTTTCATGCGTTTAAAACCTGTTACAATTTACACTGAATGGAATCGCTGTAGACTGTTACTTTTGTAAATATTTTTATTGTGGTGATAAACATGCTGTATAACAACAAATTATATATTAAATAAATGATTAGTACAATAACAAGGTCTGCTTCTTTTATTTGAAAACTCTGTGATCTTCTTTCATACTGGAAGTGTCACTGGTTCTGACGCCTGGGTATCTCTGACCATGTTGCTGATCCGGTTAGCCTCAGAGAGCAATGTTTATGCAGGAAATTCTTCCCAAATGATTGGCTTCACCTTTCTTTACTTCTTGCTGGGGGATTTGGTTGCAAGTGGTGACTCATCTGGCGATATACTTTGGCTTTTTTTACATTTCTGCAGTTCTTCGCGGGCTGCAGGGTTTGAAATGCAGGTCACAGGAATATTATATTCATTCAAAACAGTAAAAAAACGGCCCCAGCCTGTTGGAGGGTTGGATTTTTTGAAGGAAGAGCTGAGATATTTCATGACATTGATTGCATGGGAACCCTTAACCAGCCGCCCTGTTATGTGTCGGACGCAGCTCGGAGGACCGACCAGCGTTTGAAGGACCCAGTATGAAATAAGCAGAGCACGGTACAAAGGCTAACTGAATTTAATACATAACAGTGATACAAAAAACAACAAAAGAAAGTGCGATCTGGCGTGGTGCGCTCCCAGCAGCGCTAACGGTCCGGAGCCAGAAGCTGTTCGGACCCAAGGACCCCACCGACACCCCCCAGGTGGCCGCAACAAACCGAGTCTGTGAAAGAAGGAACCATTATGTGAGTCCACACTCTACACACAGAGAGAACACTTAAAGGTGTACAAACAGCAAACACTTCCTGGCTTGATTACTAATCAGCTTCCCAACCTGCAGGCATGGAACATCCAGTTCACAAAACTCCACTGCAGTGGAAGCCGATACATGACTAACATACAGCTCAATATAATAAAGGTGTGAGGGACACCACATTTACTGACTGTATAAATGTTAGTCACAAAATCTAACGTACCTCAGGAAGTGTGCTGACGAGCGTGAGACCTCACCCCCTCCTCTTTCACAGACCGTGCATCAAACCCTGGACGTTCTCTGCATCCACTGATGATGAGATGGCTCCCGAGACGACGATCTCACCCGTCTGGTCACAAGGTCGAGTCTCTGGCACATACACACTGTATACTCCAGTCTTAAATGCCACCATGTTCCAATCCATATAGATGCACCTCAGCTGTGAGTCCTGACAAGCCGCAGGTGATCAGGGTGAGGTCCTGATAACCTCAGCAACACAGCCACTCAGTCCCAAATGCAAGCCACCTGGAAGGAAAAACAAAAGACAGAAACAAAAAGGCAGCCAGGCCCCCCAGCCATACAACAGTACCCCAAGCTCACGGGAAGCCTCCCGGCGACCACACAAACCTGGCCCAGGAGAAACACCCCCCTCCAGGGACCATGGCTGGAAACCGCATCTGCATTCGTCTTCCAACAGAATGGTTGATGTCCTCTCCTCTGGCTGCATCCTTGCCTTTGTTTCAGTCAGTCACTTAGCACAGGTGTGGCCAGGAGTTCTTAAACCTGTGCGGTCAGCCTTTATCCAACCATGTGCGGTCATTAGTCATAAAACAAAAAAGACAAACACAAACAACCAAACCACCCCCCCCCCCCCTCCCCAGGGGACCGTCCTATCAAACCCCGGGATGAGGAGAAAAGAAAAACCCCAAACTTAAGCTTACAAATAAAAGCGCTAAAACACCCCCCCCCCCCAAACGACATGTAGGGACCAACACCCCCCAGAGGACTTCCCGCCAACTCCAGGAGTAATAACCACAGCCGAGGTCCCTCTGGGATCCAACGTTACCCACGGGGACTCCCAGCGCCTCCCAGAGGACCACTCGTCAACCCCAGGAGACGCCTCCCCTCACGACCAACGGACCCAGCCCCGGCCGTCTATGGCTAGATGGACCCACAGCCCTTTCCCCCCCAGAGGACACCACAGTCAAACCCTGAGGGCGGAAACTGGGGGGAAAACACCCCCCCAGGTGCAGAGGTTACCCGGGAAACGCCCAGCATAACCACACTGCACCACTCCAGCAATGCCGACACTACGGCTCACATGGCTGGAGCCAGAGGAGAAGAGAGGGAACAAAAAAAAATACCCCAAACCCCCCCCCTCCCCTCCCGGGTGCAGAGGTTACCTGGGAAACGCCCAGCACAACCTAACTGCACCACTCCAGCAAAGCCGACACTACGGCTCACACGGCTGGAGTCAGAGGAGAAGAGAGGGCATAACAAAAAACAAAACAAAAAAAAAGAAAGAAAAAACAACAACCCAAATACCCCCCCCCCCCCCCCCATGACCCCCCAGGGGACCGTCCCATCAAACCCTGGGAGGTGAAACTGAAAAAAAAGAAAAAAGAAAAAGAAAGACTAACAGACTGACATAAGGTTGCTCTGGTCTTTTTTTTTTTTTTTTGGCAGAACTGCAGGGTCACGACCCCAGACACTAAATAGTGAAAAACAAAAAATAAAATCCCACACAAAAACCAACTCAAAAAACACCCACACGAAATGAACTAACACAAAACAAATCAGTGACGTATACCGTTAAGCTCAAACAAATCGAACACACCTGTTCTAACTTAAGAGCTTAACGGTAATGTGACTAAGTCACCAAAAGAGGGAGCCAAAGTGCTAAAAATGAAAAAAACCCCTTTGGTGACAGAAAACAAACGAGCTGCATCTCCGTGCGCAGCTGTGTGCAACACACAACCAAAATGTGCTCAACTAAATAACGCCGGAGCTGATACAACAGACGCAGTAGTTATCTTTATCCGGGGAAACGGGGCTACAACTGTAACACAGGAAGCTCAGTGACCCGTGCCAAAAGAGCTCCGCCGTGCGCGTGCACCCATTACAGACACACTCTTGCAGCTCCCGTTTAAACCTCTTATCCGGTCGGAGCGTGACGCGAAGCCGTCGCCAGTCACACTCCACCACGACCCACGGATAAGGCACAAACACAGGAACACGGCTGCAAGAGAGCACAAATCAGTATTCAGCAATGGGTCTCAAACACGCACCATCCGGGCGGAGAGCACCCGCAACTGATCCGGATAACTACTGAACGTCTGCTGCCGCCTTCCCGGCGCGTTACCGTCTCTGCTACCGCTGGGTCCGTGATGTTTGGCCAGAGACTACTGTTATGTGTCGGACGCAGCTCGGAGAACCGACCAGCGTTTGAAGGACCCAGTATGAAATAAGCAGAGCACGGTACAAAGGGTAACTGAATTTAATACATAACAGTGATACAAAAAACAACAAAAGAAAGTGCGGTCTGGCGTGGTGCGCTCCCAGCAGCGCTAACGGTCCGGAGCCAGAAGCTGTTCGGACCCAAGGACCCCGCCGACACCCCCCAGGTGGCCGCAACAAACCGAGTCTGTGAAAGAAGGAACCATTATGTGAGTCCACACTCTACACACAGAGAGAACACTTAAAGGTGTACAAACAGCAAACACTTCCTGGCTTGATTACTAATCAGCTTCCCAACCTGCAGGCATGGAACATCCAGTTCACAAAACTCCACTGCAGTGGAAGCCGATACATGACTAACATACAGCTCAATATAATAAAGGTGTGAGGGACACCACATTTACTGACTGTATAAATGTTAGTCACAAAATCTAACGTACCTCAGGAAGTGTGCTGACGAGCGTGAGACCTCACCCCCTCCTCTTTCACAGACCGTGCATCAAACCCTGGACGTTCTCTGCATCCACTGATGATGAGATGGCTCCCGAGACGACGATCTCACCCGTCTGGTCACAAGGTCGAGTCTCTGGCACATACACACTGTATACTCCAGTCTTAAATGCCACCATGTTCCAATCCATATAGATGCACCTCAGCTGTGAGTCCTGACGAGCTGCAGGTGATCAGGGTGAGGTCCTGATAACCTCAGCAACACAGCCACTCAGTCCCAAATGCAAGCCACCTGGAAGGAAAAACAAAAGACAGAAACAAAAAGGCAGCCAGGCCCCCCAGCCATACAACACGCCCGTTATAAATAAATTCACCCGATGCGGTCCAAGTAGCATTACCTCTGGAAATCTTACTCATAATATACTCTGCGTTCTTACGGTCTCTCGAGAGCAGGTTCTCTATCACCTCACTCACGGTACCCGTGAACTCCTCCTCTTTCGGTGTAATAACGGACTCCTTTTCAGAGGGTGAAACACGTGCCCGCTTTTCATTCTCCCCCTGCCTGGTAAGCATTAAATAATGCTGCAGGATAGCCTTGTATTTTTTAATTTTCTCATAAGGACTCTGACCATCCTCGGCTATAACTGCCCTTATTTTAAAATCCAAATAATTTTCAGTGGACTGTCTGATGTCTGCACCACCAGGATTCAACCGTTGCGTATTTCATCTGTTCAAGTTGCTGGGGCGTTACCAGAAACATCTTCTGAGACGATTTTGACATCATTTATCCTCGTATGAGTTGAGTAATAATCGGCAGTGCAGCAGCCAGTAGTGGCAACAGGAATCCTCCAGTCTGTATAAGACTCCTGCATTTACTCTTTAAGCTGGTCTTTTTAGCTGCCAAAAGCCGTAAAGCTTTTCTCCTCCTTTTCAGGGTGCTGAATTGTCTCCTGTTCAGGACGATATTACCCTTTAAAATATTCAGAGCAATCTCAGATAAGGCACGCAGAAGGTCTGGAGCCGCCGTTCTCAAAATGTCTTGACGCTGATGTGGGCTGGCTTTGATTTGAGTTTTAAGAATGTCGGCGTTCCTTTTTAAAAGTGAGCTCATGGTCTCCTGCTGGATTTTGCAATATAAACAGCCAGCCACTGATTTTGCAACAACCTCGTTCTCAGTCTAAACCAATCTGGGCAGTTTTGTGTACAGTCCAGGAATAAATATCCGTATGGTTCGCTGGTTGCGTCTACTAAGCTGTCCAAAAAATCTTGTTTTTTTGAGGGGAACATTTGTTGAGCTAAAATATTCATCTGCAGCTTATCACGTGGGTTTTTAAAGAGCACCATATAGCTTGTGTTGAGACTGATTGTTCTGCTGTATTTCCCCTGATGAAACAAATTCTATTAAAATTATTTAAAATATTATTAAAATTCTTGACATATTCCTATGGTGTCTGTACTGTGTAAATACTCTCACAACTCCGGGGTCATCAGCTGCCTGAAAAATGAGATTGTCCAATATTATCAGGTGAGACTTACCAGAAGGAAAAAGGCTTTCGTCTTCGAAAGAATCAGGCAGACCTTGCACAAATTTAATGTTTTTATTCTTCGCCCTCAGTTCAGAGTACATGGGTTGGAATGAGGTGTAAATCCATACAATATTTTCCGGCACATCTTTCATTACATGATCACAGTTCTCCAATAATGATTTAACAAAAACAGTTTTTCCTGATCCACTTGGTCCATTACGAGGCATGAGAAAGGTGTCTGCAATCTCGGGACAAACAGGATAGGGTCTCCAAAATCAGACATGCTTTTCAATATCCAAAGGGTTCAGTCAGACCATCAGGCAAAAGACGTCGTTCGTCAGACACGACTTGGAAGGTTTTCTGGAATGACGCGTTTGTCAGCTTGTCCACGCGTGTTTCGCTGACAAATTCCTTCATACATTTAGTGCATGCTGCTGCGAGAATTCTAGTGTCATTATCGCAGTACATCATCGCCTCCGCTTTAAAATCAAAAAGTTCTGTCTGGTTTTGTACCACGCATCAAATTCCTGTTTTTCTGTCTCAGACATTTTCGCCACGCCATATGTAGCAGGATCAGGATATGGACCGATATAATCCAAATTTTTCACTGAGCTGAACAGGTGCGGAAAGTAACCTTTCAGCATACCTGCCTCCACTTCAGTACCCATAGGTTTCGGCATTTGAGCTAGGCGCATGGTTAAAAATGACAGCGAATCAATGTACTTCTGCCTGAACGCTCGATCGGACATTTGCAGAAGTTTACTCCCTGACATAATCAGTTCAGGAGTGATACGCTGACTGATTAAATATTGCAGAAGGAGATAATCGTCGAATCCTTTAGAATTGTGCGCTATGAAGATGTGATCCTCGAATTTCTTTGCTCTAAAATGTTTGAAAAGTTCAGCAAAGCAATCCGTCCCCCATGCTTTCCAGATACGGCAAGTCATCGTCTGGGTGCTGACATAAAACGGGACATGTTCTCCGACATCATTCATAAATGTTTCAAAGTCATAAAACACGTATTTGTCAGAATAAGACTCTGCTGGTTTGATTGGTGTCATATAGCACAAGTGGGGCTTGTCTGTCTCCTCAAGCTTTTCACCACATATCGGACATGACGAGTGCTTACAGACGTGAGGGCTGCTGCTTTCTTTAGAGAAGGGTACATAATACTCTCTTCTGCATTTAAGACATATTTTCCTGCAATCACACAGGCTTACAGATTTACCTGCGACAGGTCGCAACCTCGGTTCTTTATGCCTGACATAGCATAGCTCAGACCGACAGTTCTTGTTACAATCAGCGCAGGAAATAGGGTGTTTATTATTGTCTCCACAGTCGGGGGTCTCGCATACACCGCAGCGCCGCGAGCAGGAGTGCCCCCGCTGACACTCATATCCGGTAAAGCAAAAATCACAGAAATATTTCACCCCCAGGAACTGTTTTACGTTGGTGATACCGTAATAATGGTTTTTGAAAAGAAATAGAAATGCTGTTTTTTCAGGGGAGTGATTAATCTGTGCTGTCTGGAATTTGGATAGCTTTCTTTCCCCATCAGCTCTAAAAAAACACCACAATTTTGCAATCAAGAGCCAATTCAAATTTTCCAGGGTGGTCAAATGACACGGGTGTGCTCGTCGATAATCCAATGGAACTTTGTAACTCGTACGCCCTGGCGGTGGTTTCCTGGGTAGTGAGATGTCGGTTTCATAATTGGATGAGATTTATTGCAAAACATAGCTGATTATCAACATTACGCACAATGTTGAGACACTGGGCCTTTTTCACTATCAGCTCATCATCGAGAAGTCTGGTTATTTTACGCTTATAACCCCCACCAGTGGGATTATGTACGACTTGAACAACCAATTTGAGCGAGCTGTCAGATAACACATTCTCGTTTGATTGAACAAGGTGCTCGAGAAGATTTTGGAACCCAGCCAAATCACCATCGGCGTCACATGTCCTGATAAAAGCCCCCTGATTGTGGAGACTTTCACCTCTAATTTCTGCCTGTACAATGTCATCCTCTCTTGCATATGATAGTGCTCTTTCAACAGAGCTTTGAAAGGTGCTCATGACACCATTGTAAAACTGAGTAAAGTCTTGGGTGTCACCTGTTGCAGGGAAATTTAACATTTGCCAGATTTCCACGTTATTAAACCTGTTTCTGGTTGTTGTAACAAGATTTCTCCCTGCCCCACTCATGACAGGTGCCCCTCCCTGCTCTGACGGTGTGATTCTAATTCACTGCGTAGAAGTGATGACGTTCCCGGTCTCTTGTCTTCTCCCCTCGAGAAGGAAACCGTGCTGATTGGAAGGGGGGTTGGTGACGGGCCGGGCTAAACCATTTAGCGCTTCTGTTAAAGGGGTCAAATGTATACGGTTTTGGAATTCTGTCTGATAAATACGGTGCGGGGGTGTTCTCTCTGGTGACTCATGTAGGGGATCTCCAGGCTGACACATATCATTTAAAGCATTATTTATTTCTGAAATTAAGGCGGTGAGATAAGGATTCACTCCTGATTCGGGTGAAGGAGGGTTTAAACCATTTAGCGCTTCTGTTAAAGGGGTCAAATGTATACGGTTTTGGAATTCTGCCTGATTAATACAGCACGGGGGTGTTCTCTCTGGTGACTCATGTCGGGGATCTCCAGGCTGACACGTATCATTTAAAGCATTATTTATTTCTGAAATTAAGGCGTGAGATAAGGATTCACTCCTGATTCGGGTGACCTATCTTGACTGTCCTCTGACATATTGAAAAACAATGAAAAATCAGTATCCCGCTGTTTGTGAGTTAATACCAGTTCAGCTGTGATGAATGTGCTAAACAAGGTCTGGATCTGGAGGTTGTTTGAGCGCCGGTCAACAGGTCTCTTGTGTAGGCCGCTGAAGAGGAGGTACTGCTGGCCCACCACCAGAGGGCACCCTGCCTGAAGTGCGGGCTTCAGGCACGAGAGGGCGCCATAGCAACTGGGAGTGACAGCTGTCACTCATCAACAAGCACCAGCTGTCACTCATCATCACCATCACCTTAAAAGCCGGGCAGCAACTCCACCTCGCTGCCGAGATATCGACTACCTTATAGGTAAATTCTCAGCCGTACAATTGTATTACCACGGATACGTGTTGTTCTTGAAATTGTTTGCAGGCGTGTGTGAGATTATCCGCAGCTGGAGGCTGAGTCGGTGGAACCGAGGAGGAGACGACGGTTTTCGCTCCTCACCGGATAAGTAACACACTGCATGTGATTGTGATCGGGAGGTGGAGGTGTGTTGCCCACCTACCAACAGAAGAAGACATTTGCTGACTGTTTACTGGGTGTGTTTTCACACACTCACCATTGACTGTTTTCTGCCCTGCCAGCAGTACCAGATCTGACAGCTGGAGACGGTGGCCACCTGGGGATTCGGGACTTGGCGGCTCCGGCGTGTTCCACATCCAGTGGCAGTGGAAATCGTGTGGGGCCCGGCTCTTCTCTGGACGGTTGTCTCCTATCCTCAAGCCTGCCCACACGTCACCCTTGTATATTTGACTGTAATCCAAATTCTGCATCTGTCTGTATTCCGTTGTGCACATTTCACAACAGTAAAGTGTTGTAATTTTTGACTCATCCATTGTCCGTTCATTTACGCCCCCTGTTGTGGGTCCGTGTCACTACACTTTCCCAACAGTCTCCTCCTTCTCCGGGAGCTGCTCGACATCTCCTGGCTGAAATATACAGATTTTACGTGTTATGAATAAACTATAAATTAATTAATTACATGTCATGTCAACAGAACGCTTTTGCAAATACTCACCAAAGAACGCAGGTAGGGATCTATCCTCGGGCATCAACGGCTGCCTCCACACCCCTGAAGGTTTAACTGAAGGAGAGGTCTGCACTGGTTCTGTAACACAGACATGTATGAGGCAGTGGCGGCCGGCCCTGCCCTCCTCGATGTGGAGGGGAAAACTCATAATATATATATTTTTAAAAAGTATTATCAATGTCAGTTTTACTTAATAGTATGTGCCTACATGTAATATGAATGATTAAAACAACACTTCCTCCAACTGACTCTCATTCAATAGTGCATTTCCACCAACAGAAGTAGAGAACGTACGTTCCTCGTCTTGGGCGGAATTCAAAGCGCCCTTGTAGTGCAGCAAAATAACCAATTGTTTGTAGTTACTAGGGAAAATTAATAAATATTTGGCAAATCAACATTGCCAAAATGAATGGCTTTAGCTGTTGTGAAAGTGTAGTGACACGGACCCACAACAGGGGGCGCAAATGCACGGTCAATAGATGAGCCAAAAAGTAACAATTTAATGTTGTGAAGGTGCACAACAAATACACAGACAATCTCAGAATATGATTACAGTCAATCCACAAAGGTGACGTGTGGGCAGGCTCGAGGATAGAAGACATCTGTCCTGAGAAGAGCCGGAACCACACGATTTCCACCTCCACCGAACCTGGTGAATACTGGAGCCGCCAAGTCCCGAATTCCCAGGTGATCACCGTCCCCGACTGTCGGATCTGGTACTGCCGGCAAAGAACAAAGACAGTCAAGTGTGGGTGTGTGTACACCCAGTAACAACAACGGTGGGAATGCCACCTCCACCTCTCACTCAATATGCTGATGAGTTTGCAGTGATCCCTCAGAGGAAAAGAGTGCCGTCCTGCACTCACTCAGCCTCCACAAAACAAGGGACCGGTACGCCTGCAAACACTCACAATGTACAGATTATAGGTAAACACAAATGGCTGAGGATATTACCTCCATTGAAGTACGATATCTCGGCGATGAGGTGGAGATGACGTCTGGGTTTTATGGAGTGAGATGATGAAGAATGAGTGACAGCTGTCAGGAAATAATGAGTGACAGCTGTCACTCCCGGCTGTGTCCGTGGCGGCAGCGCCCTCTCGTGCCTGAAGCCCGCACTTCAGGCAGGGCGCCCTCTGGTGGTGGGCCAGCAGTACCTCCTCTTCTGGCGGCCCACACAACATTAGCCCTTGCTACAAAAATTCGGGAACGTTAGATTACAGTCAGTGATATACGTGACACTGCAGCTGTCAGTCAGTCAGGAAGAGATGAAGGTGACGACGACGTTTGGGTTATATTTATTTATTTTTATTTTGTCTCCGTGTGTTTTGCTGGAGTAAGTTGAAGAACTCTGGGACTCCTGCTCATTATGTCTTCCGATGTTTAAAACGGGACAAAACTAATCAAATCAATGACACCAAAGTTTCGCGGGGATCCTTTTGGAGGCGCATGGAGGTGCGCACATCAGATCTTTCTCGTGGTTTAATGACAATTGCACATCCCGGTTGGAGGAGAGACGTTTGTCGGACTC
Organism: Thalassophryne amazonica; assembly: GCF_902500255.1. Classification (NCBI taxonomy): domain Eukaryota; kingdom Metazoa; phylum Chordata; class Actinopteri; order Batrachoidiformes; family Batrachoididae; genus Thalassophryne; species Thalassophryne amazonica. Next base: position 19,985,055 of record NC_047114.1, on the reverse strand, counting down.
GTTATAAACTGTGGTCGGCACGCACACGTCACGGAGGCTGCGGGTGGAAAGGATGCATCCCGGCGCATCCACCTCTTCAGGTGAGCTGACGAGCTGCTCGGATTTATTCCCGAATGTTGCTCCTGGTGTAGAAACGAGGATGAAAATTTAAGATAAAACGAATGAGTGATATTTTTTTTTTGTTTGTTTTAGGGGATCAAAGCTGTGATCTTTATTGGGACAGCAGACCAGTTATAATGGTAATAGGGGAGGCCGGGGCTGTTTGTAACAGTGTTCAAAGCTGCAGCCATGCTGGTATTTTGATTTCACTACACGTTATGAGGATCAGTCCACAGAAGTGAAATATTCTTTGGAGTATTCCACAGTCTAAAACAAATTATTTGCTCAGTTTAAAAACAAAACAAAACCCTAAAATAGCAATTTGCATGTTTTTTAAAGAAGACATAGTCAGACAAACCCAAGTTTAGCAACGCATTTAATTAAGTGGTTTTCTATACTTAATTTGCTTTGTCCTCTACACTGTTAATTAATTTTAACCATTTTAATTTAAAGGTTTTGGTGTTATTAGTCAAGTTATTTAAGTTTTTCAAGCTTCTTTAGTTTGCCTCCATTCCACTCAGTAATGTTCATGCAAAATATTACCTTAATTTTCTCTCACTCTCTCTCTCTCTCACACACACACACACACACACACACACACACACACACACACACACACACACACACACACACACACACACACACACACACACACACACACACACACACACACACACTCTCTCTCACACACACACACAAACATTTTCTCTCTCTCTTTCTCTCTTGGAAGGTGGTGTGAACATTGTGATATTTTCTATTTTGTTAAGGGGGTGTCATTGTGAACCCCAGGATCTGTTTGACTGAAGATAATGGCAGTGCAGTACAGTTTGGTGTACTATGTGTGTAATTGGTGTCAAATAGTGAAATGTTCTTTGCTCAAGAACTTGAGTGTTGTATTTGATACTGTTCCTTTCCAAAGTAGAAATGGGGCCTAATATAGCTGTAAATGGTTAACTTTATCTGTAAAACTGCTGATTTTGAGAAGGACATGAAATGATTATTGTGGAATTGTAGTAATTTTCTGACTGTTCTCTTGAATGCCTGTACTGGACAAGACAAGGGAATCTATTGGCACAGCAGCCCCACCAAGACTGTTTTTCACCAGCCGCCACTGGTACGAGGTCTGTTAGAAACGTATCCGACCTTATTATTTTTTTAAAAAACCATATGGATTTGAATCACATGTGATTGCATCAGACAAGCTTGAACCCTCGTGCACATGCGTGAGTTTTTTCATGCCTGTCGGTTGCGTCATTCGCCTGTGAGCAGGCTTTGAGTGAGGTGTGGTCCACCCCTCTCGTCTATTTTTATTGCAAATAAATGTCTGAATGATTTGGAGCTTTGCTGCATCAATTTTTTTCCAGAAACTGTGAGAGACCTCCAGGTGGACACGTTCAAAAAATTAATATGGCTTTCAGGGACGATTTTATGGGGATTAAACAGATTACGGGGTGTTACTGCCGCTTTAAGGATGGCCCACAACTGCTGAGAGCGCGGCACGGTCCCATCACCCATCGACAGGCTGACACCCCGCACAAACAACCAGATCATTTCCAACGTGAAAGCTTTGTTGATCCGGGACCTCGTCTGACTTTCACAAAAAGGCAGAAGATGTGGACATCAGCACTTTTTCCGGCACATTCTGTTGTGAAAGTGTCGTGACACGGACCCACAACAGGGGGCGTTAATGAACGGACAATGGATAAGCCAAAAGTAACAATTTAATGTTGTGAATCGCACAACGACGTACAGACAATAACAATATGGTGACTGTCAATCATACACCAGGTGACGTGTGGGCAGGCTCGACGATAGAAGACGCCTGGCGAGAGAAGAGCCGGATCCCACACAGCTTCCACCGCCAACGGAGCTGAAGAACACCGGAGCCGCCAAGCCCTGCGCCCCAGGTGGCCGCTGTCTTCAGCAGTCAGACCCGGTACTGCTGGCAGAGAACAGAGACAGTCCTGATGAGTGTGAGTTCGCACACTCAGTAATCCCACAGTCTGTATTCAGTAAGGAGGGAGCACCTCCACCTCCAATCACACACTCGTGCAGCTCCTGTCTAACCACTTATCTGGTTGGAGCGTGAAGCGAAGCCGTCGCTGATCACACTTTACGCCAGTCCCACAGATAAGGAAACACCACAGGAAAATGGCTGCAAAGAAGTTCAGATTATTACTTAATGTAAGTCAGCAGAGAAGTTACCTGAATGGTAGCTGATTTCTCGGCGGGGAGGTGGAGTTGCAGTCCGGCCTTTATGGTGGTGGTGATGAGTAGTGGATGAGTGACAGCTGGTACGGATGATGAGTGACAGCTGTCACTCCTGGTCGCTCCGACGCCCTCTCGTGCTTGAAGCCCGCACTTCAAGCAGGGCGCCATCTTGTGGTGGTGGGCCAGCAGTACCTCCTCTTCAGCGGCCCACACAACAGGACCCCCCCTCAACGGGCGCCTCCTGGCGCGCGACCAGGCTTGTCCGGGTGACGGGTGTAGAAGTCGGCCAGGAGGGCCGGGTCCAGGATGAAGCTCCTCTTCACCCAGGAGCGCTCTTCGGGGCCATAACCCTCCCAGTCCACCAGATACTGGAACCCCCAGCCCTTTCGACGGACGTCCAGGAGCCGGCGTACCGTCCATGTGGGCTCCCCGTCAATGATCCGGGCAGGAGGCGGCGCTGGTCCCGGGGCACACAGTGGTGAGGTATGGCAGGGCTTGAGTCTTGACACATGAAACACGGGGTGTATCCGCAGTGAAGCTAGCAACTTCAGCTTCACTGCGGCCGGACTGAGGACTTTGAGTATGGGAAATGGTCCGATGTACCTGTCCTTGAGTTTGTGGGATTCCACCTGCAGGGGGATGTCCTTAGTGGATAGCCAGACCTCCTGCCCGGGTTGGTATGCAGGGGCCGGGGAACGCCGGTGGTCTGCATGGGCCTTAGCCCTCGTCCGGGCTCTGAGCAGGGCAGAGCGGGCGGTACGCCACACCCGACGGCACTTCCTCAGATGGGCCTGGACCGAGGGCACCCCGACCTCTCCCTCCACTAGCGGAAACAATGGGGGCTGGTACCCCAAACACACCTCAAACGGGGAGAGGTCGGTGGCAGATGAGACTTGGCTATTATGAGCGTACTCGATCCAGGCCAGATGGTCACTCCAGGCCGTCGGGTGCGTGGAGGTCACGCAGCGGAGGGCCTGCTCCAGTTCCTGGTTCGTCCGTTCTGCCTGCCCATTCGTCTGGGGGTGGTACCCAGACAAGAGACTGACGGTGGCCCCCAGTTCCCTGCAGAAACTCCTCCAGACCTGGGAGGAGAACTGAGGACCACGATCCGAGACAATGTCTGATGGAATCCCATGCAGACGCACGACGTGGTGGACCAGGATGTCTGCAGTCTCCTGGGCCGTCGGGAGCTTCGGGAGGGCCACGAAGTGGGCCGCCTTGGAGAACTGGTCCACTATCGTTAAGATGGTGGTGTTGCCCTGGGACGGCGGGAGGCCCGTGACAAAGTCCAGGCCAATATGAGACCAGGGGCGACGAGGCATGGGCAGAGGCTGGAGGAGGCCTTGGGCCTTGTGGTGGTCGGCTTTGCCCCTGGCACAGGTGGTGCAGGCCTGGACATACTCCCGAACGTCGGCTTCCATAGACGCCCACCAGAAGCGCTGCCGGACCACTGCCACGGTCCTTCGCACCCCTGGATAACAGGAGAGCTTGGAACCGTGACAGAAGTCAAGGACCGCAGCCCTGGCCTCTGGTGGGACGTACAACTTGTCCTTCGGACCTGTCCCCGGGTCCGAGCTCCGTGTCAGGGCCTCCTGGACGGTCTTCTCAATGTCCCAGGTAAGGGTGGCCATGACAGTGGACTCGGGGATGATGGTGTCAGGGGGGTCTGATGGCTCGGTCCTGACCTCCTCTTCATGCACCCGGGACAGGGCGTCAGATCGTTGGTTCTTTGTCCCGGGGCGGTAGGTGATCCGGAAGTCAAAACGCCCGAAGAACAGCGACCAGCGGGCTTGCCTGGGGTTCAGACGCTTCGCGGTCCGGATGTACTCCAGGTTCCGATGGTCCGTGAAAACCGTAAATGGTACCGATGCTCCCTCCAACAGGTGTCTCCACTCCTCAAGAGCCTCCTTCACCGCAAGAAGTTCCCGATTGCCGACATCATAGTTCCGTTCAGCTGGGGTCAACCTGCGGGAAAAGTAGGCACATGGATGGAGAACCTTGTCGGACTCCCCGCTCTGGGATAGCACGGCTCCTATCCCTGAGTCAGAGGCGTCCACTTCAACTATGAACTGGCGCTTGGGATCGGGCTGCACCAGAACCGGTGCAATCGAGAACCGGCGTTTCAACTCCCTAAACGCGGCTTCGCACCGATCCGACCAGGTGAAGGGGACTTTTGTGGAGGTCAGGGCTGTCAAGGGGCTAACTACCTGACTGTAGCCCTTGATGAACCTCCGGTAGAAATTTGCAAAACCGAGGAACTGTTGTAGTTTCCTACGGTTCGCTGGTTGGGGCCAATCTCTCACCGCCGCAACCTTGGCCGGATCAGGGGCGACGGAGTTGGAGGAGATTATGAACCCCAGGAAAGACAAAGAAGTGCGGTGGAACTCACACTTCTCGCCCTTCACAAACAGCCGGTTCTCCAACAACCGCTGTAGGACCTAACGTACATGCTTGACATGGGTCTCAGGATCCGGAGAAAAGATGAGTATATCGTCTAGATATATGAAAACAAACCGATGCAGGAAGTCCCGCAAGACGTCATTAACCAATGCTTGGAACGTCGCAGGTGCATTGGTGAGGCCGAACGGCATGACCAGGTACTCAAAGTGACCTAACGGGGTGTTAAATGCCGTCTTCCACTCGTCTCCCTCCCGGATCCGAACCAGGTGATAAGCATTCCTAAGATCCAATTTCGTGAAAATTTGGGCTCCATGCAGGGGCGTGAACACTGAATCCAACAGAGGTAACGGGTATCGGTTGCGAACCGTGATCTCGTTCAGCCCTCTGTAATCAATGCATGGACGGAGTCCGCCGTCCTTCTTGTCCACAAAAAAGAAACCAGCACCCATCAGGGAGGTGGAGCTCCGGATCAACCCGGCAGCTAACGAGTCCCGGATGTAGGTCTCCATTGATTCGCGTTCCGGACGTGAGAGGTTGTACAGCCTGCTGGACGGGTACTCAGTGCCCGGTATCAAATCAATGGCACAATCGTACGGACGGTGCGGGGGCAGCTTGAGTGCCAGATCCTTGCTGAAGACGTCAGCAAGGTCATGGTACTCGGCTGGCACCGCCGCCAGATTGGGGGGGACTAAAACCTCCTCCTTAGCTGTCACACCGGGTGGAACCAAGGATCCTAAACACTCCCGGTGGCAGGTTTCGCTCCACTGAACCACAGCCCCAGACGGTCAATCAATCCAGGGATTGTGTTTTAGTACCCATGGAAAACCCAAAATTACTCGGGAGGTAGAAGGTGTTACATAAAACACAATCTCCTCCCTGTGATTCCTAGACACCACCAATGTCACTGGCTGTGTCTGGTGTGTGATTAGTGGAAGAAGGGTGCCATCTAGCGCCCGCACCGACAATGGTGACGGTAAGGCCACTAGAGGGAGCCCAACCTCCTTTGCCCATCTGCTATCCAGCAGATTCCCCTCTGACCCCGTGTCCACCAGTGCTGGGGCGTGAAGGGTTAGATCCCCACTCAGGATCGTGACTGGGATTCGTGCAGATCGTCAGGGTTTCCCCACTTGGGTGTTGTGACCAACCCTTAGCCCAGTCTCTAAGGACGAGTGCTGCTGTTTTGACCGTTTGGGGCATTCTCTCTGTGTGTGCTCGGTAGAGCTGCAGAGAAAACACTCTCCACGGATCAGCCTCCTTTGTCTCTGATCTGATCGCTTTTTGGCCCTGCTCGTTTCCCTAGCAACGTCAGCAGGGGGAGCTGTCATCACGTGGAGAGCCCTGGCAGTGGAGTGTGGGGAAGTCGGCTCCCTTTCGGACCCGGGAGGAAGAGGGACGGCTTGTGCCTGACCACGCCCTTCGTCTCGCTCCCGTCGGTGTTCTGTTAATCGGTTGTCTAACCATATAACCAGGTCGATAAGCCCATCTAAATCCCGCGGCTCGTCCTTCGCCACCAGGTGCTCCTTAAGGACCAGAGACAGTCCGTTTACAAAGGCGGCGCGGAGCGCAACAGCATTCCAGCCGGCTCGCGCTGCCGCGATGCGGAAGTCGACTGCATACTTCGCTGCGCTCCGACGCCCCTGCCGTATCAACAGCAGCACACTTGAAGCGGTCTCGCCTCTATGAGGGTGGTCGAACACCTGTCGGAACTCCCTCACAAACTCAGTGTAACCCGTTAGGAGCCGTGAATTCTGCTCCCAAAGCGCCGTAGCCCAGGCGCGTGCCTCTCCTCGAAGCAAATTCACATAAGCCACCCGGCTAGCGTCTGATGCGTACATGACGGGACGCTGTGAAAAGACGAGCGAGCACTGCATCAAGAAGTCCACGCACGTCTCCACACAGCCTCCGTACAGCTCCGGAGGGCTTATGTATGCTTCAGGGAAGGTGGGGGGGTTCGTTGAATGACCAGCGGAATGTCTGTTTCTGGCACACGGTCAGCAGGAGGAGGTGCTGCAGCAGCGCCCTGAGCATGCGCTTCCACCTGGGCGGTGAGAGCCTCCATCCTACGATTGAGAGCACTGCTCTGCTCGGTAACTAAGTCCAACCGAGCGGTAAAGGCGGTTAAGATGTGCTGCAGCTCACCCAACACGCCTCCTGCTGGCGCCTGTGCACCTCGCTCTTCCATTGGCTGTTCAAGCTATGGTTGACGCCCCTCGGGATCCATGACGCTGGCCGAGAAATCCTGTTGTGAAAGTGTCGTGACACGGACCCACAACAGGGGGCGTTAATGAACGGACAATGGATAAGCCAAAAGTAACAATTTAATGTTGTGAATCGCACAACGACGTACAGACAATAACAATATGGTGACTGTCAATCATACACCAGGTGACGTGTGGGCAGGCTCGACGATAGAAGACGCCTGGCGAGAGAAGAGCCGGATCCCACACAGCTTCCACCGCCAACGGAGCTGAAGAACACCGGAGCTGCCAAGCCCTGCGCCCCAGGTGGCCGCTGTCTTCAGCAGTCAGACCCGGTACTGCTGGCAGAGAACAGAGACAGAAGTTCAGATTATTACTTAATGTAAGTCAGTAGAGAAGTTACCTGAATGGTAGCTGATTTCTCGGCGGGGAGGTGGAGTTGCAGTCCGGCCTTTATGGTGGTGGTGATGAGTAGTGGATGAGTGACAGCTGGTACGGATGATGAGTGACAGCTGTCACTCCTGGTCGCTCCGCCGCCCTCTCGTGCTTGAAGCCCGCACTTCAAGCAGGGCGCCATCTTGTGGTGGTGGGCCAGCAGTACCTCCTCTTCAGCGGCCCACACAACACATTCCACCGTTACAGGAGTTTTTTTCATGGAAAGAAAAGTGGAGGGACGTGCCACGGAGCCGTTCATTACGTGGGACAAAACCACCTCGGTGTTGGTCTCTCAGGACAGCTTTCAGGTGGATTTCAGACGGATTCCGGTTGCTTTCCAGTCGTGTGAATATCCGATTGTGATTGTACATGAGCTGGACATGCCAGAACATGTCCCGTGAGGCTTCATCACGGCTCTGTTCTGTCGGTTCTGTCAGAACCGTTTTTTAAAGGATTAATCCCACAGGGCTGCCAGACTAAACAATTAAATAATTACATTTTATAAAGAATTAAATAATTACATTTTATAAATCTTTATTTTATATATAATAATATAGCGTCAGAGACTCATGGAAGGGGTGAACCCCAGTCGATGCAAACTGGCAGACATACATGCTCAGACCAGCATTTAATGCAAATTAGGCTGATATGACACCTGTGTGTGAACTAATTATGGATGGGTGGGACACCGGAGGGGGTCTCACGCTGATTGGCTGTGATGTCAAGGGGATCGGGATTAGGGAGGGCTTAGGGGCGGGGCTTAGTGACAGTCAATTCTGATTGGCTGTAACACGTCACAGGGGGTGGGATTAGGGGAGGGGTTACGGTCAGGGCTTAGTGACTTAGTCTATTCTGACTGGCTGTGACATCTTCCATCAAACTTTGACAAGAGGTGGGGTATTATTCTATCTCCTGTCTATTATGACGAGTGCTGCTGCCTTTCTTGGTCAGGTCACCCATGTAAAAGAGGTCTCGATCTGAACGGGATATTATCTGGTCGAATAAGTGTTATTATTATTATTATCATCAGTCAAGTGGCATGTACTCATAAGTGAGAAGAAGGAAATTAAAGAGGGAAAAGCTTCCAACCTTAATGCACACATCCACTGACATCTTGTTCGCTGCAATTTGCTCACATCAGTGTTGCAAGCCAACGTACAGTTCCACGTCTCGAGAGTCATCACGACTTAACACAACTCTAGTTGCAATGACAGAATATTTAATAATAGGCACTTGTACCATTTTCCTCACATGCCAACATTTTTTATCAGCCTCTTCTCGAACTTCCTCTTGTTTCCTCTTGTCCTCTTCCCCAGCCCCTCCCCATTTTTTTGTCTTGAATTGGTTCCATGATATTCATTATTTATCCTTTTGTATAGGTGACGTTACTACCGTGCATTTTTGTGCCATATATTTTAAGCTATTGCACGACTCCATTAGCTTTTCATAAAAAATGTTTCCAAGATATAAGGAAACTCGTCCACCAGCTGAAGTGTTTGCAGGGACATATTAAGCAGCTGTGGACGCTTTGTTGGGTGAAGAATTGGACAAATTATTTTTGCTGGATTTAAGAAAGCAGATTTGAGCTTCAATCACTGCTGAGCTTCTCAGAGCAGATGCTGTTTTGTTTCCATACATTTTGCACCATTGCACACCACAAACACTTTTGACACAGTGACAGCACTAAGTTTAAAAACAAACATGGTGGGGTTTGTTTGTGTGACAGATGATGATTTGAAAGAGCATCTTAACAGTGCTCATTCTTCTAACACACACACACCCCCCAAACAACAAACAAACAAACAAAAAAATACAAATCCAGTACGGTGTAAGCCGTCTGGAGGCATTTGTAGTATTCACTGGGACGTCACTCGGTGAAGTAGAACCGCTGTCTGATGAAGAGTTCGACAAATTTCTGTCACAATTTTTCACTGGACTGAGGGAAGCAGACAGCAGTCTGTACTGGATTGTATTATTTTAAACTGTCTGACTGTTTTTGCAACTTGACCGAGAACAATTTTAGACTGGATTAGATAAGTCTCTTTTCTCTTGTCTATAAATTAATAAAATATCAAATGACAAGGATCTATTTTAGGCATTATACAAAAGAACATAATGAATGTTTTTTTTTCATTTGTGCAAGGGAAAGAATATTTCATTCAGCGAAAGATGAATTGAATGAAATATTCTTTCCTTTTCACTCATAAGCATTCATTATTTGTATACCATGTCATGAGGCATCAGCTGAGTTGAATGGTATGTTCCATCTTTCTACACATGTAAATATTCTTACCAGTGTAGTCATAAACATTCATAATTTGTACACTGTGACTATGATTTGAAAAACTGGGTCCAGTCCAATTTATGTGTTCTGCTTCACCGGTCACAGCTAATGGTGGAGTTGCACAGATAAACATTTTATTCCATGAAAATGTATCAGATCAAGGCTCAAGGGTGTAATTTCATGTCTTATAGGGCACCACAGTCTTGTTTGAACCCTGCTTTATATTGTGTGATTTGACCACTTATGGGGACCTCCACTCCCATTGTGCAATATATACACAGCATAACGTCACGTGGAAAAATGCTTTACTGTTTTGTTTTCAGCTGCAATCACAGAAGCAGTCGGAAAAGGTTTTTTGTTTTTTTCCCCCAGAAGCACAGAAATTATGTCATATGTGTCAGTATGTGTACAGTAGTGTTCAGAATAATATTAGTGCTATGTGACTAAAAAGATTAATCCAGGTTTTGAGTATATTTCTTATTGTTACATGGGAAACAAGGTACCTGTAGATTCAGTAGATTCTCACAAATCCAACAAGACCAAGCATTCATGATATGCACACTCTTAAGGCTATGAAATTGGGCTATTAGTAAAAAAAAAGTAGAAAAGGGGGTGTTCACAATAATAGTAGCATCTGCTGTTGACACTACAAACTCAAAACTATTATGTTCAAACTGCTTTTTTAACAATCCTCTGAATCACTAAACTAGTATTTAGATGTACGAGGGCTGTCAATAAAGTTACGGTCCTTTTTATTTTTTTCAAAAACTATATGGATTTCATTCATATGTTTTTACGTCAGACATGCTTGAACCCTCGTGCGCATGCGTGAGTTTTTCCACGCCTGTCGGTGACGTCATTCGCCTGTGAGCACTCCTTGTGGGAGGAGTCGTCCAGCCCCTCGTCGGAATTCCTTTGTCTGAGAAGTTGCTGAGAGACTGGCGCTTTGTTTGATCAAAATGTTTTCTAAACCTGTGAGACACATCGAAGTGGACACGGTTCGAAAAATTAAGCTGGTTTTCAGTGAAAATTTTAACAGCTGATGAGAGATTTTGAGGTGATTCTGTCGCTTTAAGGACTTTTCACGGTGCGAGACGTCGTGCAGCGCTCTCAGGCGGCGTCATCAGCCTGTTCAAGCTGAAAACCTCCACATTTCAGGCTCTATTGATCCAGGACGTCGTGAGAGAACAGAGAAGTTTCAGAAGAAGTCGGTTTCAGCATTTTATCCGGATATTCCATTGTTAAAGGAGATTTTTTTAATGAAAGACGTGCGGACGGGTCCGCGCGTCGGGACGCAGCCGCCGCGACGCTCCGCCACAGGAAAAACACCTCTGTTGAAAGCCTTAAGGACAAGTTGGAACATTTCCTGCCTGTTAACAATTTCTCATTACTCACTCCACTGAAAGCCATC